>NC_082691.1:32994382-33594382 GCF_949987515.2 Delphinus delphis | reverse complement strand
GTTTGCTTTCTCTAAGAATTTTTTAAACTGATTTCACTATGTAAATAATTCTTGAACGTTATTGAGGATTCTTGGCCTTTTGTGAGTATATTCTGGCACACCTTCCAGGGAGTTTGGAAGTTTGTTAGAAGTGTAGGATCTTGGGCCCCATGCCAGACCCACAGAATCCGAATCTGTGTTTTAGCAAGACACCTCCCTGCCACCACCGCAGGTGGTTTCTGTGCCCACATGAAGCACCGTCCCATGCACAGACTCATTGGATCTTTGAGATAACCCCGTGAGGTACACAGCACTGACACTGTCACCCCATTTCATAGACAAAGAGACTGGGTCACGGTGATTTGCCCCAGGTCTCCCAGTTATCCCAGGCAGGGGCTCTAGCCAGATGTATTGATTTCAATTCAGCGGCTCAGATACAAGTGAACTCTATAGTTCTTTCTCTGGCACAGAAGCCATGGAGTATTCTAAATTTTGATCACTAACTCCTAACTAAATATGTGCTCAAGAAAACTGCGGTGATGTGAGAGGGCAGTTCTTCCTTCTGTGAGGAAGGGGCAGAGCTCCCTTGTACTGGAGTTTGAAGAGGCCAGGTACCCTTTTCCCATTTCTCATCTTACTAGCCCCATGTCTGTGTACACCAACACACCCACATGGTTTGTGACGGGTGCTGGGTTTTCTGGAAAAAGCACTCAGTCTTTGTCTTCCATACTGAAGTAGCTGAAAGTGGTGGCATACTTTTCTCATGTCTCTCTCCAAAGGTTTCCAGGTTCATGGCCATTGCCTGATTATTTCTTGGAAACCCAAGGCACCCTCCACCGTGCCATCTCTACTCCCACTTGGGCAAGACACCAACTGTGTTTAGAGCTGTGCCGTGTATTTTTTTTAAAAATAGTTTGAGCAACCTCCTGTTCATAATTTCTTGAGAACTTCATCTCCTAAAAGCATTATGCCTTCCTCAAGTCCATTTTGAGAAGTAATATAATCATGTATTAGAAAACATGGTGTACTGTATGTAGTCTCATATAGAACATGGAGGACAGATTATTTTTTGCTACTTTTAATAATGTTAAACAATTTGGGGACAAGGCAGGGGAAAAAAAAAGGCTTTCCTGCCACGTGACCATTATTTGTTTCTTTTGACTGTGAGTCTCCTGGTCTTTCCTTAGTTCTAATGAGTAAGGTTTCACGGGTCAGAAAGACACTTTCAATTTAGCGCAACTGGAAGTCACTCCTCAGAAGAGGTCTGGGAGTACGTTACCATAGAGATGGGAAAGATAAACAGGGTCGGGTGTGCTACCTTTACAGAGGCTGATTTCTCTGAATGATGGTGGAGGTCAAGGGGCAGAGCGACAAACTCACTCTGCTCTTCCCTCTCTGGTTCTGGCCTGAGGATGAGAGTGAATTACTGTTGCCAACCGAGACAGTCCATTAACCTTCACAAGCCTGAACTCCCATTCACATAATTGTAAAATAAATATAGATGATGCAACCTGAGGGGCATCTCTGGTGTGTGCATTAGCCCTTTAGAAATTTAGGTACCTGCCCTTCCATGCTGCTCTGGTGAGGTTTTCAGGATGGAGATGCCCATTTGCAGTCCTGCATCCTCACCAGAAAGCACTACCTTGTCAACTCACCAGAGCAAGCTAAAGCACTGACTGGTTTGGTGGCAGAAACTGCAAAATCCCAATTATTTTGTTCTATACAGATGTTTCCTGCTCATGCTGTTTACGTTATTAGGAGCTTAAGCTAACACTTCAGCATCTTGCAGGATGTCTTTTAGCCGCTTCTCACATTGGTTAACTTATTTGGCAATTAGTGTCTTTGGTTACATGGGCACGTGGTCAAACCTTGGAATGCTTTCAGTGGCTTTGTCGTGTTAGGAGGATGAATGAGTTTCTTGTTGGGTAAATGACACGGCATTTAGAGAGGGCTCCCCAACGGCAATGTGCTTTAGAGGGTTCCTGGCCAAAGTTAGGGAATTATAATTAATATTCTTCTCTCATGTAAGGTGCATACTTGGCAATGCTAAACAAGTAATACGGTAAGTTACTTTTGGAAAATAAGGTATCAGGTCACCTGAAAGCTGTCAAATATTAACAGCTTAAAAGTTGGGCTTTGAAGTAAAACAAAATGACAAAAAAGCTCGGGTTCAAATTCAGTGCTCCCTTGTGTTTGCTGTGCAATTTTAGATACATCACGGAACCTGAGCCTCTGTTTATTCATTTGTGAAATTAGGGTACACAGTAGCAGTCACTCAGCATCCTCTCCTCCTCAACCTACCCCACTCCCCAGCGCCAGGCGACCACTAATCTACTTTCTGTCTCTGTAGATTTGCCTAATCTGGACATTTCGTATAAATGGAATCACACAATATCGGGCCTTTTGTGTCTGACCTCTTTCACTTAGCATGTTTTCAAGGTTCATCCATGTTATAGCATGTATCAGTACTTCATTCCTTTTAAGGGCCAAATAGTATTCCATCGTATCGATACACTATTTTGTTTATCTGTTCATTGGTTGATGGATATTTGCGTTGTTTCCACTTCGGGGCTATTATGAATAACACTGCTTTAAATATTCATATATGTGTTTGCATGGACATACATTGCCACTTCTTTTGGGTATATACATAGAAATGAAATTATTGGATCATATGGTAACTCTATGTTTAATGTTTTGAGGAACCACCAAACTGTTTTCCAAAGTGGCTGCATCATTTTATATTCCCACTGGCAATACACGAGGGTTCCGTTCTCTCCACATCCTCGCGGTGGCTGTGAAGTGGTATCACATTGTAGTTTTGTTTTGCATTTCCCTGAAGACTAATGATGTTGAGCATCTTTTCCTGTGCTTATTAGTCATTTGTGTGTCTTCTCTGGAGACAGGTTAATTTAGAACTACTGATTCTTTGAGGCCTAACAATAACTTTATCAAACAGCCCTCCCCCAAAGGCAGGACAGGTGGCCACAGTGCAGAGAGTTAGGGTCCCATCAGCAAGAAGCAGCTTTTCATAAAAGCCTCTCAGTGGGATGGGAGAAGGCTTGGATTTAGAATCAGGATTCCCAGAGCTCCTTGAGTATGTTGACATTTTCACAGATTTCTTAAAGTAAGAGAACAGAAGTCTCTGTGTGAACTAAGCCTTGCTTATCGAGCTTTACTTGTTTGACATCATAGTAGGAACTTACAGTAGGACATTCTCAGGTTTTGTTTTTCCTTCTAGAAAATTAGGGTGTGCTTGAGGTAATCATGTCTGTTTCTAGGGCACAGGAAAGACTAAAACTAACCTTTGTAAAAAGGCTGCTATGTGCCTAGCTATTTGCATACATTGTCGTTAAATTCTCATGGCCACACTCTTTAGGTTGCTATTAGGATCCCCATTTTACTGATGAGATTGAAACTCAGATAAACTGTCATTTTTTGAAGACCACCAAACCGCTCGGGGGCGGGGGGAAACCGAACCAGATCTGTCTGGCTATAAACCTAGCCCTTCCCGTTGACTTTGCTGTTTGCCTTTGTTTTGCCCACTGCCCAACATGGGGAAGGCACTCTTCACATATTTGTAAACAGACTGCCTAATTGTCTTTCCAGAAAACATGGACCATTTGCACTCCCACCAGCATTCTATGAATATTCACTCAAATGTCCAGTCCCCAGGCATTTTGAAAAGTTCCAAGTGGTTCCACTTTTTGGTTACTTTCTTTGCTTGAAATTCTGTTTAACTTTGGCTGTATTGAAAAACAATTAACTGTGGCTCTTAAATTTTCTTTTAACTATTGAGCACTAATAGGGAAAATCAAGTCCTTGTTTGTAGGGAATACATTTTGGCTTGGAGATGTTTAGTCTAACTTCTGGTTTTAGTATTCATATTTTGTGCCCGCATTTTTATTTTGGCTAATTTATCTATCCAGTAATGGTGAGGTTAAATCCCCTTCACAGTTTTTTTTGGTCACGCTGAGTCAGGTAAAATTTTAATTTTGATTATTTTGATATATAAATGTGAAATGATAGGAAATGTGAATAAATGAATAAAACAAGCCTAGCTGATGGATACTGGTCACGAGAGAGTCTGCATTGCTCCTTCTCATGTTTATTGGGTCCAGGTCTCTGTTTCTGGCAATACGAAAGACTGGATAACTTGAAAATTCTCCCGATACAAAATAAAAATAGAAATTCTGACTTTAACATTTAAAGTGCCTTTTTGAATTCAGGAGAGCAATTTAGCATCATCCCTAAGGACATGGGCTCCCTGGGCAATCTGGGATTGCAGGTTTGAGGAGGAAGGAACGAACTGCCGCTACTCACAGATGACATGATTGTGTAGAAAATCGCGCTGATTTTGTCTCCATTGGACTGTGAGTTCCTTAAGAACTAGGTCATACGAATCTCTTATACTTCCACGGCTTACTGGGGTATACTAGGTGATCAGTTCATACGATTGAATGAATTAATGAATAGTCACTTTGTCTCCAGGTGATAGTGAGGGGACCAGATAGCATGAACATACACAATTACAGAGACAAACCCCATTTTCAGAAAATGATTTTAAAATTGTAGGCCTAAAATAGCTACATTAGGTGATGGTTTTTAAAAACTAGCATTCCCTGTACATTTAAGTGCATGTACACAGAATTCACAGCAAGAGAGGCTGGGAAAATTAAACAGAAGTGTAATGGTCCCCTGGGAACTAAAGAACAATCGGGGGAAAAAAAAATCTGAGATTACACTGAGTTAACCAGAAGAGTATAAGCGCTGGATTGACTGCGTTTATAGCTGGTCAGAGACTGAGGCCCATAAATTGTTTAGTTACATTTTGGTATTTCTGCTTGCATTGCCTTGGTTGAGAGCATTCTTCCCGGTGGAATGTCTAACCCTTCTCCCCGACCTGAATGAAGTGGATGGGTGTGATTAATGCCTGATAACTCCAGCCGCTCACTCATTAGGCAACTTTGGATTGAGCACCAGTATGTGCTAGCTAGCAGCTGCCCCAGGGTCTACAGATCTTGAGATGAGCTACACAGACTCTGCCCTGAGAAGCTCAAAGTCACGGGGAGGTAGCACTCATTTGACTTTTAGTGTATACTGCCCTATAACATGTTAGTTACACACACTCCCACGTATTTTTTAAGATAGGCACATGTAATTATGCATGTTTACAAAATCTACGTGCATAATACATAAAATAGTTTGAAGTAGTACTGCAGAAAGTACTATTAAGTCATACTAAAATGAGTTCAGAATTAAGATTAAAATCAAACATATGCCCAGGCAAGTTACTCTGAACCTCAATTTCTCACTGCGAAATGGGGATATCTGGGAGAATCAATGACTTCAAGCATGCAACAGGGTGACCAATACACAGTAGATGGCTCAGCACCTGTCCGTTCCCTTTGTGTGCATGTATCGTGTTACCCCAAGCAAACCGCAAACCAGGTCTTCTTAAGGATGGGATTCATGTGTGTTCCTTGGACTCCTCCCCAGAGGTCAGCGTGGTACCATACACAGAGCAGAGTGATTGATTACAAGAGGGTCAAGAGATATTTTAGAGAGCTCGCTATCGATCCAGCATTGTGCTGGGACCATCTTACCGGAGTGTTCTCAAGGTGTTTGGGAAATGAAGATTGATGTCCACTTAGATTTGGAATAACTGACTTTTCCTTTGTGGTTGAAGGTTGATGGTGAACTGATGCTGGCACCAGGATTTGCTGCCCCACCCAATCTGGATTATTCAGGCTACCACCAGTATATAGAAGAGATGCTTCCTCCGGAAAGCCCAGCACTGTATGGCCTCCACCCAGATGCTGAAATAGAATTCCTGACAGTCACATCCAACACTCTCTTCAGAGCTTTGCTGGAGATGCAGCCCAGGAATGCACTCAGCGGTGAAGAGCTGGGACAGTCCACAGAAGACAAGGTAGAGGGTCATTCTTTCTTTTCTATTGAGTTATACTGTATATACAGTAAAGTACACTAATCCTAAGTGCACAGCTAATGAAGTTTTTACCTTTGTGTGCACATAACCACCACCTGGATCAAAGTACAGAACATTTCCAGCACTCCAAAAGGATAGCCCTGCCCCTTACTGATCAGTACCCTCTGCACCCCAGACCAAAGGTACCCACCCTCCTTACCTGTCGCCACAGACTAGATGGAGTAGATTTCCCAGTGTTTAAACTTCAAATACATGCAGCCTTACAGGATGTACTAATTTATGTCTGGCTCCTTTCACTCCACATTTCATTGTGAGATTCATCCATGCCGCTGCATGAACCAATGGTTCATTTCTGTTTAGTATTTTACTATGTAATTCTTTATTTATATATATAAAATTCTTAATTTGCTCCTTCTATAGGGGATGGGTGTTCGGGTTCTTTCTAGCTTTTCATTACAATGACCATCACAGCCGTGCACATTCTTGTATAGTCTTTTGTCAGCATACAAAGGTTAACTCCCAAAGCTATCTGCTCATAATACTCATTCCTGTATACCCAGAAGTGGAATTGTTGGATCAAAGGGTATAATGTTCAGCTTTAGTAGATACTCCCAGTTTTCCAAAGTGGTACAACCACTCCTACACACTTCCACCCACCAGCAGTGTGTATGAGTTCCAGTTGCTCCTGCTTCTTGGGGTCTTGTTAGGAGTCATGGTATTTCTTTGTGGTTTTAACTTTGCACTCCTCAGTTAAGGAATAATACTGAACATTTTTTCATACGCTTATGGCCGTTTGGATACACTTTCGTGTGAAGTACCTGTTCCACTTGCTTGCCCAATTTCTAATTGGGTTGTCAATCTTTTTCTTACTGATTTGTAAGAACTCTTTTATTTCAGATGTGTGTCCTTTGTTAGGTGTATGTATTGCAAATTTCTTCTCCACATGTGTGGCTTGCCTTTCATTCAGTGTGTTTTTGGCTCTGTCATTTTGTTACAGTGTCTTTTTTCACCTTTTCTTGGGAGATTGGCATTATCCTTCTTTTGAAGGTTCTTATTACCGTAGAATGATGGGGATGAGAAATGGACATCAAATAATTTTTTTTACCTTTGGATTAAAATCTTACTTCTCATTAATGTAAAACCTGAAGAGCTTATTTTTCCCTCAATAAATTAGCCTCTGTTTCTCTCAGAATTATCAATCAAGGATTCAGTGTGTGGAAACACAATAAACATCAGGTCTAATTATAGTGAGGTCCCATTCATTGAGACACTTGTTTGTAATTTAGAAGCTTTAGAATTTGTTACAGCACGTTTTATCCTATATACTAACATCTTCCCTATATGAATTTAGATTTTTAAAAAGATGAACGTATTTAAAAATCCATCCATTTGGGAAGATCTATAGTGTTAATAGATGCAGAGAGGTGGATGAGGTCTTCATCTGGTTCTGGGGCTTCAATCTCTCCAGGGAGGCAGCTGATCATTACACCAGAAAATGCAAAGCAAATGAGGTAAAGATGCCTCAGCATCTCCTACAAGCAGACTGGTTGTACCAACCACCATCTACTAGGTGTTTATATACTAGGCACTATAGAAAGTGCTTTACAAATATGCCAATTTAATCTGCAACAGCTCTGAGTAGTATCGGAATCTCTTTTGGAGATAAGCTTAGGTGACTTCCCAAAGCCAGACAGCTAGAAAGGGCCAGGGAAGGAAACCAGATTGTAGCTGAGTCCCAAAGCCTTTCTTTGACCTAAGTTCTCTACAGCGCTGTGTTTCATACTCTGTACTGCTGCTGTAAATAAGCTCAAGATTTCAGGATCTGACAAATGACCTGCCAGGGTGCTAATAAAGCAATCTGCACGCATCCCGTCAGAGCCACAGGCAGTAATGCGAGAAATAAATGAAAGAGGGAAAGCTGCCTGAGGCTGAAGACAGGCAGTATCTTCCGACCTTTTGTCCTTCTTAGGTATTTGTTGGTTTTCCCAGCTCTGTAAAACTGCATCGTTGGAATAAATATCCACATCAGAGCACTATGTACATATGCACGTCTTCAGTGAACAAATCCTTCATTTCTTTAGGGCAACAGCTACAAAAGATAGAGGCTTCCTTGTTGTTGGAAATATTGATCCAAATTGCCCCCCAAATTTTAGGATGTGTCAGTTGCAAGGGCAGCATCGCAGAGTCACCAGAATTAACTCAAGTGTAAAGGGCATCTTTGGTTCATGTGACTTTTCAAATAACTTTTCTAAAATAGCAGATTGCAAAATGGCCTACCCAGATATTGGGGTTCTCCATCCTCTGATCATGTCTTTACAAAGAAATGAAATGTAGTCGATGAGAGAGAGTTCTTATGTTCCCTAAATGCTAACAGTAAATAAACTACAAATAGTAGCACCTCCCTGACGAGACTGTGGGATGTCAAGGAGGGGAGGGCTGCACCGATTGAGGGAGTTGGCGGTGCCACTCTGCCCCCCTCCTGGGAGTTAGTAGGCATCTTTTAAACTCATGAGCAAGCATCTTTGGGAGTTGTATGATACAGTCTTAGACTTAAAAAAAAAAAAAAAAAAAAAGAGGCTATATAGTCACCATGACCAAAAATGAAATAGAAAGGAGCTAAATCTTTGTGTTTGTTAATGATTTAAGGTTAAGAATGTCTTGGATGACATTTTGGAGAAACTTCCAGAAGAGTTCAACATGGCAGAGATAATGCACAAAAACCCAGACAGAAGCCCCTATGTCCTTGTCTGCTTCCAAGAATGTGAGAGGATGAATATTCTCCTTCGGGAAATCCGGGTGTCACTTCAACAATTAGACCTTGGATTGAAGGTAAGTTTAAATGTGAGACTAGAGCAGCCTTCTTCACATTAAACGATACTCACTATGTGGCCTTTTTTCTCCCTGCAAGGGGGAGCTGACGCTGTGTCCTGACATGGAAGCCCAGCAGTCTGCGCTGAGTCACGATGCAGTACCAGAAAGCTGGAGCAAACTGGCGTACCCGTCTACTTACGGCCTGGCCCTGTGGTAAGTGCCCCACCCCTGCTGCTGCCAGCCATCACCAGCCTCACGGCTGGTTTGGTGCTCGGAATTATGCCTCATAGGAACCATGAAAAATGTACTTTGTGATTGTATTCAGCCATAACTGTGCAAACCACCACCAGTTTCACTTGAGTGAAAGGCAAAAATCAATTAGAGGTCAGGCTCAGAGCAAGATTCGAATTCTGCTTCTCACTGAACAGCTATCTGATCTAGGACAAAATACCTGACCTCTGTGTTTCAGTTTTTCATCTGAAAAATGTGGAGAACAGAATTCCCTCCCTGAATGGATCAGATTTAAATGGCCACGGGAGGCACCCTTAAGTTTACCCTCACATCATGTTATACCCTTATTTTCGAAGCCAGTGATTACTCATGCCATTTCACAGCGAACTCCTAAAGTGGTACGCGGTAAACCAGACTGCCTTCAATTTGGGGGTGTGACCGCAGTGACGTGCCACAAAGCCAGGGACAGAAATTCACAGCTCCCTGAAAGCCAGTGTTGTCTCCAACCACAACTTGGCCTTGGTAGTCAGCACCAGAAGTTTCACAAGGCTGGCTCTATTCTTGGCTTTTCCACATGGACATTCTTTCTTTCTTCTCACCTTCCTAAATTTTTCTTCCACGAACCAGAATGCTACGCTCATCCTTAAACTGGAAGGTCCCATTAGAATTCCAAGTGACCGCACGTTGGAACTGCCCCCGCCAGGCACGCAGGGGTTTGCTGGGGGTGGGGGGGTGCAGGGTGTGTGTGTGCAAACCCAGCGAAGGTGCCCTGTGGAAACGCCACAGATGGCAGCAAAGCATCACAGCAGGGAAGAGTGAGCAAAGCCTCTCAATGGACTTCTGTTAATGCTATGAATATCTAAACTCAGATTTTATATTTCCAATCAAAAAAAGGATTTATATTTACACTTAAATTTTATAGCAATAACTTTAGACTTATCTCCACCGTCTTATTTTGTGCTTCCTAAATTCTATATTTTTCTTAGCTGCTGCTTTTCCAAACTTTTCTGACTTCTGTTGGTTTAAGTTTTCTTTATCCCATGTTTATCCCTGTACAGTTCCTATTATTTTAGGAAGACTCTTGATGTTGCAACGTAAACACTTTCGTTGTTTCTAACGCAACGTAAAGTCAATACTTTTTCCTTTAGACGTTTTAAGCTCCTCCTGATCTGGAACTGTAGTTCAACTTTAGTTTAATCCACAGTACTTTTGTTTTGTTTACAGTCGGCGATTATTATTATTTTTTTTTTGCGGTATGCGGGCCTCTCACCGTTGTGGCCTCTCCCGTTGCGGAGCACAGGCTCCAGACGCACAGGCTCAGTGACCATGGCTCACGGGCCCAGCTGCTCCACGGCATGTGGGATCTTCCCGGACCGGGGCACGAACCCGTGTCCCCTGCATCAGCAGGCAGACTGTCAACCACTGCGCCACCGGGGAAGCCCCAGTCGGCGATTATTTTTGCTTAGTAACACGTATAGATTTCTTTGTTCATTGTTGCTTTTTTTTTCTTTTCTGTACTTTGATTTCCAAATAAGCTCTCCTACTCCAAATGATGTGGGTAGAACTGGTATTAATATCTCCACTTGACAGACGACTGAGACAGATTTCATGTTTCTCCCAAGACAATCCAAGTATTAATTCTTCTATATAAGTGATTTATAGATAAGTAATTTGTATACATGACAAATAGAGAAGGAAAACCATTTAAACTTTTGTCATGAGATTCTTCAAGACTTATTTTTGCTGTTGACAGACTGTCCCTTGGGAATGTTTTTAGGATGCTTTTGTCCAGGTCATTTGCAAAGATGGCCTGTGGTGAATTTGACGTATGTTTGAGAAAACGCAGTTATAAAACTCTTGTGGTATGGAATATAGATCATTCAGAAAAATGATGTTAAAAGTATACAACATTATATTTGACCTGTGTCACCTGTAGAGAGTTGCCATAGTTCAGCTACTGCGCACTTGCAAAAATCACGTCAGATGACTTATTTTAAAGCCCAGTCACCTATGTTTTTTTTTCCTCACCACAAAGAGCATATCCAGAGACCATGCCATCAGCCATAGATACGGTAAGAATTGCCCTGCTGCATTATATTCACCAAAGCGATGTTCCCTGAGAGATGTTTGCAAAACTTCTGTATTTCTGTTGTATCTTTCTTTTCTTTCTCATCTTTTACGCCTTTGGCGTAAAATAATCCTAAAATAAAAGTGAGCCCCTTTCCAGTTGGCATAAATTCAGGAAGTAAAGTTCAGGCCACATTGGGGCCACGTGGTCAGCACTGAAAAAGGCAACGAGGAAAGGAAAGAAACTGGGCTTGAGGTTCTCTGAGCTGCTGAATCAAGCATGACTTGAGTCAGATTTTCTCTGGAACCTTCAGTTATAGAATGGCAAAAATGCCACTCATCACTGAAACAACAAGCAGCGGCAGCATAGATGCTGTGCACACCTCACCTGGGGCTCCTCTGTCCTGGATCCCCTCTTCATTGCCCTAAAGGAGGAAGTACACGGCAGGCTTCCAGTGTACGTGGTGGGGAGTAGATGGTATTGTGTCTGAATTCTCTTTACTGCCCTCTCACTCGATTAATGGTCTACCTGTATGTAGAATTCTAGATACGATTATTTTCTCTCAGAACTTCAGTGTTGTAACTGCATTGTCTTCTGGCGTTTATTGCGGCTAGTGAGTCTGTTCATAAATACCTGTCATTCCTTCACAACTAAGTTACTGTCTCTGGGAGGCTTTTAAGAATTTTCTTCTCTTGACCCTTAATGTATTAATATTGTGTCATCAATGCTCTGTAATTTTTACTGCTGTATTTAGGTATGGTCTTTTAAAAATGCATCTTACTTGGTACTGTGTGCTGTTACAAATGGGAGGCCACAGGTGTTTCCACCCTGTAAAATTCTTAGGCTTTCTTTCTCCAAATATTGCCCTTGCCATTCTCTTCACCTGCCTGAACTCGCATTATGTTCCATCTGTGTGTCCCCCCGTGTGTTCCGGGTGAGTCTGTCAGTTCTGGCTGATCTTCATTGTATCTTCAATTGTCTCCTGTTCTCTTGCCTACTGTTCCTCCCCTGAACTTTTAGTTTCATGTTGCTTATTTTGAGGGGAGGGGAAAGTACCTGACCTAGATTTTCAATTTATTTTTCTTAACATCTTTATTGGAGTATAATTGCTTTACAATAGTGTGTTAGTTTCTGCTTTACAACAAAATGAATCAGTTATATATATACATATGTTCCCATCTCTCTTCCCTCTTGCGTCTCCCTCCCTCCCTATCCCACCCCTCTAGGTGGTCACAAAGCACCGAGCTGATCTCCCTGTGCTATGCGCTATGCGGCTGCTTCCCACTAGCTATCTAGTTTACGTTTGGTAGTGTATATATGTCCATGCCTCTCTCTCGCTTTGTCACAGCTTACCCTTCCCCCTCCCCGTATCCTCAAGTCCATTCTCTGGTAGGTATGTGTCTTTATTCCTGTCTTACCCCTAGGTTCTTCATGACATTTTTTTTCTTAAATTCTATATGTGTTAGCATACGGTATTTGTCTCTCTCCCTCTTACTTACTTCACCCTGTATGACCAACTCTAGCTCTATCCACCTCATTACAAATAGCTCAATTTCGTTTCTTTTTATGGCTGAGTAATATTCCATTGTATATATGTGCCACATCTTCTTTATCCATTCATCTGATGATGGACACTTAGGTTGTTTCCATCTCCAGGCTATTGTAAATAGAGCTGCAGTGAACATTTTGGTACATGAGTCTTTTTGAATTATGGTTTTCTCAGGGTATATGCCCAGTAGTGGGATTGCTGGGATATATGGTAGTTCTATTTGTAGTTTTTTAAGGAACCTCCATACTGTTCTCCACAGTGGCTGATTCAGTTTACATTCCCACCAAGAGTGCAAGAGGGTTCCCTTTTCACCACAGCCTCTCCAGCATTTATTGTTTCTAGATTTTTTGATGATGGCCATTCTGACTGGTGTGAGATGATATCTCATTGTAGTTTTGATTTGCATTTCTCTAATGATTAATGATGTTGAGCATTCTTTCATGTGTTTGTTGGCAGACTGTATATCTTCTTTGGAGAAATGTCTATTTAGGTCTTCTGCCCATTTTTGGATTGGGTTGTTTGTTTTTTTGTTATTAAGCTGCATGAGCTGCTTATAAATTTTGGAGATTAATCCTTTGCCTGACCTAGTTTTGTAATTTTGTTTTTATGACTGCCACCCTTTTTCTTTCTCAAGTTTAAACAAGTGTGTTAAAAGTCTTGATTTCAGATTCCTCTTACTTTATTTTTTGGGTTCTCTATACCTTCCTGTTTATTGGATTTGCGAGTGGTTTTCCATGCCATATAATCAGTTGTCTTCATACTCAAATACAGTTTGGCTGGTTATAAAAGTGATTTAGCCCATTCGTTGTCAGAGGACTTTGTAGGCCTCGTTCTATTCTGCTTAAATGCTGCTGTGGAGGTGTCTGAAGCTAACATAATTTTTTCCCCTTTATATAAAGTCTTTGTATTTTTTCTTGGCTGTCCAGAGGATTCTCTGTCTCCAGTCCACATTAAGATATATCTTAGTGTTGATTATTATGTGTCATATTTTCTTGCAACATATGTCCCTGATTATAATGATTCAAATTTGTAACTTAGGAAAACTCACATTTTCTAGAACTGTATTACTAAACGTGTGCTGTTTCATTCAGCATTCGTCCTATTTCTACTCTAACTCTTTAACTCCTTTTTTCCATTTCCTTTTGCTTTTTTTTTTTTTTTTTTTACTATTCTGCCTTATGCTGCTTACTTTGTGCTTTCATTTCTGTAATTCTTTTCTGAGATTTTTTCCAACTTAATTTCCTCACTTTTTCTTACCTTATCTGTTTAATGCATAATCTTGTTATACAATCACTCATTTTTAGAAAAACTTGTTGCTGCAGTGTTTACCCTCTTGTGACAACATTTTATCCTTGCTTTTCCTGTTCGTTGCCTTTCTTCTTTGTGGGATCTATCATGGAGTATATTTTCCCTAAAACCAGCTGTTTGAAAGAATTTAATATGGGGCAAGGCCCAGGGCCATGTTCTAACCTGGCAGGAATTTTCCTTGTGACCCAAGTTTAAAAAGCCTTTCCTCCTTCACGGCCCAATCTCAGACAGACGTTTCCTCCAAGTGGTGGTCTGTCGGGATGATTTCTCACTCAACCCTGCTTCCTTGGCAACTGTGAACGAAACAAGGTCCCAGGAAGTGTCAGTGCTACCTGCTGTGGCCCTCACCCTGGAGAACTGCTTTGCTGCCTTTTTCCCTGGGCTCTTTGCTCTGTGCTCCATTCCCCTACTGTTTTTAGCAGTCCTTCAACCTACATTTCAGTATCTCCTCATTTTATGAAAGTTCATTTTTCCTTAGCTTCTGTGAGCTGGCTTCCTCACAGGTAAATTTTAGATACTTCCTACCTGGCCTAATAGCTGTGCCCACGGGATGAGAGAACCTGTGTAAAAACAGCAGTTTCTCACACCACAGGCTTTGGATGGATGGAAGATGGTTGGTTCCCTTAGTAGCATTTCCTTTCCTGCTTTCAGGTAATTACTGCACGTGGGAAGGCTAATGTCACGTTTTACTGCCCCTGCCTTTCCTGGCAACCTTCCCCTCGCCATCCTTAGACACACGGTGGGGTGCTCTTTCCCTTGTGTCCCTGTGTACCTCCGTGTTGGCATCTGTCAGCCCGGATCATACACAGATCACTGGGCGGATCTAAATAAAATAGTGGTTGCATAAACGGAGGCAAATTTTTCGGTCACGTTTCCCAGTGTTTCTTGTCCCCAATCTCAACGGGACATATAATCTAGCCCTTTAAAGGGACAGTGTTCTGCAAATCGTCAGCTAACGATTTCACTGGTTATCAGTTGTGGACCTCTCTACCACCACTCTTCACCCCACGGACTCTAATCTTACTGAAAAACTTTATTACCAAAAAGCAAGTCTGTGTCTTCTTACCTTCTACTCACCAGGTTTAATGACCTCCTCTTGCGATGTCGGGAACTGGATACCTGGACACAAGATCTCGCCCTTCCGGCTGTGGTGTGGCTTTCTGGCTTCTTCAACCCTCAGTCCTTCTTAACCGGTAAGGGCTGGGGCAGGGCGGCCCCTGATGCTGACAGAGTCACACCCCCTAGCAGAACCCCAGCCACTCCCCCTGCCCTGGCCACTACAGAGGAAACAAAACGCCCGGCAGGACAGGAGCAGCTGAGAGAGGTGGGATGGGGTTCACCCCGGTAAACGTTTCCCGTCACGGGCGGCCCGGTCTCTCACATCGGTTCCACTCTGGCACGGCAGAGCACAAGCCAAATGGGTATAGCCGTGCCAGTGAAACTCCGTCCACCAAAGCAGGGAGGTGGTCCTGCTCTAGTGCAGCCACGTGGAACGCCCAAGAACACGCCTCACTCAGGGAGATGCTCAGCTTAGACGGGTGGCTCCCGGGACCCTTCTGTCTGTGGCTTTATCCTACTCCATTTCTGTCCGTCCTCCTCCCAAAGCAATCATGCAGACCACGGCTCGAAGAAACGAGTGGCCGCTGGATAAAATGTGCTTGACTGTTGAGGTTACCAAAAAAACGAAGGAGGATTATGGGCACCCCCCCAGGGAAGGCGCATACCTCCACGGGCTCCTCATGGAAGGTAAGATGTCCCAAAGAGTGAACCTTTCTCACTCAGCTTCAAGTTGGTATTTGTCCTTTGTTTATTCCATTGCTCAGCACGCACTCACACTGGTGGTTATTTACTTCGTTTCCGGCTTTCGAACAATTTAAATGCTAAGATAGGTAGATGGGATGTGTGTCCAATGTGAGCCAAGTTTTAAGGCCATGGCTATCAAAGACCTATACACTGAATTTACTTTGCTTTTGAACTGTTTAACTTCACCCTTGTGGTAAAATACCATCTCTCTAAGCCTGTAAGATGCCAATGCATATTGTGAATCTCTGGGCAAAGGGGTAGAATATGCAGTAGCTTCCAAGTTTATTCACCCATGCATTTATCTTATCTTGTAGACCGCTTCCTCTTACCTTAAAGGGCACTTGGAGAAATGCTTTCCAAGTCTCTGCCAAGATGCTCCTTTTTCACTTTCAACATCTGAACACGTGTGGCATGTGCTTTAAAGGCGGGGTAGGTGGTATAAACAACAAGTGACCTGAACTTAGACGAAGAAAAGAATGTGCAGTGGGGAGGGAATGTGGTGAGTTGGACACGTCTTATACTGACCATAAGCATATGCAGATGCACTTCTTTAAAGGAAGGACAAACTAGTTTGCTTTACTGCATCTGTGATTCTCTCTCACGGAATCTGTTTTCATGTAGGTAAGGTTTACACCTTTTAAATTCAGATCATTTAGTTTACTGTTCACAGGAGAGAGTTCAGGCATTAGCACAGGAGCAAGAAGAGTCTGTGCTTACAGTGTATGCGTGGCCCCTGGGCAGCAAGTACCCTCATCTCCCTCCCATCTCAGTCATGGGCCAGCTCGCTAAGGAAGCCACTGATGAGGAGTGAAGTGACAAAACCGGAACGTTTATTGCCTACAACAAATAGAGGCTCAGTACCAACATACAGCACGGTTGTAACCCTTGGGTTTATGCTGTAGGTGCCAGATGGGACAGCCAGTCAGGAGCCATCATGGACGCCTACCTCAAGGAGTTAAGGTCTGCAATGCCAGTCATCTTTGCAAAAGCCATACCCGCGGACAGACAGGAAACCCAACACACCTACGAGTGCCCTGTGTACAAAACCAAAACGAGGGGCCCCAACCGTGTCTGGACCTTCAGGTTGAAGAGCAAAGAAAAGGCGGCCAAATGGGTCCTGGCAGGCGTGGCCCTCCTGCTGGAGGCGTAACAACGGCCCTTGCAGAGGGGCTTCTATTCCTCCCACCGGAGCACCGCGGAGATGTCCTTGTTCCCGCACGGTCGTTTATCCTACTGAGAGGCATAAAACAGAGTCCAGCTTATGTACCTTTTAAGTAACTAACTTAGCATTCGTTGTTTTTAAACAAACACCATCTTTGAAAAGTAAAGAAGGGGGACAAAAAGAAGCAAATGTAGAAAAAAAGATGGGAACCCTACTGAAAATGTTCATTTTTAGCTCTCCCCAGCCTTCCTGCAACACAAAAAAGAGTACAGTATAGATCACATTTTCATCAACATTCCACTGAACCTCCAAAACAAACAATATGGTTGGAAGTCTGCTCCCGGTCCATACACGCGGGAGCCTAGTTCTTGTAGATAAACAAAAAGTATTAGCCTTTATATTCTCTTAAAATATAGAAGCCACTGGCCCCAGGCAGCTGCTCCTCCTGGCCAGCAGCCCTCCAGTGTCCAGAATGTGACTGACAGTCCACTTTTTGTTCAAGTGTTAACAAAAATAAAACTCAAGATCTACAGGTAATTGCACCTTCTAATTTAGGGGAACATTTTCAATATAAATTTCCAATGACCCAGAGCAGCTTAAACTATGGTCACTTATGATAAGGTAAACTTAAAGGGGACGTAACCCGTCACAAGCTGGCCTCCAGGGACTGGTTTGGGAGGTAAAAGATCAAGGCAACAAAGGCAAGAGCTGCTTACACGATGTTTTCTCTGGGGTAACTCTACCCCCCCATCTAAACTATGTTTTTTAAATCAGCTGCAGATGCTTTTAACAATTCAATCTATAAACAGGCCTGCGTATACATGTATGTCGATTCCTCTCTCGTCTTCCTGAGAAATCTTTTGAAGTATATAAACAAACAATCTTTAAAAAAAAATAGTATTTAGATCTACAAAGAATTTCTGTATACAAACACAACCATAAGAAATCTTAGGCACAAATGGCATGTCTTGTCGGAGTCCTCCATGGTGAGCTGGCTGGTTCTTCTCTTAGTTGTCTTTTACCAGCTGCTTTTGTAAGCTGAGAAAAAATGGGACGCATTAGTGGGACGGAGGCACGAGCACAGCGGCATCCTAGGTTAGAGGCTCAACCATCCCCTGGAGTACCAAGCCCGAACCGGCTCTCCTGTCACCAGCTCAGGCCCAACTCCTCACGCACACACAGTGGTGCAGGCCGGCCCCCAGGGCCACTCGCCTGACTCCTGCGTCCCTACAAGCAGCCTCCTCGTCCGAGCGCACGGGACCCAAGCCTCCCCTCTCCTTAGGGCTGCCTTGGGCCTTCACAGCTTTCCCTCAGCCTGCCTTGTAGACTCTTTACTGTTGGAGGCAGTCAGGGGGAAATTCTAGCAAAGGAGGGAACTTCCCGATAGGGAAAATACCAGTCCCAAGCTTGCCCAATGCAAAGAGACACAGGACGACTGGCACTCGATGTGGTTTCTAAGAAGCAACTGAAACAAGGCAACCCTGTACCTGCCTAGAGGGTCTCCCCGGCTGCACCCGGGCATTACAACCTCTGTTTTTGATTTGTGAGGCTTACCTCTCCAGATATTCCTTAACGTTATTATAACCGTAAAACTTGGCCAGATGAATGAGGATGCCTGTGGCACAGCGACCATCACGCTTCCGACAGTAACTGCAATTGCAGATGCCCCGGCAGGGAGGACACACCCAACCCTAGGGAAGCAATGGCAGCAGGAATGCCCCCGTTATCAACAGGCTCTCCCCGCAAGATGAGCTTCTGATTGAGCCTGGATCACTCAGCCTCTCCACCAATCTTTAATCACGTGAGACTCTTCAGATAATCCTTCACCCTGTGACAGGTACTAATGTCTCCTTCCCCTGGCATGTTTCAAAAAGGTCCAGAAAGGTTGATCACCCCAGATCACGCATGCAGAAACACTGAAGCGTGTTGGTTTTAAACAGGACCAGGTGCATAGTTAGTAGACGTATGTTCAAAAAGTTTTGGAGAATTTCAGGTATCAGAGCAAGTGCAGGGCCCCTTACAACTTCACAGGTCACACGCCCAGGAGGTCGGCCCTGCTTCTGAGAGCATAGGGATTCTCAAATCACTCAACCTGAGTAGCAGTTTACATTCACCTGCAAACTCGGGACAGTCTATTTACCCCCATGACTGCTGCATAAGAGGTCTTGCAGCAGTTAAGAGCACAGACTCTGGAGCCAGACTGCCCAGGTTCAAGGGCATACACACTAACCATCATACTATGTATTATCTCATTTTACAGAAAGAACCAAAGTGTTGGGAGGCTAAAAGAATAACAACTGAAATAAACTGCACTAACAGACGTGAAATCTCAGAGCAGTGCAGGTGCGCACAGAAAGCACCCTACACCACGGTATACCCACCCGCTGGGCCTGGCCCCGGCAAATCCAAGGTAAAGGACGCTGCTGGAGGAAAGGGACACAGGCTCGCCTGTACAAACCCTAACTCTAAGAAAGCTTGCCTCTGACCCTGGAAAGCGAAACGCACTCTCTTCTCCAGTCCTATCTAGGGCAGGAAACTCTACTTTTCATTGCTGCCAGTCTCAAGAGGCAGAATGAAAAGGAGGGTGGTGAGGGGGGTCTACAAAACCCAGAGCTCTGCAGCTGCAGGTACCCGATAGAGGGCCCAGGAGCCCCGTCCTCAGCTTGCTCCCCTCACTGATACAACTCAGGCCGAGGCGAGCACCGTGCCTACCGGGTCCAGCAGCGCCGATCGCACGTCCTCCCCGTAGCGATTCCGCAGGCAAGGCCCACAAAACTGTCCTCGCACCCCGCCGCAGCTCTGGTTCCGACACACCGTCTTGGTGTCAATGGTTTTCTGCCGACACTGGTGGCAAGTGTTACCCTGAGGCGGAAGGCGGTGGGTGGTGAACATGGGATTTGGAGGGGGAGGCCCATGAGGCCACACGGATATCCTAAGTGCACAAAGCAGCCCTGCCTCTCCCCCAGAATCGAGCAGTGCTGTTTCTCTGGTACAAACACTGGCACTCTCTGGCAGCCTGTAAGCACTTTTAGTTCTGGGGCCAGAGAAGCCTCTTAGGGCAGATGAGACTGAGCCGGGAACCTGGAAGAAATGAAATGATCAGCTGGACAGAAATGATGGGAGAGACCAGAGCCCACAGGGGTGACAGGTGACTGAGTGATAAGCCCTGGGCAGCATCGCACGGCTCCCACCCAGTTCCTAGCAATCCGGTTACGTTCAGGATAAATCTCCTGGTTTTAAAACGCTGGCGATTCAATTGAAAACCTTTTAACAGTATTTAAGACACTGTCCCATTATCTAAAAAGGATGCGAAACGACACAAAGCCATCCTCTACATTACCATTCTAAAAAACTTAACACATTTCCTACCTACCAAAGATATTCTATCAAGCTTTAGTTTCTATTGGTTATATAAAATATATATTATACGTACATTTTCAACAGTGTTAATACAGTGTTAATATTGGAAATATATTTCTGTTGGTTATAAAAGCATATTAGTTTTTTCAACGTTTAAAACATAAAAACTATTTAAAATATAACAATTACAACTGTGCTTTTCCAGACTACACCCCTGCCTCCCCCCACAGATAATGCATCCCCCAGAGAGACCTGTCTCCCCTTTCCCAGTTACAGCTGCTCCCACTCGGAGCCCACCTCTGCGCCCTGGGGAGACGGCACAAACGCGTAAGCCCAGATACAGTTTAAAACAAGGCAGGATTTCAAATACCAGTGCCTGGGACTCCCAGTATAAGTCACGATCATGTGAATTATTCATCAGATATACTTTACCAGAACTTTATCATAGATTTTATCTCGAACAGTTATGGCCACATTCTCCAAGTCCTCTTCAGTGATGTCCTCCACTGGCCGAAAAGAAGATACACGGCGACGTCGTCGATATCCCTGGCATCTCCCCTGCAGAACGAGCCAAAGCAGAACTGGGCATTAGATGGCTTGGGCGGTTAAAAACAAATTATAGAAGTTTTAAGCTCCTCAGAGCTCTAGGACCATGCATGTTAACTATGTCCCTCTTCTATTTCCCTGAAATCATTCATACATTTTAGTCATTTGCTGAGCTCCTATCCTTAGTGCCAAGCCTCCCTGATAGCAAGGTGACACAGGACGATAAACCAGAAGCTCAGGGTTTCCCTGACCACTGAATGGTCACCTGCGGCAAGCTCTGTGAGGCCGGGGAAGTGAACCACACTGAACAGCCAAAGCCACAAATAGGAAGGGTCCAGAGTGTCTTGCTCTAGACTGAAAGCACTCCAAACTCCCCATTCCTAAACAGAAAGACCAGAGGCATCACTGTACTTGCCCACAAGCAAAACCACGAAGCCACCTGCTGCCGTTATCAGCCCTTTACAGCCTCCACTGGAGATGAAGCTGGGGTCCTAACCATTGCTCGGTTTAGAGGAAGGACCCGCTTCATGGCCTACAGCTTAGATCAAGCGCAAGCTTAGGCCCGGGGTTCTTTTCCGAGTGCGGTCCCAGGAGTACCCACAGCATCTGGGAACTTGGCTGAAATGCAACTTCTCAGCTGCTGCAGACCTACTGAGTCAGAACCTCAGCGCTCTCACCGAGCCCCAGAGGGCTGTGATGAACGCTCACGTGCGAGGACCGCTGGCTTAGACAAAGAAGCATTGGTTCATTATAGTCAGAAAATACCCCGCTTGTTGTCTTCCTTCTTCTGAAACTGTAAAACTCTTCTGCGAACTTGGCGGCCGACACGGTGAAGTTCTCCAGGGCGAACTTCTCGGGAGGCCGTGCGCTCCGGGCCGGGTTGGTGCGCCGTGTGATCTGTCCCTCTGAGAAGGCCCGCCTCACTGCTTTCTTCTTCTGCAGGTGAGAGCACAGACACACACAACTGGCTGCTTTCTGGAATGAAAGCCATCTAGCAACCGACTGTGTGCATGAGTACTGGAATCAATACATATAAGGAGTTCCACTTACAGAAGCTGAGTTCGGGGTTCGGAGCGGGAAGAAATCTGGCATTGAGTTCAATTCCGCCAATAATTGAGCAAGCTGAAGTTCAGAAGAAAGAAAGGATCGTGCATAAATATTGCCACGTCTACTTCATCTAACATGTTATCACAAGTCTTCCAGTTTGCAGCCATAAGAAACTTGTAGTTTACATAAGATCTCAGCAGTTGTTATTTTTTTAACCTCACATGTAAAGATTTTTATCTACGCAGGTGAGATGCTGATAGCATGAGAGGAATAAAATCTATGCCCGTTCGTTAGGTAGAAGAAGACACGATGAAAACTGTCCTGGAAGGTCCAAGGCCTGGAGCATGCGGTTAGAATCGTGACTGGGCTACTAACTCTCAGTGTGACCCTGGAACCTATCATTTTGCCCACCTGAATCAAGTTTCATCATGTTCACAACAGAAAAGGCCCAACTAGATCATTCCGGCAGTTATTCAGAGCTCCGAAACACTGATTCTTTAAGTTGGTTAATTTCTTATCAATAATTTCTGAAAATATTCCCAAATAAACACCTAAGAACACCAAATAACAGGCATTAACGTGCCAATCATACCATTAGGATTCCTTTTAGTTTTAGACTTACACAGAGGTATGGGTGTCACCCCTAAATCCTAAAATCATGAACATAATTCTTATTTTTTATTTTTTTTTTGCGGTACGCGGGCCTCCCACTGTTGTGGCCTCTCCCATTGCAGAGCACAGGCTCCAGACGCGCAGGCCCAGCAGCCATGGCTCACGGGCCCAGCCGCTCCACGGCATGTGGGATCTTCCCGGACCGGGGCACGAACCCGTGTCCCCTGCATCGGCAGGCGGACTCTCAACCACTGCACCACCAGGGAAGCCCTCATAGTTCTTATTTTAAAGACACAGAGAGATACGACGCTAAAAATTTCTCTTAACTGAGCACAAATATGTCTCTGGATAAATTATACCCCAAAGTAGGCTTTATATTTTCTTAAGCAACTTAATAGACATATAATAAGACTGCATATACAGTATCATTAAATTATGCTTTTTAAAAAGAAAATATTAAAGAAAAAAATATACTAAAATGCTAAAAGTGATGATGATTGGTATGATTTTTTTAAATTCTGTTGTGTATAAAATTATGAAGGAAACCACAGTTACTGACCACATACAGAAAAACCAAATACACAAAGATTTCACCTTGTTCCATTAATTATTCTGGTGAAAACGTTTTAAAGTGATTCAGAACTGCTCAGTTCCTTTTAATACCTAGACCCCTTTCATTCCTTTAGCTGATATCTTGACACTACAGCATCTAGGTTGAAAGCTGCCTGCCTGACCTGCACAAAGCAACTTCTAAGTGGGCTTCATGACACCCACGTTTACACACTGCTTCTTTCTGCTGGGAACAGGGCCTCTCATCTCCGTAAAATACCACTGCATATTTGCAACATAACTTGATCAACAGTAAATGGCGTTTAGTCCATGGCACTGTGGAGGGGGCTAAAAATGGTCCTGGGAGTCTCTGTTCCCAAACCAGAGCTAATCAGGTGATAACCGCTTGGGGTCCAAGAAAAGAGAAAGAACCCACAATGCCCAGAGCACACTTCCTGACCGAAGCCAAAGCAGCAGCAGCTGTGGGGACGCAGCCCTGGGAGCCCCAGCAGTGGCTGTCTTGGGCCGCGCGGCCTTACCATGGCTTTGTTCTCCTCGATGTTCATGGTCCTTTTCAGCAGGGCGTCTGAGCTCTCCTGGCCCTCGTCCCTGGAGTCGTCCTCAGACTCAGAGGCAGAATCTTCCCTTTCCTTCCTCTGTCTGCAGCTTGTCTTTCTTCCAAGAATTCCACTCTTACTGTCCTGTATGTGCGAGCCAGAAAACAACGGCTCAGGAGAACTGTTCTTACCGGCATTTTTTGCCGGTTTCTTGGTGGGGAACTGAAAGGCTACCCGAAGACCAATACTGCTTCTTCTCGGCCTGCTGCTTCTAGGTGGAGCCTCTTCTTCTTCATCTTCCTCTTCCTCACTCATGAAAGATGCTTTACCGTCATCACTGAGCTCTGACTCCACGAGCTAATGAAATGAGAGAAAGAACAAAGACAGTGCCTATAAACAAACCTTCAGAAAGACACACACTTAAAACCCCTCTGACAGTATTTTAGGGGAACAATGAATAGTTGAAAGCTCTCCCTTCCTATTGGTAGTTCCCTCTGAACTCTTCAGTTAAATGCGCAAGTACTTTGTAGATGAACAAAATCAAAGAGCAGGCTGCTACGCGCTCTGGCCCAGCCACACCCACCGGCAGACTGTGTTCTGTTCAGAGCATCAGGCTGGAAGCCAAACGCTGATGAGGTGGGCTCCTCCCCAGTGGACCACCCAAGCTGGCACACCTGGGAGCCCAGGAATATGGGAATAAAGAAAAGGGTGTGCATGACATCAGAGGTATCCTCAGGTAAAAATGGAGTGCTGAGTGAAAAATAAAGTACCATTCTGCCCTAACTAGCTGGAACACAACTCATGAGTAAGAGGGACAGGAGAGCTGACTTCATTTTAGTGCAGTGACCAAGGAGCAGGCAGATGACCTGCCTTCGGGGTCAGTGGCGGAACCTCATCCCCAGGATACACTGGGTCCTCACTCAAGGGAAGCCTCCTCCCCTTTCTGTAACCCGCAGCGCCATGGGGTGCAATCAGGCAGACAGCTCTGCAGGGCGGCTGCAGGCACCTGTTCAGTCAGCTCAAGCAACTCTCAGCCTCAGTTTTCAGTCTCCACTCGGCATAGGTCTCCAGCATCAAAACATAACTTGGTTTCACACGTGAGAACACAGTAAGAATGGAAGGCAACAGCAAGGGGACATCTCAGATGCAAAGGACTCTTAGCAACAGCAGAGATGGGTTTAAATACTGGGATTGAGGTCATCACCTGGCCTCTTCCCTTGACCACAGGCTGGACAGTGTAGCCTGGGCACCTCTGTCAGGGACTCAGGTTGTGAGGAGAGCTGAGAACAGCACCAGGAGCCGCCTGGGATTCAGTTAATGACTCTGCTTCTTCCTCGGTGACCACCCCCCCAAATTCCAGCTGGACTCAAGTTAAAAATAAAGCGGCGGGAGGGAAAAAAAAAAAAGCAGACAGGGCTTCCCTGGTGGCTCAGTGGTTGAGAGTCTGCCTGCCGATGCAGGGGACACGGGTTCGTGCCCCGGTCCGGGAAGATCCCACATGCCGCGGAGCGGCTGGGCCCGTGAGCCATGGCCGCTGAGCCTGCGCGTCCAGAGCCTGTGCTCCGCAACGGGAGAGGCCACAACAGTGAGAGGCCCGCGTACCGCAAAAAAATAAAAAAAAAAAGCAGACAACTTCCAAACCTTGGTGTATGTATCAATGCACAAAAAGCCAGGCAGAGAAATAAGACTGTACTGTACGGAGTTACCTATTTGTTTTAATATCCTGAACTCTCCACATTAGTAGCTTTGGAATTCCAAATAGTGGGCTGCAGAGGAATCTATGTTAGAGGACACTGTTGGAGAACTTCAGAGGAGTTCTCTCCCCTGACTGGCTTTATTCATTTATCATAATCGCCGTCTAGCCCCCGTCTCTTTACCAAGGCCGTGGAGTAGCGTACTACAAAGGACTGAAGTACGGAAAGAGTCACCAGTGGAGACTCCGACCTGAGAGCCAGCACCACGGCTGCAGCAGTTTCACATCTGGCTACAAGACCACTGGACACCAACGTAGAGTCATACCCTATTGCCAGAAAGGTGGTCTCACCACTACTCGCTAGTGTGGGCAGGAGGTTGGGTGAGGAGGCAAGAAGGCTTGCTTTCTCACTGAATTTCAAAATAAATGTACAGGTGGACCTGCCCTGAGCTATGAGTTCTATCAGAGTCAACGTAACATGTCCCTAAATGTACAGATTTGGAAGAAAACCAAAAAAAAGGTGCTGGGGGTAATTCACTTTCGCATGCTGGAAACAAATTCTTTGCATATCCCAACATTACTTAGCTAAAGAAGAGAAGATAAACAAGTCACTAAGAGTAGATGATACCCATCAGGGTTTGGAAGGATCTCTAGAAACCGGAGCCTTGCTGGCCAGAACACAGGAACTGCCATGCAAATAACTTCTGTAAAGAAAGCCAAGGGGCGGGGGGCTGAGGCCGATAGGTTGGCACAGGTCTGTGTTGCTATTCACAGAAATAAACCACCATCAAGCAAGGCAGCCTACCATCAAGGCTTTCAGGCCTTAAGTCCCCCCAGGAAAAGGTGAAGGACAAAGCAACGCTACTGGTTACAGCTTCTTTAAACACCCACACAGGTTCCACGCCACGAGTGCTTCTCTGGGAGCTTCTGAACGTAATGAGGCTTAACCGCTCTATCCCTTATCTTGATACCAAAGAAGGAAGTGGTGTATTGATTTTATGAGATAAATGTATGCTACTTTCCAGTTAGTAAAAAACATTTTTATGCCTAAAAAAAATCCAAAGGCTGTTCTTCAAAGTTACCCTGAGATTCAAATACTGGTCAGCAGTCAACTGGCCTAACTAAACACATGGACTAAAAAGAGATCAACCAACAAGTCTCTTGATGGCAAAGGGCTGAGGGCAGACTTCCCTTAGGAATCAGACAAGCCCAGGTCACCTTTATCATTAAAAAGCCTGTCGTGATCCAAATCAAGAATGCACAGACAAAACTCTAAGTTTGTACCACAGCTAAATTTCTGCCAAATCAACTCCAAACCTAATTACTTGGCGCACAACAGAAAATGACTTTCAGGAACTTGTTACTCTCAGACCCTCCTCTTTTCAGATAAAAGAGGTTCAAAAAAGTCTGAAATAAATTCTCTGACAAGGATAATAAGGGACGCCTGGGACACATCCCCCCAGACTCCAAAGGCACCCAGGAAAGACAACTGGATTTTCTCTAAGAGCATAATGGACTGGTGGGCCAGGAATTCGCCTTAGAATAGCCGAGTTTACATTTAGCTAAGTGGCTTAGAAGATGGACACGTAAGAAAAAGTAAAATCTTCATATTTTGTTAACTGGCTTATAAGATGAACACGTAAAAACCAGTAAAATCTTTATATTTTGTTAACTGGCTTATAAGATGAACATGTAAGAAAAAGTAAAACCTTTTCATGTGTAAAGTGGCTTCTTACAAGTAACAATACAATTCGGAACCAGGACTAAAAATATTACAACCCACCCTCCCTCACGTTGATAAATATTACCATTACTTCTGCGTTACTGTTAACATTCAGATCACTCTGCGTAAATCCTTCAAAATCTTCCGTCTCTGAGTCACTGTCCTCTCTAAAAATTCTCCTTAGCTCTTCTGTGAAGGTTGTGGACTGGAAACGCACATCCTGCTAAGTTAAAAACACATGTGTCATGGAGAAGGCAAGAAGAACAGAGGCTGGCAGGGGCTGGGGGCAAGGGCAGTCGCTGTTTAATGGGGACAGAGTTTCTGTGTGAGACGATGAAAACATTCTGGAAACAGATAATGGTGAAGGCCTCGAGACGCTGTGAATAACGCCTCTCAGTGTCTTGCAGGCAGCACACTGGGACTTACCGCACTTAAAAATGGTTAAGATGGTAAATTTTATGTAGGTTTTACCACAATAAAAACACACGTATATATACATATTTTCCATAGTTTGCAGAAAGTTAGACCCACAAATTGAACAATTTCAAAAAACCAGAATGGCCGCAGCCTCCATCAGCTGGTGTCCCCCGTAGGGGCTGATGGAATTCAGTTTCTCCCGCCGGGGCGGGGCCATCAGGAGCATCTGCGTTCACACAGAACAGAAAACACATGGAGAAGACCTGGCCCTGGCTCCTCCACACACGCTTGGCTTTCCTTTCCAACAGCCATCCCAAGCCAGCTCCTCCCAGGGGAGATGCCTGGTTCACAGACAGCATGCCTCCGGGCAGGACAGGGCTGGAGGCTTCCACACCCCGCCCCGCCCCGCCCCCCGCCGAGAACGCAGTTGCTCCGTCACCCGCTAGGGAGTCCCTCTCCCGCAGGAGGTGAGAAGCAGCCACCGCCGGCAGGTAGCAAGGGAGCCCGAGGA
Organism: Delphinus delphis; assembly: GCF_949987515.2. Lineage (NCBI taxonomy): Eukaryota > Metazoa > Chordata > Mammalia > Artiodactyla > Delphinidae > Delphinus > Delphinus delphis. Next base: position 33,566,506 of record NC_082691.1, on the reverse strand, counting down.
AAGATGTTACACGGCTGACTCAGAAAGGACATGTTCCAGTCATGACTTTTTCTTTCTTTTGAACTCATAAAAATAAATGGCATGCTTGAAAGAGAGGAGGGGAAAAGCAAGAATGGCAGTACAGAACGGAGACCCACAAACCAGCCTCCTCCAAGCTGGCAGCCAGGCCTGCAGTCCATGCCCCCTGCTGCCTCTGACGTCTCCCCTCCTACCCCTGATGCAGGGGTATGACCCCTCATGACAGCACATGCGGCTGGAGAATCTTTATCTCCCTGCCTGCCTTTTCCCTGACTTTAATTATATACTTCTTCGACCTCGGATAATCAGTCTCTGGAGAAAAACAGACATAACAGACGAGTTAGAAAAACTTCCCGGGGGAAAAAGAAAGAAATGCCTATATCCGGCATTTTTTTTAAGCTTAAAAATGTCTCCTGTGAATTATTATGGGTAATTGGAGTGACTGTGCTCAGATGTAAATTACTTCATCCCTTTGTTGATAGCTGTGGTGCAGCTGCTTAAAAAAAAATCACACACAAAAGGGAAGTTTCTTTAAAGTGAAATTCAAATTGTGCTTCAGGGAGACCAGCGCCGGCACTGCTGCACACACTACGTACAAGTTCACGCGGCTTCTCTCGGCGGGTTAAAATGGATCCGGAGTGTGTGGGGTCCAGGTGGGGAAGCAGCAGGCCAGGGTCTGTCGTGAAGAATGGTGCGCGGTTGGCTCCCAAGGAAACCCACCACCTCCGAGGGCAGGAAACATCTGGCTCAAGAGCCCTGGGCCAGCCCCTGCAGGCTGCTGCAGGGCAGTGGGGCCCATGTGCACACTTCTTCATCGACCCGAAGTCCCTGGCTGGAGCCCGAACAGGTCATGCCTTGGAACAGCAGGTTCCAACCTGCCAGTCCTCTGGCTCTTTCTGTGCTTTGAGCTGGTGTCACAGGCAGCCGTCAGCCTGGGAGAGATCAGTATCTCTGGTGGCCAGTTCTGATAGAGAAAACAAGTCAGCTGCAGCCCTAGACCAAGGCCCATGCTTTTATTCTCCTGATTTCACAGGGTGTAAAAACCATCTTTAATGGGGTCTGTAACAAAGCGAACATCCACTCCACAGTCTCCTGTGTCCCTGGTTATAAGCCTCACACAGCTCTTTGTTCTCCGAAATCTGGCCGTTATCCTTTAAAATCACTACTAGACAGTATGTTGTGGGCTTTGGTGACCTGCATCTACCGTGATCAAGAACATAAGCAGGGCTTCCCTGGTGGTGCAGTGTTTGAGGGTCCGCCTGCCGGTGCAGGGGACACGGGTTCGTGCCCCGGTCCGGGAAGATCCCACGTGCCGCGGAACGGCTGGGCCCGTGAGCCATGGCCGCTAAGCCTGCGCGTCCGGAGCCTGTGCTCCGCAACGGGAGAGGCCACAGCAGTGAGAGGCCCGCGTGCCACAAAAAAAAATTAAAAAAAAAAAGAACATAAGCAAATAACAGATCAGAAGAGAAGCTAACAGAGTGGTGACTTTTTTTTTTATTTTGAAGCTCATGGGATGTGAAGAAACAGACTGGAAGTCATGGTGGCTGAACCAGTCGGACAAGTATCCCACCTCAGTTCCACCCCACGGGTGCTCCTTTGCCCATGGGCACTGGATGTATGAAACAAGAGGAAAGGGACAACCCAAGGAAGCAGCCCAAGCCGGGGAAGCTGGAAAGCACCATTCAAGTACGAGGCCCCTTCCATCAAGGAGCCTGTCATTTAGTAAGGGAGCTGGACAAGTCCACAGGTCCCCATGGCGAGGATCAGTGTTGTAAGGGAGACACATGCAACACGGCGCACAGAAAGAAAGAAAATCCAGTAAGACTTCGTGGAAGCAGAATCATTTGAGCTGCATCTAAACTGGGCTAGAGGCTAGAAAGATGCTGAGAGCGCACAGAGGCAGGATGAAGAGCCTGGACCAGTGTGCACGGGGGGCAGAACAGTGCAGGCGGGGGGCACGGATGCAGTTTCTGGTCTCCAGAACCGTGCAAGGCACGAGGCTGAGAAGTGGGGCTCCTAGATTAGGAACATCCCAGCTCGGCCACTTCTCAGATGTGAGGCCTCAGACCAAGTCACTTCACCTCCCCACACTTCAGTTTCATCACCCGTGAAACAGGAATAATAACAGCGCCTGCACCTTCCCAGGGAGACAGTGAATTAAGGGCACTCTGCGTGAAAAGCATGTTGTCACGGGCCACGGAATGCATGCTGGGGTCAGACTCGGGAGCAGGGCTGGACTGGGGGCAGGTGTGAGGGCACAGGAGAAGGGGCAGTCGTCACAGCAGCAAGAGCGGCCGCTCTGTTCCTTAAGGCCTGCCGCCCGCCAGGCTCGTGCTGGCGCTTCACACAACGTCCCGCGCCGCTCAGAGGGCCACTCACGCCGGACCCAACAGGCTGCCCCTCACTGCCTGACCACATTCGAACGGAGGGACTGGCGATTTCTGAACAGGGGAGGATGGCGACCAGAGCTCAGTCCCACACCTGCGGGAAGGACTATGAGAACCACGGGAGCTGAGGAGGGAAGAGACAGGAAGGGATGGAGGTGAGGAACATGGCAGAAGATTCATCAGCTCCTGCAAGGGACTTGAGGAGATGGGTGAGGAAACAGGAGGCGTCAAGAGCTCCAAAGTTGGAGACAAAAATGGGGAAGACAGACAACCAGGGAGGGAAAATGGTGAGTTTCAGATCTCTCTTGAGCAATGACGACGGATCCAAGTGTCTGTCAGAAGTATATCTGGGGCTGGAGGGAAGACCCAAACCACAAAGGACCAGGAGGCAACGGCTCAGACCAGGCCAGGCACTGAGATCATTAAGTGGAAAGGTCTGAAGATAAAATCGTGGAGAACATCCACAGATGGGGACAGGAAGTAGAAGGGATGACAACAAAGAACAAAAGGTGTAAGAGAAAAGAGACCAAGGGGAGTGGAAGCAGGTGGCTGGGGGGGGGGGGGCGGCGGGGTGTCAAATGGTGCAGAGGCATCAAACAAGGTGAGGAGACCACACACACTGCCGTCAAGCGGGGGCTTCACTTACATAATTAACTGTCTGCCTTCCTCTGCTTCCCCAGTGGAAGCTAGGTGGGTTTAACTCACAGCCTTTTAGGGAGGCCATGGTCGAGGGAGAATGAGGAATTTTGAGTGCCACAAAGGAACTCAGAAAAAAATGCCACGGAAGCCTGGATACTTTGGCCATGCTCCTGCCAAATCCCAACATAAACCTCCAGGAATCTACCTCTCCGAGAACTGCAACTTGTGTCTGCCACAGATCAAAGGAATTAAAGAAAGAACAATCCCATGAGTGAGGTGCGGACAGAGCCTCACCGCAGCAGCACAGAGGCCATGTGTCTCATGGTAACCACACACTCCTACGCTATCGCTGGGGGATCAGCCCTCCCCCGCCAGCTGTGTGGGAGCGCTCCAAATACAGCCTGGCCACAGGCTGCAGCCCCGAGGTGGCAAAGAGACGGATTTGATCATGTGAGGTCCCCTTTACTGAAAAAAATATATATATATATTGTACATAGAAAGGATTTAAACAGCAAAACTGAGCGAGGTACCCCCACCAGTTGCTTGAAACATGAAGGTGTAACACTAATAAAACAAGATGCTCGACAATTAACTGATACCACCAGTCTCAGACTATGTTCAAGTAAAAGAATATCCGAACCAAGATCCAAGCTTCCAGACGGATACGCCTGCCTTGAAAGGAGGCACCCATACCTGCTTCCCTGACTCCAGTGAGTCAAAACTATAGCAGCTCTCCTCTGATGACAGGGTTTCCATGGGAACATCATCTCGGAAACCGACAAACTCTTCATCATCACTGGGGGCGTTAAAGATGTCAGCCACTTCTTTAGGGATCTGTTTGGATTGAAAAAAGGACGATAATATCAGGGGCTGTTATAATCACTTAGGGAAATTTTGTAGAGGAGTAGGAATTACCATCTCATGACCTTATCAATCTGCCATGGTTGCTCACAAAACCCCAATAACCCTGAGTAAAATGTGCCTCAACTTGACACCTCATGGCAACCAGGGGAGGGGTGGAAGAGGATAAGAGTTTTTCTTTTTCAAATTCTAGAGATATATCCTATCTTACAAGGACTGTTGAGGCCATGCCTAGATAAAAGCCATTTTTGATCTCTTGACAAAAAATAAGAAAATTTTCTCCTACAGTGGATGTCTTTTTTTTTTTTTTTTTTTTTTTTTTTTTTTTTTGCGCGGTACGCGGGCCTCTCACCGCTGTTGCCTCTCCCGTTGCGGAGCACAGTCTCCGGACGCGCAGGTTCAGCGGCCGTGGCTCACGGGCCCAGCCGCTCCGCGGCATGTGGGATCCTCCCGGACCGGGGCACGAACCCGTGTCCCCTGCACTGGCAGGCGGACTCTCAACCACTGCGCCACCAGGGAAGCCCTACAGTGGATCTGTCTTTAAATGTCATCCACGTTAAAAAAAAAAAAAAAAAGTCCTTAAGACATCACTAAACTCTTTTCTTAATTTCTACCTATAGTTATTTTTCTGTTCTTTGTCACATGAAAGTTCATACAATGAAATAAAGCTTTCCTTCTTTTCTGTATTCTGAATCAATCTTAGTTTAGAATTAATTCTATCAAACACTATTCCAGGCAATTATTGCCAGCGAGAATGTTGTCAGCACACTTAATCTAACAAATATGTATCTGCTGAGAGTTCATTTTTGTACGCTGACTACCTGTTTGTTCTTAACTATTTCGAAAAAGTTCAAACACATAGAAAGGTGAAAGAATAGTGCAAACATTTATAGATGCTTCACGTAGAGTCCCCCATTTGCTTTTTTCTCTTTCAACAAATGTTAGGTTGAATCTCAGGCATTTGCTGATATTTGAATGTTTCTAACCTAGGAAAATAGTGATTTAAAATGCAGCAAGTGGGCTTCCCTGGTGGCGCAGTGGTTGAGAGTGCGCCTGCCGATGCAGGGGACGCGGGTTCGTGCCCCGGTCCGGGAAGATCCCACATGCCGCGGAGCAGCTGGGCCCGGGAGCCATGGCCGCTGAGCCTGCGCGTCCGGAGCCTGTGCTCCGCAACGGGAGAGGCCGCAACAGTGAGAGGCCCGCGTACCGGAAAAAAAAAAAAAAAAAAAAATGCAGCAACCTAATCCATGTATGTTTCCAGTAATTTGCAGACACCATACAATTCACCCTAAAATACTTCCATACACGTCTCAGAAAAAGGACATTCTGCTGAAGAACCACATAACCATCATCATACCTGAAATAATATTCATTCAATAACATCATGTATTATGAATCCATATTCAAATGTCTGCATTGTACCCAAAATATCTTTTAACTTTTTTTTTTTTTTGCGGTACACGGGCCTCTCACTGTTGCGGCCTCTCCCGTTGCGGAGCACAGGCTCTGGACGCGCAGGTTCAGCGGCCATGGCTCACGGGACCAGCCGCTCCACGGCATGTGGGATCCTCCCGGACCGGGGCACGAACCCGCGTCCCCTGCATCGGCAGGCGGACTCTCAACCACTGCGCCACTAAGGAAGCCCCTTTCATAACTTTTTAAGGGCAAAAGGGATCCGCTCAAGAAAGAATCATGCATTGTATTTGATTGTTTTTTTATGACATTTTTTGTTGCTTTTCATAACTGACATTCTGTAGACAACCCAAGAAAACTGCCTTGTAGAATGTCACATATTCTGAGCTTATGTGATTGTTTCCTGACAGACTCAGATATTATTGGCAACAATTCTATACAGATGACATGTACTTCTCAATGCACTGCATAAAGAGGCACAAAATGTCAAGCTATTCCCTATTAATTAGCAGTATTTTTAATTTAATTATAAAACTTTCAAATACATTCCTAAGTAGATGGAAGAGTATCATGAACACACATGTGGACACCCTAGCAATTACCTGTCCATGGCTAGTCTTGTTTCATCTGTATCCCAACCCAACTGCTCTCCTTCTAAATTATTTTAAAGCAATTGTAGACACAGTATCATTTCACCCTGTGTTACGAGCAAATATACAGTCTGTGTCCACAGTTACTATTATTTTTTTCAGCCCCCAGTGTATTTGTATCAAGATCCAAATAAGGCCCATACATTGGTCAATACGTCTCAAGTCCTTTCTCGCGTCACCTTCATATTTAACTTTCTTCTCACAACTGTTTTTTTTTTTTTTTTTTTGCGGTACGCGGGCATCTCACTGCTGTGGCCTCTCCCGTTGCGGAGCACAGGCTCCGGACGCGCAGGCTCAGCGGCCATGGCTCACGGGCCCAGCCGCTCCGCCGCATGTGGGATCTTCCCGGACCGGGGCACGAACCCGTGTCCCCTGCATCGGCAGGCGGACTCTCAACCACTGCGCCACCAGGGAAGCCCTCACAACTGGTTTTTGAAGAAACTGGGTTATTTGACTGTAGAGTTTGCCAGAGTCTGGAGGTTTGGTTTTTGATTTTTGCAGCCCCAAGATGGTATTTAGCAGACTCCTCTGTCCCTCTGGATTTCCTGTAATTTGGTACTTAAATCTACAGTCTCAGTCAGACTCAAGTGTACTTTTCTGCGGCCAGACTCCTTTGTGGGCAGTGCTGCGTTCCTGCTACACATCGCATGTAACATCTGGTTGTGTCTTTACTGGTGATGCTGTTTGATCACCAAGTTAAAGTGAGATCTGCCAGATTTCTTCTTAGCAAAAGTATCTTTACCCCTTTGTGCTTGTTAAGTAATAACTAGGATGATATTTGAGATTCTATGACTATCCTTCTCCCTGATAGCATTTTACTCAACAGTTTCGGTATCCATTGATACCCCTCGCCTGAATCAATCACCACGTTGGGGGTTACAAAATGGTGATTTTCAAAAACTCTTCCTCCTTCGTATGTTAGGTGGCATTCTCCTGTAATGTAATATTCTCTCCTCCGGATCTATCCCTCTCTCTCCCTCTTTACTTCTCTCCCCACTCTCCCTCCCAGGTAGTTTCATGGATTGTTTTAAGTTAATGTGTTTTAACCCATTACTCTGTCATCATTCTTTCTGATACTCAGACTGTCCCAAATTTGGCTACTGACAGCTCCTTCAAGCCAGCTTCTGTGTCCTTTTGACACAATCCTAATAGCCTCTGAGCACCTCCTTGTTTTCCGATACAACAGGCGTGCCAAGCTAGCCTTGTACTGGCCCCAGACCCCGAATGAGCCATTTCTCCAAGGAGCCCTGGCATTTGGAAATCAAGCTCTGAGATCTCGGTGTGCTCCTCGCTAGTAAAGTATCATTGCTTTGCCTGGACAGAACAAAGGTGTCTTAAGTATCTTACATCTGAGTTCATTTTGACATCTTGAATTCAAACCCAACGAGACAGGATTCTTCATCTCCCTCAACACGATGTTAGTATCTCCCTTCCCCGCAACGAAAACCCCAATTCCCAGTACTTCTCATACACCTACCCATTTGCTCTATCCACAGTACACACAAGACCATTTCAGACAACACACCAATACCACTACCAACACCACTGCCAACAACAATCACGTCCAAGATTCCTTTGGGGTTCTTGCTATCCTCCGAACACAGTCCTGCTAGGTACTAGATCTCTTCCCTGAGATAACCAGACCATGGTTGTACTTGGAGATACAAAGATACTTTTTGTGTACTTCACATTTCATCATGGAGTATAAAAAAGAGATGCCCTCAAGGGTCGAGATTTTAATAAAATAATTTTTACTGCTACAGTAAGACATACTGTGTGCGACACATTTTCTTTTAAAATTGGTGCACGGAGGTGAAGAATGAAATGACCACTAGTACAGTTGGATGCCACCGCCTTGATTCATGCTCAGGACAAGCAGTTTTCTCTGCCTTTGCTTTTGCACATCAGTACAAATATCAACATAGCAAAAAAACGCAAATAATGTCTTAACATTTTTTCCGGCCCCTCCTCCAATAATGTCTTAATATTATTATGACAATAACTTTGTCCTCATGGAACCCTGAAAGGGTTTCAGGGTTCCCCAGACCCCACTTTAAATAACGGCTACACTATTACACACAGGGTTGTGTATTCAGAAGTTACTTAAATTCTTTGGATTCTTTTTTTCTGTGCATTGAATTAATTTTACAGTCAGGTTCATTTGAGAGATCACTAATCCCTCATCTACTCATTTTTAGCACGATTTTAATGCTTCTTGTTTAAAAATGATTAGAAAGCTAGTGGTTCAACCAAAGGAAGTTTAACATTTGGTTTCTAGAGTACACAAATCCAGACACTGAATACAAGATTAATGATGTCAGAGAGTTAATTACAAACCATCTAATGAAATCACTTCAAGAGACAAACAGGCAGACACTTACAGAATGAGAGCTCCACTAACAATAGAAAAAATGCTGTAACATTTATGCTAAGAAGAAGCTCCTAAACAAAGCCTAAATCTGAGACGGTTCTTGGGAGAAAAATTTACCTCTTAAAGAAGGAAGAGTTTTAATTTAACAGTATTTGGCATGCTTGTCTTTTCAAAGACAACTTTCACTGTTGTTTAGCCAACAGAAACAACACACCAAGAAAATACTCTTACTGGAGAAACATAGGTGACATTTATGAAAGTGTAAGTACATTAGACTTTATATAACGATCATCGAGTTCAGTTCCTGAAGTGGCGCTTTTTGACTTACCACCATTCTATGAATCCAAAAACCCCACTGGCCCAGAAGCTTGTTTTAACGTAAAGAATTAAAGAGGAAGAAGCACCCAATATAATGATCTACTGGAAGCACATATAAGGAATGGAGAGGCTGTTGATATAAATCAATTGCTTCCCCGGTCGACTGCATTAGCCCAGGGGCCACTGCAGTGAGCCTGTTGTCTGCCTAATTCCTCCTCCTTACTTCTGTATCTGCTCCAGAGGTGCCAGTAGGGAGAGGCTGTAATTACCCATTAGGGACAAAAGGAAGCAATGAACTTTCAAAAAGGCAAAAACCACTACACATTCTTGGGGCATGCAGGGCTCTGTTTCTTGCTGCCCAACTTCAAAAGGCATTAAGAGAAGCATTTCAGACAGTCATAAGTCCTGGGATTTAGCAAAAGTCTCTGTAAAATATTCAAGTGTCTTCAATGCAACAAACTGTTTAACAGATGCAACAAAGAAGGCAAGATTTGCATGCGAGGGACGGAGTGGACCTGATAAAAGAGGATTCATAGGGACAGCCTTCTAACGTGAGACCAGTTAAACAATGTATCAACACTTTAGGCCCAAGAATTTGTCACTTCCCTGTTTCATTCGGCAGTGATCCACTCTGTAGCTATGTAGTCTAGACAGACTACAACAGACATTTTTCTACAAAGCTTATGTTCCATTTGACTACAACGCCAACTGTAAGGCCTACCAAAACAAACCCCCAAAAAAAGCAAATAACTGAAAATAAAATATATTTCCAACCAGTGGATTATACTTGCAGTAGTCAAGCTTGCACAATATTAGGATAAATGCAATCTAGCTAACCAGAAAGAAGTCAAGAAAATTCTCTTCTGAAAGTGAAAAGACTTATTATTCATAACTATTTTTTTTTTTTTTTTACAATACACAGATTTCTTCCATTCCTTTCACACACACTCTATGTATCTATTCCCTCTGTCCTTGCTGGGATAACAACGTGAGTATCATCAAAGGTCAAGTGGGGCCCAAGATACAGTTCCTCCACCAGGACACAGACACTAGAAAAGAGTCCTTGGCACCTAACACAGGGCTGGCCTGAAGCAGGTCATCAATAAATCTTTGTATGAAAATGACTACATCTGACCTTGTAGTCATTTTCTCAGGGAAGGTGTAGTTTCCTAGGAAAGGTGCACGGGGTCAAAAGGTACACTCTGTGACCTTCCTATCCAAAAGGAATTAAAGATCTTCACCCAGAATTTCTGAGCATCTACATACAAAGTAGTCATATCCACAGCACCTCTTTCAGAAAGGATTGCAGATTTCACTTACAAGCCTTGCAAACTACCTTGGGGCTCATCTCGGGAACAAAGAACGCACATTCGACAGGCTTTGGGGCCAAGCAGGTGGGCAGTGAAGGCGGCAGCTCAGGGTAAGGCTACATTGGACAGTGCCGACATGAGTCCAGGAATGGCAGTCACTCCCGCACCCCAGCAGACCAAAGCTACAAAGGCACGGGGCTCAGTGTGCCCAACCTTGGACCTCCCCAGAGAAGTGAGGAATCTGAGTCTTGGTGAGGAATCTCCCAGTTATAAAATGTCAGCTTCTAATGTAAGGACCAAACATCTACAGGCTGGATCTCAAACTCGTTCAGGGAAGGCGCACAGAAGAACTCACGGTGCTGAGTGGAACACCAAAGAAATTTTAAAAGCTGTAATTTCAGATGTGACTGACGGTATATCTAACTAGTGTCTGCTAGTGATAGTACTGGACAGTGAAGTATTAATAAAATTAAAAGAAAAACTTTACATTTAAAATAACCCTTCCCTTGTTCATGGTAGCACTATTCCCAAAAGCCACAAAGTAGAGGCAACCCAAGTGTCCATCGACAGATGAATGGCTAAACAAGATGTCATAAACACATACAATGGAATATTATTTACTCTTAAAAAGAAAGGGAATCCTACAAATACTGAATCATTACACTGGATGCCTTGAAACTAATACAGTGCTATAGGTCAATTATACCTCGATAAGAAAAATTTTTTAAAACAAAACAAAACCCACAACAGAGGCCTGAGATTCTGCAGTTCTAACAAGTTCCCCATGCTCTGGCCTGCAGAACATGCTTTGTGCAGGGCCCAGCCCATTTTGTTCCTCTCTTATGAGATGTGACTCCTCCTATTTCATAATAGCAACTCATGTGTAGATCTTAACCTCCTTCCTACAGGCAGTTAATTCTCATGGCAGACTCTGGATCTCTTTGGCATCTGTTTTTCTCACCCTGCCCCACTCCAGCACCAAGAATAGAGTCTTACATACTCAGAGGTCCTTAACATATATGACTAACTGATAAGCAGCATCAACTAGTTTGGGGGGGGGAAAAAAAAGGAAGAAAATTTTAAAATTGGGTAAAATTTTTTTAATCAAAGATTTTCTATATCTCAAGGATATCTGAATTCATTCTTCCTGGATTAAAAAATACCACCACCCAGCCAGAAGGAACATATTTATCATCTATTAGTTTATGAAAGAAAAGAAATTTGAGATTCTCTTTAAGGCCAATTTATTCAAAAGCTGATTTTGATAAAGCTTCAGGAAATGTTTCTTATTCCAGGAACACTAGTGTGTATTTCACCTGGAAACATGTTTCGTTTAAAGCCCTAAGGAGCAGTACAAAAGAAATTCCTGTGCACTACTGCATTTTCCTCATTAAGTGTTCTGAAAGCAATTTTGATAGCAAGGATGGCAGAATTTGTAGGGTGTACTATCTTGCAACTGTGTAAGGAGCCCCTTTACACAAAGGAAAGCATTCCTTCAACCCACTACGAAGGGGGTTGTTTCATATCATTTTCTCCATAAACAACATCATTTCCCTAAATCTCTTATGATTAAATTGGTTGGGTCATAGAAATGCACATACCTTGCACCATTTACAAAAACTAACTCAAAATGGATCAGATCTAAATATAACACCTAAAGCAATAACACTTCTAGAAGAAAACTGGAGAAAATCTTTGTAACCTTGGGTTATGCAAAGAATTCTTAGATAAAACACCAAGCACAATACAGATTTTTTAAATGTATAAATTAGACAATTAAAATCAAGAAATTCTACTCTTCAAAAGAGACTCTTAAGGGAATGAAAAACCAACAGACAAGAAGAAAATACCTGCACATCATTTATCTGATAAAAGACCTATAACCAGAATATATAAAAAAACTCTCAAAAGCTCAACAATAAAAACAAATAACCCAATTAAAAAACAGGCAAAAGAGGTGAGCAGACGCTTCACCAAAGATAAATGGATGGCAGGTGAGCACGTGAAAAAATTTTCGACATCCACAGTCATTAGAGGGAAACGCAAATTACAACTACGAGATATAACTATCTACCTAGCAGAATGGCTTTTAAAAAACCTGACGATACCAAGTGCTGACACGGATGTGGAACAACTGGCCCTTTCATAAACTGTTAGTAGAAATGCAAAATGGTATAGCCACTGTGGAAAACAATTTAGCAGTTTCTTATAAACATACACTTAGCACATGATCCAGCAACCCTGCTCCTAAGTGTTACCCAAGTGAAATGAAAATTATGTTCCCACAAAACTTGCAATTAGCAGTTTTACTTCCAAACCTACAAACAATCCAAGTGAACTAGGGAATGGATAAAACAAACTGTGGAACATCGATACCATGGAATTTAACTCAGCAATAAAAAAGAAAAAATTACTGACAGACACAGCAACATGAATAAAGCTCATCACTATGCCAAGTGGAAAAGACTATACATTGTCTGATTATACTTACAGGATGTTTCGGAAAAGACAGAACTATAGAGAAAATAAATCAGGAGTCAAGATGGAAGAGGAGTAGGAGGACGTGGAGTTCATCTCTCCTCACAAATGCATCAAGAATACAACTTTAAATGGAACAATTCTCACAGAACACCAGCTGAACACTAGCAGAGGACCTTGGACACCTAAAAAGAAAGATCCCCAAGTAACCAGCTGCGGAAACTGCAAATTGACACCCCCATGACCAGCTTTGTAAACTGAACGCCTACAGAACATCTGAACAGACAGCGAGTGCTCCCGCAGCCAAGATGGGTCTAGCTTTAGCAGCTGTAGACTGTGTGGGCACATACACACAGGGGTTGGGCCAGACCAGAGTCTGGGCTGCTCCCACAGTGGGTCCAGATCCATGATCACTGCAATCCCGGAACCTGACTTCAGTGGATCTATGCTGGTGGCTTGGTGAAAACAACGTCTGAGAGACACCAGGGCCAACTGCTAGCATACCCATGGTTAAGGTGTGGCCAAGAGCAGTGCCAACAACAGTGTAATCTGAGATCTCACACAACGGGTGAAAGGTGACACAACAGAGCACACCCACAGGTGAACAGCTCCAGAGGAGAAATACTCAGTAGCTCCCCTCCCAGTGGGAGTGCTCCAATCCCACCTACCTCACACTGCAGATCAGAAACACAACTAAAAAACAGATCTGGGGGCCTCTACTCCAACAACTAGGGAGCAGACCCCACCTCTGACAGGGCAGTGACAACCACAGAGCAAAGGGGAGGCCAGTGCAGGCCTAGCCACCACAACATCAGTCACACCTCCTATCAAGGAGATAACGGCCAAAAAACAAACCCAAAACAATTAAGAAAAGGGCAATAGAAATACACATATTGATAATAACCTTAAATGTAAATGGACTAGATGCTCCAATCAAAAGGCATAGACTGGCTGAATGGATACAAACACAGACCCGTATATATGCTTTTACAAAAGACCCTCTTCAGACCTAGGGACACATACACACTTAAAGTGAGGGGATGTAAAAACATATTCCATGCAAATGGAAATCAAAAGCAAGCTGGAGTAGCAATACTCATATTAGACAAAATAGACTTTAAAATACAGACTAAGAGACAAGGAAGGACACTACATAGTGATCAAGGAATCAACACAAGAAAATATAACACTTGTAATTTATATACGCACCCAACATAAGAGCACCTCAGTATATAAAACAAACAGTAACAGCCGTAAAAGGAGAAACTGAGAGTAACACAATAATAGTGGGGGACTTTAACACCCAATTTCATCAATGGACAGACCATCCAGACAGAAAAATCAATAAGGAAACACAGGCCTTCAATGACACATTAGACCAGACGGACTTCATTGATATTTATAGACATTCCATCCAAAAACAGCAGAATACACATTCTTTTCAAGTGCACATGGAACATTCTCCAGGACTGACCACATGGTGGGCTACAAATGGAGCCTTGGTAAATTTAAGAAAGTTTAAAGCATATCATCTTTTCTGACCACAATGCTATGAGATCAGAAATTAACTACAAGAAAAAAAACTGTAAAAAACACAAACACATCGTGGCTAAACAATATGTTACTAAACAATCAATGGATCACTGAAGAAATCAAAGAGGAAATTTTAAAAATACCTAGAGACAAATAACAATCAAAACACCATGATTCAAAACCTATGGGACACAGCAAAAGCAGTTCTAAGAGTGAAGTTTATAGCAATACAATCTTACCTCAAGAAACAAGAAAAATCTCAAACAATCTAAACTTACACCTAGAGTAACCAGAGAAAGAACAAACAAAACCCAAAGTTAGTAGAAGGAAAGAAATCATAAAGATCAGAGCAGAAATAAATGAAACACAGATGAAGGAAACAACAGAAAAGATCAATGAAACTAAAAGCTGGTTCTCTGAAAAGATAAACAAAATCAATAAACCTTTAGCCAGACTCATCAAGAAAAAAAGGGAAAGGGTTAAAATCAATAAAATTAGAAATGAAAAAGGAGAAGTTACAATTGACACAACAGAAATACAAAGGATCATAAGAGACTACTACAAGCAACTGTATACCAATACAATTGACAACCTAGTAAAAACAGACAATTTTTTAGAAAAGTACAATCTCATAAGGCTGAACCAGAAGAAATAGAAAATATGAACAGACCAATCACAAGTAATGAAATTGAAACTGTGATTTAAAAACTCTCAACAAACAAAAGTCCAAGACCAGATGGCTTCACAGGCGAATTCTGTCTAACATTTACAGAACAGTTAACACCTATCCTTCTGAAACTACTCCAGAAAGCTGAAGGAGAAGGAACACTCCCAAGCTCATTCTATGAGGCCACCATCACCCCAATACCAAAACCAGACAAAGATACCACAAAAAGAAAATTACAGGCCAATATCACTGAAACATAGATACAAAATTCCTCAACAAAATACCAGCAAACTGAATCCAACAACACATTAAAAGTATCATACACCACAATCAAGTGGGATTTATCCCAGGGATGCAAGGATTTTTCAATATCTGCAAATCAATCAGTGTGATACACCACATTAACAAACTGAAGAAAAAAATACATATGATCATTTCAACAGATGCAGAAAAAGCTTTTGACAAAACTCAACACCGATTTACAATAAGCTCTCCAGAAAGGGGCCATTGAGGGAGCATACCTCAACATAATAAAGGCCATATATGACAAATCTACAGCTAACATCATACTTAATGGTGAAAAGCTGAAGGCATTTCCTTTGAGATCAGGAACAAGACAAGGATGTCCACTCTCACCACTTTTATTCAACATAGTTTTGCAAGTCCTCCCATGGCAATGAGAGAAGAAAAAGAAATAAAAGGAATCCAAATTAGAAATGAAATAAAACTGTCACTGTTTGCAGATGACATGATACTATACATAGAAAATCCTAAAGATGCTACCAGAAAACTACTAGAGCTCATCAATGAATTAGGTAAACGTGCAGGATACAAAATTAATACACAAAAATCTATTGCATTTCTACACACTAACAACAGAAGATCAGAAAGAGAAATTCAAGAAACAATCCCATTTACCATCTCATTGAAAAGAATAAAATACCTAGGAATAAACCTACTTAAGGAGGCAAAAGACTTGTACTCCGAAATCTGTAAGATACTGATGAGAGAAATCGACGATGACACAAACAGATGGAAAGATATACCATGTTCTTGGATTGGCAGAATCAATACTGTCAAAATGACTATACAACCGAAGGCAATCAACAGATTCAATGCAAGCCCTATCAAATTACCAATGGCATTTTTCACAGAACCAGAACAAAAAAATTTTAATTTCTATGGAGACAAAAAAGACCCTGAACAGCCAAAGTAATCTTGAGAAAGAAAAACGGAACTGGAGGAATGAGGCTCCCTGACTTCAGGCTATACTACGAAGCTACACTCATCAAACCAACATGATACTGGCAGAGAAACAGAAATACAGATCAACGGAACAGGACAGAAAGCCCAGAAATAAACCCACGCACCTACGGTCAATTAATCTTCAAAAAAAGTAGGCAAGAATACACAATGGAGAAAAGACAGTCTCTTCAGTAAGTGGTGCTGGGAATACTGGACAGCTACATGTAAAAGAATAAAATTAGAATATTCTTTAACACCATACACAAAAATAAACTCAAAATGGATTAAAGACCTTAATGTAAAACTGGATACTAATAAAACTCTGAGAGGAAAACATAGGCAGTACACTCTTTGACATAAACTGCAGCAATATTTTTTTGGATCCATCTGTTAGAGTAATGGAAATAAAAACAAAAATAAACAAATGGGACCTAACGAAACTTAAAAGCTTTTGCACAGCAAAGGGAATGATAAAAAAAAAAAGAAAGAAAAAAAGAAAAGACAAACTATGGAATGGGAGAAAATATTTGCAAAGGATGCAATTGACAAGGGCTTAATCTCCAAAATATACAAACAGCTCTTACCACTCAACAACAAAAAACAAACAATCCAACTGAAAAACAGGCAGAAGACCTTAACAGACATTTCTCCAAAGAAGACATACAGATAGCCAGCAGGCACATAAAAAGAGGCTCAACATCACTAATTATTAGAGGAATGCAAATCAAAACTACCATGAGGTACCACCTCACACTGGTCAGAATGACCATTATCAAAAACTCTACAAATAACAAATGCTGGAGAGGGTGTGGAGAAAAGGGAACCCTCCTACACTGCTGGTGGGAATATAAGTTGGTGCAGCCACTATGGGAAACAGTATAGAGGTTCCTTAGAAAACTAAAAATAGAATTACCATATGATCCAGCAATCCCACACCTGGGCATATACCTGGACAAAACTATAATTCAAAAAGATACATGCATCCCTATGTTCATAGCAGCACTATTCACAATAGCCAAAACATGGAAACAACCTAAATGTCCATCAACAGATGAACAGATAAAGAAGATATGATACACACATACAATGGAATATTACTCAGCCATAAAAAAGAATGAAATAATGCCATTTGCAGCAACATGGATGGACCTAGAGATTATCATACTAAGTGAAGTAAATCAGAGAAAGACAAATAATCATATGATATTGCTTACATGTGGAATCTAAAAAGAAATGATACAAGTGAACTTATTCACAAAACAGCAACAGACTTACATACTTAGAAAACGAACTTACAGTTACCAAGGGGAAGGTTGGGGGCATAGACTGGGAGTCTGGGATTGACATGTACACTCTGCTATATTTAAAACTGGTAATCAACAAAGACCTACTGTATACCACAGGGAACTGTGCTCAATATTCTACAATGACCTAAATGGAAAAGAACTTGAAATACAATAGATACATATGTATGTATAATTGAATCACTCTGCTGTACACCTTAAACTAACACAACATTGTGAATCAACTATAATGCAATATAAAACAAAAATTTTTAAAAAGAAAAGAAACATTCACCTTCAGAATGGCAGGAACTTACATGGCATTTATACTCACCTTCATCCGCCCCCTTCACAAGGCAACTTCTGGTCTGGAAGATACTGAGCCTAGTTTCCAGTTCCCTTAAACTGGAGAGAGCAAAGCAGACACTGACTGCAACATTCTAACCAGTCAAGGGTTAGAAGGCTGTCTGATGGTCCCTGTCTCACCTAACTCGGTCTCAGGTGAGGAAAAGCTCCAGTCATTGCTCACGAAAGCTGCAGGGGACAACAGATCTGCAGATGCCTGGGATGAGAGTTTATGCATGGAGATATACAACAGTCCATCTAAAACTCCAAGGAGAAGCTTGGGTAAAGCTTCTTGGGAAATTAAGACATTCAAAAGAAGCTGTGTATATGGGAGAATTGAGAAAGCCACACATAGGCCCAATAGATACATTCTCAAAAAAGATGTGAGAAAACCTTACGCTTCTGGACTCGGAGCATGGCCAGCCAATCACCGAATGGTTTTCCTGGCATACAGCCAGTCTTCAAACACTGGAAAAGGTGGCAGTTTCTCAAATACCCAACTTTTGACAAAGAGCAAAGGCATACAAAGAAACAAAATTGAAAGGAACAAAATAATAGGTAGAAACAGATGTCCCTAAGGAAGTACAGACTGGGGACTCACTAGACAAAGGCAACTGCCTTAAATATGCTCAAAGAGCAAAGAAAAAACACAAAGAACTAGGGTAAATCAAGAAAATGATTTATAAGCAAAAGGATGATATCAATAAAGAGACATACATTATAAAAAGGAAAAGAAATAGAAATTTTGGAGAAAATGTAATAACTAAATTGAACATTTCCCTAGAGGAGTACAAAATCAGATTGATGATGAGGCAAAAGAATCAGAGATTTGACAAAGTAATGGCAAAAAAATTCCCCAAATTTGATGAAAAACATGAATTATAGAAATGCCCAGGAGGATAAACCCAAGAGATCCACACTGAGGCACATTTTAATCAAACTGCTGAAAGAAAAGAGAATGTTGAAAGCAGCAAGAGAGAAGCAACTCCTAGCAACAGGGATCCTCAATAAGATTACCAGCTAATTGCTCAGCAGAAACTTTGGAGGGCAGAAGGCAGTGGAATGACATATTCAAAGTGCTGGAAGTAAAAACTGTCCACCAAGAATTCAGTACCTGGAAAACTGTCCTTCAAAAATGAGGGGGAAATTAAGACATTACCAGATGAACAAAAACTGAGAGACTTCATTACTACTAGACCTGCCCACAAGAAATCCTACAGGCAGTCCTTCAGGTTGAAATGGAAGGACAGTAACTCAAAGCCATACAAAATACAAAGCTTTCAGGTAAAGGTAAATACATAAACAAATATAAAACCCAGTATCATTGTAAATTTGTTTTATAACTCCACTTTTTATTTTCTATAAAATTAAAAAAACACGAATCTATGTTCGGGGCTGCACAACGCATATAGATGTCATTTGTGACATCAACAACAAAGGGGGGGGACAGAGCTGTATAGGAATAGAGCTTTTGTATGCCACTGAGGTTAAATTGGTATCATTCAAATTAGATTGTTTTAATTTTAGAATGTTATAGGTAACTCCCATGGTAACCACAAAGAAAATATCTGTAGAATACACACAAGAGGAAATGAGAAAAGAATCAAAACATGTCACTACAAAGAAATCAACAAAACACAAACACAGGCAGTAATTCAAGAAATGAGGGTCAAGAAAGCTAGAACACATACAGAAAACAAAAAACAAAAGGGTAAAAGTCAAGTCCTTCCCCATTAGTAATCACTTTAAATACAAATGGATTAAACTCTACAATCAAAAGATATAGATTGGCAGAATGGATTAAATAACAGGATCCAACCATATGCCGTCTACAAGAGACTTACTTCAGATCTAAAAACACAAACAGGTTGAAAGTGAAAGAAGGGAAAAAGATATCCAATGCAAGTAATAACCCAAAGAGAGATCAGTACTATATCAAAATAGATATTAAGTAAAACTAATAACAGTAAAATTAATAATAAGAGACAAAGAACATTACATATTGATAAAAGGGTCAACTCATCAAGAAGATACAACAATTATAAATATGTACAAACCAAACATCACAGCTTTAAAATACATGAAGAAAACATGGACATAATTGAAAGAAATAGTTCTACAATAATAGTTGGAGATCTCAATAATGTATAGAAACCCAGAGAGAAGATCAATAAGGAAAAAGGAATTGAACCTTATAAACCAACTAGAACAGACACATGTAGAACATTCCAACAGCAGAATATACATTTTCCTGAAGAGCACATGGAAAAGTCCCCAAGACAGACCATATGTGACACCACAAAACGAATATAAATTTAAAAGATTAAGATCATACAAACTATCTTTCCAATCATAATAAACCTAGAAATCAATAACAGAAGAAAAACTAGATAATTCACAAATAAGTGGAAATTAAACAACACTCTTTAGCAACCAGTTGGTCAAAGAAGAAAACACAAGGGAAATTAGGAAATACTTTCAAACAAACGAAAGCAAAAGCAAAATGTACCAAAACTTATGGGATGCAGAGAAAGCAATGCTAAGAAGGAAATTTATAGCTATAAACATTTATATTAAAAAAGAAACAAAGTTTGCTGCTTAATATAAAAAACGAACAAACTAATTTTATACCACAAGGAACTAGAAATAGTACAGCTAATAAACCCAAAGGTAGCAGAAGGAAGGAAATAAAGATTACGGCAGAGATAAAGAATAAAAAACCAATAGAGAAATATCGGTAAAACCAAAAGTTGGTTCTATGACAGTAACAAAACTGACAAACTTTTAGGTAGATTGACTAAGAGAAAAAAAGACAGAAGATCCAAATTATTGAAATAAAGTGGGTTCATTACTATCAATTGTGCAGAAATAAAAAGGATAATAAAAGAGTACTATGAACAATTATAGGTCAACAAATTGGGCTAGCTAGATAAAATGGGTAAATTCCTAAAAACACACAACCTTCCAAGACTGATTCCTGAGGAACAGAAAACCTAAAAAGACCTCTAACTAGTAAGGATTTGAATCAATAATGAAAAACCTCCCAACAAAGTGAATCCCAGGACCAGAATTCTGTTTAACATTTAAAGAAAAATTAACACAGACCCTTCTCAAACTCTTCAAAAAAACTGAAGAAGAGAGAATACTTCTTAACTAATTCTATGAGGATGGGATTACCCTCACAGCAAAGCCAGACAAATAACCTACCAGAGAAGTACAAAGCAATATCCCTTATGATGCAAAAATCCTCAACAAAATACTAGCAAACCAAATTTAGCAGCACAGTAAAAGGACTATACAGGATGACTAGTGGGATATACTTCTGGAATGCAGCATCATTCAACATATGAAAATTGATCAAAGTAATGCACTACATTAACCTGATGAAAGAAAAAAAACTCAACTGATGCAGGAAAAGCATTTGACAAAATTCAAAACACTTTCATGGTTTTAAAAAAACTCAACAATCACCAACCCCACAACTAATATCATACTCAATGGTGAAAGACTGAAAGCTTTCCCCTAAGATCAGGAACAGGACAAGGACACCCAATTTCACCATTTCTATTCAACGTAGCATTTGAAGTTCTAATCAGAGCAATTATACAACAAAAATAAAAGGCATCTGAATTGGAAAGAAGGCAGTAAAATTATCTACTGGCAGGTGACATGACCATCTATGTAGAAAATCCTAAAGAGTCCACAAAAACTGTTAGCACTAATTAACGAACTGAATACAAATCAGTAGCATTTCTATACGCTAACAATGAACAATCCGAAAAGGAAATTAAGAAAACAATTCCATTTATAAGAGCATCAAAAAAAAAAAAACCACCACCAACAAAAAACCCTTAGGAATTATCTTGGGCCACAAGGCTAAAGATTTATACACTGAAAACTATACAACATCACTAAATGAAATTACTGATGACATAAATAAATGGAAAGACATCACGTGTTCATAGACTGGGAGACTTAATATTGTTTAGATGACAGTACTACCCAAAGCTATTTATATACCCAATGCAATCCTCATCAAAATCACAGTAACATTTGTTTGCAAAAATAAAACAGCCCTTCTTAAAATTCATGTGGAATCTCAAGGGGCCCTGAAAAATCAAAACAATCTTCAAAATGAAGAACCTCATTGGAGAACTCACACTTACTGATCTAAATATTTACTACAGGGCTTCCGTGGTGGCGCAGTGGTTGAGAGTCCGCCTGCCGATGCAGGGGACACGGGTTCATGCCCCGGTCTGGGAAGATCCCACATGCCGCGGAGCGGCTGGTCCCGTGAGCCATGGCCGCTGAGCCTGCGCGTCCGGAGCCTGTGCTCTGCAGCGGGAGAGGCCACAACAGTGAGAGGCCCACATACCGCAAAAAAAAAAAAAAAATTTACTACAAAGCTACACTACCCCAAACAGTATGGTCGTAGCATAAAGACAGATATTTATATCAGTGCAACAGAATAGAGAGCCCAGAAATAAACCCTTGAATAGATGGTGAAATGATTTTTGACTAGATGGTTAAATCATTTTTGACAAAGATGCCAAGACTGTTCAATGGGGAAAGGACAATCTTTCCAACAAATGATGCTGGAAAAACTGGATTCCATATGCAAAGAATGAAGCTGGATCCTCACCTTACACCATCTACAAAATACTCAGAATGCATCAAACACCTAAATGTAAGAGCTAAAACTATAAAATCTCTTTTCTTTCTTGGAAGAAAACATAGAAGGGAAAATTTATGACACTGGATTTAGCAATGATTACTTGGACATGACACCAAAGGCAGAGACAACAATAGGAAAAAAATAAATTGGACTTCATCAAAATTAAAAACTTTTCTGCACCAAAGGACATTACCAAGAGAATGAAAAAGGCAACCTAGAGAATGGAGAAAATACTTGTAAATCATTTATATGAAAAAGGGTTAATATCCAGAATATGCAAAGAACTCATACAGCTCAACAACAGCAAAACAAACAATCCAATTTAAAAATGAACAAAGGACTTGAACAACAGTTCTCCAAATATATGCAGATGGCCAAAAAACTGCCGAAAAGATGCTCAACATCACTAATCTTTAGGGAAATGTAAATCAAAACCACAATGAGCTATCACTTCACACCCATAAGGATGGTCATTATCAAAAAAATAGAAAATAAGTGTTGGTGAGTACGTGTGGAAACTGGAACGTGTGCACTGTTAGTAGGAATGTAAAACGGTGCAGCCACTGTGGTAAACAATATGATAGTTCCCAAAAAATTTAAACACAGAATTACCATACAATCCAACAATTCCACTTTTAGGTATACGCCCAGAAGTATGGAAGGCAGCGATTCAAACATATTTTATACCAATGTTTATAGCAGCATTATTAATGATAGCCAACAGGTAGAAACAGCCCAGATGTCCATGGATGGATGAATGGATGAACAAAATGTGGTGTGTGTGTGTGTATACATATATATATATATATATATATATATATACATATACACACATATATACACACACACACAATGGATTATTATTCAGCTTTCAAAAAGAATGAAATTCTGATATATCTTTGAATACAGATAAATCTTGAAAACATTATGCTAAGTGAAAAACATCAGACATGAAAGGACAAATATTGTATGACTCCAGTTATAAGAGGTACTTAGAATAGTCAAATTCATAGAGACAGAAAGTAGAATGGTGGTTACTAGAGGCTGGGGGGAAGGAGGAACCAAGTACATTGTTTAACGGGAATGGAGTTTCACTTCAGGATGACGAAAAAGCTCTGGATATGAATAGCAGTGATGGTTGTACAACAATGTAACTGTACTTAATGTCGCTGAATTATACACTTGAAAATGGTTAAAATAGTAAAATTTATGTTATGTACGTTCTACCACAATAAGAAAAGCAGAAGAAAAAAAATCAATTGCTATTTTTAAAAGAGAAAATATAAGTGGGAAGAAATTTATAGACGTGTCTGTGTCTAGGGTTTAGAATAGTTATTCAGAAGGGTAGCCAAGGAACTGAAGTTTTGGCAGAGGTCCTGGTAGGGAAGTGAGCCAAACCACTTGGAAAGTCCTGGGTAATTTCCTTTTCCAGAAAGGTCAGCAGACAGGAAATGTGAAGCCAATGTTAAGATTTCTTTGTACTCTAAAAGACTGATTATCCAAGCAGACTAGTCTGCTCTATGTTTTTCAACAAGCTGCTGTTGACATTTTGGTGGCTTCTTCCTGTGGAACTCTCCTGCCCCGCCTGCCACAGGGCACTTAACATCCCTGAACTCTGAACCACTTAATAACAGGCATATTCCCCCCACCACACAACGACAAGCCAAAAGAAGCCCACATACTTCTATTACCACCACGACCCCAGTTCACTCAGGTGACAACCAGAGTGAATCCAAATTGAAATACGTGTGCCTTTGCGTGTCTGTCAGGACAAGGCAGGTGATAAAGCAGCAGCAAACAACTCCAAGTCTGAACGGTCTACAGCAAGAAAGGCTTCCTTCTTGTTCATATGACAGGTGTGTCCCGGGCCAGCCCGATGAACCACTCCACACTGTCCTCACACAGGACCCAGGGTGACAGAACTTCCACCACGGGGAATACAGGCAGAGGCAGCAGCAGAGGGAGGGAGACGGGGTAGATGGTGCACTGGCTTTAAAGAATTCCACCTGGACATGACACACAACACTTCTGCTCAAATGTCATTAGCCAGGGCACATCAAGTAGCTTTGCCTGTCTCAGGAGCCAGGAAAGTGCACTCCTCCCATTTACCCAGAAGGAAAAGAATAAGAATATTTGTACAGAGCTCTGACGGCTTCCAAACTATTACTGGAAAGCATCCTGTGAAGTAGAAGACGCTATGTCAATGTTCATTATTCAAAGTGATTACAGAGTATAATTGTACCAACATGTGCCGGGCACCATGCTAAGGGATCAGATGAGCAATGAGTCATAACGGTGGGGTGACACACTCTATAGTCAATTTCAATGTGGTGCGATAAATACAAACAGGGAGGTCAGCCCAGGAGGGCACCTGACCCAGACATTTGGTGATGGTCAGGAAGAATTCTAAGAGCCTCGAGGTCGGCCACGCCCACACAGCTGTGGGACAAAGTCAGCCTAGAGGACTTACAGGAAATTCACAGGTGGAAGCAGGAGTCTGGAGAACCTCAAGGCAGAAGGAACATCATCTTTCAGGGGAGGCTAGTGTCCCTGTGCTCAATGCAGACAAGTACTGAACAGATCTTCACACTTTTGAGGGATGAGGGGGAAAACTCTTCATCCCACAGCCCAGCTCTGGAAGCCTTTATACAGGGGTCCTCTTGACACACTTCTGCCCTGCTAGTGGAAAACACACCAAACAATCCCTGGGATGCTGGCCCGTGCAGGCTGCCAACACCACTTGGCTCCTGGCTTTGTGCCACAGTGAATGTACACACTCCTAAGAGTGCATCCTTTCTCAGCTCCTAATTACAGTCAGGGAAGAGGATCCACTTGCTACCATAAAGGTCAGGAAAACAACTAGATGCTCTTTTCAGTGAGTTTTTGAAGCTGTCAGTGTGAGAAAAGAGAATGAGGTGTTCTTTTGTTTTTGTTTTTCTTTTTAAGTCAGGTAAGGAAAGCCTTCTGTAAGAGGCCATGGGCACGCGTGAGAAAGGCTGGTTGAGACCCCATTGGCTTCAACTATTTTAATTTTTTAAAATCCCCCAATAAAAAATGCCTGGGACCAATAGTCAGAAAAAAAACAGAGAATTAAGAATAAACAATGATTTTCAGCAGCACAGTACTGGCACAAAAACAGAAATATGGATCAGTGGAACAGAATAGAGAGCCCAGAAATAAACCCACACATCTATGGTCAATTAATCTTCAACAAAGGAGGAAAGAACATACAATGGAGAACACAGTCTCTTCAGCAATTGGTGCTGGGAAAGCTGGACAGCTACATGTAAATCAATGAAGTTAAAACACACCATCACACCATACACAAAAATAAACTCAAAATGGCGTAAAGACTTAAATATAAAACATGACAACATAAAACTCCTAGAAATGAAATTAGGCAAAACATTCTCTGCAAATCGTAGTAAAGTTTTCTTAACTCAGTCCCACGAAGTTATAGAAATAAAAGCAAAAATAAACAAATGGGGAGAGCTGAAGAGGAACCTTCAAGATGGCAGAGGAGTAAGACGTGGAGATCACCTTCCTCCCCACAAATACATCAGAAATACATCTACATGTGGAACAACTCCTACAGAACACCTGCTGAACACTGGCAGAAGACCTGACTTCCCAAAAGGCAAGAAACTCCCCACGTACCTGAGTAGGGCAAAAGAAAAAAGAAAAAACAAAGAATAGGGACGGGACCTGCACCTCTGGGAGGGAGCTGTGAAGGAGGAAAAGTTTCCACACACTAGAAGCTCCTTCGCGGCTGGAGACTGCGGGTGGCGGGCGCGGGGGCGGGGGGGGGTAGTTTCGGAGCCGCGGAGGAGAGCGCAGCAACAGGGGTGCGGAGGGCAAAGCAGAGAGATTCCTGCACAGAGGAATGGTGCCGACCGGCACTCACCAGCCCGAGAGGCTTCTCTGCTCACCCGCCGGGGCGGGCGGGGGCTGGGAACTGAGGCTTGGGCTTTGGAGGTCGGATCCCAGGGAGAGGACTGAGGTTGGCTGCGTGAACACAGCCTGCAGGGGGTTAGTGCACCACAGCTAGCCGGGAGGGAGTCTGGGAAAAGTCTAGACCTGCCTAAGAGGCAAGAGACCATTGTTTCAGGGTGTGCAAGGAGAAGGGGTTCAGAGCACCGGCTAAATGAGCTCCAGAGAGGGGCGCGAGCCACGGCTCTCAGCGCACACCCCAGAGACGGGCATGAGACGCTGAGGCTGCTGCTGCGGACACCAAGAAGCCTGTGTGTGAGCACAGGTCACTCTCCACACGTCCCCTCCCGGGAGCCTGTGCAGTCCGCCACTGCCAGGGCACTGTGATCCAGGCACAACTTCCCCGGGAGAACACGGCGCACCTCAGGCTGGTGCAACGTCACGCCGGCCTCTGCCGCTGCAGGCCCGCCCCGCATTCCATACCCCTCCCTCCCTCCCTCCCTCTCTCCGGCCTGAGTGAGCCAGAGCCCCCGAATCAGCCGCTCCTTTAACCCCGTCCTGTCTGGGTGGGGAACAGACGCCCTCAGGCAACCTACAAGCAGAGGCTGGGCCAAATCCAAAGCTGAACCCCGGGAGCTGTGCGAACAAAGAAGAGAAAGGAAAATTCCTCCCAGCAGCCTCAGGAGCAGCGGATTAAATCTCCACAGTCAACTGGATGTACCCTGCATCTGTGGAATACCTGAATAGACAACAAATCATCCCAAAACTGAGGCGGTGGACCTTGGGAGCAACTGTAGACTTTGGGTTTGCTTTCTGCATCTAGTTTGCTTCTGGTTTTATGTTTACCTTAGTTTAGTATTTAGAGCTTATTATCAATGGTAGATTTGTTTATTGACTTGGTTGCTGTCTTCCTTTTTATTTTTAATATACATATATATTTTTTCTTTTTCTTTTTCTCTTTTTGTGAGTGTGTATGTTTCTTTGTGTGATTCTGTCTGTATAGCTTTGCTTTTACCATCTGTCCTAGGATTCTATCTGTCCTTTTTTTTTTTTTAGTATAGTTTTTAGTACTTGTTATCATTGGTGGATTTGTTTTTAGGTTTGGTTGCTCTCTTCTTTCTTTTTCTTATTACTTTTACTTTTTTATTTTTAATAATACTTTAAAAAATTTTATTTAAATAATTTGTTTATTTTATTTTATTTTTTCTCCCTTTTCTTCTGAGCCGTGTGGCTGACAGGGTCTTGGTGCTCCAGCCAGGTGTCAGGCCTGAGCCACTGAGGTGGGAGAGCTGAGTTCAGGACACTGGTCCACCAGAGACCTCCTGGCTCCACGTAATATCAAATGGCGAAAGCTCTTCCAGAGATCTCCATCTCAATGCCAAGACCCAGCCCCACTGAACAACCAGCAAGCTACAGTGCTGGACACCCTATGCCAAACAACTACCAAGACAGGAACACAACCCTACACATTAGCAGAGAGGCTGCCTAAAATCATAATAAGGTCACAGACACCCCAAAACACACCACCAGATGTGACCCTGCCCACCAGAAAGACAAGATCCAGCCTCATCCACGAAAACACAGGCACCAGTCCCCTCCACCGGGAAGCCAACACAACCCAGTGAACCAAACTTAACCACTGGCAGCAGACACCAAAAACAACGGGAACTATGAACCTGCAGCCTGTGAAAAGCAGACCCCCAAACGCAGTAAGTTAAGCAAAATGAGAAGACAGAAATATATAACAGATGAAGGAACAAGGTAAAAACCCACCAGATCAAACAAATGAAGAGGAAACAGGCAGTCTACCTGAAAAAGAATTCAGAGTAATGATAGTAAATATGATCCAAAATCTTGGAAATAGAATGGAGAAAATACAATAAACTTTTAACAAGGACCTAAAAGAACTAAAGAGCAAACAAACAATGATGAACAACAGAATAAAAGAAATGAAAGTTTCTCTAGAAGGAATCAATAGCAGAATAACTGAGGAAGAAGAACGGATAAGTGACCTGAAAGATAAAATAGAGGAAATGACTACCACAAAGCAGAATAAAGGAAAAAGAATGAAAAGAATTGAGAACAGTCTCAGAGACCTCTGGGACAACACTGAACACACCAACATTCGAATTATAGGAGGTCCCAGAAGAAGAAGAAAAAAAGAAAGGGACTGAGAAAATATTAGAAGAGATTATAGTTGAAACTTCCCTACTATGGGAAAGGAAATAATCAATCAAGTCCAGAAAGCACAGAGAGTCCCATACAGGATAAATCCAAGGAGAAACACGCCAAGACACATATTAATCAAACTATGAAAAATTAAATACAAAGAAAAAATATTAAAAGCAGCAAGGAAAAAGCAGCAAATAACATAGAAGGGAATTACCATAAGGTTAATAGCTGATCTTTCAGCAGAAACTCTGCAAGCCAGAAGGGAGTGGCAGGACATATTTAAAGTGATGAAAGGGAAAAATCTACAAACAAGATTACTCTACCCAGCAAGGACCTCAGTCAGATTCGACGGAGAAATTAAAACCTTTACAGACAAGCAAAAGCTGAGAGAATTCAGCACCACCAAACCAGCGTTACAACAAACACTAAAGGAACTTCTCTAGGCAGGAAACACAAGAGAAGAAAAAGACCTATGATAACAAACACAAAACAATTAAGAAAATGGTAATAGGAACATACATATCAATAACTACCTTAAATGTAAATGGATTAAATGTTCCAACTAAACAACACAGACTGGCTGAATGGATACAACAAGACCCGTATATATGCTGTCTACGAGAGACCCACTTCAGACCTAGGGACACATACAGACTGAAAGTGAAGGGATGGAAAAAGATATTCCAGGCAAATGGAAATCAAAAGAAAGTTGGAGTAGCAATACTCATATCAGACAAAACAGACTTTAAAATAAAGACTATTACAAGAAACAAAGAAGGGCACTACACAATGATCAAGAGATCAATCAAAAAAGAAAATATAACAATTGTAAATATTTATGCACCCAACATAGGAGCACCTCAATACATAAGGCAAATGCTAACAACCATAAAAGGGGAAATCGACAGTAACACATTCATAGTAGGGGACTTTAAGACCCCACTTTCACCAATGGACAGATCATCCAAAATGAAAATAAATAAGGAAACACAACCTTTAAATGGTCCATTAAACAAGATGGACTTAACTGATACTTACAGGACATTCCATCCAAAAACAGAATATACTTTCTTCTCAAGTGTTCATGGAACATTCTCCAGGATAGATCACATCATCTTAGGTCACAAATCAAGTCTTGGTAAATTTACGAAAACTGAAATCGTATCAAGTATCTTTTCCGACCACAATGCTATAAGACTAGGTACCAATTACAGGAAAAAAATCTGTAAAAAATACAAACACATGGCTACCAAATAACCAAGAAAACACTGAATAAATCAAAGAGGAAATCAATAAATGCCTAAAACCAAATGACAATGAAAACACGACAACCCAAAACCTATGGGATGCAGCAAAAGCAGTTCTAAGAGGGAACTTTATAGCAATACAATCCTACCTCAAGAAACATCTCAAATAAACAACCTAACCTTACACTTAAAGCAATCAGAGAAAGAAGAACAAAAAAACCCCGAAGTTATCCTAAGGAAAGAAATCATAAATATCAGATCAGAAATAAATGAAAAAGGAATGAAGGAAACGATAGCAAAGATCAAAAAAACTAAAAGCTGGTTCTTTGAGAAGAAAAACAAAATCGATAAACCATTAGCCAGACTCATCAAGAAAAAAAGGGAGAAGACTGAAATCAACAGAATTAGAAATGAAAAAGGAGAAGTAACAACTGACACTGCAGAAATACAAAGGATCATGAGAGATTACTACAAGCAACTCTATGCTAATAAAATGTACAACCTGGAAGAAATGGACAGATTCTTATAAAAGCATAACCTTCCGAGACTGAAATAGGAAGAAACAGAAAATATGAACAGACCAACCACAAGCACTGAAATTGAGACTGTGATTAAAAATCTTCCAACAGACACAAGCCCAGGACCAGATGGCTTCACAGGCGAATTCTACCAAACATTTAGAGAAGAGCTAACACCTATCCTTCTCAATGTCTTCCAAAATATAGCAGAGGAAGGAACACTCCCAAACTCATTCTGTGAGGCCACCATCACCCTGATACCAAAACCAAACAAAGATGTTACAAAAAAAGAAAACTACAGGCCAATAACACTGATGAACACAGATGCAAAAATCCTCAACAAAATACTAGCAAACAGAATCCAACAGCACATTAAAAGGATCAACACCATGATCAACAGGGGTTTATCCCAGGAATGCAAGAATTCCTCAATATACGCAAATCAATCAACGTGATACACCATAATAACAAACTGAAAGAGAAAAACCAGATGATGATCTCAATAAATGCAGAAAAAGCTTTCGATATAATTCATCACCAATTTATGATAAAAACCCTCCAGAAAGTAGGCATAGAGGGAACTTACCTCAACATAATAAAGGCCGTATATGACAAACCAACAGCCAACATCGTTCTCAATGGTGAAACACTGAAATCATTTCCACTAAGATCAGGAACAAGACAAGGTTGCCCACTCTCACCACTATTATTCAACACAGTTTTAGAAGTTTTAGCCACAGCGATCAGAGAGGAAAAAGAAATAAAAGGAATCCAAATCGGAAAAGAAGAAGTAAAACTGTCACTGTTTGCAGATGACATGATACTATACATAGACAATCCTAAAGATGCTACCAGAAAACTACTGGAGCTAATCAATGAATTTGGTAAAGTAGCAGAATACAAAATTAACACACAGAAATCTCTTGCATTCCTATACACTAATGATGAAAAATCTGAAAAAGAAATTAAGGAAACACTTCCATTTACCATTACAACAAAAAGAATAAAATACCTAGGAATAAACCTACCTAAGGAGGCAGAAGACCTGTATGCAGAAAACCATAAAACACTGATGAAAGAAATTAAAGATACAAATAGATGGAGAGATATACCATGTTCTTGGATTAGAAGAGTCCATGTTGTGAAAATGACTATACTACAGAAAGCTAGCTACAGATTCGATGCAATCCCTATCAAACTACCAATGGCATTTTTCAGAGAACTAGAACAAAAAATTTCACAATTTGTATGGAAACACAAAAAACCCCAAATAGCCAAAACAATCTTGAGAAAGAAAAACAGAGCCGGAGAAATCACGCTCCCTGACTTTAGACTATACTACAATGCTACAGTAATCAAGATAGTATGGTGCTGGCACAAAAACAGAAATATAGATCAGTGGAACAGGAGAGAAAGCCCAGAGATAAACCCATGCTCACATGGTCACCTTATCTTTGATAAAGGAGGCAAGAATATACAATGGAGAAAAGACAGCCTCTTCAATAAGTGGTGCTGGGAAAACTGGAAAGCTACATGTAAAAAGAATGAAATTAGAACACTCCCTAACACCATACACAAAAATAAATTCAAAACGGATTAAAGACCTAAATGTAAGGTCAGACACTATAAAACTCTTAGAGGAAAACACAGGCAGAACACTCCATGACATAAATAACAGCAAGATCCTTTTGGACCCACCTCCTAGAGAAATGGAAATAAAAATAAAAACAAACAAATGGGACCTAATGAAACTTAAAAGCTTTTGCATAGCAAAGGAAACCATAAACAAAAAGACAAGCCTCAGAATGGGAGGGTTGCAAACAAAGGACTAATCTCCAAAATTTACAAGCAGCTTATGCAGCTCAATATGAAAAAAACAACCTAATCCAAAAATGGGCAGAAGACCTCAACAGACATTTCTCCAAAGAAGATATACAGATTGCCAACAAACACATGAAAGGATGCTCAACATCACTGATCATTAGAGAAATGCAAATCAAAACCACAATGAGGTATCACTTGACACCGGTCAGAATGGCCATCATCAAAAAATCTACAAACAATAAATGCTGGAGAGGGTGTGGAAAAAAGGGAACCCTGTTGCACTGCTGGTGGGAATGTAAACTGATACAGCCACTATGGAGAACAGTATGGAGGTTCCTTAAAAAACTACAAATAGAACTACCATACGACCCAGTAATCCCACTACTGGGCATATACCTTGAGAAAACCATAATTCAAAAAGAGACATGTACCAAAATGTTCATTACAGCTCTATTTACAAAAGCCAGGTCATGGAAGCAACCTAAGTGTCCACTGACAGATGACTGGATAAAGAAGATGTGGCACATATATACAATGGACTATTACTCAGCCATATAAAGAAATGAAATTGAGTAATTTGTAGTAAGGTGGATGGACCTAGAGTCTGTCATACAGAGGGAAGTAAGTCAGAAAGAGAAAAATAAATACCATATGCTAACACATATATATGGAATCTAAAAAAAAAAGTTCTGAAGAACCTAGGGGCAGGACAGGAATAAAGACGCACGCATGGAGAATGGACTTGAGGACACGGGGAGGGGGAAGGGTAAGCTGGGACAAAGTGAGAGAGTGGCATGGACTTATATATACTACCACATGTAAAATAGATAGCGGGAAGCAGCCGCATAGCACAGGGAGATCAGCTTGGCGCTTCGTGACCACCTACAGGGGTGGCATAGGGAGGGTGGTAGGAAGATGCAAGAGGGAGGAGATATGGGGATACATGTATATGTATAGCTGATTCACTAGTTTTAAAACAGAAACTAACACACCATTGTAAACAATTATACTCCAATAAAGACGTTAAAAAAATAAATTTAAAAAAATTAAACAAATGAAAAAACAAATGAAAAAAAATTAAACAAACGGGACCTAAATAATCTTATAAGCTTTTGCACAGCAAAAGAAACCATGAAGAAAACGATAAGACAGACTACACAATGGGAGAAAATATTTGCAAATGATGTGACCGACAAGGGTCTAATTTCCAAACTATAATAACAGATCATATAGCTCAATATCAAAAAAACAAACAACCCAATCAAAAACTGGGCAGAAGACCTAAATAGACATTTCACCAACGAAGACATGCAGATGGCCAACAGGCACATGAAAACATGCTCAGCACCGGTAACTGTTAGAGAAATGCAAATCAAAACTACAGTGAGGTTGTCACCTCACACTGGTCAGAATGCCCATCTTTAAAAAGTCTGCAAATAACTACTGCTGGAGAGGGTGTGGAGAAAAGGGAACCCTCCTACACTGTTGGTAGGCAGGAATGTAAACTGGTGCAGCCACTATGGAGAACAGTATGGAAGTTCCTCAGAAAACTAAGAATAGAATTACCATATGATCCAGCAATCCCACTCCTGGGCATATATCTGGACAAAACTATAATTCAAAAAGATACATGCATCTCTATGTTCACAGCAGCACTATTCACAATAACCAAAACATAGAAACAATCTAAGCGTCCATCAACAGATGAACAGATAAAGTATGGTACATATATACAATGGAATATTACTCAACCATAAAAAAGAATGAAATAATGCCATTTGCAGCAACATGGATGGACCTAGAGATTATCATACTAAGTGAAGTAAGTTAGAAAAACACAAATACCATGATATCATTTTTATGTGGAATTTAAAATATGACATAAACTTATTTACAAAACAGAAAGAGACTCACAGACATAGAAAACAAACTTATGGTTACCAAAGGGGAAAAGGGGTGGTGGGGGAAGGATAAATTAAGAGTTTGGGATTGGCAAATATTATATGAAAATATATATAGTAAAATGTATATAAAACAGATAAACAACAAGGTTCTACTGTTCATCACAGGGAACTATATTCAATATCCTATAATAAACCATAGTGGAAAAAGATATGAAAAAGAATATATATACGTATAACTGAATCACTTTTGCTGTACCTCAGAAACTAACACAACACTTTAAAACAACTATACTTCAATAAAAAATTAAAATTAAAAAAAAGATGACAGTTAAATGTACTTTTATTTTTCTTAACTTTCCATTTTAAACCAATGCTAATGGAGAACAAAATAAAGGGCACGAGCCATTTTGCATTAAAAAATATTCTTAGGGGGCTTCCCTGGTGGCGCAGTGGTTGAGAGTCCGCCTGCCGAGGCAGGGGACGCGGGTTCGTGCCCCGGTCCGGGAAGATCCCACATGCCGCGGAGCGGCTGGGCCAGTGAGCCATGGCCTCTGAGCCTGCGCATCGAAAGCCTCTGCTCCGCAACGGGAGAGGCCACAACAGTGAGAAGCCCGCGTATCGCCAAAAAGAAAAAAAAAAAAATATTCTTAGGGAATTCAGTATCAGTGCAAGTCCCCCCCCCCCCCCGCCCGTCTTAAACACCCTCAGAGTCACGGAGCTTTAAGGGAAAAGATAGTGTGGGGTGGGGGACAGCTTTAAGGGGATATCTTTCCTGTTTCAGTGTTTATTAGAGGTTTGTTTGCTAAATTCTATACTTGGCAGTTCCATTCCTTAAGCTGGGGAGCTCAGTGACAGCCTGAGGGCTCTCAGAACCACAGGTGGGACAGGGGAGGAGACTTTTTTCCCCACGAGAATAGTTTAAAACAGCACTTTTGTATTCAAACAAATAAAAATGTATCACGGAATAGGCATGATTTTAAAGACAAAACTGGAGATTAATGAGAAAATCTCCTGCACAGGCAGGGTGGGACTGCACACCTCCAGGCCTCTGGAACAGGTACGAACTGGCCTCCACCATTTGAAAATTGCCAGAAGCCCTGCTCCAGCTTGTCGTAACTCATGCCTGCACTCACTATACATTGACAACCCTAAACCATCTTTCTTAAAAAATTCAACAAACATTTAACAGCTATGATACGCCAGGCCCTTCACAGACAGGGATAATTATCACTTTGGCCTGCCACGTGATTTCAGGTGATCAACCATTACCCTGGGGTAAATCCTGGGCCCTCCTAACAGAGGAGGAGTTCTACCAGCAGGCAGCTGAGGGAGGGCCAGGCCTTGTGCCAAAAGACTCAAAGGCCAGAGCTCACTCACAAATGCGAGGCACTCGCCAGGTCCATGGGATCCTCCAGCAGTAGAGCTTAAATATGGGGGGCTGCCCACACAGCAGTGCTGCTGCTATGGAGGGTTTGGGGGAACGGGAGAGGGGGTTTGTGGGGAGGGACCCCTGGACCACGTCCAGCCCTGAGGATATGGGTTCCACTGGCAGGACACGAGACACCTGGGAAGGTGTCACCACACACCTGGTAGCCTGGGCTCTCCAGAAGCACAGTCCTCAGACCTCGTACTTCCTACTTTAGTATTCGATACGCTACTCTGTTAACGTTTTAAGTGCAACATGCAACCAGAACATGCCTAGATCGTAAGTGCAGAGCTTGGTGAAGTTTTACAAACTGCACCTACCCATTATAACCAGCACTCACATCAAGAAATAGTTTCTTTTTTTTAGCTCTCAGTAACCACTTTATAATGAGTGAACCTACTGTCTGACCTTTGAATATCCGAACTTCAATGAACACACATTTTCGGGAATGCCATCTAGAAGATGATTTATAGTTAAAATAAGCAAGACCAAAGAAAGCTTAACTTAGAGGCTCTAAGTTCAGGACGAAAACAGTCATTATTTCAGGTTAGTTATCATGAGTCCTGATTCTAACCTGGGCAAAAAGTGCCTTCTCTCAGCTAATACAGCAAAACAAATGGGGAAATGCCTTAGGAAAAAAATACGTGAGAGGTTCCCATCTATTGAAAATCACGCACATTCTACCAGATAGTAAGTACATGACAGGGAAACAGCAATTAAAAACAGCGTTGACTTCAACACAGGGCATACGGTATGTACCACCCCAAGACATTCATTGCAAAGTTTCTTAAATTTATTTGTTAATAATTTAAAACTTTTCAACATAAAGTACACACCTGAATGAAACATTACACAGTCATTGAAAATGAAAACCATAAAGACTCCAAGCTACTCAGAAAAATAGTACTGACAGTGCTAAAGAAAGCAGAATTCAAACAGCAATCATACCATAAGAGTTAACCAAAAATGGTGACTTGGACACAGGCAAACACTGAATGGAAAATGTCTAGAAAATGATGCCCAGGGAGTAGAGACGTAGAATAGTTCAATTTTTGTTTCCTTTTCAGCTTCTATGAACAGCGTATTACCTGCACAATACA
This sequence comes from Delphinus delphis, assembly GCF_949987515.2. Lineage (NCBI taxonomy): Eukaryota > Metazoa > Chordata > Mammalia > Artiodactyla > Delphinidae > Delphinus > Delphinus delphis. The sequence goes on along the minus strand of NC_082691.1, from coordinate 33,530,192 downwards.
AAATTCATCTAAAAGTCATTCCTATGTAAAAACTGTGTGGATCTTATTCATATTCCCAAGCTGACTTTTACAAACAGCATCCAAAGAATCCTACTCAAAGCATAACTTGTCCAGTTCCTTAAAAAGAACCAGACCAGCTGCTGCTAACGCCCCAGCCCTTCTCTTTAAAAGGAGGGGTAAAGGTATCGTAAGAAAACCCCAAAGCGCTGACATCCCCTTCTACTTAAATAGTACGTTAAACTTGGTGTGTCCTTGCTTATCTCAATGGCAACGTAAGTTGAGGAAGGATTTCTAGCCTCACAACATTTCAGCGAAAGTTGTGTGACCTGCCAAGACCTGGTGATTCTAGCAGCAAGAGTCAAGCCCCGGCTCTGGAGACAGAATTCTGGCTCAGCTCCTTCCTTGCCAGGCTGCCCTGAGCAAATCACTCTATTAGGCTTATCTTTAAAATGCAGATAATACAACCTACTTCAGAGAACTACAGTGAGGATTAAATCTGTTAATATTAAGTACCTAGCACAGCACGACTTTTAAAAGGAATTGATCGTTTCCCTTCCTTGGAGGATGCGGGGCGGGTTGGGGGGCTGGGGAAGGATGACTCTTAAGGTCTTCTCCCATCCCCAAAACCCAAGGCCGCCTATGTCCCTACAGCTCAGGGCAGGAGCCAGCTGAGCTCTGGCAAAGGCAGAAGAGGCAAGGAGTTCCAGGGTGACCTCTGATGGCAGGGGGCTGGGGAACGAACAGCGTTTTCTGTCTTTGTTTCTTCCACCATAACTGACATAATATCTAGCACACAGTAGGTGCTGAAAGGACATCTGACAAATGGACTAACCCAGTCAGGGGGCCTTCTGGCATAAGCTGATGATCATGAAGAAAAACAGGCAGGAAGCCACCAACTACTTGAACTAAAATTCTGGTCCCTTTCACTGTGAGACTCCACAACCTATTTTTGCACTATACACAGGGTGCTGGCATTTACCACTATGGAAGGAAACTATCGTGCACGTTAACTTCAGCCATATGCCTACTGTGCCTCTGAATGGTCCTGTTTAAAAACAGTCACAAACCACTGCTTTTCAAAAGGAAAAGGAAATGGTCCCCAAAATATTTTCTTACCTCAATCCCTCCCCAAGTAGCCTGCATCAATTCCACTTTGATGCATAAAGCTATGTCCTTTACAAAACAAAACTGTATCTTGGACGTAAAAAGTCTAAACTATAGCTCGAAGAGAGTAATAGAGAACTCTCAAGGGCGACGTAAAACTAAGACGCCTAGACTACTCTATTCGAATGGCTTTATTGAACTTTTTTGTTAACTTACTGTTCCTAAACTGTTTTAAGTCACATAAGTATCTTACGGTTTTCTGTCCTGTGTACCTGACCAGATCGGAATTGCTGTGCTATCTGAGGTTTCTCCTGATCACTGAGAATTCAGCTCTTTTATGGATGGGAGGTCAGCAGTACATCAAAACGACGAATGTGCTGGCCTTCTAAGAAGTCACAAACGACCCCGTTCTGTGACCAGTTTCTGGGGCTCTGGGCACACATTTTTTTTTTTTTTTTTTTGCGGTACGCGGGCCTCTCACACGCAGGCTCAGCGGCCATGGTTCACGGGCCCAGCCGCTCCGTGGCATGTGGGATCTTCCCGGACCGGGGCACGAACCCGTGTCCCCTGCATTGGCAGGCGGACTCTCAACCACTGCGCCACCAGGGAAGCCCTGGGCACACATTTTAAGCCACAGGATCAGATGGGTACACTTTGTGTCTGTGAGGTAACTATCAGAAAAATGCCTTTTCTCCTCCAAACGGCACGTTCCATGCATATTCACGAGAACATTTAGCATCATTTCCTTCTCTAAGGGTCCAACCTGCACCCTAGCAGTAGAAGACAGTAAAAGGACTACACTGACATTCAGGACCTCCCAGCCTCTCTGCTAGGAAGCTGAGGCAGTCCCATCCTCCAGCTCCTGCAAGCTTCGCTGCTGAGCGCTCTCAGTAAGGGACCATCCCCTCATCTTTACTGGCCATTATTCCTATCATTCAATACAAAAGCACAAAGACACAGTGGTCAGCCCAACAAGGACTAGAGCCCAGGGGAGGTGTGATCACTGTCAGAGGACATCAAATCCGACACACTGTTGAGGCTGCAGAAAAGCAGAGGCTAGCAAGGAGTTCAGAGTTGAAACGAATTTCTTGTTTCCTCCCTGCCTAGCTCCCTTTACTCATAACATCGGGCCTAAGAGGCTTTACTAAAGCCCCTTCCAGCTCTATACCTTACAAGGGATGGAAATTATATCTGCTGTAGGCGTTAGATTAAAACCCACTGCACACTGGGCTGAGCCTTCCTTCAGTGTGCACTCACGCCGCTTCAGGCCGTTCGTCACACTGCTTTATGCATAAGGCTGAGGTACAGAGAAGAACCACACGAACTCAACATCCTGCTGGGCCTGATGTGTTCATTAAGTGCTCTTATCCGCAGTCACCTGCCCACCCCGTAAAACCACTCTCCACTCATTTAAATTAAGGAGGCTATAATACGCCCACACTTAAATTATGATGAACAGGAACATTTCCACTAGAAAAATCCTCACACATCTTAATTTGCCCGGTCAATTAGGAGGTCTTTTGACCGGGGGGGGGGGGGGGGGGGGGCGTTGGGGGGAGAGAAAAAACAAACCTGATCATCTTACAAAAGTAATTTGCCCTAATGGATGCATAATGGGTCAGATATAATTTGTGGCTTACTGCCACATGGTAAATAGTTTACTTAACATTTTAGAGCTACCAAAAGTTTGCCTCATTATTTGACAATAAAATGTTCATCTCCAACTAAACATTCTGGGACATTTTAAATTTCTTTTTTTTTTTTTTTTTTTTTTTTTGCGGTACGTGGGCCTCTCACTGTTGTGGTCTCTCCCGTTGCAGAGCACAGGCTCCGGACGCGCAGGCTCAGCGGCCACGGCTCACGGGCCCAGCCGCTCCGCGGCATGTGGGATCTTCCCGGACCGGGGCACGAACCCGTGTCCCGTGCATCGGCAGGCGGACTGTCAACCACTGCGCCACCAGGGAAGCCCCATTTTAAATTTCTTAAGCAGGAACTGTGTATGTAAGTAGTGGGTGACGCAGCACCACCAGAACAACATGTTTCAGGAATGATACATCATCAAGATACATTTACTGATGAAATTCACAAGCTCCTTCCAGAAGGGTTCAAATCCTGGAGAAACCCAAACCTCCTAAAAGCCTAGGATACTAATTATATGGTAAGTGTCAGTGGCAAAAACAAAAACAACTAAGCCTGTCCCATCCCTTCTTGAGTTTGTTTTCCTTGCTTTTAATACCTCACTTAATTGGAGAAATTCAAAAAATACTCTTTCTCTTAAACATCCACAATAGATTTTTCTCAAGTGTCCACTTTCAGGAAGCCTTTCAGAAATCACCAAATGGCCAAAGCGACCATTAGTGGCTTGGTCTCTAATGTGCCGCCAGACCCAGGCAGGTGACAGCGTCACGGGCTCAGGCACCACCGGCCACCCCGGCAGCTGGGCCCCGGTCGCTCCGCGTCTCCCAAATCCTGCGGATGCCCAACACCCAGGTGGAGAAAGGAGATAAACACCAGCCAAAGGTAAGGTGGAAGCAGTGAGTCAGAAGCGCTCACAAAAGCAAGAAAAAACCCAACCCTCATACAAAGCATCTCTCGGGCTCCTACAAGCTGCTTCCTTTCTAAAAGGTTTATTTTTAGTTCGTTTGAAAAAGTTTTTATTGCTTACCTCCGCATAAATTATGTATATTCATTACTAGAAAGTAGAGAAAAGCGCTTTTAAAAAGTAAAAAAGAAAACTGAAGCTAAGTCCACTTCCCACCACCCATTGTAATTTTGGGGAGCTTGTTAATGAGATTTTTAAGACCTAGTTAAAACCATAATGGGTACCTGCGGTGGTGCTGTATACACGGTTTGGGAGCTTGGGGCTTTTTGTTTTTTAACCTGGTCTAATAACGCTGCCAGTTCCCCCAAACGGTTACAAGTTCCTTAAAAACATTTCCAAAAGTTCTAGAACAAATACAAAAGCAACGCTTTTTAAACCCCATTATCCAAGTTGAATTGGCCCGATTCTCGACTATGCTTTTTTAGAAAATCACACTTAAACTCATCTCCATGCCAATGCCGGAGAAAGTGGGGGGCGCGCACCGAAAAAGCTTCCCCCTCCCCCAGTCCCACGAGCACCGCAAACGCAGTCGCTGCGCCGCTACGGCCTCCCCGCCTGCACTGCCCTAGAGTTCATCCGCTCCCGGGGCTCGCGGCCGCAGCGACCCAGCGGACTACCCCGAGGCCCCACCCGGGCCAGCGGCGAGCGCCCGCGTGCGGCGGCACCCGGCCTCTCCGCTCCAGGTGGCACAACCGTAAACACCGGACACACCTGCGGGGCGTGCCCGCTCCGGCGTCGGCGGGACTGGGCGCGCCCGATCCACAACGCGGCAGCCGAGGGCCACGTTTCCAGCCCAAGGCGGGGCGCAGGGCCAAGCGCAAAGGGAAGGCAGGCCGAGGGTGCGTCCGGGCTGCGGCGGGCGGCCAGATCCTCACCTGCGAGCCAGTCGCCAACTCCATTCTTCCCCGCTGGGCTCCGGCCTCCTCCCAGCACGCGGCCACGGGAGCCTCGCTCGCCACGGGGCCGCGCACGGAGGTCGCCCGCGGCCGCGCAGCGCGCTCGCTCCGCCCGGAGCTCCGGCGGGCCGGGGGAGGGGCGCACTCGGCGCCCGGGACAGGGGGAGCGCACCGCGCCGCCCACTCGGCGCCGCGGCGCCAGCCCTCGAGGCTCCTCTTACAGGACCCAAACTTCGCGACCGGTGAACTTCGCTTTGCAGGCGGCGCAAGAGGGGCTGCAGCTGGGAGCCGCCCGGGATGGCTGCCAATCTGGGGGCGCCGGGCTCCCCCCTGCAGTGGAGGGAGGGAGTGGAGCCGTCCGGCCCGGTTTTGCGCGGGAGAAATGAGAGGGGGCAGTCCCGGCGCAGCCTCCTGCTGGCACGCCCGGCTGCGGCGCCCGCCGAATCTTTGCAGGGTTTGTTCCAGGTAGTACCCTGGAGCGCAGAGCTTCTGCGGCAATCGGTGTCTCTGATCCGGGAAAGCGTTTTAGGGCTGCCTCAGAACTTGTTCTGTAGTTGTAAAGGGGCGGGGTTCTGACGCCTCTCAAAACATTCGCTTCGGGGTACGCTTTGCAAAACTGGCAACCAAGGCCCCCCCCCCCGGAACTTTAAACGGTCTGTTCTATACCATTGCACACGTGGGTCTTCCAGCCTCACTAGACAGAGAGTTTTAGAGGTCAGGAAGACTGATAAACAAATATTGGCCTAACACCTACTACTGTGTGTCCGGCGCTGTGTACGCAAGCTTGAACGAAAAACAGGCCCCTGCTCTGTTGGAGCTTACAGTCTGGGAACCAGCCACCGACATAATATAAATGTAGTAATGACGTAAATAACTGTAATAATAATATAATTAATTAAGGATTAATTTAATCAACAATGAATTCAAATAATACCTTTAGTTAATAATGGTGATAATAAGTTCAGTAATAGGATGCAAATAAATGTAAATTTGGAGTTATGATAGATACCAGGAGGGAAAAGGTAAGTGGTAGTATGGTGGTGTAGAACAGGGGGACTTAATTTGATGCAGGACAGGGAAGACTACTTAGAGTTCTCAGGTATGAAGAGTGAAAAATTAAGTGGGTGGAGGTTTTGGAATGCTTGAAATAAGTGTTGGGGAGGGTGGTAGATAAATTGTCCTGAAATTGTAGCAGATTTGCTATAAAACTTCTCTCAATAGTTGGCTCTACAGGTATTTCGTATTAATACTATATTTTTTGACCCTCCTACGCTGTTGGTGGAAATGTAAATTGGTGCAGCCACTACAGAGAACAGTATGAAGGTTCCTTTAAAAACTAAAAATAGGGTTACCACATGTGTCAGCAATCCCACTCCTGGGCATTTATCTGGAAAAAACTATAATTCAAAAACTACATGCCCCCCGTGTTCACAGCAGCACTATTCACAATAGCCAAGACATGGAAACAACCCCAGTGCCCATCAACAAACGACTGGCTTAAGAAGATGTGGTGTATAGACACACAGTGGAATATTAGCCACAAAAAGGAAAGAAATTTTGCCATTTGCTGCAACATGGATGAACCTAGAGAATATCAAACCAAGTGAAGTCAGACAGAAAGACAAATACTGTATGATATCATTTATATGTGGAATCTAAAAAATATGATACAAACGAACTTATTTACAGAACAGAAGTAGACTCACAGACATAGGAAACAAACTTACGGTTACCAAAGGGGAAGGGGGTGGGGATAAATCAGGAGTTTGGGATTAACAGATACACACTACTATATGTAAAATAGATAACCAACAAGGACCTACTGTATAGCACAGGGAACTATATTCAATATCTTGTAATAACCTATCATGGAAAAGAATCTGAAAAAGAAAAGATAGATATATAGATATGGATATAGATACAAACTGAACCACTGTGCCGTACATCCGAAACTAACACATTGTCAATCAACTATACTTCAATTTTAAAAAAAGGAAAGAAAAAAATACTACATTTTTTGAAAAAAAAAAGGACAGAGCTTTCCAGAGTGTAGAACTCCCAAAGTTGTTATAGATTTATCCTTTTTTACTTGGAACAATCAAGTATTTATATGTTAGTGCCAAGACTGAATCACACTTGTGGTACCAGAACATCCATGGACGTGAGGCAGTTATGGGTTTGTTGATTCTGTTAAGCTTCCAGGTGACTGCAATGAGCAGGTATATTTGAGAACCATTGCTCTAGTCCAGCTTGGTTGTTTGCAAAGTGGGGTTTTAAGACCAACAGCATCAGCATCACCTGAACTCTGGCGAAGAAATCCAATTTCATGGGCCTCATCCCAGACCTACCAAATTGGAAACTCTGTGGGTGGCGCCCAACAATCTGACTTCCGATCATCATCCAGGTAATTCTGATCCTGGCTTAAAGAACCACCGTGCTTGTAATCCAAGGTCAACTGCTCACCAGCTGGGTGACCTTGGGACTAATCATTGAGCTTCCTTTTTCCCCTGTGTAAAATGGGGCTACTGCATATCTGCCCAATCCATGCAACAGTATTCCTACAAAGATGAACACATGTGGTATCAGACATGATTGTATTTTGAAAAGGCTAGAGTGGTGGACAGTTGTGAGTAGTATCAGTAGTGATAATCCTTCCATTTACTGAACGCTGACCACGTTCCAGGAACTGCTTATGCTTTATTTCACTCATTCATTGACACAAACATGTGACGTACATAATCCTATCATTTTTCAGAGGAGGAAACTGAGGCTTTGAGGGCTTAAAAAACTTACTCTTGGTGACCTAGCAGAGCCAAACTAGAACCCAGATGAGTCTTACTGCTAAGCTCTACTCTCCCCTTTTTGCCTCTATTAGGGTAGCTTGGTGTATGGGGGAGGGGGAGTGATGGTCATGGAAGAAATTCAAACCTTAAGAAAATGGGAACCGGGTTCCTTATGTACTATCATCCCAACCTACTTATTCACTGTGCCTAGGATTCTGGTTTCTTCTCCCCATTTGCTTCTGAAAGTAATTATTTTAACATGTAGACGCCACTTTTAGCAAGTTTCAACGAAAATAATCAATGAACAATCAATAATAAGAATAGAAAAGAATTTTATCTGAGCCAAACTGAGGACTATAGCCCAGAAGCCCGCTTCACAGATTACTCTGAGAAATTGCTCCAGAGAAGCAGGGTTTTTCAGCACAGTTTTATATCTTGTCAGAGCAAAGAACATTAAACAAGTCAGGGATACAGTTCTTCAAGTTTCCAAAAAAAAAACAAAAAACAGACCAGCACATACAGTATGGCCTTGGCACCTGGGAAGGGAGTCTTATCATTAAAGGAGAACCAACATTGGCATTCCAGGAAGAAGGGCATTTAATCTTTATTTTTAACATGGATATTCTTTACTTCTGGTCAAGGTGCCCTTTTCTTAAATAATTAAAGCAGAGTTACAATGTATGTTTGATATACTGTAGCCAAAAACAGGCTACTGTAGTTAGCATAATATTCAAGTTAACTCATGTATAAGCCAGAATGACTTCCCCATACCTCAATATGTGAACATTTCTTTCATCTCAAGTATTTCTGCAGTCTTTTCAAGAGTCTTCCCCTTACCCCACCACGGACACCTTGTCTCTCTTTTCCAAAATCTACACATCATCAGGACGTTAATGTGACTAAATTGTCCCAAATGGTTGCTCTCGGTTGATTATCTGATCACCATGTCTTTCACAGCTTTCGGCACTGACCTACTTATCATGTCTCGATTCTTTTACAACTTTTGAGTCCAAATGAGCTCCCGACCTTGCTAACTGGAGCCCAGCATCAGAAAATTTCTGACAGCATAAAATTCAAGGTCTAATCTTAAGACTAAGTAATGAAAGCAATAACCATAAATTCCCAGTTGGGCTCAGGAAACAGAGTACAACAGGACTTGGGCTTTTCTGACAGTTACTTCCAAAGCAAATCATATCTATCTGTGAAATATGGTTAAGAGGCCATCTACTGTGAAAGCATGTTAAGTATGGCTTGTTACAGAACGTCATTCTGCAAGCACAGCCTTGCCACACTCCTATTATAAACAGGAGGAGGTGGACTGTTTCAATCAGACTCGGACTAAAGAAGCTGGAATGTTACATTTTGAGGGGTTTTTTGTTTGTTTTTTAATAAAAGCAACAGACCAGCTCCCTTGTCTCTTTCCTACAATTGTTTCCACTCCATCTTTCCTCTCCACTTTTCTTCCTAAACACTCCAAACTGTCAAGCATTTTATCTACCAGAGCTTGCAGTTCTCCAGGTGACTCAGGAAAGGCTGACAGGATTTCTTATGTAAAGAGACATCATCTTTGCAATTCCTTAGGAAAGCTGGGAGATGTGATGGTCACGATCTATTATATACTTAACATGCTTCCCCCATGGTAGGAAGAAAAGCAAAACAATCACACAGAAACCAAGACAACAATAATAATAATCTATGGAGTTCTACTTTTTCAGAAATGGCTCATGTTGTATAGACTATTAGTGCCTGGAATGTACTCACAGCCTAAAAACCATGTTCAGAAAAAAGGTAAAACAGTGTCTACATTACAGCCAAAAAGGGAATTCAGCCACAAGGTTGAAACTGAAGGAAAAGGCAATGCAAGCAAACCATTTACTTGGCATCATAAATTCATCTTTTGCCTTCTACTGCAGTCCCGTTTAAAAAAAAAAAAAAGAAAGGCGAACTAAACCATCAAAAAACATTAATCAAAAGTCACAGGCTGAAATCAGCAGTTTCTGAAGTTGTTAACTTCTGGGTAAAACTGTAAGCACTTGAAAGTGTTTAAGTGTCTTTAATCCTCATGAGATTCTTTAAACTGAAACCCTAGAACTGAGCCAAAGCATTTGTGTGCTAACAGCTTCTGCTCCGGCATCTTGATCACAAGACTCCCTACCACAGCCGTTGTGCAGCGTTGTTCTTCCACGTTTCAGCTGCCACTTGGCAGTCCCTGAAGATCTCTAACAGCCCCTCCCCACTTACAGCTTCAAATATACAGCATATTATGTGGCCCTGCAGCAAATATCCCATCTCTGAGTAGATTTTGCTTCTTTTGTCCTCTCTGGGGACAGACAGAAACAGGGTTGAAATACACCTCTCAAAGTGTCCTTTTTAGTTGAAATTCGTACTGAGATCATTGTTGATTCACATTGATGGGGTCCACAACAGGCCATCCCAAATATGCCACTTTGGCATATTGATTATTCTGAATTAAAGTTACTTGAGAAAGAGCCAGTCCAAGAAGAACATGCTGACCCTCCTTTGTTCCCCTGAGAGCAGGAAACAAAACTCCCATGGAAGGAATCCTCTCTACTCAGAGGATGGAGGGCATCCTTCCACCCAGAGGAAGCTGTAAAAACAAACTTTGTTACTTCTTCATTACTTTGTTACTATAAGCCCAAATCCTTTTGTTTTGTCAAATTTTCACACACAATGGATTCTTCCTTGAAACAGTCGCTTCTGAGGTGCCATACCTATGGGATCTATGTGCATAAAAAATTAAATTTGGGTTTTTTTCGTCCTGTTAATCTGTCTTGTGTCAATTTAATTATTAGACCAGCCAAAAGAACCAAGAGGAATAGAAGGGAAATGTTTCCCTCCTCTACAAAATGCAGTTGTAAGAAATAATTCAGAGAGAGTCTGTGTACCTTTTGCCCAGTTTCCCTCAATAGTAACATTTCGCTACACTACAGTACACTGTCCCATCCAGGATACTGGCATCGATTCAGTTCACCAATCCAATTTGGATTTCCCCAGCTTGACTTGTGTGTGTGTGTGTGTGTGTGTGTGTGTGTGTGTGTGTGTATTTAGACCCACCATATACAGTTTTATCACATGGATAGATCTGTGCATGCACCACCACAGTCAAGATGCTGAACACTTCCAACATCACAAGGATCCCTCCTGTGGCCCTTTTATAACCATACCCCCCTCACTCCCACCTATACACCCCCCATATCCCCACTGCCTTAACCCCTGGTAACCACTAATCTGTTCTCCATTTCTAAAATTTTATAATTTCAAGAATGTTACATAACCTTTTGGAGAACAGTATTTCAGGTTTTGCAATTGGCCTTTTAAACTCAGCATAATTCTCTGGGGATTCATCCAAGTAGTTTATCAAATAGTCTGTTCCTTTTTATTGCTGAGTAGTAAAGTAGTCCATGGTATGTTTGTACCACAGGTTTTCACCATTCACCTGTGGAAGGACATCTGGGCTGGTTCTAGTTTGGAGATATTACAGATGAGGCTGCTATGAACATTTGTATAAATGTAGTTTTCATTTCTCTGGAATAATGCCCAAGAGTATACTTGCTGGGTCTTGTGGTAGTTACAACTTTAGTTTCATATGAAACTGACAGACTTTTGCAGACCAGCTGTAGCATTTCACATTCCTGCCAGCAATGAGTCAATGATCCAGTCTCTTCTCCAGGATCCAATATCCTGTTCCAAATGCATCTTCTCCTGCATTTGGTGTTGTCAATATTTTTTATTTTAACCATTCTGAGAGGTGTATAGTGATGTCTCAGTGTGGTTTTAATTTGCATTTCCCCGATGGCTAATGATATTGAACATGTTTTTATGTGCTTATCTGTCATCTTTATATCCTCTTTGATAAAATGTCTGCTCATGTCCTTTGCCCATTTTCTAATTGGATTGTTTTTTTAACTGTTGAGCTGTGAGATTCATTTTATGTTCTAGATACTCATCTTTTGTCAGATACGTGGTTTGCAAATATTTTCTGCCAGTCTTTAGTTTGTCTTTTCATCCTCTTCACACGTGATTTCACAGAGCAAAAATTTTTAGTTTTGATGAGATTTATCACTTTTTTTCCCCTAAAACATTCATAGTTCTACATTTTACATTTAAGTCTGTGATCCATTTTGCATTCATTTTTTCTATAAAGCGTGGGATTTAGGTCAAGGTTCATTTCATCCTCCTATATAGCTTAAGCACCATTTGATGAAAAGGATATCCCTCTTCCACTCAATAGCTTTTGCATCTTTGTCAAAGTCATTTGAGCATGTGTATGTGGGTCTATTTCTGGTTCTTTATTCTGTTCCATTGATATCTCTTTGCAAATATCACAACATAAACTGGAACCGTATACTAAAAGCCTTAGCATCAGATAGAGTGATTCCTCCCATTTATCTTTTTAAAAAATTTTTATTGGAGTATAGTTGCTTTACAATATTGTGTTAGTTTATACTGTACAGCAAAGTGAACCAGCTATACATATACATGTATCCCCTCTTTTTTGGATTTCCTTCTCATTTAGGTCACCACAGGGCATTGAGTAGAGTTCCCTGTGCTATACAGTAGGTTCTCATTAGTTAACTATTTTATACATAGCATCAGTAGTGTATATATGTCAATCCCAATCTCCCATTTATCTTTGTCAAGATTGTTTTAACTATTCTAGGGTCTGTGCCTTTTCATATAAGTTTTAAAATAAGCTTACCCATATCTACATAAAATCTTGCTGGAATTTTGATAGGAAATGCATTAAGCCTATAGATTCCTTGGGGGAGAGCTGATATTGTAACCAGGCAGGCTGGCTTAAGAATTAGTGACTAGGAAATGTGAAGATTTAGAAATAAAAAATAGCTGCTGGACAGGGCAAATGGCAACAATTTAGACTATAAATCTGCCACACAGCAGAGTCACCAAATTCCCAGTTCCCTGAAAGCTATCGATAAAGGCCTGACACACATTCCTAAGTTGTTTTTACGGGAAGCAGAGCCCACCAGATGAAAACTGCTGACCACAAGCACAGAGACCCCAGACTAGTTGAAACCAGAAGACTGATGATGCTCGAAACTTCACCTTGATGCCAACAATCTGAGGATTCTGCACGAGCTGATCATGTACCTGCAGCTCCCTCCCTCACAAAGCCTTTACAACCTTTGTCTCCAATCAGCAACTTGGAGATGGTCTTAGGACATTTGTCCACCATCTTCCCAGATTGCTGGTCTCCTGAATAAAGCAACTTTTCCTTCTCCACCAACACTTGTCTCTCTAGTATTGGCCTTTTGAGCAGCGAGCAGCCAAACTTGGGTTGGGTACCGGCCTGGTCCAGTTACTATATCTTTCTTATGTTGATTCTTCCAATCCATAATCAAGTTATATCTCTCCATTTATTTGCCTTTTTTGATTTCTTCCATCAGCATTTTGTAGTTTTCAGCATATAGATCCTGTACATGCTTTTAAGTATATACCTAAGTATTCATTTTCTTTGAAGCAATTGTAAATAGTATTTATAAGTGGTTTTTAATTTCAGCTTCCATATGTTCACTGCTACTAATAGAAATGCAACTGATTTTTGTATGTTGCTCTTTTATTTCTGTTGTTTAAACTACCCAGTCTATAGTATTTTGCTATGGCAACCTGGATTTTGCTATCTAACATTGGATATGTGCCAGAGAAACTCTGGGGGGATAAGGCTTCTACTACACATGGCCAGCCCACACTACCATGAAAAATCACTGGTGGTGCATCTTGTTCTAAGGACCAAAGGAAGAAATCAAAGGAAGTAATTCACTTTTTTTTTTTTATGCTCAAGATCTTACTATCAGCAGCCAGAGAGATTGCTAGGGTTTCCACAACATTCCACGACAAGAAAGGGAGACACTCTACCTTCGTTAGGGAATGCCTCCCGATAAGGAGGTAGCATGAAGCCCAGAAGGAAAGAGGTCCACCTAGACCATCAAGCCCAGAGATACCTAGAGTAGTAGTTCTCATGTTAGAGTGCCTAAGAACCACCCAAGGTGCTTGTTCAGAATGCAGACATCGGCCCTACCCTTTAAGATTTGGATTCTGTAGGTCTGGTGTTAGGGTGACCAACCATCCCAATTTGCTCAGGACTGTCCTGGTTTTAACGTTAAAAACATGCTATTTGGGACACTTCTCAGTTGTAGGTCCCCCTACCTGTTGTGTAGTCCAGGAATGCACATTTAACAAGTATGCGAGTAGATTTGGTGCAAATAATCCTTAGACTACACTTTGAGAAACACTGACCTAGACAGTAGATGTTGATTTATAATTTTTACCAGGTGGAAGGAGAAGACGTCATTAAAGTGCACCTATGGCCATAAAAAAAATTGGAATAATACCATCTGCAGCAACATGGATGGACTTGGAGATTATCATACTAAGTGAAGTAAGCCAGACAGAGAAAGACAGATATCATATGATATCGCTTATATGTGGAATCTAAAAAATGATACAAAAGAACTTATTTACAAAACAGAAATAGACTCACAGACATAGAAAACACACTTATGGTTACCAAAGGGGGGAAAAGGGGGGGAGGGATAAATTAGGAGTTTGGGATTAACATATACACACTACTATATATAAAACAGATAAACAACAAGGACCTACTGTATAGTACAGGAACTATACTTAATATCTTGTAATAACCTATGATGGAAAAGAATCTAAAAATACTATATATGTGTATATAATATATAAATATGTGTAACTGAATTAATTTACTAACACAACACCTGAAACTAACACAACATTGTAAATCAACTATATTTCAATATTTTTTTTAATTTAAAAAAATAAAGTGCACCTGTGAAAAGAATTTGGTGGATTTTTTTTTTTAAGAATTTGGTGGATTTGAAGTGCAGTCACTTTTTTTTAATTTACTTACTAGTTTATTTATTTATTTATTTATTTTAATCTTTGGCTGAGTTGGGTCTTTGTTGCTGCGCTCAGGCTTTCTCTAGTTGTGGAGCAGGGGCTACTCTTCGTTGCTGTGTGTGGGCTTCTCATGGTGGTGGCTTCTCTTGTTATGGAGCACGGGCCCTAGGCACACGGGCTTCAGTAGTTGTGGCACATAGGCTCAGTAGTTGTGGCTCACGGGCTCTAGAGTGCAGGCTCAGTAGTTGTGGCGCATGGGCTTAGTTGCTCCACGGCATGTGAGATCTTCCCGGACCAGGGCTCGAACCCGAGTCCCCTGCATTGGCAGGCGGATTCTTAACCACTGTGCCACCAGGGAAGTCCCTGTGCAGTCATTTTTGAGCCTAAGTCGTGGCGAGCAAGATCACAAGTTAAACATTTAAGTATACAAAATCCATCAGACTTTATTACCTAATGCCCCACTTCATGTAGTGTTCAGTTCCTCACGCTCATGATTACTTTCACCTCTGAATCACCGCCTTGGTGTTCACCCTTATTCCTACCACCATTCTAGTTGACATCAGCACCCAACTGTTCTGTTTCTTGACATCCTCACATCCTGTATCAGAGTCTAGTCAGGAAATGGGAACAATGCCAGTTATTTGAACAGAGAGAATTCAATATGAAGAATTGTTAGCTAGGTATAAAATTCTTAACAAGATAACTGAAAAGGTAAAAAGACAACGCTAAGGTATCACAGAGGCAGCAACTGCAGTAGGTAGCTACCATCCCTAGGGCTGGGGTGGAGGGAAGGGAGGAGGCTAGGATTACAAAAACTTAGACCCTAAGAGGAGGGCCTGAAGACTTGAAGCACACACCTCTGAAGAGCAGCGTTGCTTGCCTGATGCTGGCGTCTCTGAGATGGGCTCAATAAAGCTGATTCTGCGAGTATAGGAAAAACTCAAACTGAACTCTGCTGCTGCTATGGGAAGGAACTGCTGCCTGGGTGAAGAAACATTGCTGGGGTAATAGTGACAGATACAGGAAACAGTCAGGAAGCCCCTTCTTCCTCCTCCAGCCTTGCTCTCTCTCTCTAGACGTTTCTATTGGCAGAGCGTAACAGGGAACCATTAAGCAAAGCAAAAACGATTTGCCAAGTCCCAGCCCTAACATTACAAAGGGACGTATAAAACGTGAGTTTGGAGCTAAGAGACAGTGGCTTAATTACTGTGCATCTCCTATGACACTTCCTTCCACCTCACCTTAGTCACTTTTTCCCATCACCATACCCTTGAACTTGTCATCACTAATACCAGCATCACCTCTGAAATGATAATTCCAAGCATCTCACTCTCTGACAATTACCTCCCATACCTAGAGCTCACCTGCTCTAATACTCCTATCTCAGCATCACTTCAACCTCTTTAAAACCTTCAATCCATTGACCCTGACAGGCTTTCACCATCAATCTTCTTCTTATGGCTTCACTTTCCTCCTTAAACACCTTGGATTCCATGTCATGTTAATCACCTCCTTACCTTGACTCCCTGGATTTTCTCTCCTTGTGTCCTACTTGCCCACCAAAATGTCATCCCTAATGAAGCTCAAACATTCCAACTACTTCATGCCTGCACCGAAGCAGCTGAACATTATCTAGTTTCATTTTAATTCCATAACCATAAATTTTAAACAGGCTCTCAATACTCCTCAGCAATCTGATCATATCTTTCTGGTGTGTTTACTTCCCTCCCGTCCCAAATACTAGTTCACACTTACAACTTCTCTTTCTCCTGAAATCTCATTCACTCTATGCCCCTATCACTGCCAAGACGATTATATGTCTTCCTGTCACAAGACAGACCAACCTAGCTGTATATGAGCCTATACTTTTTGCTTTCCCTCTTGTAAAGTGTGTGACGTGACCCTGATTCTATCAAAGATCAGCCCTCCGCTTGGGCCCTGGCTTTCATCTCTTCTCTTCTTCCCAAGAACTTGACTTCTGCAATTCTCCCCTCCTTATCCTTAACCAGCCTATGAACATTGAAACAGCCTCATAACAGAAAGAAAGAAAGGGAGGGAGGGAGGGAATGAGGGAGGAAGGAAAGAAAAGGAAGGAAGGAAGGAAGGAAGGAAGGAAGGAAAAGGGAGGAAAAGGGAGGAAAAGGGAGGAAAGGAAGAAAGGAAGGAAGAAAGGAAGGGAGGAAGGGAGGGAGGGAGGGAGGATCTCCCTTGATTCCACAGTCCCCTTCCAGCTACTAATGCATATTTGTCCTTGATAACAAAACATTCTGAAAGGGTTGCCTGTAGTAGCTATCTTTATTTCCTATGTCTTAGTTACATTGGAACCCAAACTAATTGGGCTTCAGCCAGCATTAACATCCATGTTGCCAATAAGATGGTCATATCTCTGTCTTTATCGTTCATGGCCTTTCAACAGCAGTGGACTCTACTGGCCACACTTCCTCTCTGTTTTCTGAGACACCATCCTCTCTGGTTCCTCTATCTACTTGGCAACTCCTTCTTAGTCTCCCTTGCCCTCTCTACTTCTCTTGTTTGACCTTTAAATGTTGGAATGCCCACAGCTGGATCATGAGACCACTTCCCTGATTGATTTAAGCTCTTTCTCTAATCAACCCCATCCACTGACTCCCAATTTATATATTCAATCATCTGTTTTTTCATCTCCACTTTGATTTTTTTTCAAATTTCATTTCTCAATTGTTTGTTGCTAGTATCTAGAAGTGCAAATGGTTTTTGTATATTGACTCTGTATCCTGAAATATTGCTAAATTCACTTATTAGTTCTAGGAGTTTTGTAAAATGTCATAGGCTTTTCTATCTATACAATCATGGCATCTATAAATAACCACACATTTGTTCTTTCTTACCAATCTTTATGATATACCTGACAAATAATAACCAAATGGAAGCTGATATAGCATTATTAATAAAAGATAAAAAGCACTGTAATAGTTTGCTAGGGCTGCCATAACAAAATACCATAGACTGGCTGACTTAAACAGCAGAAATTTATTTTTCCCACAGTTCTGGAGACTAGAAATCCAAGATTAAGTTGTTGGCAGGTTTGGTTTCTCCTGAGGCCTCTCTCCTTGATTTGTAGATAGCCGCCTTCTCACTGTGTCCTCAAATGGTCTTCCCCTATGCGAGTACATGTCTGTGTCCTAAACTCCTCTTTTTATAAGGGTACCAGTCCTGTTGGATTAGGGCCCACCCATTTGACCTCAGTTTACCTCAATTAACTTTTTAAAGGCCCTACCTCCAGATACAGTTATATTTTGAGGTACGGCGGGTTAGGATTTCAACAGACGAATTTTCAACAGATGGGCACAATTCAGTCCATAAATGTACTATAAGGATTAAGAGAGATTATGTAATAATAAATGGAATAATCCCTTAAGAATTTATAATAATTATGTGTTTTGTGTATCTGCCAAGATAATCTTAAATATATAGAAAAAATTTTAAGAATTACAAAGAGAAATTGACAAATCCATAATGTTAGTGTGAGAGATTTTAAACATATCTATCTTTGGGAAATTTTTTTATCAAGCTTAGCAAACATCAGGAAGGATATAGAATACACTCTGGCATACTTATTGGATACATATATCCTAAAACATTCAAAAATTGACTACCACTAGGCAATTAGGAAATAGAAGCTATTTGCAGAGTCAAAATCACATCTATCATGTTCTCTAATCTCAATGCAAAAATAAATTAGAAATCAACAATAGAAAGATAAAGAAACCAAAAATAGTTAGAAATAAAAAATTTACTTCTAACTTGAGTTCAAAGGGAATAGAATATAAAATATGAAATACTACTAAAAAATATTCAAAGCACTGTCAATCACAACTTGGGGGGGGTGCATCCAAAGACAAATTTGGGGAAAATGTATAGCCTTAAGTTGCATTTATTAGAATTCAAGACATATTGAACATAAATGAGTTAAGAATTCAACTCAAGTTTCAAAAAAAGAAAAACGGTAGAATGAACTCAAAGAAAATAGAAGGAAAGCAATAATAACAATAAAAATAACTAATAAAGTGAACAATAAAGACAATATAGAAAAGCCAAACTGATTCTTGGAAAAGATAAATAACTTATACAAGCCTCCATAAATCTGCTGACAGTGCAGAGCGAAAAGGCACTAATAAACACTACAAAAGAAAGGAAATGGACTTTCCTGAGCCCTGGGAAGCTGGAGGCAGATACTGATTCAGGATATCCCAGTCACTGACTGCTTTTCTCCCCAAGTGAAAATGAGGTCTTCTAGATGTTCAGCTTGGTTTAAGACAGGAAAACCCAACAATTTAAAGCATTTCCTGTATTTTGTTGAGCATTTTTGCATCTATGTTCACCAGTGATATTGGCCTATAATTTTCTTTTTTGTGGTGTCTTTGTCTGGTTTTGGTATCAGGGTGATGGTGGCCTCATAGAATGAGTTTGGGAGTGTTCCTTCCTCTGCAAATTTTTGGGAACAGTTTCAGAAGGGTAGGTTTTAGCTCTTCTCTAAATGTTTGATAGAATTCATCAGTGAAGGCATCTGGTCCTAGACTTTTGTTTGTTGGGAGTTTTTTAATCACAGTTTCAATTTCAGTACTTGTGATTGGTCTTTTCATATTTTCTATTTCTTCCTGGTGCAGTACTGGCAGATTATCCTTTCTAAGAATTTGTCCATTTCTTCCAGGTTGTCCATTTTATTGGCATACAGTTGCTTGTAGTAGTCTCTTATGATCCTTTGTATTTCTGTGGTGTCCATTGTAACTTCTCTATTTTCATTTCTAATTTTACTGAGTCGTCTCCCTTTTTTTCTTGATGAGTCTTACTAGAGCTCATCAATGAATTTGGTAAAGTTGCAGGTTACAAAGTTAATACACAGAAATCTGTTGCATTTCTATACACTAACAACAAAAGATAAGAAAGAGAAATTCAAGAAACAATCCCATTTACCATCACATCAAAAAGAATAAAATACCTAGGAATAAACCTACTTAAGGAGGCAAAAGACCTGTACTACGAAATCTGTAAGACGCTGATGAAAGAAATCGAAGATGACACAAACAGATGGAAAGATATATCATGTACTTGGATTGGCAGAATCAATATTGTCAAAATGTATGTATAATTGAATCACTTTGTACACCTGAAACTAACACAACATTGTTAATCAATTGTACTCCAATATAAAATAAAAAGTTAAAAAAAATAAAGCATTTCCTTAAATAGAAGCAATAAGCAGTGGATTTGGGCAAGTTCTTCCTGAAGAGTAATGTGAAAAGTTCAGCAGAGAAGCACAAAATTAGACTTCTCATTTGCCCTGGACCACTCATTGTCGTGTCTCTGATCGCTTCACAAATCCTTAGAGGATTTCCAGGATTAGGGGAAGCTGCTCTAAGATTGACTGTATCTGCTCTTGTCCTGTCTGGTCACTTCCTTTCTGCTGGGATTTTGGAATATAAACTGGTAATTTACTGTGTGTGTGTGTATATGGGGGGTGTGTGTACTGGATGTGTGTTGGGTGTATGTTTCCCCTCGGTCTGCAGTTCAATAAATGCTGCATTTGGTGTCATAACTGGGATTGGTCTCACTTCCATCCCTCACCTCACCTCAGTTATATTTGGAAGGGGCGTCTGGAAGCCACAGCAGAGAATACTGAGGACCCCTGGGTAGAAACAGAATAGCCTTGGTGCTATGGAAACAGTGTTGTGTTAGTGGAATTTACTGTTTCCCCCTAACTCCCAACTCTGCACAGTGGTGTGTTAATGAGACATGAGCTGAGGGCAAGGTGACCCCAGACATGGTTTCCTCAGAACCACACAGTCAAGGCAGTTTGGGTAACCAAGGATCTCCGAAGTCGGGGGAGGCTTAAAGCTTCGGTCATGGACCAATGATCTTGACCATTATCTGATATCTGGAGCCACAGTCGTAGGAAAGGTTGAGGGACTGAGGCCTCCTCAAGCCCCTCCAGACTTCTGATTGGAGACTTCCAGGCAGGAGTTGGATCATCCCTGATGGGTTTTTATGTGGGAGGGAGTAAGGATGAACCTGAGAAATGTTTTAATGGATGTGACTCTATCTGCATAATTGATTTTAAAAACGGGGGGTAGATTACAAAGAAAGAATAAAAATTTTCTGACTACCCTATTTTTTCTTAAAAAATTAATGACAGATGTAATACATGAATACACTCTCATGAAATACTGAAACTATATAGACATATAGAGAGTAAAACCTTAAGGTTCCTCTTTACTCTTGTCACCCCTGACAAACATCAACTCCCAGAGGGGATCCTGAGTCAATGGTGTGTGTCTGCCGGGTCCTTTTTAGTACATTTACATACGTGTTACATGATTACTTTTAAGTAGAGTTCCTGTTTGTTTTCATGTTTGTGAGTCAACCTCCTGTCCTTTACAGATTAGAACCTCTAGCTACAGAAAAAAGGGTAGACCCCTTGGAACTGTATGGACTTGGTGAAGCTAACTGAGGCTTATGAACAGAGCTCAGAGGACAGGGTCTCAGAAGCACTTTTCTATTTGGAAGAGGTGCCTGCTTTCTCGGTGGAAAATTAAAAATTCAGTACTATTTTTGCAACTTCCCTGTGAGTCTATAATTATTTCAAACCACGAAAAATAATAATAATTTGTTAAAAGCCAGCACGTGTTGCAACATATTTTCTTTTCCTTGGCTCTACAATTGTGGCACCGTGTGTGAAGATGGAATTTCTATCACCCTTGGTAACTGTGATGAGCAGAACCTCTATGCCCACCCTCAAGAGATACGTAGCATATGCAAAAAATATGCCTTGCTGGGGTAAGCAAAACACAACAAAAATAACAACAAACAAACAATAAAACAGACAGTAGCTTTCATCACGGTCTCTCTCTTTTGGATCACTCATTCTGAGGGAAACTACCTGCCACTTTGTGATGACACTCAGGCAGCTTATGAAGAGGCACAGTGGGAGGAACTGAAGTATGTGGCCAACAGCCAGTGTGGGACAGAGACCCGCCAGCAGCCACAGGAGTGAGCTGAGGAGCAGGTCTTCCTGTAGCTAAGCCTCCAGATGACGGCAGCTTTAAGAGAAAGCCGGGCCAGAGCAACCCCCAGCTAAGCCACTCCCAGCTTCCTGACCCTCAGAAACTACCTGAGGAAATAAACGTTTGCGATTTAAAGATGCTTACTTTGAGTCACTTGTTATGCAGCAAAACATAACTAATACACACTGGCAGGGCCCCTATGACTTTTGACATAATGGCACTTTTGCCTTTGAGGGGGCTTCCTCCATAATATTACGAATTCTATCTGTGACTATGTTGATATAAAGACAAATATAATCCAGGCTGGATTTATTATTATATATTCATTATTATTATATTCATTTTACCTTCTGATTTTAAAAGAAAATTAAAACATTTGTGTAAGCCCTAAAGTATCACAGGCCCTGGGCACTGTGCCTTCTGTGTTGAATGGATGCCAGCCCTGCACATGGGAATCACATGGGCGGGAAATGCAGTTGCTGAAGAATACTGAATACTGAAGGACAAGTCACTGGCCCTGCCAGGTCCTCAAAACTAGGTAAGAAGACGAACACTTGGTAGAACTATTAGGATTTGGGCAAAATCCTATCCCACGCTTGTAGATCACATTAGAGCTTCCATCTCAGGCAACCAGGAAGAAGCCCCAGTGACTGTGTGGGAAAAAAGCTGTTCTAAGTTACTACTAAAAGGCAATGACAGGAGCTGTACTTGTGGAGTCCAAACCCCATAGGATCCCATAAAATTTGGTGGATCGGCTATGACAACTCAGGCTGACACTGGACTGTGTAACACTGGATTGTGGACTCAGTGTCTTTGAAACTGATGTGTGATCATCACAATTTCAATTAAATCTGGAGGCATTAAAGTGTTTTGATTCACATGCACAGAAGCTAGCTGGCTTGATTTTAAATTCTACCTTTGGTAATTCCTAGCTGTGTTACCTTCGGCAAGACTTTTAACTTCTCTGTTAAAATTTTTAACAGCTCCTGGATAACTGCCAAAAGTCCAATAAGGCCAAGTGGACCGTGGACAGTTGGGTCATGTAAGACAGTCCATGTTTGGGCTCAACAGTTGCTGAAAAAAAATTGGGCCTACCAAGGTCAAGTTTGAATGGCACATACTAAAAAGGGTTTTCGTGAACAACCTGTAGAAGATCAAGTGGACTCACAGGGTGTCAGGACACGGTAGGCTGCAGTGGGTCTTGCTGAAGTGGGCCTCTGTGTAGACCAAAATGTTGTAGAATGGGGACATAGTGAATTCAACCAGGCACAATCTTAAATGCATACACACCACCTGCTGTGAGCAGAGGGACCATATTGGGGCCCTGTCTACAGGGCAAGAGGGGCCTGCTGTGTACTGAAGGAAGCTGATAATCATTTGGATTTGAAATTTGTGTTCCTTACCCCAGAGTCTTTGGCATTTAGCACCATACAAAGGCAAAAGCTTCATCAACTAGGACATCAAACCTAAAGTTCCTCTGTCCAGGGTATATCAATACATTCTACCAGTCAACAATGTAAAACATGGCCCAAAAGAATGTCAACTCATTATATCACATAGGCTATTTTCAAAGTCAAAAGGGTTTTTAGAAAGTTGGAATGGGTGATGAGCTGAAACAATTATAAATATATCAAGTCTATGAAGAAAATTGTATCACTTAAAGATATAAAACAAGATCTGAATCAAGGGACAAATATATTGTGTTTATGCATAAAAACATTCCATTCTCTATAATGTAATATATAAATTAATCATGATCAGAAGGCCAGCAGAATTTTTGTACAATTGAGAAACTTCAACTTCTAAAATTGATATGTAAGAAGAGGCTTCAAGAATAGTAAAGATATAGTGCAGCCACTATGGAACACAGTATGGAGGTTCCTTACAAAACTAAAAAATAGAGTTTCCATATGATCCAGCAATCCCACTCCTGGGCATATATCTGGAAAAAAACTATAATTCAAAAAGAAACATGCAGCCCTATGTTCACAGCAGCACTATTCACAATAGCCAAGACATGGAAACAACCCAAGTGCCCATCAACAAACGAATGACTTAAGAAGATGTGGTATATATATACAATGGAATATTACTCAGCCACAAAAAAGAATGAAATAATGCCATTTACAGCAACATGGATGGACCTAGACATTATCATACTAAGTGATATAAGTCAGACAGAGAAAGACAAATGTTATATGATTCCACTTATATGTGGGATCTAAAAAATAATGCAAATGAATCTATATAGAAAACAGAAATAGACTCATAGGCATAGAAGACAAACTTATAGTTACCAAAGGGGAAAGGGAGCAGGGGAGGGATAAATTAGGAGTTTGGGATTAATAGTTACAAGCTACTATACATAAAATAGATAAGCAACAAGGATTTACTGTATAACACAGGGAACTACATTCAATACCTTGCAATAATGTATAATGGAAAATAATCTAAAAAAATATGTACATATAACTGAATCACTTTGTTGTACACCTGAAACTAATATAATATTGTAAATCAACTATACTTCAATTGAAAAAAGAAAAAAAGAATAGTAAAGATAGCTCTGTAAAACAAGAACAGAAGAGACATGCCTTAGCAGATATCAAAACATATTATGAAGTTACAATGATTATTGTGGTGTTAGTACAGAAAATAATAGAAAGTTGAAGATATGCATGTACTTATAGGACTTTAGTGTACGACAAAATTAATACTTAAAATTAATGAGGAAAGGAAAGACTATTAGTAAACATTGTTGGGATAATGGGTGAGTCTTTAGGAGAAAATTTTTTACATTAAATTGATATTTAACTGCATCAAAAATTTTTTTATTCTATGTAATAAATCATCATAGGGAAGCTAAAAGATAATCAACCTTTCAGCTAAAGATGCTAGATCTTTATCTTTTTAAATCTTTTTTTTTAATCTTTCCTCCTTCTCAAGCTTCCACTAAAATATGTGAGAAGTCACAATCAAATATATAAACTCACATGGGCAAAAAGAATGGAAGAGGAGATATCAATGGATGAGAGATTTCTACCAATTTTGGGGAAATGCACAGCAAATGGATGACTGGTAACTGATTTAGAGAAGCGGAAGAATTTGAAGCCAAATCCATAGGGGACTAAGGAAGAGAAGGGATCCAACTTGCCTCAACAACCTGGAGAGGCTTAGGACTCGGAGGGGCTAAGTATGGCCAAGGGCTGGGTGAGGTGTGACTCTGAAAACGTGGAGACTGGTTCAGAGTCTGCATGAAGTGTGGTTGGATGGATCCCCAGACTTCTTCCCTTACTCCTTGCACAGCCTGGAATCCAACCTGCAGGCAGAAAATCAGCAGTTTCTTCTTCAAAGAGACTGGGCAGCCCAGGAGGAAAACACCACGTACTGACACCTGAGGACCTCCAAGCCAACATTCCCTGCTCTGCTCTATTATCCTAAAGTGAAGCCCACTGGCTGACAAGCCAGGTCCGTGCCACCAGAGCTTCCAGTCAGCATTGTTTGGGCTCCTCTTGAATATAAACCATAATATAAGGAATGCCAGACATTTTAGGAAATGCTCCAACATAAAAGAAATTCAAGCAAGCCAACAGGAAAAATCAACCTGCCAAAAAGTAGATAAATCATACACCAGAGAAAATATTTTTAAATCTTTTTTTGTATCCTCAAAGAGATACTAGAAGATACTATACTCATATATAAGAACGGGATGCAGAGAGAGAGAGAGAGAGAGAGATTCAGAAATGAAGTGTATGTCCAAACTGAAAGGATTCATTGAGTAGCTAACATAAGAAGTGCTAATATATCTTCATCTTCACGAAATT
Organism: Delphinus delphis; assembly: GCF_949987515.2. Classification (NCBI taxonomy): domain Eukaryota; kingdom Metazoa; phylum Chordata; class Mammalia; order Artiodactyla; family Delphinidae; genus Delphinus; species Delphinus delphis. Next base: position 33,505,034 of record NC_082691.1, on the reverse strand, counting down.
CCTAATTATCATGAAATTTCAGAACACCAGGTATAAAATAATCGTATATGGGGATGGGGAAGGGTAAGCTTTGACAAAGCGAGAGAGTGGCACGGACATATATACACTACCAAATGTAAAATAGATAGCTAGTGGGAAGCAGCCGCATTAGCACAGGGAGATCAGCTTGGTGCTTTGTGACCACCTAGAAGGGTGGGATAGGGAGGGTGGGAGGGAGGGAGACACAAGAGGGAAGAGATATGGGAACACATGTATATGTATAACTGATTCACTTTGTTATAAAGCAGAAACTAACACAGCATTGTAAACCAATTATACTCCAATAAAGATGTAAAAAAAATGTGTTTTTAAAGCTGTGTATGTATGTTTATATAAAATGGCCTACATCCTGCACTCAAAAAATATATATATAAAATGAAATAAAATAATCCTAAAAGTTTACAGAAAGAACAGATCACAAGTATCAGAACATCAGACTTCTCTGGTAGTCTAGATCTAGAAGAAGATGGAGAAATATTTCCAAAATACAGAGAGAATATGAAACACCCAGCAAAACTAGCAGTTTAGTGCAAGCATAAAATAAAGCCATTGTTTTATTATTATTGTATATTACCATACAAGTAAAGTGTACTTCTCAGGTATTAGAGGATGGACTCAGGCAAAACCAGGGAGTAAAACTAGAGAGGGATCTGGGGGAAAGAGCTCCAGGAAGGAGAGTGTCGGAGGGAAGTGCTGAACAGTAACTGTAAAGCAGCCTGAGAAATTAAAAATATACCATCAAAATAAAACATCCAATGAAAGGTTTTTGAAGATAAGGTCCAAGAAATTTCCCCAAAAGTAAAGCAAAAAGAAAAAGAGATGGAAGGTATTAGAGAGAAGCTAAGAGACACGTAGAATTAATGCAGGAATTCTAAGATCTGATGCAGGTTAGCTCCAGAATGAGAGGACAGAGAAAACAAGGTGGAAAATAAGAGACAAAGGGAGAGAGATTGAAGTAAGGCAGAGAGCTCTGAAGGGAAGGGCACCAGGGAAAATGAAAAATATATGATCAGATGGAGCATTTGGGGAAAACAGAGGATATATTATACAAGGGAAGAGGCAATTTGAAGAAGACACGAGCTGTCCTGTAAAGAAACTGTAATTATGGTATACGTCCTGGCCCTGCAATATATGATATTTGTGGAATTATGACATAAGTACTGGTTATTTGACTAAAAATAGTCATCAAAGTATATTGAAAAGGTGAAAGAAAAGAAGTAAATGTAAAGAGGAGTACATTTTTATCTGTCAAGGTAGAAACCATTAGATAATACCTAACATTGAATAAATCCAGAAGTAGTAATATAAGTATATTACTTAGGAATCTGAAAATTCCTAATAGAATCACAGCTAAAAAGAAAGCAAAATATGATGACTCTGGGGATTGGGAAGAAAGGAAAAGTAATAGAAGGAACTTCTTATTTTTATTATAAGCTTTTAAAAATATTACCAGGGGCACATCTAGGTTGTGTAGCACTTGAAGTTCATATAATATGGTAGGGGTGTCCCCTTTAAGCAAAAGAATAACATTTATAAATAAAAATTAATTATAAAAGTGAATATTTGTTTAGAATGAAAAAAACCACAAAAATTACAAACTTAAACATGCAAATACTGAAGACATCCTAAAATACAGAAAAAAACATTATTTTCATTAAATATTGCTTGATATAGACCTTTAATACACTTTCTGATATTTTCTGGATACTTCTTCATTTGTAATATGAAACTAATGTAACGACACTTCCTTTAGAGGTAGCAAAAGATAATCTTTCTTTGGCATGGGTGATTGAAATTGTTTTTTATTACTGACAGCTTAGAAAAGTTTCTTTAAGCTTCATGACTTGATATTGATAATGTCATTTAAATTACTAGAACTTAGGACAAGTTTGGGGAAAGTTCTATTTGCTTTCTTTAAGACATAAGCAGTAAAGTGTCAAGGCATTTAAAATTTTCTTGCACAGCGACTAATCTTAAATACTCTTTAAGTTGAAGACACTCATAAACCAATTTGTCACTGATTCTTTCTGTCACATCAATTCAGCTGTCACTACAATTCTTGGAGTGATATGTCATATATTGATGTAGTGATTTATTATGACAAATAAGAACCTCCAGGTATGAATGAGAACCTGATCCTCTGTTTATAATATACATATCTGATCATTGGAAGGATTTCCCATAGCCTTGTTTTTGGTTCTGTAAATTTCAAACCTTGTTTCTCCTCTCTTACATGCTTCCAGTGCCAGGAGAATAGAGCACATTCATATTACGGTATGACATCTGGCCCCAAACCTTCATGTCACGACTAGGTGAGCTGGTCAACAGAGGTATTCCTAAAAGCAACTCCTATACCTCGATGGCCAACAATAACTTTACTGTGTGTTAAAGTGACTGCAAACCACTAAATATATCCTAGTAAATTAAAAAAAAAAAAAGTCCTCTTAGTAAGATGCCAATAACTCCAGTACCACACAACACAAAAGGAAAGTAGAAGAGGCAGTGGTCTCAACAGACTGTCATTAACTTATCTTGTTTTTGTAAATGTTATGAAAATGTGACTGTGTGAGGACTTTGCTAGTACCTCTCTCAGGACTCTACAAAGAACCATGCAAGTGAAGGCCCTGACGTTCAAGCTTCATTAGTTTCAAAGGAAATCCACTTTGGGATATGAATATATTATTTTTTAACTCTCTGCATTATTATCTTGATAAAAACAGAGAATGGGAAGAAAAAAAAAGCATGGTGAATAACTGGAAATTGGGAGATTGCGACGGACATATATACAGTAATATGTATAAAATAGGTGACTAATTAAAAAAAAGGAAAAGAAAAAGGCAGTGCCATAGAAACATCCTGAATTCAGAGACATTAAAATGTTGAAAAATGAGGAAAAAATGAAAATATTTAGATCATAAAAAAAGACTAATATCCAGAATATATTTTTAAAACCTCATAGCCATTAGAAAAAGACAAAGAAGCCAATAGAAAAATGGTAGAAGCTACAACATGCACGTCACAACAAAAGGGTTATAAAAAGAGATATACAGGCTTCCCTGGTGGCGCAGTGGTTGAGAGTCCGCCTGCCGATGCAGGGGACATGGGTTCGTGCCCCGGTCCGGGAAGATCCCACATGCTGCGGAGCAGATAGGCCCGTGAGCCATGGCTGCTAGGCCTGCGCGTCTGGAGCCTGTGCTCCACAACAAGAGGCCACATCAGTGAGAGGCCCGCGTACCGCAAAAAAAAAAAAAAAAAAAAAAGAGAGAAAGATATACACAAATGGCTAGAAAACAAAAGAAAAGAATGATTTTAATAACCAGAGAAATGCTAATATACAAGAAACAGTAACCTGATAGGTGTTACTACACATTATGGGATCTTGTATGATATAAATAACAGGACTATGAGGGCAAAGGGGTTACAGGCATAACAACTTCTTCTTAGTCTATAATTATTTTGAAATTAAGAGTTAAAAAATGTTTAATAAAGAATCCCAAACATGAATAAGCCTACTGGTTTTAAGAATCCACGTGATAAATAAAAAAGGAAAGCCTGAATTATGGAGGAGGATCTTGAAATAATAATTTTTGAAAGAAGTAATGAAAAATGAATGTGATATCACAAGAGCAGCAGGCCTACAGGAACATGCATTTTACCTTCAGAGACAAGACTGCAAACCTAGCAAAAAGGAGAGCTTAAGATACCATGGTTTTCCCTGCTTCAAGTGGGGTTGAAAACACTTGCAAGTGGATTAAAAATAAGGACTGTAACACTGAGTGTGGCAGGCTAGCAGTTCCTGGAATCTGGTCTTATTTGGAGCCATACAAGCTGCTTCTTTTTGGAGGAAGGAAATTGAAAATGGCAACAAAAGCAGATTTCTCTTTTAATCCAGACCGGAAGAAAGAAGATCAGGACAATGAGCCATCTATCTCTGGTGTCACAACATTTGTCTTCAAATATGATGATATTAACCACACCTCTTCTCCACTGTTTAGAAGCTACAACTTACCACACCCACTTTCACCAAGCAAACTTCATTTCTCTTATACAGGCAAAGGCCTGTGTTTACTCTTAGTTATTAGGATTTTAAGATATTTAAAACTGTGATAACGTTTTCACTGGGTCAGTTTGTTTTATTTTAGTTACATTTTTAAAAGCATATTACTCTTGAGACTTACAGTTTTTAATGTTATGCCTTCCCCGAGTTCCAAAGAGTAAATCTAATCAGAGAAGTGGGAAAATGCAGAAAGAAATGAAAACAGTCAAGCAAGACAAAAAAATGATAGTGTAGCCATTAAACAATGGGAACTTTAGTCCCTGTGCAAGGGCTGTAGAGAATATTCTGAGACAAATCCTTTGAGCTGTTTTGCAGATACTGAAACCCCCACCAGGTGGAAGAAGTTAACTGCATGCTGCCCACAAGCATGAAGACCCCCAAATCAGAAGGTTGATGATGTTGACTCCTGATTACCTCATCACCAACCAATCAGAAGAATGTCCCCCAGCTGATCACACACCCCATAAGCCCTCCTCCACCCCCGCCTGTCTTTAAAAACGTTTCACTGAAAGCCATCATGGAGTTCGGGTCTTGTGAACACCAACTACCTGGACTCCTTGCTTGGCGCCCTGCAGTAAACACTGCCCTGTCCTTCACCACAACCTGGTGTCAGTAGATTGGCTTTACTGCATGCAGGCAAGTGGATCCAAGTTTGATTCAGTAACAGTTCTATCCCCCAGCAGTTCCCTTCTCTGGAGAGCTAAACACTGCTTGACATTCACACCTCAACTCTGTGCCAGGTGCTGATAATTTTTTGACATGTTATACTAGTTAGGGTATTACTCACTAGCTGCTGCAAACTGTAAACCCCAAATCTCAGTGGCTTACCACAATAGAAGTTTATTTCTCCTCTGAAGTTTGATGAGTGTTTGGAAACACTTGTATCTTGTGGTCCCATCATCTCCTAATTCCTTGGAATCCTCATCTAGTTCTCTTGCAGGAGAAAAGAGAGCCATGGAGAATCACATGGGAGGTCTTTATGGGCCAGGTTTAAAAACAGCATACATAAGTTTTTCCCTATACACTATGGATCAGAACCCATTCACATGGGTTAAATGCTCCAAGGGATGCAAGGAAAGGTAGTCTAGCTTTGGTTCCCAGGAAAAAGAGCAAATCCATTCTGGTAAGCACATAATGTATTCATTATTTTCTGCCACACTGTATTAATTCATTTATTCCTCACAACAATTTTTAAGGTAGGCATAATTATTAATCCTGTTTTATAAACAGGTAAGCTGAGCACAGAACACTTGAGCAATCTGCCCAGAATTATACCGTAATTTCATGTCAGAGCCAGGATCTGAACCTAGGTGGTCTGGCTGCATCTCTTAACGTCTGCACTAATGTTGCCTCTTTAAACACCCCCTCCTCCAGTAAGTGGTAGCTCGAATGCATTAATAAACTAATCAACCAAATCGTCCTCTCTTTTTTAGAAACAGCTTGTCCGAGCTTTCAGAACCAACTGCGAATCCCATAGCTTCACTTGGAAAAGACATCTTCAAAACTACCTGTCCTACCTATCAACTTAGAGAAAAGGAAACTGAGGGAAGTGTCTTATCCTGCAGCACCAGGACTGGGAATACATTCTCCCGATTCTAGTGCTTTCCCCACCACATCCTGCTTCCTCTCAAAGCCCTGTTTGTATTGTCATCATTTTTTGGCACCAGTGGACAAGGTCATACTCAGTTAAGTGCTAAAGCAGTGAGCTCTGCCCTTTTCTCCCCTGCTACCAGGCAGTGAATTTTCCTGTCACTTTCCAAATCTCTTCTAAATGCCACATACTTTAGTTCTGACAGCTCATGCACCTGGTGGCCACAAATATTTCTTATCTGTGGTGAAGTAAGTTCATAAAGTGCAGGAGGAATTTCACTCCAGCCTTAGGAGTGTTTGTGCATCAGCAAATTGCCAGTTTTTTCTGACATTGCTAAAAATTATTTGTGGGGTCCCACTTTCTCATATGTGACTGTGTAGATTCCCTCCCTGAAGCAGGGGTCATTTGGTTTGTGTCTCTGAGCCAACTGACCTGTGTGTAACAACCAGGCCTGCAAAAGCCTCTAATTCTGCCAGCTCACAAAACTACCCCACAAGAAAATAATGGTTTCCTTTTGTCAGATCTCTGCATAACAGAAGGCTGGCTGTAGGAAAAACAATGAAAAATACATTAAGAACATTTTTTCTTGACCTTGAGATCTTGATGGTAAAGATCAAGATGGTAAAGACTTCACAGAGACTACAGTTAGTCCCAGGGGTTCTCATTTTATTTGATCACATTCTTCCTAGTTATACTATGGGGTGTATCTTGAAACCTTTTCTCCTCCCATTGCTTGCTGTTTGAAAATTTTAAATGGCAATAAACCCATTTCACCTGCAATATGCTTTTTTTTTTTTCCAAAAGTGCTTGGGAAATAGATTTTCTTTTTCTTTCTTAATAACAACATTTCAGCTCCATTTCTCACTAGCTCATATTTTCTGAGATTTGATCCAGGATTAGAGGTATCTTGAAGAAATTTAGAAGTCAAGGCACAGCTTTCCATGGGATTTAACAAATCTTAAAATGAAAAATGTCTTCTCGAATCTCGCTGTTTGGATAATTACCCAGGATATATTGAGTACCCAAATATCCTTGTTTTCTTGCTCTTGGTCAGAAGTCTCTGGCAGATGCTGTCAGTGCCCTGCCTGCAGCCCTCAGACCTCAGACCTTGCAGTGTGCCCTGGCTGACTTCCAGTTGCCAGGATCTGCATATCTGTGTCCAAGGATTACTTTTCTGGAACTGCAGAAGACACCCTGTCTGCTGCCATGGCCAGCCAGAGCACCAGGGAACTTCTCTGGGAACAGCCATCAATCAATAATGCTTGGATAATTGGTGTAAATACCCTGGTTCACTTGCCCTTTGGGTGGGAAAATTCTGTGTGTGTTTTGTACCATTTGCTACAAGATAAATCTACAGTTCCCACTATGGCAGGAGACTTAACATTGGAGACTTTAATGCCCAGCTTCCCATCTCTGTGTTACTTTCCTACTTCCCTATGAGTGTTTCCTACACTTCCTCAAATAAACTCCCTGCATACAATTCTTTGCCTCAGAATCTGCTTCTGGGAAAACCATGAGGTTGAGTCATAAGGAGGTAAACTAAGCAGTTTCAGACAATCACGTGAAGGACTATAATTCTTTGCTGTCTTGACACACACAGTCCAAAAAAGAACTGAATTTGCTGTTGCTTCCACATTTGGCAGGAGCATCATTCATACATTTCCCTCTGAGTGTGTGTTCCCTGAATGCTGGGGCTCATTCAAGGAGCTTTTCCTAAAATAACTTTATTCAGTTGTTTACTTCATGGAAAAGCCAGAAGTCTAGATGCTGAGTTCTAATCTTCACTCTGCTGTAAACTATCTAGGAGAGCTTGGGTTCTGTTGGTCTGAAAAATGTGGTTAGACTAGGTGTTCCAAGTTCCCTAAAACTCTAAGCATTTGATATTATGGTTTTCCAAGATTAATTTTTTTTTCCTATTGAGAGTTCCCCATCCTTTGTATCATATAAGATGAGAAACAACTCAAATGTCCATCAGCAGATGGATGGGTAAACAAATTGTGGTATATTCATACAATGGAACATTATTCAGCCATTAAAAGGAATGAAGTACTGATACATGCTACAACGTGGATGAACCCTGAAAACATTATGCTATGTGAAAGACTCCAGGCACAAAAAGTCAATATTGCATGATTCCATTTACTTGTAATAACCAGAATAGGTAAGTCTATAGAAATAGAATGCAGATTGGTAGTTGCCAGAAGCTAAGGAGAGTAGGAGCAATGGCTTAATGGGCACATAGTTTACTTCTGGGGTGATGAAAATGTTCTGGAGCTAGAGGTGGTAGCTGTACAACATCATGAACATACTAAGTGCTACTAAATTGTTCATTTCTAAATGGTTAATTTTATATTTTATATGAATTTCACCTCAATAAAATAATTTTTATGAACTATAGAATGTTGCTGAACTATTTTTTCAGGCTGGAGTTAAAGATCTTTATCATAAACATTAGTATAGAGAATTAATGAAATGATACTTCTGATGATAATAGTCACAATTTATCAGATTTCTACTTTGCACCTTGTGCTTCATGTTCATTGCTTTTAATTCTCACAGCAACCCTTATCTGTGCTGCACAGATAAGGACATTAGAACTCAGAAAGATTAAGTCAATTACCCAAGTTAGGCAGTTAGAAACTGGTAAAACTTATAAGACTTGAGGCTGTGTCTATCTGGAAATGCAACAAGAATTTAGAGTTAAATCCAACTATATCAGTATCCATTAAATGTAAGTGAACTAAACACTCCAAGTAAAAGGCAGAGATTGTCAAACTTATAAAAAAACAAGACTCAACTCTATGCTATTCACAAGAGAAGCACCTTAAGTATAGAGATAAAGAAAAATTGAATGTAAAAGAATGGAAAACAATATATCATGTGAGCAGTAAGTATGAGAAAGCTGGTGTGCCTATTAATATCAAAGTAAACTTCAAGATAAGGAGTATTACCAGAGATAAAGAGAGTAACTTCAGAATGATAAAATGAATTTAATTAGATATTTCAAACTATTTAATCTCATCACAACTTTTTTTTTTTACCCGTGACATCTTTGGTCACCACTCCTAATGTAAAGCCCCTACCATGAGCTGTTTTCTCCCCATCCCTGTATCGCTCTGAGTTTGTTTACCCTTGATCCATACTTTCAAAGCTCTCCACTATTCCCTCTGAAACGCTGGATTATGGGATTAAATTCCTTTCAGTCTAAATCTCCTTATTGATCTTAGATCAATAGCCCACATTCATGAAGTACTCTGTCACTAAGTTCAGAATCATTCTCTCCATCACCCCTTCCAAGTCTTCCGTCTTCCTTGGAGACATCAGTGCCCTTGTAGACCTTTGTTCTTCTCAATGCAGTGAGCTTTACCTCTACACCACATCTTCTACTCATCCTCATAGCCAAAGATCAGTCCTTGCCATCACCTAGAAATGCCACACTCCGGATTCTTAAATTCATAAAATTTACTCTCTGGCCATTACCTCTTCTTCTTTCATTCATTCATCTCACAAATGTTTATTGACTATCTACTATGTTCCAGGCACTGTTGTAGGTGTTGGAGATACATCAGTTAATAAAACAGGTACAATTCCTATATTCTTGGAAATTATATCTCAGTTGTCCTCCAATTCTCTTGCTCCATTACCACATCTCTTCTCCCATCTCACTGAAAAAATGGGTTGTTTTGTATCAGCCTCCCTCTTTCTTCATTACTTTTCCTAACCATTCCAAACTCCATACCAACTGTTGCATTTAACTGTCTTGTCTCCTGCTCCCTTTGAAATATTTACTCTATAATACTGTTATACTAAATTTCTACTTTCAGACAAGATGGAGTAACAGAGACCAGATTTATTTTCCCACCCTAAACAACTAAAAAGTCAGACAAAGATACATGAAACAAAAGTTTTTAAATATTGGACATCAGGCACTACAGGACAGTGGTCCCTGAGAGAACGGGTAATAATGAAGTGGACCCTATGATTATCTCAGCTCACTGCCTGGCAGCTATAATTCAATAAAGGAGAACCCAGGCAGAACCTGGAAGTCTCTCCGAATTGAGGAGATGAAGTTGGGTGTTTGGGAACCACATAACTAGAGTCTGCAGGGCAGAGAGGAGAGAGCTGTACAGAGACAGCTCCAGAAATCTGCAGAGGGTTCCCCTTGAGTTTTCATCTGAGTATTGATCAGTGCATGCATGTGATGATACTATCCAAAGCCAGGGAAAGAACCCCCAAAAAGCAGGCAGAATAGTCCTTGTAACTGACCTAGGGCCAGGAATAATTTATAATACCTCAAGTTAGAGTCAAAAAGCCTTTTAATACGTGGGCATTAGATAGAGTTCTCTGAATGGTCTTGTCTCAGTTGTAGTAAAAATTAGCCTTAAACTAAAGGCTGCTATGATCACACCAAGAAAAGCTTAAAATCTCATCTCAAAAAGATCAAAGTGCTACCATGTAACTTAATTGCATCCAGCCCAAGGGAGATTTAACATCTTTCAAAAATATCTAGCACCTAACAAAGCAAAATCCATCATGTCTGGCATCAAATAAAAAATTACCAGGCATGCAAAGAACCGGGAACACATGGCCCATAATGAGGAGAAAAAAAAACGTTAACAGAAACTGACCTAAATATGATACTTACGATAGAATTGGCAGACAAGGACATTCAAACATTATGTTTGAGAAGGTAGACAAAAAGTATGTGTAGGGCTTCCCTGGTGGCGCAGTGGTTGAGAATCTGCCTGCCAATGCAGGGGACACGGGTTCGAGCCCTGGTCTGGGAGTATCCCACATGCCGCGGAGCAACTAGGCCCATGAGCCACAACTACTGAGCCTGCGCATCTGGAGCCTGTGCTCTGCAACAAGAGAGGCTGCAACAGTGAGAGGCCCACACACTGCGATGAAGAGTGGCCCCCGGTCGCTGCAACTGGAGAAAGCCCTCGCACAGAAATGAAGACCCAACACAGCATAAAATAAATAAATAAATAAATAAATAATTTTTAAAACGTATGTGTATATTAAGCAGACATGAAAGGTATTTTAGAAAATATCAACTGGAACTTCTAAAAACAAACAAAAATACAACATCTGGGATGAAAACTGATACATGAATTCAAACCAAGAGCCTGACTTCATTCTCCTGAGGCTGCTAGAGACTGTATGATAAAATTATGTGGTTAGTACCACCATCAATTCACATCCACGGTCTAAATGTGCTTTGTATTTCTTCTAATGTGTCCATGGACAGCTCCCTCTCCCATCCCCTCAGCAGTTTCTCCAAGCCTTCACCAGTCACCACCTCCCCTTTCCTTACTCTCATTAAATAATGTGGGAACTGCTTCACAGAGATAACAGAAGCCATCTGACAGGATATCTTACATCATTTCTTTCTTCTGGCCTCTGGATACCACCTCCCCAATAAAACACACCTTTATGATCTCTGAGACTTTGATGCACCCATCATCTGCTTTTTCTATATTTAAGGCTCTATCTCAATTTCAGTATTTTCCTCTTAGCTTATAAATATGATACTTCTTGTTTACTACAAAATAATCCTCCCTTAGCTTTAGATTCTTCCTTGTTAAAGAACAGTATATATGAAACTATAAAACTCTTAGACAAGTAACTGCTGAACAATCATGAAGACACTGGAACTCACCAAAAGAGATACCACCTCACATCCAAAGACAAAGGAGAAGCCGCAATGAGATGGTAGGAGGGGCGCAATCACAATAAAATCAAATCCTATAACCACTGGGTGGGTGACTCACAAACTGGAGAACAATTATACCATGGAAGCCCACCCACGGGAGTGAAGGTTCTGAGCCCCATGTCAGGCTTCCCAACCTGGAGGTCCAGCAACAGGAGAAATTCCCAGAGAATCAGACTTTGAAGGCTAGCGGGATTTGATTGCAGGACTTCAACAGCACTGGGGGAAACAGAGACTCCACTCTTGGAGGGCACACACAAAGTATTGTGCACATCAGGACCCAGAGGAAAGGAGCAGTGACCCCATAGGAGGCTGAACCAGACCTGCTAGTGTTGGAGGGTCTCTTGCAGACGCATGGGGGTGGCTGTGGTTCACCACGGGGACAAGGACACTAGCAGCAGAGGTTCTGGGAAGCACTCCTTGGGGTGAGCCCTCCTGGAGTCCACCATTAGCCACACCAAAGAGCCGGGTAGGCTCCAGTGCTGGGTCACCTCAGGCCAAACAACCAACGGGGAGGGAACCCAGCACCATCCATTGGGAAACAAGTGGATTAAATTTTTCCTGAGCTCTGCCCACCAGAGGAACACCCAGCTCTACCCACCAACAGTCCCTCCCATCAGGAAGCTTGCACAAGCCTCTTAGATGACCTCATTGACCAGAGGGCAGACAGCAGAAGCAAGAAGAACTACAAGCCTGCACCCTGTGGAATGAAAACCACATTCACCGTAAGATAGACAAAATGAAAAGGCAAAGGACTATATACCAGATGAAGGAACAAGATAAAACCCCAGAAAAACAACTAAATGAAGTGGAGATAGGCAACCTTCCAGAAAAAGAATTCAGAATAATGACAATGATGATGATCCAGGACGTCAAAAAAAGAATGGAGGCAAAGATCGAGAAGATGCAAGAACTGTTTAACGAAGACCTAGAAGAATTAAAGAACAAACACCTAGAAAATTAAAGAACAAACAAACAGAGATGAACAATACAATAACTGAAATGAAAAAATACACTACAAGAAATCAATAGCAGAATAACTGAGGCAGAAGAACAGATAAGTGACCTGGAAGACAGAATGGTGGAATTCACTGCCGTGGAACAGAATAAAGAAAAAAGAATGAAAAGAAATGAAGACAGCCTAAGAGACCTCTGGGACAACATTCAATGCACCAAAATTTGCATTATAGGGGTCCAGAAGGAGAAGAGAGAGAGAAAGGACCCAAGAAAATATTTGAAGAGATTATAGTCGAAAACTTCCCTAACATGGGAAAGGAAATAGCCACCCAAGTCCAGGAAGCGCAGAGAGTCCCAGGCAGGAAAAATCCAAGGAGAAACATGCCGAGACACATAGTAATCAAGTCGACAAAAATTGAAGACAAAGAAAAATTATTAAAAGCAACAAGGGAAAAATGACATATAATATACAAGGGAACTCCCATAGGGTTAACAGCTGATTTCTCAGCAGAAACTCTACAAGCCAGAAGAGAGTGGCACAATATATTTAAAGCGATGAAAGGAAAGAACCTACAACCAAGATTACCCAGCAAGGATCTCTATTTAGGTCTTCTGCCCATTTTTTGATTGGGTTGTTTGTTTTTTTAATACTGAGCTGTATGGGCTGTTTATATATTTTGGACAATTAGAAATGAAGTGACCCATCTCCACTGCCACTGTTATGGTCACACCCTGTCCTTGCCTGGACAACTTGGCACTTGTCTCTCTACCACCAGTTTTCTGCCCTGTGCCCCACTTTCCTAATCCACGGTCTTAGTCGGTTCAGGCTGCTGTAACAGAACACCACAGACTGGGTGGCTTGCGAGTGCAAGTTTATTTCTCACATTTCTGGAGGTTGGGAAGCCCATAATCAGGGTGCCAGTAGATGTGGTACCTGGTGTGGACCCACGTTTTGGTTCCCAGATGATCTTCTGTTTCCTGTAACCTCACATGGGGGAAGGGGGTTTCTCTGGGTCTCTTTTATAAGGGCACAAATCCCATTCATGAGGTCTTGGCCCTCACAACCTAAGCACCTCCCAAAGGCCCCTCGTCGTAATACCATCACACTGGGCTTTAGCACACATTGTGGGGGGACACATTTATCTCATAGCATCCTCCTTCTGAACTGCTTCCAGAGAGCTCCAAAACACAAATCTGATCATTCAGCCCCCCCCCCATTTAAATGCATTCAAAGCCTCCCCAGGATAAACTGCAAATGAGCACACGGTGGGCTGACCCCTGCCTGACTCTGCAGCTCTGCCTCTGCCCTCTCCCCCCACACGCTTTCATTTCTGCAGGATTGAATGCAGCATGAATCCTGTGCCTCCACATTTGGGGACACTGTTCCCCAACCTTTTATCTGACTTGGCTTCTGCTTGTCCTGAGATCAGGCCTTTGTACAGACATGGCCTTGTTCTGAGCACACAGTGCTGACCTCTGCCCATGGTAACATCCCCTCTGGGCAGATGTCTTCTTCTTTTTTTTTTCCAACTAAATAATATTTTTATTTATGAAACTCAATGTACAAGATCCATTCTAGGAAAATTATAATTTAGATTATGTGGATAAATAATGGTCTTCCTTGCGTATATAATAATTCATTGATTTTTTTGGTAAATAAATATTACAGAGTAATTAATAAAATTGGTATTAGTACAATAACAATATCATTAAATTGATTAATTTTACCTTTCCTTTTCTTTTTAAACTAAAAATAGAACCACCGTATGATCCAGCAATTCCACTCCTAGGCATATATCCAGAGAAAACCGCAATTCAAAAAGATACATGCACCCCAATGTTCATTGCAGCACTATTTACAGTAGCCAAGACATGGAAGCAACCTAAATGTCCATCGACAGAGGAATGGATAAAGAAGATGTGGTACATATATACAACGGAATATTACTCAGCCATAAAAAGGAATGAAACTGGGTCATTTGCAGAGACGTGGATGAACCTAGAGATTATCACACTAAGTGAAGTAAGTCAGACAGAGAAAGACAAATATCATATGATATCACTTACATGTGGAATCTAAAAAGATGATACAAATGAATTTATTTACAAAACAGAAACAGACTCATAGACTTCAAAAACAAACTTATGGTTCCCAAAGGGGAAAGGCGGTAGGGGAGGGATAAATTAGGAGGTTGGGATTAACATATACACACTACTACATATAAAACAGATAGTCAACAAGGTCCTACTGTATAGCATAGGGAACTCTACTGAATATTCTTTAATAAACTATATCGAAAAGAATCTGAAAAAGAATGGATGTATGTATATGCATAACTGAACCACTTTGCTGTACACCTGAAATGAATACAACATTGTAAATCAACTATATCCCAATATAAAATAAAAATTAAATAAAAAGCAGATGTCTTCTTAATTCTCTACACTTCCCCCCAGGGGCTGAGCTCCTTGAGAGCAAAAACTGTACCCTCCCTTCATGCTACGCAGATTTATTGAGATGATATTTAGTGTACATCCCCGTGCTAGATCTTTCTGCCCTCATCGCCAGTGTTTAGAAGATTATCTGGCATGCGGTAGAAACCTGAGAAATGTTTGTTGAATTAAATGTCAACTCTTTTCAGTTTAATCAGCAATAATTAATTAACAATCTTCAAACTGCCTGCAGAGTATGAGGCAACATGCTGCTGCTCAGGAAGGCTTGTAACCTAACCTGAAGAGAAGGGAGAAAGCGAACAGTTCAAGTTTTCCAGTAATGTCTCAGGGGAAGGCGACTAACAGAGCAGTGGCCTTGAGGAAAGGGAAGCAGGAGTCAAAGAGCTTGGCCTGCAGTTAACGGTAATTCAAACAGCAAACTCGTGCTTTCCTCTCCCTTATGTCGCTGGGGGACAAGTAGAAAATGCAGTCAATGGAAGTGAGAGGTAAGGGAGTGTCTGCATCGAAGGAGAGATGCAAGCCCCCAGCTTGGCCTGTGGAGACCATTTTCTGTTCCTCCAAATTCTGCTGTGGCTCTCAGGCAAGGGTATTCTGAGAAATAGAGAGAAGGATCGTTTGCTTTGATTTTAGAATTGCTTGAATATTGACCGATAGCTATTAAATGTCCATGTCCTGATATCATCAAAATCACCTTCTGATTCATAATGTAGCTTCCAGGTTTGTCTTCCCCACATACCCTTGGGCCACTTTCTCTCTTACTGCTCAGAAGCACAAGTGCCACTCACCCCAGATAAGCAAGTACCACAGTCCGGACACTAATTACCACGGGACAAGACTGCAACGGAGGCGCCTCTGCCTGTGAGTAATAGCAATCGCAGTGAGGCCATTACCTGCAGGGGCTCTAGAGCCCTGGGCTCTTCCACTTACTAGCTGAAAACATAGGGCAGTCACTTAAACTTTCCATGCCTCAGTTTCCTCAATTTTGATTGGGGCTATACGTAGTATTAGAGTTGATGTGAGGATGAAATGAACTAACATAGATTAAGCCCTTAGAACTGCACTGGGTTCGTAGTAAGTGCTATGCAAATGTTAGCCAGTATTACTTATCAGGAGTGCGAACGGGTTCAGGCCTTGTACCGAGCACTTCGTATGGCGGATTCTGTTTATCACACACACGCTGCACACGTCCGTAGGACAGTCCTGCAGTACATTTGAGAAACCAGAGGCCAGGTACTTACGTGGATTATATTTATGACATGAACGAATGGACAGGGAATTAAACTCAAGACTCTAATGCTTCACGCTTTCATACTATCACTTACCACCCTGGATTACATTTATGTACATGCTCTGTCTCTTTTCAAAGAACGGCCTCTTTTGAGGTCAAGCTTCACATTTGACACATCTCTCTATTACACCATACTGGTAAGAATAATTTAAGTTATGCTACAATTGTGATTCCAAAATCTCAGTGGATTAACCCACCAAAACTTGCTCATTCTTGCTACACGCCTGCCCGGCGCAGGTCAGCAGGGACAATTGCTCATGGTAGCCATAAGGGACCCAGGATGACAGGGGACCATATGAAGAGTTACCTCCTTAATCACTGAATCAGGAAAAAGGGAACATGATAAATTGTGTGCTGTCTTTTAAAGAATCGTCTTGGACGTGTCACATCATTTCTGCTCAAATTTCATTGGCCAAAGCATGTCACTTACCCACATCTAATTTAAAGGGACAAAGAAATACAATCCTACCCTGGGCCTGGAAGGAAAAATGAAACGTTTGTGAACAGCCTCATTGACAACCACACTCACATAGCAGTTATCACTATGCACACAGTAGGCATCCAACAAATATTCATGAAACAAATAAGAGGTAGCAAACATTTAGATCAGAGGTTCTCAACCTTAACTGGAGAAGCTTTTAAAAAATCCAGAAAGCCAGGCTGTACTCCAGACTATGTAAATTGCCATCTCTGGACATACCACAGGGGCCATGGGATTTTCGTTAAACTCCCAGGTGGTTTCAATATGCAGCCAAGGTCAAGAGCCATTGGTTTAGACTCTACTCCAAACATCATTCCATAGACCAGCCTGGCTGGAGTGCTGCACAGGAATGCTCAGTCTTGGCTACTTTATTTTAATTATATGATAGTTTGATTCCTGAGTGTAACTGGTCAATGAAAGGAATAATTTTAAGATCCCCCAAAGTCACATTTCTAGTAAGTTAACTATGTCCCATACTAGAATATTTTGCATTTAATTTTATTCTCTATTGCTTGTCATTGCTTCATGTTCATTCAAGAGCTGCTTTCCCAACTGGACGGGAAGGTTCCTGAGGGCAGAGACCACACCTAGCACTTGCAGCCACTCAGAGGGACACTAAGCTGACCCCAACTCAGGACACTTGGTAGTTGTTGCTGGTAGTTGCTCTGGGCACTGCCCTACGGCTTTCCTGATACAGTTCTCTCTGCCACCTGGCTTCACTCTGGAGAAAGACCCTTGATTATCAGGGCAGAATGTTTGCTTCTCTGTTTATACTCTATAGTTTGCCTTCTTCCAAGAGGATTTGAGGTAAGGGACAGAACTTGTAATGCATTTGGCCAAAGACCACTGCAAAATTGCAGGAGTAAATAATAAGCAGCATATAATTATCAAAATTAATTTTAAAATGTGAAAACAGGCAAAACAATTCTGACTTTCTATGCATAAAATATGCAATGTGCCTGAGATTATGGAATTGAGGGACTTTATCAATAATATCAATGGGTCATCACCCACTGATTCAACTTAACATGTGTCCACAATCCCTGTTTCCTCTGACTTTTAAAGCAGCCTGTGCAAAACTGAGAATCTTCAAAGACAGACGTGTACTTATTCCACAATAACTTACTTTTCCAAGAGTATTCTTCAATATCCACTCTGAACCTTACTCCCTCTCCCTGGGAACTTCTGCCATGACTTTAGGTAATCTATTATCTAATTACATAACCAGTATTATCTAATAACATAATGTTATTGATAATTGTGGATAATTATGATCCTCTAGTTCAGGGGATCCACAAGTTCAAATATGTTAGTTCAGAAAGTGCTAAGACTTTTTGATAAATGCACATGGCACTCAGGGACAGAAAAGCACAAGAATTCACACATCTGTGGGAAAGTGTGTGCTCACAGCAAGTCTCCCAAATGCCATTTTGTGGAATCCCTCTTTTCCCTTTGATCTCAGTTGCTTTCTCTTGATCTCTATTATTCCTCTCTTGGCCTTATTTTCATTAAGCCTTAACAACTTATACTTAGAGGAGAGCATAATTTATCAAGAATAACAGTATAGGGACTTCCCTGGTGGCGCAGTAGTTGGGAGTCCGCCTGCCAAGGCAGGGGACGCGGGCTCGGGCCCTGGTTGGGGAAGATCCCACATGCCGTGGAGCAACTAACCTGTCTGCCACAGCTGTTGCGCCTGTGCTCTGGAGCCCGCTCGCCACAACTACAGAAAGGCCTGCGCACAGCAACGAGGACCCAACGCAGCCAAATAAATATATTAATTAATTAATTAATTTAAAAGAAAGAATAACAGTAGGGCTTCCCTGGTGGCGCAGTGGTTGAGAGTCCGCCTGCCGATGCAGGGGACATGGGTTCGTGCCCCAGTCCGGGAAGATCCCACATGCCGCAGAGCGGCTGGGCCCGTGAGCCATGGCCACTGAGCCTGTGCGTCCGAAGCCTGTGCTCCGCAACGGGACAGGCCACAACAGTGAGAAGCCCGCGTACCGCAAAAAAAAAAAAAAAAAAAAAAAAAAGAATAACAGTATATGGTCAAGTTTATTAGACATACCTCACCGAGGGTAGAATTTACTTGATTCATCTCTGTTTCTCCCTTCGGTCCTTTCAATAGTGCCTTAACCACAGGAAGTACTCAATAAATGTTGAAGAAATGAATAAGTGTATAGTGTATGAGTTGAAGCTCCTGGTATTTTCCAGCCAATTAGGCTTTTAATTAGTCTTTAAAACATCAAGATGTAGCAGCGTTATTCACAATAACCAGAAGGTAGAAGCAATCCAAGTGTATATTGACAGATGAGTGGATAAATGAAATGTGGTTTATACATATAATGGACTATTATTCAGCCTTAAAAAGGAAGGAAATTCTAACACATGCTACAACACTGATGAATCTTGAGAACATTATGCTAAGTGAAACAAGCCAGTCATGAAAAGGCAAACATTATATGATTCCACTTTTATGAGGTACATAGAGAAGTCAAATATATAGAAACAGAAAGTGAAATGGTGGCTGCCAGGGGTTGAGAGGGGGAAATGGGGAGTTATTGATGAATGGGTTATAGTTTTACAAGATGAAAAAATTCTGGAGATCGGCTGCACAGCAATATGAACATGAACTTTACTGAACTGTACACTTAAAAATGATTAAGACAGTAAATTTTATGGTATGTTTATTTTTACCACAATTAAATTAAAAAAAAATCAAGATCAACCTAAGCCCCAAATCACACATTATTTGAAGTGCTGGCCCAAATAAACTTTAATTCAGTTTCTACTTTGTGTTTGGAGGAGCACATGGGATGGTGCATGCCACACTTAAAAGAATATGCAGAAAAAATAAACTATAATCAGAGCAAGTGTGACTGGGTAAATATCGTGGCATAGAGGAATAGTGAAAGGAATAGGAGATGGCTAGCCTAGAGAGACATTTGGTTTGGAGGTTACCAAATTTTCTCAAGTATCTGAAAGGCTAAGCCTTGTGAAGGAGGGCTGTTAGATCTGGCCCAGTTTCCTCCAAAAAAGAGAATTTGAGCTGGGTGGACGCTCCATAGATACAGATATCAACTCAAACTTTCTATAAAAATACTATCTAAATGGGGAATGAGCTGTCCCAAGGGGGATTTCCCTTTCAAAACAAGTCACCAAAACTACAATGAGATATCACCTCACACCAGTCAGAATGGCCATCATCAAAAAATCTACAAACAATAAATTCTGGAGAGAGTGTGGAGAAATGGAATCCTCCTACACTGTTGATGGGGATGTAAATTGATACAGCCACTATGGAGAACAGTATGGAGGTTCCTTAGAAAACTAAAAACAGAGCTACCATATGACCCAGCAATCCCACTCCTGGGCATATACCTGGAGAAAAACATGGTTCAAAAGGATACATGCACACCAATGTTCATTGCAGCACTGTTTACAATAACCAAGACATGGAAGCAACCTCAGTGTCTATTGGCAGAGGAATGGGTAAAGAAGATGTGGTACATATATACAATGGAATATTACTCAGCCATTGAAAATAATGAAATAATGCCATTTGCACCAAACATGGATAGACCTGGAGATTATCATACTAAGTGAAGTAAGTCATACAGAGAAAGACAAATATCATATGACATCACTTATATGCAGACTTTAAAAAAAAATGATACAAATGAACTTATTTACAACACAGAAATAGACTCACAGACTCAGAGAATGAACTTATGGTTACCAGGAGGGAAGGGTGCAGGGGAGGGATAAACTGGGAGTTTGGGATTAACATGTACACACTTCTATATTTAAAATAGATAACCGGGGCTTACCTGGTGACGCAGTGGTTGAGAGTCTGCCTGCCGATGCAGGGGACGCGGGTTCGTGCCCCGGTCCGCGAGGATCCCACGTGCCGCGGAGCAGCTGCGCCCGTGAGCCACGGCTGCTGGGCCTGCGCGTCCGGAGCCTGTGCTCCGCAACGGGAGAGGCCGCAGCAGTGAGAGGCCCGCGTACTACAAAAAAAATAAATAAATAAAATAAAATAAAATAGATAACCAAAAAGAACCTACTAGAAAAAAAATAAAATAAAATAAAATTTCAGTTCCAAAAAAAAAAAAGAAGAATCTGAAAAAAGTAAACAAATGGGACCTAATTAAACTTAAATGTTTTTGCACAGCAAAGGAAACCATGAACAAAACAAAAAGACAACCTAATGAATGGGAGAAAATATTTGCAAATGTTATGACTGATAAGAGGTTAATATCCAACATATATAAACAGCTCACACAACTCAACATCAGAAAACAAACAGCCAGATTAAAAAATGGACAGAAGACCTGAACAGACATTTCTCCAAAGAGGACATGCAGATGGCCAACAGGCACATGAAAAGATGCTCAGCATCACTAATCATCAGGAAATGCAAATCAAAACCACAATGAGATATCACCTCACACCTGTCAGAACGGCTATCATCAAAAAGAAAACAAATAACAAATGTTGGTGAGGATGTAGAGAAAAGGGAACCCTCATACACTGTTGGTGGGAATGTAAACCGGTGCAGCCACTGTGGAAAACAGTATGGAGGTGTCTCGAAAAACTAAAACTAGAACTACCATATGATCCAGCAATTCCACTCCTGGGTATATACATGAAAAAAACAAAAACATCAATTTGAAAAGATACATGCACTCCAAAGTTCATAGCAACATTATTTATAATTGCTAAGATATGGAAGCAGCTTATGTGTCCATCAACACATGAGTGGATAAAAAGAAGTGGTATACACACACACACACACACACACACACACACACACACACACACACAGGAATATTACTCAGCCATGAAAAAGAATGAAATCTTACCATTTGCAACAACATGGATGGACTTGGAGGGTATTATGCTAAGTGAAATAAGTCATACAGAGAAAGACAAATACTATATGATATCACTTATATGTGGACTCTAAAATATAAAACTAGTGAATATAACAAAAGACAAACAGACTCACATATATAGAGAACAAACTAGTGGTTACCAGTAGGGAGAGGGAAGGGGGAGGGGCAAATAGCAGTAGAGGAATAAGAGGTACAAACCATTTTGCATAAAATAAGCTACAAGGAAAAAAAATAAGCTACAAGGATATATTGTAAAACACAGGGAATATAGCCAATATTTTATAATACCTATAAGTGGAGTATAACCTTTAAAAATTGTGAATCACTATACTGTACACCCGAAACTTGTATATTATTGTATATCCACTATACTTCAATTAAAAAATGGAATAGTCTGCAAAACAGCTTATCTAGATGTTATAAAATTCTTCAGAAAATAACTTGCTTCCATATAAGCAAGTGTAACTGGCTTCCCCAAACCCCTTTCTTTTCTTTGAGGTGTCCCACATTAATAAATGTTCTCTGCAATGCTGTCATCTAAATAAAATCATCTCTTTAATTTGGGGCATTTCTTCTGGCCCAGTTTTCGTTGTATGACTTGGACAGGCTTGGACCTCACCCTCAGATCTCCATTAACTCCACCTGACTAATGAGGCCTCTCAGAGCCTCTGTGCTCTGCTCCTGACTGGTGACCTAAGGACCCAGTGGTGAGTCTGACTCCTGGTCTTGTAATACAAACTCTTGCCCATTGGTAGCATGGCAACGATTTCATATGGAATCTCTCTGAGTATTTGCTGCAATTCTAGTGCCTGCTGCTTTTGGTTTTATGGTCTGACCATTTGGTGATCTCTGTAAATGGAATGATGGTTCATAGAGATCTTACATCTGTTGCGTTGGGTGAAAGATAAGAGAGAGTCTGGTTGGTTAGTGTCACCTATTGGTTTATCTATCTATCTGGTTTGAGCTTAAATCACTTAAGTCATCATACCCACTAGGAAGAGAACAGCTCTTTGATATGGTTCAGTGAATTTTGTAATTCTATGTTTATGTTTTATCCATGGCTAAAATTTTAGTAGTGAAGCCAGAAGCTGTGTCTGTATGTTCTTACATAACTTAGAAAAGTCTTTACCTCTCATTGGGTCAACGTATAATACTTTCTCTGAATGGTATTACCTAGTTAGATTATAAAATCCTGGCCCCTTCCTTCTCTTTGAGATGTTCCTCTTAATTAGTGTTCTTCCTATTGTAACAGCCTGAGTAAAAGCATCTTTTCATTGTCTGGTACATTTCTTCTTTTACAGGCGAGATGATCTTTAAGTATAGAACCATGTATTTTACCACCCAGGACACTTTTGAGCATGAAAGAAGATATCACAAAGTAAACGTATAATTTTAAAGAATATTTACTTACTGCTCAAGAAACTGTTTTTATTAAATTGGTAAACATACTCCTATTCAATTTTTTTTACATATAAAATTATTTCTAAAAATAAAAATAGCATATATCTGTGTATACTGAAACAAAAAATGTTTCTATACTGTTTACCAAAATGATCCCAGATTGTACCCAGAATGATATTAAAAAAAACATAAGCATTAAAAAATAATTCTGGGGGGAAGGAAAAGAATCATTCTGGGTACATATTCTTTTATTTTTAATCCATTTTTTAGCTGTATCAGTCTCTAGACAGTCATTAGGATCTTTCCAAAGAGTATATGTGGTTCTACTTTTAACTTTTTCATAAAACTGCTATCGATCTTCTTCACATTTACATTTTATTGTTGATGTATTTGAAACCGACCTTTCTCTGTAAGTCATAATATTTTTCATTTAGAAAATATTTTCTCTCTAAGTGTTGACATACCTGGTAAGGTCAGAGCAAGTGCTGATAAATGAAAGCTACCTGCAATTCTACTTTTTTATATAAAATTGTGAAAATATCTCAGCCCAAAGAGCCTCATGGGTCCTGTTTCATCTCTGTTCATAATGTCTTTCTTAAATATTTTTATAAGATAACATTTATCAAACAACTTGTCTCTATTTATAATTCTAGTGACTATTCAGACAAATTAAGAGGCTCCTAATGTTCTGTTCTAGCAGAGAATATAAATTTTTCCAATTAAAATTAGGAGAACCATCAAAATATTCTTTCTACCTGTGGAGATATTCCAAAAAACAAGTGGAGAATATAAAAACTGTATCTTGTACACCATTTGAGTGTTTATTAATTTATTAGTTCAGGTTCTCCCTTTGCTTTTGTAGGCACACATTTCTACCTCCAAATGTTCTCAAGCTTTGTTTTTAGTAATTGCAATACGCTAAATGTTTCGAAAGCTGAACTTCTCTGATGCTCTATTTTTGTGTATTAGAGATTGTGCCTTAAAGATTTTCACCATAATCCAATGAAAATGTAGAGGATTAATTTACGAAAAAGTTCTATACCATCATTGAACATTCAGGTTGATTTACAAAGTAGTTCTTCAACAGCTAGAAGTTTCTAAAAGCTAATTGAAGGCAGGGAGGAGAGTGAATACTGCCAAGCTGCGGTGTTTTTTCCTTTAAATCAATAGCTTCATCACAAAAATTCTACATTTCAGTTACTGTGTACATATAAAAAACTATATATTTGACAACTACTACTTCCATTTTGATTAGTAGAATACTGCAATTTGTTTGAATGAAATTTTTAAAAATACCTAAGTACATAAGGAAATTTAGCATCTCAGTATCAGATAAGGGCGGTACCTCACATTATTACTGAAGTGATGGACATTTTAATAAATAGTGGGGGAAAACTGGGAAACTATTTGGAAAAAAAGATAAAATTAGATCCATATCTCACAAAATACATACGCATAAACTTATGGAATCTAAGTGCAAAAAAAGAAACAATACAAATACAAGTACACATGGTGAATTCCTCTTTAACGTCAGTGTAGGGAAAAGCTTTTTAACCATGACCCTAAATAGAGAGACAAATAGGAAAATAATCAATAAATTTTACTGCATCAAAAAAATCTGCATGGCAAAACCATTATAATCAAAGTCAAGACCACAGGCAAAATGGAAGAAAATATTTATTACATATACTATAGGTGAAGGAATAATAGCCTTTATGTATATATACTTTTTTAACTCTTGAAAATTGAGGAGATAAGGACCAAAAATCCACTAGAAAAATAAGGAAAAGATATGGAGACAATTCCCAAAAAAGGATATAAAAATAGCTCTCAAGTACATGAAAATACATCCAAATTCAGTCATAATTAGAGAAATGCAAATTATAACAATACTGAGATACGATTTTTCACCTATAAGATTCACAAAAATTTAAAAGTATGGTAACACCTGTTGGTGAGTCTGTGGGGAACCAGGCATTCTCATATATTAACTGATAGGACTGAAAACTGATCGAATCCTGCTGGGGGGAATTTGGCAATACCTACAAAACTACGTGTACTTCTTTTTTAAATTTTCTTATTGTGATACAATATACATGACAAAATTTATTACTTTAACCATTTTTAAGTATACAATTCAGTGCCATAAGTACATTATCATTGTGCAACCATCACCACTATCCACTTTCAGAACTTTTGTGTCATCCCAAATAGAAACTCTGTACCCTTTAAATAGTAACTCCTCAATCCCTTTCTCCCAAGCCCCTTATACCTTTACTCTATTTCCTGTCTACGATTTTGACTACTATAAGTACCTTATGTAAGTGAAATCATATAATCTCTTCCCTCTTGTGTATGGCTTATTTCATTAAACATAAGGTTTCCGAATCTCATTCTTTTTTTTTAAATTAATTTTTTTTTAATTTTTGAATTTTATTTATTTATTTTATACAGCAGGTTCTTATTAGTCATCAATTTTATACACATCACTGCATACATGTCACTCCCAACCGCCCAATTTATCACACCACCATCCCCAGACCCCCCTGCCGCTTTACTCCCTTGGTGTCCATGCGTTTGTTCTCTACATCTGTGCCTCTTTCTGCCCTGCAAACCAGTTCATCTGTACCATTTTTCTAGGTTCCCCATATATGTGTTAATATATGATATTTGTTTTTCTCCTTCTGACTTACTTCACTCTGTATGACAGTCTCTAGATCCATCCACGACTCAACAAATGACCCAATTTTGTTCCTTTTAATGGCTGACTAATATTCCATTGTATATATGTACCACAACTTCTTTACCCATTCATCTGTTGATGGGCATTTAGGTTGCTTCCATGACGTGGCTATTGTAAATAGTGCCACAATGAATATTGGGGTGCATGTATCTTTTTGAATTATGGTTTTCTCTGGGTATATGCCCAGTAGTGGGATTGCTGGATCATATGGTAATTCTATTTTTAGTTTTTTAAGGAACCTCCATACTGTTCTCCGTAGTGGTTGTATCAATTTACATTCCCACCAACAGTGCAAGAGGGTTCCCTTTTCTCCACACCCTCGCCAGCATTTGTTGTTGGTAGATTTTCTGATGATGTCCATTCTAACTGATGTGACGTGATACCTTACTGTAGTTTTGATTTGCATTTCTCTAATAATTAGTGATGCTGAGCAGCTTTTCATGTGCTTCTTGGCCACCTGTATGTCTTCTTTGGAGAAATGTCTATTTAGGTCTTTTGCTCATTTTTGGATTGGGTTGTTTGTTTTTTTAATATATAGCTGCATGAGCTGTTTATATATTTTTGAGATTAATCCTTCGTCCATTGATTCATTTGCAAATATTTTCTCCCATTCTGAGGGTGGTCTTTTTGTCTTGTTTATGGTTTCCTTTGCTGTGCAAAAGCTTTGAAGTTTCATTAGGTCCCATTTGTTTATTTTTGTTTTTATTTCCATTACTCTAGGAGGTGGAATAAAAGAGATCTTGCTGTGATTTATGTCAAAGAGTGTTCTTCCTATGTTTTCCTCTAAAAGTTTTATAGTGTCTGGTCTTACATATAGGTCTGTAATCCATTTTCAGTTTATTTTTGTGTATGGTGTTAGGGAGTGTTCTAATTTCATTCTTTTACATGTGGCTGTCCAGTTTTCCCAGCACCACTTATTGAAGAGACTGTCTTTTCTCCATTGTATATCCTTGCCTCTTTTGTCATAGATTAGTTGACCATAGGTGCGTTGGTTTATCTCTGGCTTTCTCTCTTGTTCCATTGATCTATGTTTCTGTTTTTGTGCCAGTACCATATTGTCTTGATTACTGTAGCTTTGTAGTATAGCTTGAAGTCAGGAAGTCTGACTCCTCCAGTTCCCTTTTTTTCCCTCAAGGCTGCTTTAGCTATTTGGGGTCTTTTGTGTCTCCATACAAATGTTAAGATTTTTTGTTCTAGTGCCGTGAAAAATGCCATTGGTAATTTGATAGGGATTGCATTGAATCTGTAGATTGCTTTGGGTAGTATAGCCATTTTCACAATATATTGATTCTTCCAATCCAAGAACATGGTATATCTCTCCATCTGTTTGTGTCATCTTTAATTTCTTTCCTCAGAGCCTTATAGTTTTCTGCATACAGGTCTTTTGTCTCCCTAGATAGGTTTATTCCTAGGTATTTTATTTTTTTGTTGCAATGGTAAATGGGAGTGTTTCCTTAATTTCTCTTTCAGAGTTTTCATCATCAGTGTATAGGAATGCAAGAGATTTCTGTGTATTAATTTTGTATCCTGCAACTTTACCAAATTCATTGATTAGCTCTAGTAGTTTTCTTGTGGCATCTTTAGGATTCTCTATGTATAGTATCATGTCATCTGCAAACAGTGACAGTTTTACTACTTCTTTGCCAATTCGTATTCTGTTATTTCTTTTTCTTCTCTGATTGCTGTGGCTAGGATTTCCAAAACTATGTTGAATAATAGTGGTGAGAGTGGACATCCTTGTCTTGTTCCTGATCTTGTTCCTGATCTTAGAGGGAATGGTTTCAGTTTTTCACCATTGAGAATGATGTTTGCTGTGGGTTTGTCATATATGGCCTTTATTATGTTGAGGTAGGTTCCCTCTATGCCCACTTTCTGGAGAATTTTTATCATAAATGGGTGTTGAATTTTGTCAAAAGCTTTTTCTGTATCTATTGAGATGATCATATGGTTTTTATCCCTCAATTTGTTAATATGGTGTATCACATTGATTGATTTGCGTATATTGAAGAATCCTTGCATCCCTGGGATAAATCCCACTTGATCATGGTGTATGATCCTTTTAATGTGTTGTTGGATTCTGTTTGCTAGTATTTTGTTGAGAATTTTTGCATCTATATTCATCAGTGATATTGGTCTGTAATTTTCCTTTTTTTTGTAGTATCTTTGTCTGGTTTTGGTATCAGGGTGATGGTGGCCTCATAGAATGAGTTTGGAGTTTTCCTTCCTCCGCAAGTTTTGGAAGAGTTTGAGAAGGATGGGTGTTAGCTCTTCTCTAAATGTTTGATAGAATTCACCTGTGAAGCCATCTGGTCCTGGACTTTTGTTTGTTGGAAGATTTTTAATCAAGTTTCAATTTCATTATTTGTGATTGGTCTGTTCATATTTTCTATTTCTTCCTGGTTCAGTCTTGGAAGGTTATACCTTTCTAAAAATTTGTCCATTTCTTCCAGGTTGTCCATTTTATTGGCATAGAGTTGCTTGTAGTAGTCTCTCATGATCCTTTATATTTCTGCAGTGTCTGCGGTAACTTCTCCTTTTTCATTTCTAATTTTATTGATTTGAGTCCTCTCCCTTGTTTTCTTGATAAATCTGGCTAATGGTTTATCAATTTTGTTTTCTCAAAGAACCAGCTTTTAGTTTATTGATCTTTGCTATTGTTTTCTTTGTTTCTATTTCATTTATTTCTGCCCTGATCTTTATGATTTCTTTCCTTCTGCTAACTTGTTTTTTCTCCTTTCTCTAGCTCCTTTAGGTGTAAGGTTAGATTGTTTCTTTGAGATTTTTCTTGTTTCTTGAGGTAGGCTTGTATAGCTATAAACTTCTCTCTTAGAACTGCTTTTGCTGCATCCCATAGGTTTTGGATCATTGTGTTTTCATTGTCACTTGTCTCTAGATATTTTTTGATATCCTCTTTGATTTCTTCAGTGATGTCTTGGTTATTTAGTAACGTATTGTTTAGCCTCCACATATTTGTGTTTTTTACGTTTCTTTCCCTGTAATTCATTTCTAATCTCATAACGTTGTGGTCAGAAAAGATGCTTGATATGATTTCAATTTTCTTAAATCTACTGAGGCTTGATTTGTGACCCAAGATGTGATCTATCCTGGAGAATGTTCCGTGCACACTTGAGAAGCAAGTGTAATCTTCTGTTTTTGGATGGAATGTCCTATAAATATCAATTAAATCTATCTGGTCTATTATGTCATTTAAAGCTTCTGTTTCCTTATTTATTTTCATTTTGGATGATCTTTCCATTGGTGTGAGGTGTTAACTTCCCCCACTACTATTGTGTTACTGTAGATTTCCTCTTTTATAGCTGTTAGCACTTGCCTTATGTATTGAGGCGCTCCTATGTTGGGTGCATATATAATTGTTATATCTTCTTCTTGGATTGATCCCTTGATCATTATGTAGTGTGTCATTCCTTGTCTCTTGTAACATTCTTTATTTTAAAGTCTATTTTATCTGAGTATTGCTACTCTAGCTTTCTTTTGATTTCCATTTGCATGGAATATCTTTTTCTATCCCCTCACACTCAGTCTGTATGTGTCCCTAGGTCTGAAGTGGGTCTCTTGTAGACAGCATATATATGGGTCTTGTTTTTGTATCCATTCAACAAGCCTGTATCTTTTGGTTGGAGCATTTAATCCATTCACATTTAAGGTAATTATCGATATGTACGATCCTATTACCATTTTCTTAATTGTTTTGGGTTTGCTTTTGTAGGTTCTTTTCTTCTCTTGTGTTTCCCACTTAGAGAAGTTCCTTTAGCATTTGTTGTAAAGCTGGTTTGGTGGTGCTGAATTCTCTTAGCTTTTGCTTGCCTGTAAAGCTTTTGATTTCTCCATTGAATCTAAATGAGATCCCTGCCGGGTAGCGTAATCTTGGTTGTAGGTTCTTCCCTTTCATCACTTTAAGTATATCATGCCACTCCCTTCTGGCTTGGAGAGTTTCTGCTGAGAAACAACTGTTAACCTTATTTGTCGTTTTTCCCTTGCTGCTTTCAATAACTTTTCTTTGTCTTTAATTTTTGCCAATTTGATTACTATGTGTCTTGGCATGCTTCTCCTTGGATTTATTTATCCTGTATGGGACTCTCTGCACTTCCTGGACTTGGGTGGCTATTTCTTTTCCCATGTTAGGGAAGTTTTGAACTATAATCTCTTCAAATATTTTCTCGGGTCCTTTTTCTCTCTCTTCTCATTCTGGGACCCCAATAATGTGAATGCTGTTGCGTTTAATGTTGTCCCAGAAGTCTCTTAGGCTGTCTTCATTTCTTTTCATTCTTTTTTCTTTATTCTGTTCTGCACCAGTGAATTCCACCCTTCTGTCTTCCAGGTCACTTGTCCGTTCTTCTGCCTCAGTTATTCTGCTATTGATGCCTTCTAGTGTAGTTTTCATTTCAGTTATTGTATTGTTCATCTCTGTTTGTTTGTTCTTTAATTCCTCTAGGTCTTTGTTAAACATTTCTTGCACCTTCTCGATCTTTGCCTCCATTATTTTTCTAAGGTCCTGGATCATCTTCACTATCATTATTCTGAATTCTTTTTCTGGAAGGTTGCCTATCTCCACTTCATTTAGTTGTTTTTCTGGGGTTTTACCTTGTTCCTTCATCTGGTACATAGCCCTCTGCCTTTTCATCTTGTCCATCTTTCTGTGAATGTGGTTTTTGTTTCCTGCTTGTTGAAGAAGGATGTTGCAGAGCCTTCCCAGCGGGAGGTGCGGGTGAGGTCAGCTGCACGGCACAGTCTCAAATTAGTTTTTAAATGTTAAAGATTCAGTATGACTGAAGTAAGCTGGTCCAAAGGGAAATTTAGTTCTTCACTCATGATTTTACTTATGAATTATTTTCCTGAACTGGTACTTTATCCACAAATTTATATATTTTAAAACAATAGCTGCTAGTGTTGGAGGGTCTCCTGCAGAGGCAGGGAGTGGCTCTGTCTCACCGTGAGGACAAGGACACTGGCAGCAGAAGTTCTGGGAAGTACTCCTTGCTTGAGCCCTCCCAGAGTCTGCCTCATTCTTTTTTATGGCTGAATACTACTCCATGGTATATGCATAACACATTTTGTTTGTCCATTCATCTGTTGATGGATACTTGGGTTGCTTTCACCTTTTAACTATTGTGAATAATGTTGTTATGAAAACAGGTGTACAAGTACCTGTCTGGGTCCTGTGTGAAACTCTTTTGGAGTGGATCTGCTAGGTCTAGAGGAATTGTATGTTCAGCTGTTCGAGGAACTGCCAAACTATTTTCCACAGCTATCTTTTGACCCAGCAATTCTAATTCTACTTTTAGGCATCTACCTTGAAGACACACATCCAACAAAAGAAAAATATATAGGCACAAGGTTATTTGCTGCAATACTGTTTGTAACTGACAATATTAGAAACAACTTCAGTGCTCACATGTAGGAGAGTGGGTTGAATAAACATAGTACATCTACCCAATGGAATAATATACAACTGTAAAAAAGAGGAAGATTTCTGTGAGTTGATATGGTGTAATTTCCAGGATATATTAAGTATAAAAAACTAAGTTCAAAAGCCTATCTATAGTATGCTACCTTCACATGAGAAAGAAGGATTTAAGAAAATATATGTATATCTGCTTACTTGTGAAAGAGAAACATAGGACTGATAAAAGCAGAAAATTAAACCCTGTAGGTTACTACAGAGAATGGGTGGGGATGGACTGGAAAAAATGGGAGAATGGGAATGAGGTAGCCGGAATGGGGAAAAAGCAACTTTTCTCTGAGTATATGTTTTTTACAGCTCTGACTCAGAACCAAAGTAATATTTCACAAACTGCAAAACGCATATATGTGGAATCTAGAAAATGGTACAGATGAATCTATTTGTAGGGCAGGAATAGAAACAGAGACGTAGAGAACGGACATGTGGAAACAGGGTGGGAAGGGGAGGGTGGGATGAATTGGGAGACTGGGGTGGGATGGGATATATACATATAGCTGATTCACTTCACTATACAGCAGAAACTAACACGACATTGTAAAGCAATTATACTCCAATAAAAAATATATATATATATATAAAAATCAATCAGAACATGGAGGGAACCTGAAATGGAATACAAATATGAACCTAAATGTATCACTAATGAATAATATAAGTATATTGAAGGGGTGAGGAAAAAAGGAACTAACCTAAGTAAATTTGGAAGACATGATTTTGACCTCATACTGTAAGGCTAAAAGCTAAAGGTACCATATACAGATGCCCTTGCTAGTCAATTTGTTTCTAACAGGGATGTGGGCTAGCTATTCTGAAACTATTTTATGTGTATACTAGAATTGAACAAATAAGAACACACAGATAAAATGAGCCAGGTTTTCTCACTGTCAGAAAGATGGTACAAGTAAGGAAAGGGGAAAGAAAATTTCAAAAGAATGACCCCTATGGTATTGGATTAGTGTCAAAAGTATCACTATAAACTCATTTGTGTGTGTGTGTGTGTGTGTGTGTGTGTGTGTGTGTGTGTGTATAGATAGATAAATACAAAAATATAGATATATGTATGGATTAGTATACATACACAATGTTCCTTGTCTGCTGGGACAGCCTAGAAACAATGATACCCTAGTAGCCATGAGCACATCTAGTGCTCAGATTCTGTTTCCTAAATACCATTCTCAAATAAAAGAACCAGGCTCCGTGGAGAAGTGGGTGATTCCAGGACCAGAGTAGGCAAAACACAAGATGAGCCTGGAACATCTTGGTATGACAGAATACACAGAAATGCTCATGAAAGGATGGGGCCATGTCAACAGAATATTGAACCCACTCGAAAGAGATCCCAATGGCCAAAGCTGGGATAATTTTGAGCAAGAAAAGAAACAAAGATAGCATTGGATTATAACCTATAGAATAAAACAAGTATCAGTGAGTCTACACTGATATCAACATTTTAGTAAATAGGGTAGAAGAGACAACCCTTACAGAAGAAATGCAATTAATAAGTGTAAAAGGAATGGGTGAATAAGGAAAAAACTCCACAGTAACAATAATTGTTGTGGGGATTAATGGATGCTAAAATTAGTAGGTGAAAATTTAAGAAGAAACAGGATATTTACATAGTCTTAAAATTTCTCCCCAAATATATTTATTGATGATAAATGGGAAAACAGTAATTTTACTATATAGAAGCTAGGAGATACCACCTTAACCAGCAATTAAGGTTAACATCTCTAGTAATAGGACATGGACATCATGTACACCCGACGCTATGCAGAAAGGGCCCAATATCACTTTCATAGTATTCCTGCTAAAAATGCCTAACCTCATCTAAGCATGAGAAGACATCAGATAAACCCAGATTTGTAGAATGAAACACATTGTGCAAAATAGTACTCTTCAAAAGTGACAAGGCCACAAAAGTCAAGGGAAAGACTGAGAAACTGTCACAGACTGGAGGAGATTAAAGAGAAACAACAACTAAGTCCAACGTGGGATCTTAGACTGGGTCCTGGAATAGAGGAGTATGTTAGTGAAAATTCAAATAAGGTGAGTAGCTTTAGTTTACAGTATTGTGCTAATGTTTAATTTCCTTACATAACCTACTGTGGTTATGGAAGAGGTTCAATTCGGGAGACTGAGTGAAGGATATACAGGAATTCTCTGTACAATTCTGCAACTTTTCTACAAGTGTAAAACTATTTCAAAAGAAAAAGGGGTTTTGTTTTTTAAAACCTTGCTGGACCTGAGGTTCCTTATCAAAAAAATGAGTGGTTTGCACCTTCTGTTTTCTAAGCTCTATTTTGGATATGAAATCATGAATCACCAATCACCATGCTAAACAAACATCACCCTTCTTCCATCAACATGTGCTTGAGCAATAACGATCATTTTGATTTACTAAAAAAGTATTTTGTTTCTGATGAAGGAAGCCCTCCAGTGTACATACATTACTTTGAAATAGTTGCTGGGGTTAGTATTTCTTTAAGAAATGAACCAGATCCCTCCTAAAGGCTGGCCATTTTCTTACCTCAGCTCAAGTCAAGGTTGGAAGATTGAATAAGACCAGAAATTAATCACTGAACAATTTAATCAGTTACTCACATCCTACGGCAATATCCATTTTCATATCAACAGCCACCAGGTATTGAGAATCTGCCCTGAACAGGGTACGTCACCAGGCTGTATATAAGAAGACCTCCAATCCCTTAGAGGCACACAGTTGGAACTTGTTACTGACTCCATTTCTTCCAGACAAAGACCAAGGGGCTCAGAGGGATCAAGCAAGTGGAAAAAAGGGTACAAAGCGTAAGATCTTTCCATCCCACTATTCTAGACACAAACAAGCTGAAGAAAACGTTAACAGCAGCAACCCAAAAAGAAGTCAAGTCCTCACTCCACATTTTTATCTCAGTCATAATAATGGGGAGAGAAATAATGAAAATACAGCTCAGGTTTCTCACCCCTCTTTTTTTAAACCAAAAGTTTGTTAAACTTGGGAGGTAGGGCACGAAGAGAGAAAAAGAGGGAAAGAGAGAGGGAGAGAGGGAGGGAGGGTACATGGGGGCAAGGGAGGATACATGGTGGGGAGGGAGGGACGAGCGGTAAACTTGCCATCTCCGTTAATAACATAGATAAAAGCGCACAGCCCCCGGAATTACCAAATACATACATATTCAAATAAATAAAACGACTTTCCTAAGAGCACCATTCATATTGTACCATAGAAGGAAATACTCCCTTCATTATTCACCTTTTTCTTATTTGTCTATTGGAGGAGGGAGGGTTCTCCTAGAAAGACAGCAAAAATCTTTCTTCGGTCCCTTAGCCCTAATTGATGGGCTGTTTTTATACAACAGTGCCATCTACTGGCACGACTCAGAATTACAGGACGCTATAGAAATTGTCAGTCTGTTTTCTGCTTCACTTTTAAAACAAGCTTAAAAAGTTAAGATCCCCATTCTCCGTTACTGTTACCCACGGCTCCATCTTACTAACAAATACATCAGTAGGGCGCAAAGCCCTAATCAAATCCTGGGTGTGCACTAAAACCACACAACAGCCTACAAATGTTACTCAAGGATTTCATATTGGAACAAATAGAAACAGACCCGCGTCTGGGAGTCTGAGCTTCTTTTTCTTTTGAAATTGAAAAAAATTTATTGCCAAGAAATTGTTATTTGTAGAAAGATAAGAACATTTAGAGAGGCCAAAGGGCTACATAGCCACCATAATTCTGGTAACTAACAGCTACCCTTTAGATTGCTTTAGGCGTTTATTAATTACAATTGTTGTATCATACTGTATGTTGTCCTGTAACCTCTTTCTTCCATTAGCAATAGTAATAATATTATTATTTATACCTACCATTGTTCCAAAAATGTTAATTCTTATGGTTTAAGGTCAATGCACATCACTATTACATTTCAGTTCATTTGGACAACAGGGTCTCAGGACATCTTTAAGTGAGGACTTGATTCTCCCATAGGCGTTTATCTGTTTAATCAGCCCTAAAACATCTTCTATTAATAAGACGGCAAGAAAGTAAATACTTCTACCCTTTCTAGGTCTCCCTTGTTTCAGACTCCTTCACATGGAAGAGGGGAAGTGGGGAGGCTGAATCACAAAACAGAAAATAAATGAAAAGACCAGTTTCAAAAAGTTTCTGAACCATGAGTCCTCAGGGGTTCCTTAAGTATTCAGCAACTGTAGGGAGGGAGCACATTGTAAAAGACTAATTCCAATTTTTAAGAGGAACATGGAGGTCACTGGAATTATCTTGAACGCCTCTGCTTTTCAAAAAGAAATTTATAAGCCACAAGCCATTAAGTGATTTCCTCCAAAGTTATTCAAAGTTCTAAAAAGAGCAGTATTATTACCAGTTAGGTGTTATTAAAGCAAAGATCCTCAGTGCCTATGGGTTCAATTGGTCAGCAGTGCTCTTTCCTCTGTGTTTGCTTGATCTGGGTATGGAGTATATGTGCCTATTTTGTAGAACTTGGAAGATAATTTCATTTTTAAAAGGCTGCTATAGGTTTATGGTTTTTCTGTATCTACTGCTTTGACACATTTTGGCTCGTATTAATGATTTACTTGATTCTGAGGCCTTGTTCAGGAATACAACCCCTAACTAGAGTACCATTCCTTTGGGAAAATATGCAACACTTAGCAACGATTTACTTCACAAAGTGGTTTCCAGGAGACTACTGTGGAAATAAAATGTAGTGTGGAGTTGGAGTTGTGTAGTTGTGTAGTGTGAGTTGGAGTTGGAGTTGGAGTTGTGTAGTTGGAGTTGGAGTTGTGTAGTTGGAGTTGTGTAGTTGTGTAGTGTGAGTTGGAGTTGGAGTTGTGTAGTTGGAGTTGTGTAGTTGGAGTTGTGTAGTTGGAGTTGTGTAGTTGGAGTTGGAGTTGTGTAGTTGTGTAGTGTGAGTTGGAGCTGGAGTTGTGTAGTTGGAGTTGTGTAGTTGTGTAGTGTGAGTTGGAGTTGTGTAGTTGGAGTTGTGTAGTGTGAGTTGGCGTTGGAGTTGTGTAGTTGGAGTTGTGTAGTTGGAGTAGTGTGATTTTGGAGTTGCCAACTAAAAATTGGCACTTGCCATCTGTTTCTACTAGAATGAAGTCATCAGCTGCTGCAATCACTGACCTTCAACACACCCTGAAGAGAGTTCAGGGCAGAGATCAGGCATGAGGCACTCTGAGCTCTGGAAAAAACTGACAGAACAGGCCTTCCGATAGTTAGACATTTTCAGGAGAAAATTTTATGAACCCAGTTTCTGGCATCTTCTCATACCTAGAAAAGCACTAAAATCATTAATGGAAACATCTGCTCCTCGGGGCTAGTGGCAACTTTCTGCCGAAATATGTCCTTGACTGCAAGTAGCCCCTTCACCAGAATCACCAGAATCACACATAGAGTGCCCTCGTCCACTACCTACCTCCTCGGAGCTCTCTGCGAGGCTGTCTCCCAGCTATAGTCCTCATTGTGCCTCACAAGCGACACGTTCTTTTCAGTCGTTAGAGTTCTGTGAAAACAAACGTGATTCCTCATATATTACAGAAGGCAAATGAAGTCTCGGAGCACGAGGGATTTTGTCTCCCAAGAAACAGAGCAGAGGCTACCCCTCCATCTTCCCTCCACAGTGCATTATTCATTTATTTATTTTTGGCAGTATGCGGGCCTCCCACTGCAGTGGCCTCTCCTGTTGCGGAGCACAGGCTCCGGACGCACAGGCTCAGCGGCCATGGCTCACGGGCCCAGCGGCTCCACGGCACGTGGGATCCCCCCGGACCGGGGCATGAACCCACATCCCCTGCATCAGCAGGCGGACTCTCAACCACTGCGCCACCAGGGAAGCCCCCCACAGTGCATTATTTTCTTAAGTTATATTCTTGGCCTATCCTCGACCAGGGTAATAAGAGTCAAGTGTGTGGACCTGCATGCCTGGGTTTGAGTCTGTTGCAAGTCTGTGCTTTCCTTAACGGTGCATTAGGCAAGTTGAGCCCTCTGTACTCAGTGCTCTTATCAGTAAGAAGAGATGATGACAATAATCGTACATAAGCTCATAGAATTGTTATGATGATTAAATAAACTAATATACTATTTAGAACATTGCCTGGCAGATAAAAAAATCCCTCAATAAATATTAGCTATCATTATCTACATGGTCAATAAAATCATATACTAATAGATATTTCAAGTACTCAAAAACATCAGCAAAGGCATTAACACAATTTAAATGACGTTCGTCAAGTCAGCAATTTCCATTTGATGGGTTCCTACTATATGCCAGACACATTACAGATTTTCTCTTATTTGCTCTTTTATCCCTGTGTCAGAGATGGCAAACCAGAGTCTCAGAAAAATTAAGTAACTTTCTAAAGCCCATACAGCCAGCAAGTGACAAAGCCTGGCTGAAACTCCAGGCTCCCCCACTGCTAAGGCCTGCAGACGTTCCAGCCATAAGCTAGATGACAGCACAGCAAACTGAAGTTAACCTTGCTGCATGGTTTATCTCATACAAGAACAACAGTCTGGCTCAGAGTTCAAAAGACGCACTTCTGATTGTGATGTACCACAAATTTCTTTTTAAACTATAGCTCATTTTAAGCTACGTCATTCTCTGAGTGTTTGTGTTTGAGTGGACCCAGTGCCAGACCTTGTGCCAGGGCCTAGAGAGTCCATGGTGAACCAGACACAGTCCCTGAGTTCAAGCTGCTCACAGGCTTGGGAGAAGGGGGAGTCAGACCACTAATGGGAAATTGTAGTGCGTAATGGAAAGGGTTCCCAAGTACCGTAGACTAAGATGCTAGAGGGATATATTTCTTAGGAGGGGCACCAGCCCAGCCTTGTGGGGTAAACGGTGGGTGGGGACCATCAACAATTTTTCTGGAGGAATGGATAGATGAGCTAATGCTTTCCCTATCCCATCAGATTGAAAATAGCACCAGCTAGCACACGATTATGACCTGATCATCATGAGGCAGGCACCTAAGACCCATTATCTCATTTAATCCTCACTACAATTCTCTAGGGGTGGTACTATTATTCCCATTTTGCAGGGGAGAAAATTGATGCTTTGAGAAACTAAGTTGTCTAATGTCACCCAGTTGGTAAGTGGTGTGCCCAGGATTTAAACCTGGTCCATCTGACCAATACGCCCAGGCCATTAACCACTCCACTGGACTGCCTCCATGCTTACATTGTTTTATTGTGTTTGGTGTAGATGAATCTGAATTATAACTTTGCCTTCATACATATCTGTAGATTGCTGTTTCACTTGTTTCAACAAGCATTATTCCATAAATAAACAACTGTCATTCCAAAAGAAAAGTTCTTACTCATAACTCTTCATGTTAATAGGCTGAACCCAGTGCACTGTCTTTTTCTAACGCTTACAAAGGTACACAGTTCTTGCATTGTTTCCCATGCAGCACAATAGGTTGGTAAACTTGGGAAAGGACCCTTCAGGTTTGAATTGACTTGGTGGATCCAGATCCCCAGTCTTCTATTCTAAGTTCTGTTTGAAGGACTTGCAGCTGTTCATTTGGAAGGTTGTACAAGGCAACACAAGGTTATGGGAAAACAGACTGGTCTAACCTCGGTCTGATTCTTTGAGAAATCTGCAAAAGGAGGTAAATTACTTAAGGCCCTCATGATGTCCTCTTACGTCAGCATGAATCAAGACCAGATGAACAGCTATCCAAAAAGGAGGACGCTGGAACATGTAGCAAGATGTAATTAGCTGGAAGGTAGAATGTGAGTAAAGCATGATGAGTGCAACAGTCAATAACCAGCCAGCTGCTCTGGCCACATTCTCTTCTGGGGCATCATTGTGGGCAAGGTCTGGCCCCTGACTCCCTTCCTTCTGGCATCTCCTTCAACCTCCCCTTCTCCCCCTCCCCTCCCCCCATCTGAAAACATCATCACCACTCGCGATCCATCCACAACAAGGCTCTTGCAGCTCCCCTACACAAGTCAGGCTCTTTCTGACCTCCCAGCTACTACACAAGTACTTGCCTCTCGCTCTTTCCCTGGCATGTCCTTCTGCACATTTCCTTGACCTCTGGCTTTGCACTTTCTCCTCAAGGTTAATTCCCATTCAGATCCTCTCCAGAGATTCCTTTGAGTCCTCATTAAAAGAATCAGGAGCTTTCTCTCTGGACTTTCCACTGAGCCCTCCGAAA
This sequence comes from Delphinus delphis, assembly GCF_949987515.2. Classification (NCBI taxonomy): domain Eukaryota; kingdom Metazoa; phylum Chordata; class Mammalia; order Artiodactyla; family Delphinidae; genus Delphinus; species Delphinus delphis. Next base: position 33,465,755 of record NC_082691.1, on the reverse strand, counting down.
GCCTTTATTCCTTCCCTGACACCACTGCTCTAATTCCTTGCTGCAGGTCTGCTTCCCTGATGCACCACGCAGACTGGAGGGCAAGAATCATATTCTATTCATCTTGAACTCACTTCATTTTGAAGAGTGCCTACTACAGGTTGGGTACTCAACGATCGAATGGATGGATGGATGGTATTAACTTGAATCAAGGACTCATCACACACTCTCGAAACAACTCAGGAAGGAAACTCCTCAGGAAAATCACCATCAATTGCTCAAGAATTAAGGATAAAGGAATTTCCAGCTTCAAGAAGAAAACATTTAAGAAGGAGTCCATGCTTACAGGAACCTTTGGCCCAGAGTGATTCTCCACCCACACCCAGTTCAGGCCAGTTGTTATATCTCATTGATGCAGACTAAACATAGAAAAAATTTTAAGGAGCATTTAAATACCATTTGCAGATGTCTTAGAAGTAACAAGGCCACCTTAAATAGGCAAAACAACAACAATAACTTAAAAAGAAAATGGCAGATATTCAAGATTAAAAAATGATGGCAGGGCTTCCCTGGTGGCGCAGTGGTTGAGAGTCCGCCTGCCGATGCAGGGGACACGGGTTCGTGCCCCAGTCCGGGAAGATCCCACATGCGGCGGAGCGGCTGGGCCCGTGAGCCATGGCCACTGAGCCTGCGCGTCCGGAGCCTGTGCTCGGCAACGGGAGAGGCCACAGCAGTGAGAGGCCCGTGTACCGTCAAAAAAAAAAAAAAAAAAAAAAAAAAATGATGGCAGGCTCTGGATATGGTAAAAGAAAAATGGACCATTCTACTCTGTCAGCTTCTGAATTCTAGTCCTTCCCCTGACGGACAAGAGCTGAGAGGCCAAAGCGGTTTTCAGTGCTCTACATTTGTGTTGCTGGTGAAATTCCACAAATGAGAAAAAAAGAAAAGGCATTTCTCTCCCTGCTTAAGATCTTCAGCAAGATTGCATTTAAGACTGTGCGGGAGTGAGGCTGTCGACCCTGCTATTTCCTTACCATTTCAACCGTGTTTGTGAAGCAGTACTCAGGCCACAGAAAAAAACAGACCAGGATGGTGTCTATCGGGCAGACGCCACGATAACTGCCCCCGCTTCTAGTAACTCTTGTTCGCATACAGAGGACTTGGTGTCTTTAAATTCTACCAGACTCTGCTGGTGGTGCCTTTACCACTTGCTCCTGGGGAAGTGATTACTGCAAACGTGCACGATTCATCCACAATATACGGTATCGTGTGAAGCTTGCTTTTATTGCCTTCAGCCTTTTCTTTCTTACAATTTATTTTAATACGTTTGGAATTATTATCCCAAACATTAGCCAGCTGGCCCGCTGGGGTTTCCTTTGCTGGATTCCAGGCCTCTTTTTTTCTAATCCTCTCTTCATGGATAATCCACGCTAATGCTTCTTGGATGTTGAGGAGGTTTTGCTATTACTACCTGTTGATGAGAAATTCACTTCGTCCTGTGTCGGTGGTTCTAATTTATTTGAGTCAGCTGAGGTCAGAGTTTAGTCATGAGATTTTCTTTCTTCTTTCCAGATTTCTGGATGCTTACTTGTCTTTTCAATTTTTTTTTCTCCTGAGCTACAATTCAGGTGGACTATGAAAACAGCCTCTAAGACCCCCCTTTCCCTCCCCACCCCCCCCCCCCAAAAAAAAGAAAAAAGAAGAAGAAAAAAGAACAGTATGAAAGGAGAAGAGAGCTGTATGGTAAGATCTGAGAAACAGAAAGGCTTTTTTTTTTTTTTTTCTGGTATGCGGCCGTCTCACTGTTGTGGCCTCTCCCGTTGCGGAGCACAGGCTCCGGACGTGCAGGCTCAGCGGCCATGGCTCACGGGCCCAGCCGCTCCACGGCACATGAAATCTTCCCGGACCGGGGCACGAACCCGTGTCCCTTGTGTCGGCAAGCGGACTCTCAACCACTGCGCCACCAGGGAAGCCCCAGAAAGGCTTTTATTTCAGCTGTTCAGATACCAGGTATATATTGCTTTCGTCTTGCCAACCACTGGTCCTTCAGCGTCCTTGCTGAGGGCTGCCTTGGTGAGAGTGCTGGGGAGTTTGTCCCTCAGACGTTATGAGTGGAGTCCAGGAGGAGAACAGGCCACAGACGGTGCTTTCAATCATCAGAGGTCACCAGGATGCAAAGGGTCAGGAGAACCGAGCAGGATCCTGATGCCCTGCTGTCCCCTTTGAGTCCCTGCAGTTGGGTCACACGGTAGTCAGTCAAGCTGGGTGTGACGTGGCGGGAGCACCAAAGCTGAGTGTTCCTGATGGGGGTTGCCCACCCCTGCTGAGACTTCAGTGCAGCGGACTTTCTCCAGGATCCTCTGGGGAGAACACAAAATGAATCGTGCTTCCCAACACTGGTTTCAGGAAGAGGTGCCAGGATCTCTCTAGTCAGTGCATTTCTGTATTGAAGAATCTGTAGTCTGTATTTGTCCTAAGCTGTCCGCAATTTACAACAGGATAACCACTGGCTACATTTCACTTGAAAATCTAAAGAGTTTTCTAAAATTATTATATACGTTTCGGAATAACACTCTCTGCCCCCATGCTTGATATCCCCACACTGGGAAAGGAGTCCTTTTAATCTGTCTATAGCTACATTTTGAAAGTTTTAAGGTTTGTGCGGATACTTCCTCAGGGGACTCTGTTATTTATATGTGGCTATTCTCTCAATCTGGCATAGTGCTTCGCGCTTAGTAGGTAATTAATAAAAAGAGAGAAGAAGTGAAGGAAAGAGAGAAAGCAGGAGGGGGTAGGAGAAGGGGAGAGGAGAGAGAGGAAGGGGAAGAGGGGGAAGAAAGGGAAAGGGAGGGAAGGAATAATATGTGCTCATTACACAGACTTGGAAAACATAAAAAGGTACAAAAAAGAAATTAATTACTCAAAATTCCACTGAGAAATAACGTTTGTTAATGGTTTGTTCTCTGTACTCTTCCAGCCATTTTCTGCTTAATTGTTTACAAAGTTCAGATCACACCGATATGTATTCAACTTTGTTTCCTGCCTTTTTTTTTTTTTTTTTTTTTTTTTGCGGTACACGGGCCTCTGACTGTTGTGGCCTCTCCCGTTTTGGAGCACAGGCTCCGGACACGCAGGCTCAGCAGCTATGGCTCACGGGCCCAGCCGCTCCGTGGCATGTGGGATCTTCCTAGACCCGGGCACGAACCCGTGTCCCCTGCATCGGCAGACAGACTCTCAACCACTGTGCCACCAGGGAAGCCCCTATTTCCTGCCTTTTAAATTCACCTTTTACTGCCAGTGTTTTCACAAGTTCAAACTGTTGAAAGTAACATTTTTAATGGCTAGATCCTTTTTTACTCTTTGAATATATTGCAATACCATTGCTTCTTGAACCATTTTCCTACTGTAAGTTCCTGGTTGTTTTCATGTATCTGTTTGAAATAGATATTGTTCTCCTCGGAGGTGTTACTCTTTCAGTGATTTTTCAAAAGGTAGTGGTAACATGTATGGAACATACTTAGCACTCGAAATTATATTGTATTTAGTATAAAATGTCACGTTACTTACAAACCAGAATTGGTTCAATATTCAAATATACTCATACAAATGAGGCTATTACCTGCCCAGGAAATAAAATGTTTAATACACATTTTGAAAATAAGCGGTTTTATATTTGAACATTTGATATTCTATTGGTTATTGGTCATTTGGGGCCACATCTTTCATTCTACCACCCACTATGTGATACTTGTGATTATGATAATATGACTTTGACAGAACTTATCAAAAATCAGTGTACTGTATATTTCCCATACATAGTTATGTCGTCAAAAATCTTCACTGATGCTGTGACTCTCCAAATACAGACCTCTTACCTTTAGTACTTCACATTCAACTCTTTTTGGTGGCGTGCCCACCTACCTGCTCTGGCAAATTGTCTACAGTTAAAAAGTCAAAATTAAAATAATTTTGAAGAGTATTCTATTTAGTATTGATTTTTCTGAGTTGCCTCCTCTTTCCTAGTGAGGCTTTTAACGAATTACTAGCAAATACCATGTGTCAATAGGTGTATTTAATAAAGATAAGCAGCGTGATACACAAAGCTAGTCCTGAAACCGTGTACAAGGCCCTGGGTCTTTGTCTCTTGAGATGAAAGGCTGACTCAAGAGTTAAAGAGTAGGAAATGTGAAGTTGGAGAGACAAAGAATAGCTGTTGGGCTGGGGAACTGGTAACGATTTATACTATAGATCTGCCGCATAGCCAAATCACCGAATTCCCAGTTCCCTGAAAGCCTCAGATAAAGGCCTGACACACATTCCTAAGTTGTTTTTACAGGAAGCAGAGCCCACCAGATGAAAACTGCTGACCACAAGAACGTAGATCCGAGACTGGCTGAAACCGGAAGGCGGATCGTGCTTGAAACTTCACCTTGGCGCCGACCAATCAGAGACTGTGCACAAGCTGATCACGCCCTGCTCCCTGAACACTGTTAACACTCCTCGCTACCCCCTCAAGGGTGGGACACACAGTCTTGAGGGCTTTAGCTCTCTGTGGCCCCCTTTGCCTGGCAAAGCAATGAAGCTATTCTTTTCTACTTCACCTAAAACTCGGTCTCCGCATTTCTATTCAGCACCAGTGAACAGAAGCTGAGTTTTGGCAACAGTCTTAAAATGAATTAAGCAAATTATATTTTCTAAAAACTACTAAGGTAATTGATCTTCGAAGATTTTTCTCAGGAAACTAAGTTCACCTCTCCTACAACAAGGATGGGCCAATAGTTCAGAAGAAAGAGACATTGACCAGTTTGCTTGCATTTTAATTTTAACTTTCTTGGCACAAATATGCCTTGTTATAATGTGTTTGATAAGGAACTATCAACCTGCCTTGCAGTCACTCTCTCTCCAAGTGTTCTCTCCTGAGAGACTCAGGGGAATGGAACAGAGAATAGTTGGATAAGGAGAAGAGGAGAGAAGACTGAGCCACCCTGAAGACCTCACTCCTTTGGGAAAGGGCCCAAGAAAGCCTTCCGTGTGTGGTTGCACCTTACTTCCGCAACTCTACCTCTCTCATTTTACTGTGATTCGCTATTGAGAGGAATGAATGTTTTCCACTCTGATGACCCCTCCACTTCAAGACTCTGCTGTTTTTATCCCTGTGTCCCCAGAGCCTAGCAGAACACCAGGCGTGCTGAGCACCCCATTTTAATATTTGTCCTAAGAAGCAACAGGGGAACAAAGAGGACTCTAACTTAGCATCTTTAAAAAATAAAAAAGTTACTTGAAAAAAATCAAAGCACCTTAAATATGGGAGTTATTTCAGGATAATCACTAACTAAAATGATTTGGTTAAAAACATACTGTCTAAGGAGGACCTTCAAGGTGGCGGAAGAGTAAGACGCGGAGACCACCTTCCTCCCCACAAATACATCAAAAATACATCAACATGTGGAACAACTCATATAGAACACCTACTGAATGCTGGCAGGAGACCTCAGACCTCCCAAAAGGCAAGAAAGTCCCCATGAACCTGGGTGGGTTCATGGGCAAAAGAAAAAAGAAAAAAAGAGACAAAAGGGTAGGGACGGGACCTGCACCAGTGGGAGGGAGCTGTGAAAGAGGAAAGGTTTCCACACACACAAGAAGCCCCTTCGCGGGCGGAGACTGCGGGTGACGGGGGGGAAGCTTCGGAGCCGTGGAGGAGAGCACAGCAACAGGGGTGCGGAGGGCAAAGCAGAGAGATTCCCGCACAGAGGAACAGTGCCGACCTGCACTCACCAGCCCGAGAGGCTTGTCTGCTCACCCGCCGGGGCGGGCGGGGCTGGGAGCTGAGGCTCGGGCTTCGGTCGGATCCCAGGGAGAGGACTGGGGTTGGCAACACGAACACAGCCTGAAGGGGGCTAATGCACCACAGCTAGCCGGGAGGGAGTCTGCGAAAAAGTCTGGACCTGCCAGAGAGGCAAGAGACCATTGTTTTGGGGTGTGCAAGGAGAGGCGCTCCTTGCTCTGTGTGCCCATAGATGGCAGAGCACTGCCTTAGCAAGCTCCACAGGTGGGCACGAGCGGTGGTTATCATCTCGACCCCAGAGGTGGGCACAGACTGCTACTGCTGCCGCCACTGCCACCAAGGGTCTTCTGTACAAGCACAGGTCACTACCCACACCCTCCCAGGAGCCTGAGTGGCACATCACTGCCAGGGTCCTGTGATCCAGGACCAACTTCCCTGGGAGAACACACAGAGTGCCTCAGGCTGGTGCAACTTCATGCCGGCCTCTGCCACTGCAGGCACTCCCCACATCCCAATTATGACTACTGCACTCCTCCCTCTCCCCCAGTCTGAGTGACTAAGAGAGCCCTAATCAGCTGCTGCTTTAACCTCCTCTTGTCTGGGCAGGGAACAAATGCTTGAGGGTGGCCTACACACAGAGGCAGGGCCAAAATCGAAGCTGAACCCCAGGAGTGGGAACAAAGAAGAGAAGGGGAAATCTCTCCATGCAGCCTGAGGAGCAGCAGATAAAATCCCTGCAGTCAGCTTGGTAAACCCTGCATCTGTGGAATACCTGAATACACAATGTGTGTTCCCAAAACTGAGGCTGTGGACTTTGGGGGCAACAGTAGACTTGAGGTTTGCTTTTGATTTGTTTTTGGTTTTATATTTATCTTACTTTAGTTTTTTGTTTTTTTGTTTTTTTGGTTTTTTTTTGTTTTTTTTGCGGTACGCGGGCCTCTTGCTGTTGTGGCCTCTCCCGTTGTGGAGCACAGGCTCTGGACGCGCAGGCTCAGCGGCCATGGCTCACGGGCCTAGCCGCTACGCGGCATGTGGGATCCTCCCAGACCGGGGCACGAACCCGTGTCCCCTGCATCGGCAGGCGGACTCTCAACCACAGCGCCACCAGGGAAGCCCCTTACTTTAGTTTTTAATGTTTGTTTTCATCCGTGGGTTTATTGGCTTGGTTGCTCTCTTTTATTTATTTTTTCTCTTTTTGTGAACATGTGTATGTTTCTTTGTGTGATTTTGTCTGTTTCGTTTTGCTTTTACCATTTGCCTTGCAGTTCTGTCTGTTCTTTTTTTTTCTTCCTTTTCTTCCATGCTGTGTGGCTGGCAGGGTCATGGTGCTCCAGCCAACTGTTGGGCCTGAGCCTCCAAGGTGGGAGAGCTGAGACCAGGACAGTGCACCACCAGAGACCTCCTGGCCCCATGTAATAGTAATTGGCGAGAGCTCTTCCAGAGGCCTCTGTCTCAACACTAAGACCCAGCTCCACCCAACAGCCAGCAAGCTCCTGTGCTGGACGCCCCATGCCAAACAACTAGCGAGACAGGAACACAACCCCACCCATTAGCAGAGAGGCTGCCTAAAATCATAATAAGGTCACAGACACCCCAAAACACACCACCGGATGCAGCCCTGCCCACCAGAGGAACAAGATCCAGCCCCACCCACCTGAACGCAGGCGCCAGGAAGCCTACACAAGCCACTGAACCAACCTCACCCACTGGGGGCAGACACCAAAAACAATGGGAACTATGAACCTGCAGCCTGCAAAAAGGAGACCCCAAACACAGTAAGTTAAACAAAATGAGAAGACAGAGAAATATGCAGCAAATGGAGGAGCAAGGTAAAAACCCACCAGACCAAACAAATGAAGAGGAAATGGGCAGTCTACCAGAAAAAGAATTCAGAGTAATGATAGTAAAGATGATCCAAAATCTCAGAAATAGAATGGAGAAAATAAAAGTTTAACAAGGACCTAAAAGAACTAAAGAGCAAACAAACAATGATGAACAACACAATAAATGAAATTAAAAATACTCTAGAAGGAATCAATAGCAGAATAACTGAGGCAGAAGAACAGATAAATGAACTGGAAGACAGAATAAGGGAAATAACTGCTGCAGAGCAGAATAAAGAATGAAAAGAATTGAGGACAGTCTCAGAGACCTCTGGGACAACATTAAACACAGCAACATTCGAATTATAGGTGTCCCAGAAGAAGATGAGAAAAAGAAAGGGTCTGAGAAAATATCTGAAGAGATTATAGTGGAAAACTTCCCTAACATGGGAAAAGAAATAGTCAGTCAATTCCAGGAAGTGCAGAGAGTCCCACACAGGATAAACCCAAGGAGAAACATGCCAAGACACATATTAATCAAACTATCAAAAATTAAAAACACAGAAAAAATATTAAAAGAGAAAAGCAACAAACAACATACAGGGGAATCCCCATAAGGTTAAGAGCTGATCTTTCAGCAGCAACTTTGCAAGCCAGAAGGGAGTGGCAGGAAATATTTAAAGTGATGAAAGGGAAAAACCTACAACTAAGATTATTCTACCCAGCAAGGATCTCATTCAGAATCGACAGAGAAATTAAAACCTTTACAGACAAGCAAAAGTTAAGAGAATTCAGCACCACCAAACCAGCTTTAAAAAAATGCTAAGGGAACTTCTCTAGGCAGGAAACACAAGAGAAGGAAAAGACTTACAAAAACAAACCCAAAACAATTAAGAAAATGGTAATAGTAATATACATATCGATAATTAACTTAAATGTAAATGCATTAAGTTCTCCAACCAAAAGTCACAGACTGGCAGAATGGATACAAAACAAGACCCATATATATGCTGTCTACAAGAGACCCACTTCAAACCTAGGGAAAAGGGGAAAGTGAGGGGATGGAAAAAGATATTCCATGCAAATGGAAATCAAAAGAAAACTGGAGTAGCAATACTCATATCAGAAAAAAACAGACTTTAAAATAAAGACTATTACAAGAAACAATGAAGGACACTACATAAGAATCAAGGGATCAATCCAAGAAGAAAATATAACAATTGTAAATATTTATGCACCCAACATAGGAGCACCTCAATATATAAGGCAAATGCTAGCAGCCATAAAAGGGGAAATCGACAGTAACACAGTACTAGTAGGGGACTTTAACACCCCACTTACACCAATGGACAGATCATCCAAAATGAAAATAAATAAGGAAACACAAGCTTTAAATGTCACATTAGATCCAATGGACTTAACTGATATTTATGGGACATTCCATCGAAAAACAACAGAATACAATTTCTTCTCAAGTGCACATGGAACATTCTCCAGGACAGATCATATCCTGGGTCACAAATCAAGCCTTGGTAAATTTAAGAAAACTGAAATCGTATCAATTATTTTTTCTGACAACGCTATGAGACTAGATATCATTTACAAGAAAAAACTGTGAAAAGTACTAACACACAGAGGCTAAACAATACACTATTAAATAACGAAGAGATCACTGAAGAAATCAGAGAGGAAATAAAAAAATACCTAGAAACAAATGACAATGAAAACATGACCACCCAAAACCTATGGGATGCAGCAAAAGCATTCCTAAGAGGGAAGTTTGTAACAATGCAATCCTACCTCAAGAAACAAGAAAAATCTGAAATAAACAACCTAACCTTACACCTAAAGCAATTAGAGAAAGAAGAACAAAAAAACCCCAAAGTTAGCAGAAGGAAAGCAATCATAAAATCAGATCAGAAATAAATGAAAAAGAAGTTAAGGAAACAATGGCAAAGATGAATAAACTAAAAGCTGGTTCTTTGAGAAGATAAACAAAATTGATAAACCATTAGCCAGCCTCACGAAGGAAAAAAGGAGAAGACTCAAATCAACAAAATTAGAAATGAAAAAGGAGAAGTAACAACTGACACCGCAGAAATACAAAGGATCATGAGAGACTACTACAAGCAACTATATGCCAATAAAATGGACAACCTGGAAGAAATGGACAAATTCTTAGAAAGTTCAACCTTCAAGACCGAACCAGGAAGAAATAGAATATACGAACCGACAAATCACAAGCACTGAAATTGAAACTGTGATTAAAAATCTTCCAACAAACAGAAGCCCAGGATCAGATGGCTTCACAGGTGAATTCTATCAAACACTGAGCAAGGAGCTAGCACCCATCCTTTTCAAAATCTTCCAAAATATAGCAGAGGGAGGAACACTCTCAAACTCATTCTATGAGGCCACCACCACCCTGATACCAAAAGCAGATAAAGATACTACAAAAAAGAAAACTATAGGCCAATATCACTGATGAACATAGACGCAAAAATCCTCAACAAAATACTAGCAAACAGAATCCAACAGCACATTAAAAGGATCATACACCATGATCAAGTGGGGTTTATCCCAGGAATGCAAGGGCTCTTCAATATATGCAAATCCATCAGTGTGATACACAATATAAACAAATTGAAGGAGAAAAACCATATGATCATCTCAATAGATGCAGAAAAAACTTTTGACAAAATTCAACACCCATTTATGATAAAAACCCTCCAGAGAGTAGGCATAGAGGGAGCTTGCCTCAACATAATAAAGGCCATTATGACAAACCCACAGCCAACATCGTCCTCAATGGTGAAAAACTGAAAGCATTTCCACTAAGATCAGGAAGAAGACAAGGTTGCCCACTCTCACCACTATTATTCAACATAGTTTTGGAAGGTTTAGCCACAGCAATCAGAGAAGAAAAGGAAATAAAAGGAATCCAGTTGGAAAAGAAAAAGTAAAACTGTCACTGTTTGCAGATGACATGATGCTATACAAAGAGAATCCTAAAGATGTCACCAGAAAACTACTAGAGCTCATCAATTAATGTGGTAAAGTAGCAGGATACAAAATTAATGCACAGAAATCTCTTTCATTCCTATACACTAACAATGAAAGATCAGAAAGAGAAATTAAGGAAACACTCTCATTAACCACTGCAACAAAAAGAATAAAATACCTAGGAATAAACCTACCTAAGGAGACAAAAGACCTGTATGCAGAAAAGTATACGACACTGATGAAAGAAATCAAAGACAACACAAACAGATGAAGAGATATACCATGTTCTTGGATTGGAAGAATCAACATCGTGAAAATGACTATATGACCCAAAGCAATCTACAGATTCAATGCAATCCCTATCAAACTACCAATGGCATTTTTCACAGAACTAGAACAAAAAATTTCACAATTTGTATGGAAACACAAAAGACCTCGAATAACCAAAGCAATCTTGAGAACGAAAAATGGAGCTGGAGGAATCAGGCTCCCTGACTTAAGTCTATACTACAAAGTTACATTAATCAAGACAATATAGTACTGGCCCAGAAACAGAAATATAGATCAATGGAACAGGACAGAAAGCCCAGAGATAAACCCACACACATATGGTCACCTTATCTTTGACAAAGGAGGCAAGAATATACAATGGAGAAAAGACAGCCTCTTTAATAAGTGGTGCTGGGAAAACTGGACAGCTACAAGTAAAAGAATGAAATTAGAACACTCCCTAACACCATACACAAAAATAAACTCAAAACAGATTAAAGATCTAAATGTAAGGCCAGACACTATAAAACTCTTAGAGGAAAACATAGGCAGAACACTCTATGACATAAATCACAGAAAGATCCTTTTTGACCCAACTCCCAGAGAAATGGAAATAAAAACAAAAATAAACGAATGGGACCTAATGAAACTAAAAGCTTTTGCACAGCAAAGGAAACTATAAACAAGATGAAAAGACAACCCTCAGAATGGGAGAAAATATTTACAAATGAAGCAACTGACAAAGGATTAATCTCCTAAATATACAAGCAGCTCATGCAGCTCAATATCAAAAAAACAAACAACCTAATCCAAAAATGGGTGGAAGACCTAAATAGACATTTCTCCAAAGAAGATATACAGATTGCCAACAAACACACGAAAGGATGCTCAACATCATGAATCATTAGAGAAATGTAAATCAAAACCACAATGAGGTATAACCTCACACCAGTCAGAATGGCCATCATCAAAAATCTACAAACAATAAATGCTGGAGAGGGTGTGGAGAAAAGGGAACCCTCGTGCACCGTTGGTGGGAATGTAAACTTACACAGCCACTATGGAGAACAGTATGGAGGTTCCTTAAAAAACTAAAAATAGAACTACCATATAACCCAGGAATCCTACTGCTGGGCATATACCCTGAGAAATTCATAATTCAAAAAGAGACATGTACCACATTGTTCATTGCAGCACTATATACAGTAGCCAGGAGATGGAAACAACGTAAGTGTCCATCAACAGATGGATGGATAAAGAAGATGTGGCACATATATACAATGGAATATTACTCAGCCATAAAAAGAAACGAAACTGAGTTATCTGTAGTGAGGTGGATGGACCTAGAGTCTGTCATACAGAGTGAAGTCAGAAAGAGAAAAACAAATACCATATGCTAACGCATATATATGGAATCTAAAAAAAAAAAAGGTTCCGATGAACCTAATGGCAAGACAGGAATAAAGACACAGACATAGAGAATGGACTTGAGGACACGGGGAGGGGGAAGGGTAAGCTGGGATGAAGTGAGAGAATAGCATGGACATATATACACTACCAAATGTAAAATAGATAGCTAGTGGGAAGCAGCTGCATGGCACAGGGAGATCAGCTTGGTGCTTTGTGACCACCTAGAGGGGTAGGATAGGGAGGGTGGGAGGGAGACGCAAGAGGGAGGGGTTATGGGGATGTATGTATACGTACAGCTGATTCACTTTGTTATGCAGCAGAAACTAACACAACATTGTAAAGCAATTATACGGCAATAAAGATGCAAAAAGCCGCAAACAAACCACGTACTGTCTTTCTGGGGGCTTGTTAAAACGATTGCAGCCGATGGATGTGGTGGGCATGATGAGATTTAATGACACAGTTGAACAACAGCTTTCAGGCACAGGTTGCTCAAGATGCCTTTGTTTTTCCATAGGAATTTCTAAATTAAAGTGTTAGTTGTGCTACAAGTTAATGACCTGATGAATTTTTTTGTATGTGATGTCCTGAATCATTCCTCTCCTTGTTGGGGGATTGAAGAGTGTACTTAAAAACCTTTCTGAAGTATATAATCTTGACTTTTTCCCAGTCTGCAGCCATGATGCTGATATCTAAAATATGAGCATTGCCATTTATCAATTTCATTCATTCATGGGCATGATTTGCCCAGCATAATGGGTTGGATTCAAACAGAATTGGGTTTGAATACTAGGTTTGCTACTTTCTAGCTCTGTTACTTTGGGCAATTTTTTTAACTCCCTGCCTTATTTTACTTATTTGTAAGAACAGAGATAATAATATCTACCACATTGGGTTGTTGTGAAGATTAACTATTCTACTCCTTTAATGTACTTGACACATAATGATTGTTTAATAATGGTGTTTGCTCATCAAAAAAATCTGTAAACAGGGACTTGCCCGGCACACCAGTGGTTAAGACTTCGCCTTCCAATGCAGGAGGTGTGGGTTCTATCCCTGGTCAGGGAGCTAAGATTCCACATGTCCCACAGCGAAAAAACCAAAACTTAAAACAGAAGCTGTAACAAATTCAATAAAGATTTTAAAAATGTCTACATCAAAAAAAAATCTTAAAAATCTACAAACAATAAATTCTGGAGAGGGTACAGATAAAAGGGAGTCCTCCTACACAGTTGGTGGGAATGTAAATTGGTACAGCCATTATGGAGATCAGTATGGAGGTTCCTTAAAAAACTAAATACAGAACTACCATATGATCTGGCAATCCCACTCCTGGGCATATATCTGGAGAAAACCATACTTTGAAAAGATACACGCACCCCAGTGTTCATTGCAGCACTGTTTACAATAGCCAGGACATGGAAGCAACCTAAATGTCCATCGGCAGAGGAACGGATAAAGAAGACGTGGTACAGATGTTCAGTGGAGTATTACTCAGCCATAAAAAAGAATGAAACTGTCATTTGCAGCAACATGGATGGACCTAGAGATTGTTATACTGAGTGAAGTAAGTCAGACAGAGGAAGACAAATATATATCTCCTGTATGTGGAACCTTACAAAAATGGTACAAATGAACTTATTTACAAAACAGAAATAGAGTCACAGATGTAGAAAACAACCTTATAGTTACCAGGGGATAAAGGTGGGGAGGGATAGATTGGGATTGACATATACACACTACTATATATAAAATAGATAACTAATAAGGACATACTGTATAGCACAGGGAACTCTACTCAATACTCTGTAATGACCTATATGGGAAAAGAATCTAAAAAGAAGAGTGGGTATATGTATATGTATAACTGAATCACTCTACTGTAAATCAACTATACTCCAATAAAAATTAAAAAAAATAATGGTGGTTGCAATTGGTTTTCCCTTTTAACTTGTCCCTGTGCATAATTCCCTTTAGCACTTGGTTATTCCATTTTCACCATTTTTATTTTGTTTGATTACACTATTGGCTGGACTTACTGTAGATGTTTCCAGTGGAAAGGCCCCCAATGAGATGAATGGAAGCAAATAGCCTGGAGAAGAGTTAATGGCTGTCCTCTAAGAGAGAAACTGATTATGGTACACAGTTAAGATATAGTTTCTCTTGCTGTAACAATGACCCAACTAAATAATGATAGCTTAAACAGCATAGGAATTAATTATTTCTCATGCAATCATTGAGATTAAGAAGTGCAAGGATGAATTGACTTCATGGTATTGGGGACCTGGGTTCCTGGAGTCACCATTCTTTAGGCCATTTTCATCTCATTTTAGGTAGAGAGTCCACCTTCCACCAAGTGGGAAGGAGAAAAAGGACAGGACAGGGTACATGGGTACATTCTTTACTTTTAAAGACATAACTTAGAACTTGTATACATCACTTCTACCTTTATTTCTTTTGTCAGAACTTAATCATATAGCCACATGGTACAGGGAAGCTGAGAAATATGGTCTGTATTTTGTGAGGCCATGTAGATAAAATTCAGGAGTTCTGTTACTAACACAAGGAGGGAAAATCAGTTTTAGGAAAGAAATATAAATCTCTGCCCTAGATATAGTTTGGCATCAGCTGTGAAAGTTCAGAGGAGTCTGATCCTTTCATTGTCCCATAGTTGATCATGCTCTGGGAAGCTGACTCACATTGAAAAGCTCATGAGATGCTGATGTATAAATCAGAATGTAATAAAAATTATTATGAAAAATATTGCTTCCTAGGAGACTGGATGGATGGGTTGTCTTAAACACAACTGTTTCATGTAGGTAAGCTGCAGGTCATGGGGGGTAGGGTGCAAATTATCAGAGGGTTACTCGGTGAGCAAAGAATCAGAACATCTAGTGCATCACGGCACCTGGCTCTGCTAGCCTGTTGCCTCCATCCTCACACTAGATGGGCTACTCACACTAGTTTCTCTCCCTGGCAGTTTCCAGTGGACGCTGCAAGCCATTATCTCTTGAACTCTCCCTGGGCCATGTCCTCTTTGTTAACCTACTTCCTTTTTGACCAACAGCTTATTTCTTTAGATATGTTAATAACCCACCAGGTATAATCCCTTCATACTCAGCCCTGCAGTCCTGTCTGCCTCTCCTTCTGTCTGCTCTGATCCATGTGTTGGTTTATGGCTTTGCTCCCCTCTACCACTCCACTTCTGTAATACTTTGAGCTTTTAGTTATTACTTTATGTACGCGTTTATCATTTTATGTATTTATAGCTCCTATAGGGCAAGCCCCTCACCTCATATACCTTGGCACGCAAGCTCTTCAATAGCGTGCCACCATGGCACTCCCAGAGGTATGTGATATCGGTGATGGCTACAGGATGACGTTGGCACAAGGCTCATGGTGTAGCTGTCACCTGAGCATGAGGTGGTTAAAAATACCCTAACAAAAGTAAGGTTGGTGCCAGCAATAAAATGTTCATGGAAATTTAGTGACACGGGATAGTTAGTAAATTTAAATACAGAAGCTGTGGCTTTTTCACTTTGCAGTTATAGTAGGAAAAATGAAAACACATCACATGTTTTTAGACACCTTAATATGCCATTGCTGCATTTTCTCCAAATTGCATTAAGACTGCCAATCTGAGAAGGTTAGTTTCCCACAGTAGCTGTGTGTGTGTGTGTGTGTGTGCGTGCGTGCGTGTGTTCGTTCACATACATGCATGCCTACTCTACTCCTGGCTTTAGTGAATGATGTGGGGATACATGACTGGCTTGGGGAAATCGGGTGCTTAGCAATACTAAGACCAGATGCGCACTAAAGAGAATGCCAAAGAAAAATGTTGGCATCTTGTTCTTTTGGAGAGGTGACAGAGTCTGATGACTCTGTGACAAGATGGTTTGAGTCTGGGTGAAGTCATAGTCCATAAGCCCTCTGAACCTAGCAGACTAGGCAGAGCTATTAAATGTGAAGGGTTACAATTTGCAGCCCAGCCATTACTGTGCCAAAGGAATGGGAAGGGAAGTTTTTGTTTGTTTGTTTTTTTGTTTTTGCGGTACGTAGGCCTCTCACTGTTGCGGCCTCTCCCATTGCGGAGCACAGGCTCCGGACGCGCAGGCTCAGTGGCCATGGCTCACGGGCGCAGCCGCTCCGCGGCATGTGGGATCTTCCCGGACCGGGGCACGAACCCGTGTCCCCTGCGTCGGCAGGCGGACTCTCAACCACTGCGCCACCAGGGAAGCCCCGGAAGGGAAGTTTTGACGAGGAGGGGGATGGGAAACTTTTAAGTCCTGGGCACTGGAAGTGTTTATGGGGTGAGGAAGAGGGGATGACTAAGGGCAGATTTGGAAGGGGGGGGGCCCTGGGGTCAGACAAACTGGGAGCCAGGGAAAGTGCACATTCAGAAAGGTGTTAGAGCGTGGCTCCAGGCAGACAGGATGAGAGAAGTGGTAGCTGGGCCAGAACCAGTCATGGATAATGAGGGAATGGGACCATATAGAGAAATTTATCAGGAAATAAAGAGAAATGGAAAGACAGATGAGAGGAGCAGTCAGGTCAGGTGAACCTGTCCCTCTCCTCCATCATCCTCCCTTGGCATCTGGCTTTGTGGGATGGGAGCCTTTTAGCAACATCACACACCCATGCTATGCTGTGAGAAGTGAGTCATACCAGCAATGGAGAGGGCTGTTGGTGCTGAATATGAGAATCTGGGATAAATGGGAGCTGCTAGCATAGATCCAAGAAGCGCGAGAAAGGGAACGCCTGCTATAACCAGACAGGCAAGAAAGGAATGATGGAGAGACCCAGGGAAAGTGGCCTCTTCTGGGCTGAAACTTTCAGTAAAGGAAGCTGTACACCCTGCTCGGGATGCGAGTAAATACACACGCACCCACAGGTAGGGCTGGCCTATTCTGTGATGCAATGAGGTTGCCTAGCTTTAAGGGGATGGAGGGACTTAGTGGCAAGATTACAGTGTTTTTTGGTTTATCGTGTAGGTTGATTGGTTGGCTTTTCTTGTTGTTGTTGCTTTGTGGTTGTTTTGCAAAACAATTTTTTCTTGGCAACATGTTTGGAGGCTGAAAGAAAGCAGTTAGGAGAGAGCAGGTGAGAAGCTATAGAAGATGCAAGTACGTGCGTGGAAGTTCTCCCTGGAACCAGAAAGGGATGTGGTTAGGGCAGAGCATTAAGGGAAGTCTAGGCGTGGATAGATATATACTGGAGTGATCTGTCACTCCACAAATACCTATTTAGTGCCTAATAGGTGCTGGGTCTGTGCTTGGCAGCCATCAATAAAGTACGTGCCTAGAGGTCAGCTTGGGTTAGAGGTTTAAAAGAAGGTAAAACATTTGAAATAGCTTTGGGGGTTAAGGTTTGACTTTTAACAATGAACCAAAGGACAGATCACTGATTGCCTAGTGGAAATTGGCCAGCAGGGATTTGTGGTGGGACTTTAATGTCTGCAGAGTTAGCCGGTCCATATTAAGAAATGCAGAGAAACAAAAATCAAAAACAAAATGAAACCCAGAAATGCTTTATAAAAATAGCAGGATGTCAGAAAAAGGGCAAAGCACCCAGAGAGATGAGACGTTACACACTTCCAGGCTCCCCTTTGCCCTGGTGTTCGCCCACTGCTGTTAATAAGAACGCAGTTTCTGAATTCCCAGGAGCAGTGGAAAAGAAAAGCCAAACTTGCAGTCGAGTGAAACCAGTGTACCAGTACAATACCAGTACAATACAGTACAATACCAGTACAATACAGGGGCCTGTTTCTAGCAATAAAGGCTGATGCATGTTAATTCACTCAGCCGGCCCCATTGTTTATAATTCTTGCTTACATTTGCTGTCATGCATTGGAGTTAAAATTTACACCCTTTTTTGGATGCAAGAAGTTATTTTTATTTATCCTTCTTTGTTAGCTGTTTCACTTCACAATAATTAATCAAATAGCCAAAGCAGCATCAGATTGTAGAGTGACGATTTATTTGCATTATTTGGCTTTTCTAACAAGATATCTCAGAGGGTGAAGCCTCTCCTATAATATGTCCCTCTTATTTTATGACAGGTTGTAATTTTCTTGTAATGTTAGATGTGGTTCATCTTGACAATTATGCTAAATTAAGTAGTCCTACACATTATAGAAATGTATGTGAAGATACATTAACTAACATTAAGAATTTTAATTAGGTTCTACATATCATGGGATCCATATTCAACAAGAATTCATCTGAAATTCAGATTTTGAACATAATGCTATACAACTCAAACAAATTATTAATGGAGAGGGACTTCCCTGGTGGCGCAGTGGTTAAGAATCCACCTGCCAATGCAGGGCACACAGGTTCGATCCCTGGTCTGGGAAGATCCCACATGCCACGGAGCAACTAAGCCCATGTGCTGCAACTACTGAGCCTGCGCTCTAGAGCCCACGAGCCACAACTACTGAACCCCCATGCCACAGCTACCGAAGCCTGCGTGCCTAGAGCCCGTGCTCTGCAAAAAGAGAAGCCACCACAACGAGAAGCCCACACACTGCAATGAAGAGTAGCCCCCGCTCGCCACAACTAGAAAACGCCCGAGAGCAGCAACGAAGACCCGATGCAGCAAAATAAATAAATAAAATTATTAATGGAGAGTAGGGGTACCCTCAACCTCCCAGCCTTTTCCCTGATAGGAAATTTTGTAATGGGTATTAAGGCTACACGTGAAAGTGGAAAGCCCATCTAGTTAGAAATTCATCTCAGATTTTCTCCTTTTGCTAGTCTATCCTGTTCCATGTCTTTCTCTCTTGCTGCTCAAGTATCAGTAACAGAGAAACTGGTCAGAAAAGCAACTTGACAGTTTCTATGAAATCTGAGTGCAAAGTGCTGAAGAAGAACAGATATAAGCCTAGAGCCGTGCCCTGGTGCTGGCAGCTGGATTCACTCTGCTTCAACGAACAGGGCTTTGTATCCACATCAGCTCTGTGACCACAGCTCTCTCTGTGGGACTGGGGATCCCTGCGAGAGTAAAAGAGGGGACCCTGGAAGACCATACCCCAGTCCTCACCTGGGGGTCCTAGCCCATCAAACACTGGGTCAGGCTTGTTAAGATGCAGGGTTGGTGCAGAAGGGGCTGTTGCTACACAAGACCTGGTCTCCTCCCAGTAGGAGAGGACTGTTAGGAACCACGGCACTGAAATTAGAAGAGCCACAATGTAAGCAAAATGATTAAAGAGTCTGAAACATATGGATCCTCTGCACTACTTTTTTGATTTGGTTTTTTCAAGCAGCTGAAACCAACTTTGATTGTTTGCAGGGGCCAAATTGTGTCCCCTCAAAATTCATACGTTGACCTCCTTAACCCCTAATACCTTAGAATGTGACAGTATTGGGAGATGGGCCTTCTAAGAGGTAATTCAGGTAAATGAGATCATATGGGTGACCCGCAATGTACTATGACTGTCATGGAAATGAACCTTCTCACTGTCTCTGACAGCTACACTAGACCATGGATTCCTTGCTGCCTCGTCTTCTAAAATCAATAGTAGAGTGGGGGAGGGATGGATGAGGAGTTTGGGGTTAGCAGATGCACACTATTATAAACAGAATGGATAAACAACAAGGTCCTACTGTATAGCACAGAGAACTATACTCAATATCCTGTGATAAACCATAATGGTAAACAATATGAAAAAGAATGTATATATATATATATATACATATATATATATATGTATAACTGAGTCACTTTGCTATACAGGAGAAATTAACACAACATTATAAATCAACTATACTTGAATAAATTTCAAAAAATAAAAATAATTTCGTAAAAATCTCAAAAGCAAATAAATAAATAAATAATAAAATCAATATGAGTGTTTTACTACTTTTCTCCTTTCCTTTAGTGGCTTCCTACTGCCTTCAGAATAACGTCCACACTTCTTCATACGGCTTATAAGCCCTTCACTGTCTGCCCGTTTCCTTTGTATTAAGTCTTGCCTCTTGCCAGGTCCCGCCTAATACCGAATCATTTCCTGAATTTGACTGCCAATTTACATCCCTCTGTCTTCGCACACATGATTTCCTTTGCCTGATATTCCGTCTTTCCCCTTCCACCCAGGTAAACACTGGGTTTGCATTTGCAAGGTTTGTTATAAAAGTCGTCTCTCTCTCTCTCTCTTTTTTTTTTTTAAATAAATTTATTTTATTTTTGGCTGTGTTGAGTCTTCGTTGCTGCGCGCGGGCTTTCTCTAGTTGCGGAGAGCGGGGGCTACTCTTCATTGCGGTGTGTGGGCTTCTCATTGTGGTGGCTTCTCTTGTTGCGGAGCATGGGCTCTAGGCGCACAGGCTTCAGTAGCTGTGGCACTCGGGCTCAGTAGTTGTGGCCTACGGGCTCTAGAGTGCAGGCTCAGTAGTTACGGCACACGGGCTTAGTTGCTCCGCGGCATGTGGGATCTTCCCAGACCAGGGCTCGAACCTGGGTCCCCTGCATTGGCAGGCAGATTCTTAACCACTGTGCAACCAGGGAAGCCCTAAAAGTTGTCTCTTGTGGAAAACTTCCTTGACCTTCCCTTGGTCCTCATCAACGATTTATTACTTACTTTCCTATGCAACCACTGAATAGATATTTTTAAAATCCATCTCCCCTTTGAGACTATGGGCTCCCCGAGGGCAGCGGTTTTGTCTTCATCATCTCTGATCTGTAATGTTCTCATTCAGGTCTGCGTTACTGGCTCGACGTTGATGATGTTGTAGGCTACACAAAGCAGCTCCTGTCTGCCTGCCACACTTGATAGGACTGGTCTTCCCTGGACCAGCTTATCTCCACAAACACCGTACATACCACCATGTGAGAGGCTTCCAAATAGACAAATGGCAACTCTGTGGTTTTGTTACATCTCACAGCAGCATAGACTATGTATACATAACTAGCATGACTCTCAGTCCATAGATTCCCATGTACAAGCATATCGTATGCTGTGTTTTCTCTAAGTTGACTTGGTTCCTAAATTTCATCATCAGTCCAGCCAGCTGGGGAATTCAACCTCCTCCTCCTGTTCTCCTGAGGCCATTTATTTACATGCAGTGCAATGGGGAAGATACACAATTGAAAAGCATCTATCTTGATATAGATATAGACATAATTGCACGCTTATTTTTATAGCATCATATTCCATAGGATTTGAGGCAGCACAGAGTCGAATCAGAGAAGGATCTTTTTCATGTACATATGAAACATGACACGTGATATACGTATATATATTTAACTGCAGAAAACTATGCCCTCTATCATTTGTGTAAGACATGATAGCTTAGTAGGAAAATTTGTTTTAAGAAACTTCCAAGGGAACAAAGCTATAGGTTTTTTATGAACTGTTCTTCTAAAGGAATTTTTGGTTAAGAACATCATTTTTTCTTTTCCTGCTTAACAAAGGTTAGTCCTTTTTCACTCTTCTAATCCCATTCCTCGTGGTTCCCCCTGACCCAAACAAAGGAGCCCAAAATATGGATCTGGAAATTATGCTGCTTTTAACGCAGCTCTTAAATTGACTCTCTTTCTCTTATCTTTAGATAAAATTTAGAACTCATTAAATTAAGAAACTTAAAAACTATTGTCTTGACTCTTTTTTGTTTCCTATGAGACTCACTTGGGCTTAAGGACACTTTCTGGCTGAATACGAAGAAGAGATATTATCAGACTAAGGTCAATTGTGGCAAATTGAAGATGCCTTTATCTTTTGCCAGTAGTTTTAGAATTATCAATCATATTGTCCTTTGCTTATTAACTCTCTGAAGTTCAGAAGAACTGTGGTTGGTACAAGGAAGGAGGGAAAAAATTACCTTTATCTCCAGCAGAAATCTCATTTTAACTGAAGTAGGAATTTATTACACACTGAAAAAATAAGAACACTGTGTATTAGGAGAATTAAGAATGAGATTTCCAGGACAGAGCTGATGAGTAATTCCTTCTTTTTGTTTAACTTAATGGCTTTCAACCAGGAGTGATTTTTGCCCTGTAGGCTTCCATGGGGAATTGGACGATGTCTGGAGACATGTTTGTTATGACTGAGAATGCGACTCCTGGCATCTAGTGGGCAGAGGCCAGGGATGTTGCCAAACACCCTACAATGCACGGGACGGCCTTCACAGCAAAGAATTATCCTGCCCCCAGGGTCAACAGTCTGAGATTGAGAAACCCTGGTTTAACGCTACAAAATCTTTCCCTCTGGTTAAAGGTCTCTCACATGATTTTGTCTTCAAAATACCCCCTGAGGAGGCCATCACAAAGGAGAAATTGGTGTTACATTGGCACATTGTAGTCCCACCTCCCTATCCCCTTCACAGTTTGGTAGAAGAGAAATGAGACACAAATCACTTTCTGTAAAGCCGTTTTTTACAAAATGAATTGATTGCATACCATTTATTTTGCCCACTGGGTAAATCGCTTGGTATTTTTTTTAAATTGAAGTATAGTTGATTTACAGTATTTCAGGTGTAGAGCAAAGTGATTCACTTATCTATATACATACATATGTATTCTTTGTCAGATGCTTTTCCATTATAGATTATTACAAGATATTGAATACAGTTCCCTGTGCTATATTGCAGGTCCTTGTTGTTTATCTATTTTATATATAGTAGTGTGTATCTGTTAATCCCAAACTCCTAATTTATTCCTAGCTTGCTATTTTTCATTGAAAATACTGCCGTTTCTTTATCGGACTAACGCTGCCTGGGTCCTTTAAAGGGTATTTCGGGGAGAAAAGTTTTTTAATGGTGAGGTCAAAAGGTGGCATCCATACCTTTTCAGGAGTGCCCCCGGGGAAAGTAGGAATTTGGATTTTCCTGCTGGTTTAGTTAAGTCTCTGCTAAGACAAAAATAGCATTCTGCAATTATGTAGTGCTGGTGGTGGAAGCAAATAAAGAAATCAGGAAGAGAAGAGGCAGATGAAAGGTGGGGTGCACCTATCTCATGGAAGCAGAACTAGTAAATTCTCATTTTCTCCTTTCTTTTTTTCATGACTTAGAAAAGTTGCTTTAGATTAGACTTTAGTTTGCAAAAAAATATTTAAAGAGTATTTAAAGGGACGACAATTTAAAAGCCTTGCCTTGGGCACTGTCGTGCGTTGAATTGTGTCCTCCAAAAATTCAAATGTAGGAGTCCCCAGTATCTCCGAATACGACCTTATGAGGCAATAGGTTTATTGCAGATATAATTAGTTAAGGTAGGATGAGGCATATTGGAGTAGGGTGGGCCCCTAATCTACTATGACCGGTGTCCTTATAAAAAGGAGAAATTTGGACACAGACACTCAAACAGGAAGAACACATGTGAACATGCCTATGGCCATCGACAAGCCAAGGAGAGGGGCCTGGAACAGGTCCCAGCCTCGCAGGTCTCAGAAATAACTAACCCTACCACTACCTTGATTTTGGACTTCTAGCCTCCAGAACTGTGAGACAATACATTTCTGTTGTTTAAGCCACCCAGTCTGTGATACTTTGTTAAAACAGCCTTAGCAAACTAGAATAGATACCCATGTATCTTGGGCCAGTCCTTAGTGAATATTCCACGGAGTCTCATAACTTTCGGATTAACTAGAGCCTTGCCCTCAAACGTCAATGTTCAATATGAGTCACATGGGGATCTTGCTGAAATGCAATCCTGACAGAGTAAGTCTGGGTGAGACCTGAGATCCTGCAATTCTTACGACCTCCTGGGTGACACTGATGCTACTGGTTCACAGATCATACTTTGAGTAGCAAGACTGCAGCCTTCTTGAGCAGTGACAGTAGCTGCCTCCCAATTCTTTCTTCACTGGGGATAATTCCACAAAGTGAATATGAGGGCCTTTGTGGGTGGGGCCTGGGCATTGATGTTTTTTAAAAGCTCTCTAGTGACTCCAATCTCCAGCCAGGTTTGAGAAACACTTAGCTAGGGTGTGATAAATTGGACATTTATACTCCGTCATTAGGCTACTAATGATGGAGTATAATTGAAATCAGAAATGTGCAACAACAGAGGATATCCCTGTGTTAAACTTCTGGCAGAAAACACTTTAAATGGTGACTCTCCCCCAAGTTTATGTGTTTGTCTCAAACAGCTCAATGTGATCAACAGCTCCTTTCTCATCATCAGAAGAAACCAGGAAAACTCTATTTAATAGGGCCTAAAACTAAATATAGCCCCCCTACCACCAGGCAGTTTTCAGACTCCTCTTCTTCCTTGGGAAAGCTGGCTGCAGTCCCTCATCCTCAGAACACACCTCTCTCTCCACCTTGGCCTTCTCTTTAGTCCTCTGGTTTCTCATGTTGCCTCCACATCTTTGGCTCTGACCACTGATCTACTCCCTGCAGGGATGGCCTCCACAGTCCAAATCCCTCCTCATCTCCAGAGAGCTCAGCCCATAGCAGAGCCCTGGGTCTCCAGCTCCAAAGGGCGGGGGGAGGTGAGGGTCAAAACAGACAAATCTACCCATCCATCTACCCACCCACCCACCCACCCATCCACCCCACCACCCATACAATCATTCATCCTGTCATCCACTCATCCTTCCATCCATCTACCCATCCATGTATCCAGGCATCCAAAATATACATCTACTATTTATTTGGGAATAAAATGGACATGATAGCCCCCGTCCCTTCCTGCTCATCAAATCCAAAGTACATCAGTATAACTGAATCACTTTGCTGTACACCTGAAACTAACAACACTGTAAATCAACTATAGTCCAGTATAAAATAAAAATTAAAATAAAAGTACATCAGTAAGGACAGTTGTTGAACATTACATGTGGAATGAGGGTTACAAAGGAGGAAAGCAGATCACTCCTTTAAAAGGAGACTTTAACCTCTCCCTGAGAAAGCAATGAAGGCTTCTAGAGGAGAGAAATTTTAAGCTGAGACGTGGAGAACAATTAGAAGCTGTCCGCCAGTTGGTGTGACAAGGATAAAGCACAACAGGAAAGAAAAGATCTAGCATCAGGATAGCACGTGGTAATGTTTGAAAAGCTAAAACAAGCTCAGTATGACCAGAAGAGAGAAAGTAAGGGGAGGGAGTGGGAAGACAGGTACTGATGACGCTGGCAGAAGCCACGTGGGGCACACCCCAAAGCTGGGGCTTCATCCCAAGTCTCCAGGATCCTCTACCTCCCTAACTCCTCAAATGCCTCAGGATTTTACTTTCCTTGGCTATATTCAATTCAAGGAGTGTTTTCTGAGCAGATCACCCCTGCTATGTTATACTCAGCACTGCACTAGATGCTATGGGGCCAGGGAAGTGATGCCAAAGCAAGGAAAGGGCTGGTGTCTGCCTTTGAGGAGCTTGTGGTCACAGCGAGATGGCAGCGTCTATGGTAGGATGGTGGAACCAAGTGGAGGCCAGGTGGGAAGCATTATGGGGGGCAGAAAAGGAGGGCTTTGATATAAATGAATACTCATCCATCCGTTCATCCCTATGTTCTAACCTATTTAGATTATATTGACATAATACATATAAATAAAACGTGCTTAGCTGTAAAAGGCATCCCTAAATTGAAGCTGGGCATCTTGCTAAGTTTGCAGCTCTGATTTTGGGAGAAACATTGGTCCTGCTACGAGTGCTGAGCAGGTTGTCCTTGTGTCCCTTTGCTCATGGTCTCTACCACCCTCTGCTTCAAAGCACTCAGGACAGAAGAACTACTCTTCAACTCTTGAATGGTCAGTTTTGCCAGAGTAAAAAAAATAGATGACAGCTCCTGAAGAAAATGAAATAATTTGTTTATAATAATAAACGAATCAGCACATGAAGTAATGTTTAGCATCCAGGACCTTCCGTCAAAGATGAATGAACCGGGCTTCCCTGGTGGCGCAGTGGTTGAGAGTCCGTGAGCCGATGCAGGGGACGCGGGTTCATGCCCCAGTCTGGGAAGATCCCACATGCCACGGAGCGGCTGGGCCCGTGAGCCATGGACACTGAGCCTGTGCGTCCGGAGCCTGTGCTCCTCAACGGGAGACGCCACAGCAGTGAGAGGCCTGCGTACCCCCTCCAAAAAAAAAAAAAAAAAAGATGAAGGGACTGCTAGGGCTAAATTATAGTGCAGGCCTGAATTTTGCTTTTATTTATTCTGTTACTGCCAGGCCCTGTATAGTAAAAAAAAAAAAAAAAAAAAAAAAATTATTTCGTTTTTCTTCCTTAAAATGTTAGTGTGCAAATTTAGGCAGTTCTACAGGGGTGCGACCACAGTGATGAGGGGCGTTGATGCCACACAATCTGGCTGAGCAGCAACAACTGAGAGGTGTCTTCTTGAACTCCATCTCCAGTGAGGCTTCTTCCTTAGTGGGATGACTCAGTCCCACAGAAATCCACAGGAGGGGGACCTACTTGGGACAATTACATTGAATCATGTGCCTTCCCTGTACAATTTACTCTGTGGGGAAGTCCCCAACTTGTGCCCCCCTATCCTTTCACAGAAGCCTTATTTTCTTTGCCTCAGAGGGAGGGGAAGTGGACGTTATCAGTGTTGGACCCAGAAAGAGCAGTATATGCTAGATACAAGCATTTTATAAACATCTTTTTAAGCAGGCTAAGGGTTTTGTTTTTCTTTTTTCTTTTAAAAGTCAGAAGACTCCTTGGAATGTGTATATTGCTATATTGGTGTCAAGAAGAAGTAAACTGGGATAAAGTAACTCAAGGAGAATTAAGCGGGGGCCAAGGCTTTTCCTGGGGGTGGGTGTAGAAGAGGGAGGGGTGGGCAGAGGTGGGTAAGCGCTGGCTCCAAGATGAAGCCTTTGTTTTGCAAATGATGGCTGTATATCTTGTGACCAGAAATTAATTGATGTACATGCAACATTCATTTAATCTGCCTAATTACAATTTGTTCACACCCGCAGGGGCTTTGTTACAAATGATTGCCCAGCCCCGACCACTACTGGGAGGGTGGAAAGGCACACCTCAGTGGTCTGTGGGGGAAATTTGCATATAACATCTCCCCCCACCAAATTATTAATTGGCTCCTGGGGAGGCACTGGTTACGGAGGTTCTGCTTAATTACTGTTCATGTCAAGGTTAAACATCTGCCCACATAAGCACAGGGACCTGCTAGCCCGTCTGCACTGGCTGTTGTCAGCATCGTGTTTACATTCGCTGCTAGGTAGCTCGTGTCAACACGTCCTTTCCATGAAAACAACAGAGAATGTTGCCGTGACACTGCTGAGCCGATGGCTGAAGCTGGTGTGGATAGAATGTAAAAAGGGGAGGAGGAGACACAGGGCAGTGGCCTGTTCTTCGTGGTGCCTCACAGACTGGGGTGGAGATAGAGGAACCCCACAGGTTCCTTCCCTCCCCTCCTTGCCAAGGGTGCGACGCTGTTGCCCAGTGCTGAAAAACATTCCCGACTCATCTCCTGGCATCTCCGGAAATTCGTGAAGTACTCTGGGTTTCTTGGAAATGAAACGCTTCCTCCTCCCAGCCCCAACACCCACAAGATTAAAAGATCCTGTTGGCTTCCCTGGTGGTGCAGTGGTTGAGAGTCCGCCTGCTGATGCAGGGGACACGGGTTCCTGCCCTGGTCCGGGAGGATCCCACATGCCGTGGAGTGGCTGGGCCCGTGAGCCATGGCCGCTGAGCCTGCGCGTCCGGAGCCTGTGCTCCACAACGGGAGAGGCCACAAGAGTGAGAGGCCCGTGTACCGCAAACAAACAAACAAACAAAGATCCTGTTTGGGAACATTAGGCTAAAATGTGCTTTGTTACTTTGTATAGCTAATTTGTTGTTCGGGCCTCATTTTAAAGATACTGACAGTCATTTAAAGACCAAGCTCTGAGGGCAGGATTAATCCCTGTTAAACTGCCTGCCAATGCTGTAAGCATCCGGATGTCAGTGCTTTTGATGTAACCTTCTGGTTCATTTCAGATATTCCTATGTCCTTTGGGACCTCATATGCAACTTATCTGAATGGGAGAGTTAGGCCAGTTAGGCTAAGGAGCAACCCCACCTCTTGGCCTTCTCCACTTCTCTCCAAGGTTAATCAATACACATTGCACACACTAAGCTGTCTTTGCAACTGGAAAACCACATTTCATTTTTCATAGCCCATGTTCCATGTAGCTGGTTAGAGACACCAATTTTAATAGCAAGAAGAGATGGAAGCAAAGAAGCTAACCTAAAAGTAAAGTTTCAAAAGAAATCAAGAACTGATCTACAACAGGGGTCAGCAAAACACAGCACACAGGCCACATTTAGCCTGCTGCCTGTTTTTATAAATAAGGTTGTTTTTTGAATACTGTCATGGTCATTCATTGTTATTCTATTGTCTGCTATGGACTGAATTGTATTTCCCCATCCTCACGCTCTCTCCACTCAAATCATATGTTGAAGCCCTAACCCCCAGTGTGACTGTATTGGAGATAGGGCTTTGAGGAGGTAATTAAGGTTAAATGAGGTCCTAAGGGTAGGGTTCTACTCTTATAGGATTGGTGGCCTTATAAGAAGAAGAAGAAGAAGATTTCTCTCTCTCCAGGAACATACACAGAGGAAGGTCATGTGAGGGCACAACCATCTGCAAGCCCGGAAGGGAGGTCACACCAGAATCTGACCATGCCAGCACCCTGATCTCAGATTACCAGCCTCCAAACCTGTGAGAAAATAAATGCCTGTTGTTTAAACCTCCCAGTCTCTGGTATTTTGTTATGGCAGCCTGAGCCGCCTCGTCTATGGCGGCTTTGGGGCTATGGCAGAATTGAGTGGTTGGATAGAAACTGTATGAGGTATAAAACCAAAAAAAATTACTGATTGGTGCTTTACAGAAAAGCTTGCTGACCCTGATGTAGCCTGACTACCTTCCCAAACCATATTTAGAGACTAAAACTATGAAGAACCTAGGGGCAAGATGGGAATAAAGACGCAGACCTACTAGAGAATGGACTTGAGGACACGGGGAGGGGAAAGGGTAAGCTGGGACAAAGTGAGAGAGTGGCATGGACTTATATATACAGTACTAAATGCACAATAGATAGCTAGTGGGAAGCAGCCGCATAGCACAGGGAGATCAGCTAGGTGGTTTGTGACCACCTAGAGGGGTGGGATAGGGAAGATGGGAGGGAGACGCAAGAGGGAGGAGATACAGAGATATATGTATATGTATAGCTGATTCACTTTGTTATAAAGCAGAAACTAACACACCATTGTAAAGCAATTATACTCCAATAAAGATGTTAAAAAAAACCCCAAACTATGAGAGATGGAAAAGCCCTCAAAACATCTTAGAAGCAGGCAGCAATGTAGAAGTTAAATAGGTGAATACAGACAGCAATTAATATAAAGATCTAGATTAGAAAAGGTACAAGTTAACACATGGAAAATATAGACAAAATCCAATTACTGATAGAGGTGAACTGAAAGAAATGAAAGAGCACAAGGAATGTGAAGTTTGGGGCAGAATTTTGTATTGAGGGCTAATTTTAAATGATTACTTTCTAAAAGCTGGTAGAGTTACAAACTGAAAGGTCTACAGCAAACAGGTAAGGGTATGGGCGCTTGACTGGGAAGAGCATATCCTCTGAGAAAATGGGCAGACATAGCTCAGCTCTAGCTGCTTCTTGTCGGTCTTGATTTCATTTAAAAAAAAATCTGCATCCTTGTATGAAATTCTCCAATCTTTAAAGATAAAAAGCACTCAGTCCTATAGAACAATGTAAGTAAAATCATTGACCGATGAGCTACTAGTTTGTAATCTTTTTGTTAGACCATTTTAAAAGATTTTTAAAAATTAATTAATTAATTTATTTTTGGCTGTGTTGGGTCTTCGTTGTTGTACGTGGGCTTTCTCTAGTTGCGGCGAGCGGGGGCTACTCTTTGTTGCGGTACATGGGCTTCTCATTGCAGTCACTTCTCTTGTTGCAGAGCATGGGCTCTAGGCGCACAGGCTTCAGTAGTTGTAGCACGTGGGCTCAGTAGTTGTGGCTCACAGGCTCTAGAGCGCAAGCTCAGTGGTTGCGGCACACGGGCTTAGTTGCTCCGCGGCATGTGGGATCTTCCCGGACCAGGGCTCAAACCCATGTTCCCTGCACTGGCAGGCAGATTCTTAACCACTGTGCCACCAGGGAAGTCCTAAAAGATTTTTTTTTTTTTTTTTTTGTGGTACGCGGGCCTCTCACTGTTGTGGCCTCTCCCGTTGTGGAGCACAGGCTCCGGACGCACAGGCTCAGCAGCCATGGGTCACGGACCCAGCTGCTCCACGGCATGTGGGATCTTCCCGGACCGGGGCACGAACCCATGTTCCCTGCATCGGCAGGCGGATTCTCAACCACTGCGCCACCAGGGAAGCCCCAAAAGATTTTTAAAAAGAAGAAAAAAGCAAAAGAAAAGAAAGAAAAAATTTTCTTTGCTGATTTCCTTAATAATCATTGAGGGCATACCTTCTAGAGATGCTTGAGTTTCAGATAGGTTCAGCTGCAGTATTTTCCCCATGGTTCCAAATTTAGCCAATGAATTAACCAGTGGGGTGTCACTTAAGCCCCATTAGTCCCTCATTTCAGGCACGTGTAATGTGGCGTGATGCATGAAATGTTGACTGACAGGCTTTAAATGCACCTAATTGCTTTCAGTGAAACAAACAATATATATATTTATGTATACATACATAAACACACATACATATGTGTGTATACATATATGTATGCACATGTTTTAAAAAGTGAGATCAAATAAGGTAGCACGATCATGTTCTAGGGCATCTTTAGCTCCCAACATAAAGATGCCTGCAGAACATCCTAAATGATATTAAATGAGGACATCTCTTATGAGCAACAGCTTGTACAATTTGTTGCTTTGTTTTGTTAAAGCAAAATTTTCACTGCCTCTGGCACATCAAACTTTTTTTTTTTTTTAACGTAGTTGAGTTACTTTAGAATTACCATTTTTCAAGAGAAATAATGGGTAGAGGGTAGAAAAAAGTTGTCTGAGCCCAAACTTATAATAAAAGGCCAACCAGAGGATCCTAGGCTTTGTGAGGACTTGACGTTAGGTTCTTTGGGGCCACTTTGTTTCTTTAGAAGCTCAAGCTGTAGATGGTATCTGACGCAGAAGCCATATATACTAGAAACTCTCTTCACAGGGATCAGGACCTGTATTGGTTACTTAATCCAAAAAGTCAATTAAAGTGGGGAAACATTTTTTATAAGTTTAAAAATGCTTCGCATTAAGCTATAGTCATAGCTTAAACAATTTACTTTTCACGTAAAATTATAAATGAACATTAACTTGCCAATTCAGCTTTTTGACAGAGGGCCAAAACCTTGTCTTTGAAAATTGGTCCTCTGATGAGAATTCCTCAATATCTTTCTTGCATTAATCATACACACGATCCTACATGCAGTTTCCAGCCTGCTTTCCTCAAAGCGGAATGAAGGATTAATACACAGGCGAAGCGACTGAATACTTGAATACCTCCAGACTCTATATCCTCTATCATATTTGTCTCATCACTAATTTGAGAGTTTTGAAAGAAAATGTATTTTTATTAAGTCTTCTCAAAGTTTCAGCTTTGGTTTTCATAGAAACCACAACCTTCTTTATTCTCACATTCATATTTCATTGTTCTATGTAATATTTAATTAAACTCTATAATTACAATAGCAACTATGACTGGGCTATATAATTTTGGGAACAAGTACAGCTAACTCTTGGTAGATATTCAACTCAACTGGTGGGAGAGGATGTAGGAGGTTACATTTAAAAGAAACCAACTGCAGGCAGACCTCAGAGATATTATGGGTTCAGTCCCAGGCCACCCCAATAAAGCGAATATTGCAAGAGAGGGAGTCAACGAATTTTTTGTTTTCCCAGTGCATATAGAAGTTACATTTACACTGTACTGTTGTCTATTAAGTGTTCAATAGCAGTATGTCTTTTTTAAAAGGTACGTACCTCAATTTAAAAATACTCTATTGCTAAAAAATGCTATCATCTGAGCCTTTGGCAAGTCATAATATTTTTGCCATAGTGACATCAAAGATCACTGATCGCAGATCACCATAACAAACAGAATAATAACAAAAAGATGGAAATATTGTGAGAATTACCCAAATGTGACACAGAGACGTGAAGTGAACAAATGCTGTTGGAAAAATGGCACAAACTTGTTTGACGCAGGGTTGCCACAAAATTTTAATTTGTAAAAAAAAAACCAAAAACAAAACAAAAGACTCACAACACAGTATCTGTGAAGTGCGATAAAGTGAAGCACAGTAAAACGAGGTGTGCCTGTACCTGGGAGTGTTCAGTGGGGTCAATGGTCATTATTTACAAGAGAAAACAGACAGTTTTGCTTAATTTTGTATGTTGTTTAAAGGGAGATCAACTAACAGAACTCCTGCCGGAGAGCTTTGCTTAAAGAAGAAAATGGTATGCAAGGGGAAAAAAGCCCCTTCCCGGCATGTGATAGCTGAGATGGTTATATACGAGAATTAGAATGATTCCTGGTCAGTCACACACAGTAGAACTCCATAAATAAATGGGCGCCTCTCCTTTGGGCCCTAGACCATCTGTGCACCCCACACTTCCAGTGGGTAAGGTGCAGACTCTTCAGACTCAATCTGCTCCCAACTGCACGTCTTATCCCCTCCCAAGGCTGTTCCTCCTATTTGACAGGACCTCCGCCAGCTAGGAGGGGTCATCCTAGAGTCGGGTGGCTCTCTTCTGCATCCCTAAACTCAATCGGACATTAAGCCATGTCCATTTTGCTTTTTACACTTCTAATTTTGTCTTCTCCTCCCTATGCCCCCTGCTCTGGCCCATAGACTTATTCAGTGCTGCTCCCATTGTCTCACTTCTATCTTCCATACATCTGCCAGGGTGACCTTTCCAAACTGAGCTTCTGATGATCTCAAACCCCTAAAGAAACCCTTTGATGGCTGGCTATTGCCATCAGGATAATTTTGAAACTCTTTAGCCTGGCATTCACAATCCAACCTCTGCCAACATTTTCAATGACACGCCTAAACAAATGCACGTACTGTACTCCAGAACATACTAAACCAATCCCCAGACACATCAGGCTATTTCACACCGTCACTCGTTTTGCCTCATCTGTCTCCCTTCCTCACTAGGTCCCCT
The DNA here is from genome assembly GCF_949987515.2 of Delphinus delphis. Classification (NCBI taxonomy): domain Eukaryota; kingdom Metazoa; phylum Chordata; class Mammalia; order Artiodactyla; family Delphinidae; genus Delphinus; species Delphinus delphis. The sequence continues at coordinate 33,432,413 of NC_082691.1, read as the reverse complement.
GGTTAACTCTGCTCATCTATTATGACTCAGCTCATGGGTCATTTCGTTCTATGTGTTACCTGAGTGCTCCCCAGTTTCAAGCCTCTCTTCTGTACCCCTTAAAGTGCTATTAAACTGCTTATTGAATCTAGTTATGATTGCTTTGTTACCTGTCTTTTCTATTAGATTGATGTTCTCAAAGACACAGAATGTATTTTGTTATCCTCTGTACCTCTTGCATGAGTATAAAGCCTGAAACGTGTTGAACTCAGTAATAATTTGTTAGATGAATGAATGAATGAATAAATGAATGGATAGATGGGGAAAAAGGTCACAAAAAGAGATTACTCTATGCCTTACCCACTAAGGTACTCTATTTAGTGTGAAGTGATATACACCTGAGCAACATAATTAAAGGGGAATTAATTTTACAGTACTGAAGTTTTTAATGTTTCTTAAAAGGCAGAAGAAGGAAAAGCACTGGGAGTTAGCGGATGCAAACTATTACATATAGGATGGATAAACAACAATTTCCTACCGTATAGCACACAGAACTATATTCAGTATCCTGTGATAAACTTAATGGAAAAGAATATAAAAAAGAATGTACACACACCTATATATATATATATACATATTTATATAATCTGTATAACTCAATCACTGTGCTCTACAGCAGAAATTAACACAATGCTGTAAATCAACTATACTTCAATAACATAAATTAAAAAAAAAAAGAAAATCCAAAGGCATTAAAAAAATAGATATATGTTAAAAAAAAAAAAAGACATGGATTCCTGAACTCTCACCAATTGTAAGCAAACACACACTGATCCACGTTCAGGGAACAGAACTTTGAGGGGACGGGACTGAGAAGATTACTACTACGTAACATGTAAATACATATGGAAATTCACTGATGCTCACTAGGAATACCTCAATTGCTAAGAGATTACTCAGAGACTTCTTACAAACTTCAGATATTTGAATAAAATATCCAAACCAAAGTCTTGGACAGTTCCTGCTTTTCACCTTTTAGATCTATGTATTATTTTTAGCATTGTGCCATTCCTAATTATTTGATGAAACAGACTAGTTCTTCAGATTTTGAAGATTTCTAGATATATTCCTGGTTAAAATTTTTTCTATCTCAGAAATACTCAAAACTTTTTTTTCTTTGTCCCAAACATTTAGCTTGGATATGAAGATGGGATCTGATGTACTGTAGAATGATTATTTTGGTTTTAAAAGAAATCTCTCTCCCTTTTTCAAGAGTGTACCCAGTTAGTTGGAGTCCTTTTTCTACCAACGATGATGACAGTGATGGTGATGAAAACAGCAAATATTTATGCAGCACTTCCTAGATGCCAGCCACTTTCTAAGTGCTTTACGTCAATCAATTCTTCCCACAAGTAGATGTGGGGTATCATTATTACCCGCATTTTATAGATGAGGAAACTGATACATGAAGCACTTTGCCTAAGATCACACAATTCATAAACAACAACGCCAGAATTTCATTTCAGACAGTCTGACTCTGTGGTCTGAGCTCTTGATCATTACAATTTATTATCATCATCAATACTTGAGAATAAGATTTCTGGTGTCCAAACCCTTGTTATTATATTATCCTCTTCAACTGTCTACTGATATTCTAGCCCTCATTACCATCACTGCAGCGCCCATCAATATGAAATTGGGCAGGAAAACCATTTTCAATTGTGTATATATGCTCTGCATGGCTCCAGAAGACATCATTCCTATTGGCATCCTTCCTGATAGATCTGTGCAGTTATTACAATTTACTAGAAGATGGTAGTAAAGCGTCTTGAGGTGTCCTTTGCATAATCTCCATAATCTGCAGTGGGGACTGAATTTTGGCATCTCTGACTATATGGCTGTGGTAGCCTGCGAAACACTGCCAGAATACTTTGTAGCTATTCCAGTCAAGAGAGATGCAGTCTATTTCTCCATCTCTTGAATTTGGACTGCCTTGGGACTTCATTGCACCAATAGAATGTGGTAGAAGTGATGTTGTCCAAGTTCAGGAGTGTAGGTTTCTGCCTTCACCCTTTTGGAGCCCTTCTCTAAAGTGGTTCAGTCCAAGCTACTGGAGGACGAGAGGCCCTGTGAAGGAGAATTGAGGCATCCCAGGTGACACCTGCAGGAGACTATCAGACATGGAGATAATGGCCCTCCATTCTGTCACTGCTAAGCTCAGCTCCAAGCTGCCCCACCAGCTGAATGCAGCTGAATGAGTGAGCTCACATGGGCCTGGTAAAATAATTTGGGGGTTGGTTGTTAGGCAGCAATACATACATTACATGGTACTTGAAAAGACAAATAGGGCTTCCCTGGTGGCAGAGTGGATAAGAATCTGCCTGCTAATGCAGGGGACACGGGTTCGATCCCTGGTCCGGGAAGATCCCACATGCCGCGGAGCAACTAAGCCCGTGTGCCACAACTACTGAGGCTGCACTCTAGAGCCCGCAAGCCACAACCACTGAGCCTGCATGCCACAACTACTGAAGCCCACTCGCCTAGAACCTGTGCTCTGCAACGAGAAGCCACCGCAATGAGAAGCCCACACACCACAACGAAGAGTAGCCCCTGCTCGCCCCAACTAGAGAAAGCCCGCACGCAGCAACGAAGACACAACACAGCCAAAAAATAAATAAAATAAAAATAAAAAGATAAAATTTAAAGCTCTATAACTATCTTTCTAACTAATGATGTTTGGAGAATTGTTCGATGTAATAGGGTTTTTTGATTCAATAAAATAATTTTGTATAAAAGCTGACCAAATTAGAGATTTAAAGGGACATATTTACTCTCAGTGATTTCCAAAATCACAAATTTTCATAACTAGCAGTAGCAGAGGAGGTCATTAACTAAGTGCATTGCTACAAATTCTGAATTGTTATCATTGATTTTATAATCTGAGATTTGCAGCCAGTGGATAGAAAAATTGTTTTTTAGAGTAAATTTGATAATGTGTTAAAAATAATATAAATCCCCTCTTTTAGAAAATATAATACGATATCAGAAATATGAATCTCCCCTTAAGAAGGGATTCAACTTCTAATTAAAGGGAAACTATGAAGCAGTCTCCATGGATCTAAAAATCACCTTTTTTTCAGTTACTGTATTGTAAATCCTTTCTCTGTGTCAGTGATGAAACTTGTCAAATTGTTTTACTACAGAGCTTGTCTTTACCCACCTACATTGTAGACCTTTATATTTTTATTGCTGTCAAAAGTTTGTAAAATACATTTCAGATAATTGTGGAAAATCACAAAACCTGCCTGGAGTAGGAAATAGTAATAATTCACAAATTATACTCACTGTTAATCAGTTCAGACATAAAAGGAAGTTCATTTGCAGTTCAGTTATTTTTTTCTGCCTCAAACTAAGCCCCATGTTCTCCAACACGTTATGATTTCTTATAATGGAACCACGGATTTCTTTTGGCTTTTCTCTGCAGTGGTCACCAACATAAGAGCTTCTGACAGTTTCAAAATCTTACACACAACAGAGCATTGTTTTTTATTAGTCTGAGAGCAGTGGTAATCTAACACCATCTGTAAACAGACTAAAACCTTCATGACCTGACCAAACATGATGACTGTATGGAACTATAATGTTATGCCCGTTACACAACTATTAGTAGTTCCACAGAAGAGCAAAGAAGACTGGTGGAAAGGTCATATGTCTCCTTTATTCTTGGTGGATACTCTTTGGAAATTCCAAAGGCATACGACCATTTAGTATTTTGCGTGCTGTACATCTCACTGCAAAGTGTTAGTTGTTTGGAAGTTTTCTTGACATCCTAAATTTTGAAAGTAATTGGCCCCATAAGCAATCAATTATCTTTTTCTAGCTTCTATTATTGGCCTTTACTATGGACCATTAGTAATCTATCAAAAATTAGTAAATATTACGGGTAGTGCATTGAAGTTCTTCCATGAGCTCCCAAGAGCCTATTCATGCGAAATTGTTGGTTTGCATTTAGAGCCAGTTTTTTTTTTTTTAATTACCACAGATGTAAATATTTTAGTTGGGTTCCTAATGGATTTATAAGATTTTGTGAGGCTTCTGTCGGATTTGTACACTAATAGGATCCATGCATCCATCCACATAAGGAATTTTCTCATGTGCTAAAAAAAAGTACTGAAGAATTCTAATGAGTTAGTCAGTCTCAAACACTGCCTGGAATTTTAAGAAAAACTTTTGAACCCAGCTTAATCTATTGCTTTATTATCCATAAGACTGATAATAGTTCCTGCTCGTTATTTTTCTATGGTCAGTTTTCCTTGAGAAACTGTCAATGAGGGTGTGAACCGTTTTCAGATAGAAATAGACATACCTTCTCCCCACAACCCCCCGCCAGATGGTGTCACTCACCCTTCTAGGTAAAATGAGCTCAGCCACCCTTCCATCTATTTCTATGTCTTGCGTGAATTCTGATGCCCTCCCCAAGATATCTAATTCTGAGGGACTTTCACTTTTATGGCTACCCCCAGCTCTTTGAGCTTCGTCTGTGGCTTTAGTTGATTCTGAGAATGTTTTTACTCTTAAAACTGCTTTCCCTTTCTTAATTGTTTAAGCCTACATGTGAAATTCAACGCCTTTCCTTGATTGCCAAATAAACAACCAAAAAATCCCACTCCCAGAAGACCCTTGAGTGAAGCCTTAATTTGAACGTCTGGGAGAGATTTGGGGGAGGGATTTGGGGGAGAGATTTTTACAGGACTGCCACACAGCAAACCACTTAAAATTATTTACTAGATAGTCTTGATTCTTTTACTTAAAATTAAAACATTTTATTTTCAAAGACAATGCATAGCTTTAGCAATATATTTAACAATATGCAAAAGACAAAAGAGTCAAAGTTCTTCCTCCCATCCCTGACCTTCTGGCTACCGGTTGCCCTCCCCAGAGGTAACTACTCGTACTAGTTTTTTGTATATCCTTAAGAACTAGCCTATGAGTATAGAAATTATGTAAATGTTATCTTTTTTAAAAAAAAGAAGAAAATATCATACCACAATTTGCTTTTCTCACTAAACACTGAATCTCTGAGATCACATATAATCATACAGAACTGCCTCAGTGCATACTAGTCATTGGATGTATTGTAATTTATTTATCCAGTTCCCTTTGATGAACTTTTAGGTTATTGCTAATTTTCTGCTATATCTTGTGTGTATATATATCTTAATTGTTTAGGGCAAAAGAATATTACTGTTTTAATTTTAATTTAATTGAGTATTTGTAAAATTGGTTTGTAAGTGTTTAGGTTTACTAGGTTTTATGAATTTATTCTTTTGTAAATAGAAGTTCAGTTGTCTTGTATTAAAATTGCATATAGTTCGTATATTAAAGTAGCATGTACATATATTCTGCTTCTGGGCTATTTACAGTCTTATGACAGTTCAGTTACTGTGTTTTTTATTTCTCTGTGTAGGCTGAGGATGAGCAGAATTAACTTTCTGTAGCAGAACAACTATTGGGTTGTTTACATATATATTGGCTTGTATTATATATTAATACCCATTCTTCATATGCATACAGTTTTTTTCTTCCTCTAAATTCTAGACTGGCTTAACAATGAATTATGGTGGGAGCCAAGTTTCTCACTGTTGGAGTGGGAATTTACAGATAAGCAAGGGGAAGAGAAGAGGATGACCCATATGATAATGAATTAGAGTTGGAGACATCAGTATGAACTCATGTTTAGCTTAATATAGATACAGATGACTATACATAGAAAATATTTATAGATATATGTCTATGCCTGGTATATTATATCTTGCTCTGTCTGTTGAGAGGGCCTAGAAGCAACAACACCTCAGTAGCACTGAGCACACCCAGCACCTAGACCTTGGTTTCTAATACCATTCATCAATGAAAGTAACCAAGGCTCCTTGGAGAAATGACTGATTCTAGGACCAGGACAGGAAATATACAAGGTGAGTCTGGAGCATCTTGTAGTACCACAAGGTAAGGACATGTTTTTTAAAACAAATAACACAGCGCAACACAACCGTAGGAGCCAACTGAAAGTATTTCCAATGTCAAAGCTGGAAAAGTTTTAGTAACAAAATAAATAAAGTAACATTGGATTATAACCCAAAATATACAATAAATATCTGTGAGTGCATACTGATATAAATTTTTGAAGAAATAAGTAAATGGTAACACACTACTTCTTAAGTGGGGGCTGTATACTCTTCCTTCCAAAGAGTAAAATATAAAAAACGGAAGAATGAATAAGCTTACAGTGGAGAATGTGACAAACACTATCCCTGACAGGTGATCAGGGTCAACATTAATAGTGAGAAGTCATGTACCATTTATATGGTGTGATATAAATGGCACTTTGCCTCTTCCTCCCCAAAACACGTAATCCTAGTCTAATCACGAGACAAACATCAGACAAATTTTAATAGAGGGATGTTTTACAAAATACCTGACCAATACTCTCAAAACTCTCAAAGTCATCAAAAACAAGGAAAGTTTGAGAAACAGGCATAGCCAAGAGGAGCCTAAGGAAGTACGATGACTAATTGTAATATGGTATCCTGGATGGGATCCTGGTACGGAAAAAGTACATTAGGTAAAACCTAAGGAAATCTGAATCAAGTATAGACTTTAATTCATAATACTGTATCAATACCAGTTCATCAATTGTAACAAATGTGCCACACTAATGTTAGATGCTAAATAGAAGAAACTAGGTGCGTGTGGGTATATGGGAACTCTCTAGTTTCTTTGCAATTTTTCTCTAAGTTAAAATTTGAAGAAATAAAATTTATACTAAAAAATACATTATAAAGTATTTATGAGATACCAAAAAGGTTAAAAATCAAATTAACAACACGTATCCACTTCCCAGCTCAAGAAATTATGCTAACCAATAGAGTTGAAGTTCCCTGTTTATCCCTCCTCATTTATACTCCCAACTCCCTTCTTCCAGAGATAACCACTATCTTGAATTTGGTATTTATTATTCCCAGGCCTTTATCAATACCTTTAGGACATATTGTTTGCATGTGTTAAATTTTTGTCTAAATTGCATCATATGACAGCTGCTTTTGAAAAGGCTTCACTCTATATCAAGCTTACATGATTCATGTTAATTTGTGTAGCTCTAATTCATTTACTTTTTCTGCTATAGAGCCTTCCATTATATGAATATACCCAAATATATTGATCCCTTTGATGGGCTTTTAGGGTGTTCCATCATTCCTGTTGTTGAAAGTCCTTCCATTCACCTTTCATTTGACACTAGGGATTTCTCATTGACTGATCCATTCCATATAACACTCCACACCTCAGTCTAACTTATCTCTCCCCTGCCCACTTGCTTCCTCATCCCCTTCCTCTCAGACTGGCCTTCTGGAGCTCCAAAGTCTTTTCTCCTTATTAAGCACACCTGTTTAGCACTTCTGTCCCTACTCTCAAACACAACTCCCAACTTGACTTTGTATAGTTACAAAACCATCCAAGACCTCAGCTGAGCAAAAGGACCCTCTACTTCTTCCCTAGTACCCCGCCACCCCACGGAAAACTATGACAAAAATCATAGTTAAAAAATTCCTCTCTTCAAATGTGTTATAAAATAATCAGAATGAGAAATATCCATTGTCCTTTTATAAAAAATATTCAATGACCTTGAATATCTCAACCTATTAGTGAGGGCACTGAAAATATAATCTTAAATACAATCTTAGGTAGTCCACATAAAACAAGTTTTCAATAAGTTAAGTTTCTATGAAGCACATGATTCTCCAGAACTTGGCAGAATTTGGAAAGAACGAACTAGATGGATGTCAGTAAAACCAGTTTACTTAAGCTTGTCCTAAAAGGAACACAGACCAATTTTTAGGTAATTTCTGTATCCTCTGAGTATATCTATGCTCTTCTTCTTTCCACTGAAAACCATCTACATGGATAAAAGAAAAGTTTTATCTTTGAAGGGATGCAGAAAGAATTGTGTGGACAAAAGCATCTTTCAGATGAAAGTAATTGGAGTTTGGAGATCCTTGAATTCTAAGGAGAGAGGTGATTTTCTGAACAAATAGGTAGTTCTCTTAGTTGCATTCCAAACTATAGAGAGTAAAACTTTTGGTATTAAGGTACAAAAAAATTGTCAAATTTAAATTTATATTGAGGGATAATAGTTAATAAAATCTATGCTGTTCTCCCAACTGGGAAACTTTTTGGCTGTTAAGAAGGAGACAAGCTTATTGGAAATGGTGTTTTTGCACTATTAACCTGACAATTACGAGTCACATGCATGAGAAGGTGAAGGTGTGTGTACATGTTTGTGGGGAGCAGTGTTGGTGATGAGAATAGAGCATCGGCGAAAACAGTAATTTAGGTATAAAGCTATGAATGTCTAGATCGGGGTTGTGACAGTAAGAATGGAGAAAAATGGAAAAGACTTTTACAGTGACCTGACAACATCACTTGGTGGGACTGATCAGTTGATGGGGAAAAAGGAGTGAGAAGACTCCAGGTAATTTCATAATTGCAAATGTAGGGCACTGGGATGAGGGCAGCACCAGTGACAGTAATGGGAAAGCACAGAACTGCACAACTCAAAGGGAGCCTGGGTATAGAACACCAGATCTCCAAATGAGAGGCGGGGCTGATTTGATAGTCAGGAGAGTGCCACTCAAAGGAGAATGAAGAGGAGAACAGTACGGAGGTTCATTAAAAAACTAAAAATAGAAGTACCACATGATCCAGCAATCCCACTCCTGGGCATATATCCAGAGAAAACCATGATTCGAAAAGATACATGCACCCCAATGTTCATTGCAGCGCTATTCACAATAGCCAAGACATGGAAGCAACGTAAATGTCCGTTGACAGAGGAATGGATAAAGAAGATGTGGTGTGTATATACACTGCAATCTTACTCAGCCGTAAAAAGGAAAGAAATAATGCCACATGCAGCAACATGGATGGACACAGAGATTATACTAAGTGAAGTCAGACAGAGAAAGACAAATATCATATCATTCATATGTGGAATCTAATTTTTTACAAATGACACCAGAGAACTTATTTACAAACCAGAGACAGACAACTGAAAACAAACTTATGGTGACCAAAGGGGAAATGTAGTTGGGGTGGGGGGATAAATCAGGAGTTTGGACTTAACATACACACACTACTATATATATGATAAATAACCAATGAAGACCTACTGTATAGCACCGGAAACTCTACTCAATACTCCGTGATAACCCATATGGGAAAAGAATCTGAAAAATGAATATATGTAAATGTACAACTGCTTACTTTGCTGTGCACCTGAAACTAACACAACACTGTAAATCAACTAAAAAAATTTTTTTAAAAGGAGACTGAATTTTAAAAAATGGAACCAGTGAAGTGGATGGGACAAAAATTGAGTCCCATAATATGGAAGCTAAAGAAAAAAATCAATGGTCAAATACAGTCAAGATGGGGCTTAGAGGAGGCTCTGGATTCCTGACTCACAAGTTTGATGCCCAGTCCTGAAATGCCTCACTTTCAGCTGCTAAAATCAGTTTGCTTCCTGTCACCTCTGAAGATGATGGACATTTAGCTCAACTGACTGCATAACACCTCCGTTTCCTTCTTCCATCTCTATATCTATCATTTATTTCATCCATGAGGCTACACCTGAAAATTCTCTTCCGTATCCCCTTGTATAAATCTTTAACTTCACATTTTCATACTCCCTCAACAAAAGTTTTCTCCCCACTGGAAGATCTATCCTATCGTTTTATAAATTTATGATTTTACTAATTACCTTGAGTGAACTGAGTTGAAATTACCGTTGAGAATGAAGAAGAAATAAATGACCCCCAAACCACACCCCTCATCCATTTATTCAGCCAGCCAGGTACTGAGCACCTACAATGTATCAATCACCAACATAGGTGCTTGGGATACAGATTCCAAATAAGACATAGTCACTGTTGCCAAGGAATCTTCAGGGAGAGATGGATAAGTGAGTCAACCTTTCTAAATTTGCCCTGAAGAAAGGATTATCAGGAGAAAGATCTGCCCTATCCCATGACTATTTTTGTTTTATTGCTAGGGCAAAGGGGTGTTCTCTGAAGAAACTACATATAATAAGGGAACCAGGCTTTCTTTTTTTGGCTGATTGATGGTTTTACAAGAATATAATTCTGTCTGGAGTCCATTATAAATGTCACATCCAACTTAGTTTGTAGGAGTTGGTGTATGTCTTGGTTGAGTATACAAATAGGTTAACTGTGGGATTTAGCAAGTGATGAAAGGCAAGAAAGCTTTCACATGCATATTTAGGAAGTTGTTACTGGACTTACTGAATATGGACACACTATCCTTGGTCCGGGCCTTTGTGTCTTCCACTTAGAATCTATAATTCCTTAGGAGCTTAATAAAAGTGAAACAGCGACTGGAGTGTAATTCTTTTCAAATGCTCTGTTTGCACTGAAGTTTCTTTGCCCTTTAGGAAAATTAGGCAGATTGGATCAAGAATCCTTAAATTAAAAAGAAATAGGTGCCTTTATCCACTGCCTTGTTCTGCAGTGTGGAATCACACACAAGGCAACATGCTAGCTTCCTTTCTGTGCCATTGGTGGAGCTGCTTGTTGTCCGGCTTTCTCCCTAAGGAGAGGATGACCGGTCTGTGGCCAGCACCACCCTCTCTCCCACACCACGGTGATCTTACTTTGTAATTCAAATCAGCCTCTCTTGAAAAACAAGCGCAGCAGCCTTAAATCTTCTAAGGCAGTTAAGCAAATTTTGCATTTTATGAGCGAGGATAATCCCTTCACGTTTTCTGAAATAAGTTTACAAGCCCGTTCGCCTGGTGAGCAACGGAAGCTGCGTGACAAATGGGGACACAGAGCGTCCTCCAAGCAATCTGGGTGACGGGCGGTAAATCCCCCTGCCCTGGCAGGTCCGCAAGTGTTGGGAGAAAACAAGGTCAATTCCCCCTCGGCCTCACAAGGGATCCTTCATTGCTGATTGCTGTTCAACCAGAGGAGAAGCTTAATGAAGTAGATGCTGCAGGCTGACAGGAGTATTGGAAGTGAATATAGAGAAAATGAAAATATTATGCACCTAATTGGCAGAACAGAAGACTGAGTGACTATTAGTGGGCGCCAGAATAGAGCGTGGCTGGGCATTTTCTCAGGCCAGCTGGTGACAGCAGAATGTCCACGTGAGGAAGTAGGAAAATGAAAATCCACACATGGGATGGGGGGTGCTTGGATATCCACGTTCTACTGCAGAAACCAGGGCACAGATTAGAAATTTAGGCCTGCCAGCATTTCAAAAACTAAACACGGCTATGGTAAAAGGGAATGTGAGTATCTGAGTTGGGGAGGAAGGCAAAAGTAGAAAGACAGTGTAATGGAAGATAAACACCAAATAGCATCTGAGGGTGGAAAGCCTTTTTATCCCCTCTCTCCCGTTGTTTTTCTCCTCTGGCTACTAATTTGTTGCTTGTTTGGTCTATGATTGGTCACCACGTCCGTGCTCTCTATTTTTTTCTTTTGCGTTTTCCTTCTTTGAGTTTATACAAATGTACCTAAAAAATAACATTACAATTCAAGTGGAAAATCATTACAAAATGGGGAAGCATAATGTCTTACAGTTTTAACTGGCGTTAGCAAGCATGTCCATAGGAATATCAGAATGACAGAATAGGAAAATAAATGCCTTGTAATCAATAAGTAGAAGGAAAGTGGCAAGGGTGTTCCTCTCCTGCTTTCAAGGAAAGAAGGTCTGGCCATTGCAAAGAATTAAAAAATATGTATCATCAAAAAATGTCTCCTCTTCCTGCCGATGCAGGGGACACGGGTTCGTACCCCAGTCCGGGAAGATCCCACATGCCGCGTAGCAGCTAGGCCCGTGAGCCATGGCCGCTGAACTTGCACGTCCGGAGCCTGTGCTCCACAACGGGAGAGGCCACAGCAGTGAGAGACCCGCATACTGCAAAAAAAAAAAAAAAAAAAAAAAAAGTGTCTCCTCTTAATGAGAGAGACTCTCTGTGTGTTCTATTTAGCTAGAGCAGCAAGACTGCTGTTCACAGTCCCCTTGTCTCTTTAATATACTGCTGTTACCGCCCTTAACAAATTCCGTGGAGAGGTCCTCAGAGTACTCCCACTGGCCTGAGTTTAGGGTAGGATAGAGTAACCAGAGCATGCTACCTCATCTCTGAAGACATCTCCTCGGGGAAACTTTGTTGCTCTGGAATAACTTGACTGAAATGAGTCAACTCCGATGATATTGTTCTGTTAGGAAAATGGCAAAAAATGAAACAAGAAGAGATCACACTATTAGGATCGAATCCCCTGGGCTAGACTTGTTTAAAATAGAGAAGGGTATCAGCGGACACAGATTTGGGCATCTTTATCTATCATCCCTGTGCCTGACAGAGCAAGGGGGAACATGCATATGATATGCTATGTTAGAGCTATCTAACCAGTAAAGAGATTTAGGCATCTTTGCCTATTATCGCCTTGACTGACATAGCAAGGGATAACAGGACTAGAACGTGCTATGTTAGATCTAGCCATTGGACCACAACCAAACGGGCAACTGACAGTTGGTTTATAGAATGTTGGGTTTTCTTGTCTGCCTCGAACAGCAAACCCTCAAGTGAAAACAAAATCTTTTTATTATCCTACCAGCAGAACTTGGAGCTTTGGTTCCAAATGGAATTCCATCTTTGCATGGGGAAGTATCTGCCTGGTTTTGAGACTGCTGTCCCAGAGGTGGTAGGTTTGCATCACGTAGTTTAGCTCTTTAATTTCCCCAAAGGTGAGTCTCAGACGTCTGAGGTTTTGAGTGGAGGAATTTACATTCCCTCACCTTCCCTCTGTTACCAGTTTCAAAGATGATGCCAAAGAACAGGGTAGAGGAGCTCGCAGAAGGGACAAAGGGGGAGGGGGGAAACGAGTGAAACAAAATGGATTATGAATTTGAAAATTGCCAATTATCTTGTATCATACAGCTCAGAGCCCTGGCACAATGACCAGCCACAATCCAGATTTTTCAGCTTAAATGGCGTTACATTCAAGCAAGCAAATTAACCATAAAATAGAGGGGGAAAAAACACAAAATATCCCAAGAAAGAACAAACTGCAGATAATAAGCACCAATCTGGTGTTGAACGCAGCCCAAGACACCAATTGTTTTAAGTCACGACAAAGACAGCTGAAAGCTCCTCTTGTGGATACAGAGCGAGGATGATTGCCTGCCGTGAGTATCTTCTCTCACAAATAACAGTTTTTTCCCTCTTAATTTTCTGCTAAATTGGAAGCTAACTGCTTCCCACATTGTCATCGGAACACCTGCAGCTGTGCTGGATTTCTGCACACCATTTTTTTGAGGTAAAGCAGCACCCCACTTCCTGCAGCTCCTTATTATGCCGAGGGCTCCCTTTCACTGCGCCGCAGCACTAATGATTCAGGCAGGCTGGTCAGTCATTAAGTGACAAGCAAATGATACCGTGTGCAACATGTGAGTCATCCGTCTGAACAAATGAAATCACAGACTTGCCTCTCCCATCATTCATTTCACAAACAGTAGCAATGTGCCGCACAGCAGGTAGTTCAGTTAAAACCAGCCTTGTAAAACAAATTTCCTGCAGCCGTTTAAGTGAGCCGTGATGGGCTGGAGGCTTCAACTAGTGGATCATGCCCGGAGGAGTTAACAAAGGTTGGGGAGGAGGGAGACAGGGAGGGAGGTGCTATGAGGAGAGAGCTTCGTACATACATTAGAGTAATTAAGGGTTTCGTGTCTTATTGCTATGTTTTTCCTTTGTATGGATCTCAGAAATGACTGTTGCGTGAGCAGACCCAAAACAGACATCATCCACTTCTCTGTGCCTTGTCAGGAGGTAGCTGTCAAGAGATTGAAGCAAAGTTCCCAAATAAATATTCTAAATTCGGAGCTGTGAAGACGTCATAGTAAATCAGATGGCTTGCTAGCAAGCGAGTGACGCAAATCACAGTGATTAAAAAAAAAAACTTCATGGCTTTTATTTTTGCAGTAGAACCCCTTTTGACTCATCAATTATTCTGTGAACAGTGCAACTGGCTTCTACTAATAGAAACCCAACTTGCATGCTAAAGCTTAAAACAGGTTCAGATAGCAACCCCCCCCACCAAAAAAAAAAACTAAAATTAGAGAAGATGACAAGAAAATCCGCGTAGTCCCAGACTTCGTACCTTTGGACCTCTGGCTACTGGACTCCACTCCTTGCCAGCTGGGACAGGGAGAGGGGCTGCTTTCTTCGTGGGACTGGGGTCTCCACTCAGGTTTCACTCCCAGGGTCAAGCCCACTGGCTCCCTTTGGGCCGAGGCCCTGGCAGGTAAGGAAACAGTAGCGTTTTGCTTTAAAGTGTGTTCTGAGTCTGTCCTAACTACAGTGTGGTCTGTGGGACGACTGCCTGGTATTATGAGTGCCCGTCGGCTCTGTTCTTCCCACACCGTCAGGGACAAAACTAACAGGGTCTCGAGGCTGGCACCTCTATTTTTCCTCTCTTGTGTAACCTCAATTTTGGCTCCAAATTTCCTCGTCATGTCCTTGTAGGCAGCCTATGAAAGTTCCCAGAAGAGGGCCTGGGCAAGGTGGCTTGACAGGAACCCACACGGCCTGTGCACGCTGACAAGCTAGGCAGGGCAGGGAAGACAGAAGTCCGCGGGTGGGGTGCTCGCACAGCCCCCCAACCCAGGACTGGGCTTGCACCGGCCTTAGACACTCAGACAAAATTGTGTCTCCACAGTCTCCCTCTGGCCCTGACACACTGTGGAACACAGAACGTGTTATAAGGAGTGAAAGGAAGAATATTCCTCAGTCAAGAAAACTTGAACTCCGTTAAGTCTCTTCTGGGTGAGGCCACCGTTCACAGTCTGGGACACCTTTGCAAACGGCTCTGACTCACTAACTAAAGTTATTGCAATAAGTCGATATAACAAGGTATTCTTGTAAACGGATGATAAGGCATCCTTGCCAAAGAACATTATCCCTTCAACCCCATCTCCATCTATGTGCAGCCGTAGATGAGTTTACCAAAACAAGACTGGTGCCAGACTGTCTTTGATTTGCAAGAAGGGTACACAGATTTTACAAGCTTTCAGTGGAATGTCATTGAATTCTTACATGCTTATTGTAGATAAACTGAACAGTTCAGAAGACTGTATTAAACACTCCTCTGTGCTCGCCTTCACTGGGGTATAACCACTGTTGTAAGGGATGTTGTGTGTGATCCCACACGTTTTCTATGCTTATACTAACATTCACACGGATGGAATCACCCTATTCTGCAACCAACGCAGTGGCCACCTTTCCATGTCAGCACATGTAGATTCACCTCATTCCTTCTAACATCCACAGAATACTTTGGCCTGTGGGTACATTCATTTATTTAACCAATCTTCTACGGAAGGACAATTGGGTTGCTTCCAACGCTTAATCTATTGATAATGATGTGGCACTGAAAATTCTTGTACATAAATCTTCACGCATTTGTGTGAGTAGAATTTGTAAGGTAGTCCTAAAAACAGAGTTACCAAATGGTACAATCCTTGCCAATCTGACAACTGGTTGTTTTTCACATTCAGTCTTATTTAATGGAATAAGAGGTTGAGAAACATTTCCTGTTTCAAAGACGTTTGCAATTCTTTTATTCTTGATCTTGCTTATATGCCCATTTTCCAGTTAGGTTGATGGTCTTTCTAAGTGATCTATAAACACACTTTTATGCATGTTTATCTAGCACGTGTTACAAATCCTTTTTGTGGTCACTTTTGGCTTTTTATAATGATTTTTGTCCTAAAGAAATACTTGGGATTTAAGCAAACACTATGACTCTTAACTCTTATGACTTTGGGGATTTTCATTATGTTTGAAAAGTCCTCTCCAGTCTAGTATTGTAAGACTCTTCACTCTTATTTTTTTGAACGTTTATGGCTCCAACTGGGATGAACTGTAGTTAAGGGCGTGATAGATCCACCTTCACGCCATTTCCACGTGGATAGCCACTGTCCCAACACCATTTGCTCAGGGGCAATGTGACCTCTCCAGACTGTCATCTCATAGAAAAGTATGTTTTGCAAATGAAGCAACTGACAAAGGATTAATCTCCAAAATTTACAAGCAGCTCATGCAGCTCAATATCAAAAAACAAACAACCCAATCCAGAAATGGGCAGAAGACCTAAATAGACATTTCTCCAAAGAAGATATACAGATTGCCAACAACCACATGAAAGAATGCTCAACATCATTAATCATTAGAGAAATGCAAATCAAAACTACAATGAGATATCATCTCACACCAGTCAGAATGGCCATCATCAAAAAATCTGCAAACGATATATGCTAGAGAGGGTGTGGAGAAAGGGGAACCCTCTTGCACTGTTGGTGGGAATGTAAATTGATGCAGCCACTATGGAGAACAGTATGGAGGTTCCTTAAAAGGCTAAAAATAGAACTGCCATATGACCCAGCAATCCCACTACTGGGCATATACCCTGAGAAAACCATGATTCAGAAAGAGTCATGTACCACAGTGTTCATTGCAGCTCTATTTACAGTAGCCAGGACATGGAAGCAACCTAAGTGTCCATCAACAGATGAATGGATAAAGAAGATGTGGCACATATATACAATGGAATATTACTCAGCCATAAAAAGAAACGAAATTGAGTTATTTGTAGTGAGGTGGATGGACCTGCAGTCTGTCATACGGAGTGAAGTAAGTCAGAAAGAGAAAAACAAATACCGTATGCTAACACATATATACAGAATCTTAAAAAAAAAATGGTTCTGAGGAACCTAGGGGCAGGACAGGAATAAAGACACAGACCTACTAGAGAATGGACTTGAGGATATGGGGAGGGGGAAGGGTAAGCTGTGACAAAGTGAGAGAGTGGCATGGACATATATACACTACCAAACGTAAAACAGATAGCTAGTGGGAAGCAGCCGCATAACACAGGGAGATCAGCTCGGTGGTTTGTGACCACCTAGAGGGGTAGGATAGGGAGGGTGGGAGGGAGATGCAAGAGGGAGGAGATGTGGGGATATATGTATATGTATAACTGATTCACTTTGTTATAAAGCAGAAACTAACACACCATTGTAAAGCAATTATACTCCAATAAAGATGTTAAAAAAAAAGAAAAGTATGTTTCAAGCCTGGCTGCTTTAATTGCAGACTTAGGCACTAATATTCAAAGCTACATATTCATAAGTTCTGTCCTTAAATGCCAACGATCTAAACTTAATATAAGCAAGATGTTTTAAACTTGTTTTAAGATCCTGGGACTTTTCATTCCTGCTGGGGCTGGTTTGCCTCCTCGTTCAAGAATGACTATTGCCCACAGTCTCGTATTCAGCACGCTGAAATGCAAACAGCTCCGGAGGCCCACAAGGTTTGCTTTTCACTTGCTTGATTTTTAATTCATAAAACCTAAACCTAACCATCATGAAGCTATTTATAGTCTCTATTCTCTTTAGTCCGAATATCTACCTTTTGTTTCAGACCTTAACGTACGGGATGCACAGTCTGTTACTCTTGTAAAATTGAAGAGTATGAACTTCAAAAAAACATAGCTGGTTCTAAGCATTTCAGAAAGGGAATTGTCCTTCTGGTAAGAGTCATTTGTTGTCTCCCGAAGGGATAAAAGTTTGCCAAAAAAAGGGAGAAGAACGGAGTGTAGGGAGGGTTCATGGAAAGGAAGAGGGAGAGGATGAAAATTGTGAGAAACCTGAG
The DNA here is from genome assembly GCF_949987515.2 of Delphinus delphis. Taxonomy (NCBI): domain Eukaryota; kingdom Metazoa; phylum Chordata; class Mammalia; order Artiodactyla; family Delphinidae; genus Delphinus; species Delphinus delphis. The sequence goes on along the minus strand of NC_082691.1, from coordinate 33,414,652 downwards.
CTGAGAGGAGGAAATGCTTTCATGGACAACGCTTCCTATTTAAAGCCGCAAACCTGCTTATCAATCAGACTTCAAGCTCCATGATATGGAGTCTGAGATTTTATTAAGTGAATAGCCGTCAGGAAGCCACTCAGATCCACTGCGAACAAAAAGCCCTAAAAGGTCTTGAGATTTTGAACACTGTCAAAATGAAAAAAAAAAAAAAAAAGAGGTCATGATTAATATTACAGTGACTAAGAAATAATGTTGCGTTTCTGCATTTCTTCAGTGATCTTGCAGTACTTCTTGGTACTCTGGGATGAGGTTTCATTTCTGTCAAAGGGTTGGACCAGGAGACTGATTCTCCCAGACACATTTTTAGCCCGAGCTTTTTAGAGCCACGGCATAGGAAACCAAAATGCTCTTAGCTATGGCTGTTTGATCTAAAGGACCAGAAACAAAACAGGCAGCTGGCCTTTTCACAGTTGAAACCAAACAGAAGTAAATGCAATGTCCCTTAGTATCCACAGGTGAGCCCACGGATATCAAAATCCGATGCTCAAGCCCCTTATATAAAATGTCATAGCACGATGAGTACAACTGGAAGGAAAGACCTAAGAGGTCTCAGCCCTGGTTGCACATCAGAGTCATCTAGAGGTATATTTAAAATATGAACTGCAGAGGCACTTCCCCTCAAACTCATATGAGATCAGAATCACCTGGAGCTTTGTTTATGGAGTTAAACCACAGATCCTGGGTCCCACCTGCCGAGTGTCTGATTCAGCAGGTCTGGGGCAGGGCCCCGAGATTATACAGTTCTGACAAGTTCCTGGGTACTGCTGGTCCAGGGACTTCACTTTGTGCTCTTGATTTAATTAGTATGTGGTGTGACTTGAGTATTATTCATTTTCCAGAGTTCCTGAGGTGATTCAATGTGCATCCAGGCTGGAGAACCACTGAGCAGGGCAACAAGCCTTTCCCTATGCAACCTGACCAATACGGCCTGCATTTTTCTTCCACACAGGAAGGAGACAGTCCTCCGTCTCCTTCACGTCGTCAGTACTTCTCACCTAACGGGATAAGGTTCACTACACAGTTCCAGAGAAAGCAGCAAAATGGCTTTGTTGAATACAAATATTTTCCAAGGACACATAACTAGGTGATCAGGATATGATTGGGAACAGATTTGGAAATGTTAAGGAAAACCTAACCTAAAACACATATTTTTTTATTTTTATTATTATTTTTTTGCTTGGAAGCATAAGTAAAGAGAGAGTTGGGTCCCTTATAAAATGGATATTGATAAACCATAATGGAAAAGAATATGAAAAAGAATGCATATAAAACTGAACCACTTTGCTATACAGTAGAAATTAACATGACATTCTCAATGAACTATACCTCAATACAATAAATTTTTTAAAAATACAGTAAGGACTTCCCTGGTGATGCAGTGGTTAAGAATCCGCCTGCCAGTGCAAGGGACACAGGTTCAAGCCCTGATCCGGGAAGATCTCACATGCGACGGAACAGCTAAGCCCGTGCACCACAACTACTGAGCCTGCGCTCTAGAGCCCTCGTGCTACAACTACTTAAGCCCGCAACAAGGGAAGCAGCCACCGCAATGAGAAGCCCGTGCACCACAATGAAGAGTAGCCCCCGCTCACGGCAACTAGAGAAAGCCCGCATGCAGCAACGAAGACCCAACGCAGCCAAAAACAGATAAATAAATAAATATTTTTAAAAAATACAGTAAAACAGGTGGGAGAAAAATGGATATAGAGAACTTACAATGGGCTATTGCTTAAGGGCCCACTATAATTTGGAGCATATCCCTGTGCTGTGTGAAAGTAAATTTTGCTTCAAGTTGCAATGAATGAGAAACTCCAGAAACGGCTCAAATGATGCCCTTAGAAAAGAAATTGCATAGTGATGACTGTCAGTTCATTTCTGGAAACCCCATAATCTACTCTTATGAAAAATCTTTTAATAGAATTGTAAAGATGAATGTCAAGGGTGAGTGAGGCATTTGATTTGTTTGAAATTTCACGTTAACCCACGATTTTCTTTGTCTGTTTATTTCTAGCTGTTGGAAAAGGCAGGAGACATCCTCTGGCATGTTAATTCACTCCCTGCAGTCTGTGACACTAGATTGGTTTGATTCTCCCTTATCTGTTGATTTTTTTTCTTTTTTTTTTGAAATAGTCTCTGGCAACATTGCTTGGCTCTGGGAGAATAGCCCCTTGATGCTGCCGAAAAAGAAATCTGGGAATTTTCCGATCTGCCTTTGTTTGTTTTCCAAATCTGCTTCAAGGACATGTGGAGTTGGTACTGATGGACCATGAAGGCGGAAGTTAGAGAATACAGACTTTGCTGTATGAAACAGAACAAAAGGAAGTAAGTCCGCAGAATTCATCAATACTGCAGGAGTAGTTTGCTCATTTCTGCACGAGCAGCCTTATTTACATGCTTACAGCAAACCTTCCCAAGTCCGCTGCACGTTCTATTTCACTGCTATGTAGTCCACACTCAGGTGAGAACACCAACCCTCACATGTATTAGCAAGAAGACCAGAGACAACAACAAAGATTGATGTCTGGCTTTACAAGGAAAGGCCGCATTTAGCTAAAATCGGCAGGACAGGAGTGTCTCTTAATTCCTTCTCTAATGTATCAATAGCTAATTGTGCCCAAGACACTGGGGTTGATTCAATTCCCTCACTTGGTCGATTCATGAGACAGTGTTTCACTGCCCAAGCGAAAACAGACGTAGTTTTATTTCTTTGGGTCTGAAATAGCTAGAAACCTAAGAGATGGGGGAATTTAGCATTTAACCGCTTTTCAGCGTTTACCTGTCTTCTTGGATGATAACACACAGGTCCTTGCACTCAGGGCAGAAGATAGGGGCAGTATTGCTAATCGATTATCATCAATCCCTCATTCAGTGGCCAGCCGTCTATGCATAGGACCTCCTTTTACCTGCCTCCACCTAATTTGAGGCTCATTTTGTCACTCACTCCACCTCTATTACGTGGATAGCAAGGGAAAGCAAAGAAGGTAAAATGCAAATCATTCAGTTTTGCAATTTGCTGGTTGGAGGTTAGAGGCAGCATAAAATAAAGCTTGACTTTCAGAAGTCAAGTTACAATTCGGTGACAGATCAGAGCTCTAGTTTCCTACCCTTTCCCAGGTATCACACTCTGCAGTGGAGGACAGTAGGCTGGGGCTTTTGCCATCCTCACAGGCTGGTCACGGTAAACCCTTAGGGGCTCTGGTAGTGGGGAACGGCAGCTGACTATGAGTTTCTGAATCCCTTTTTTTTTTTTTTTTTTTTTTGGTACGCGGGCCTCTCACTGCTGTGGCCTCTCCCGTCGCAGAGCACAGGCTCCGGACACGCAGGCTCAGCGGCCATGGCTCATGGGCCCTGCCGCTCCGCGGCATGTGGGATCCTCCCGGACCGGGGCACGAACCCGTGTCCCCTGCATCGGCAGGCGGACTCTCAACCACTGTGCCACCAGGGAAGCCCTCTGAATCCCTTTTGCTTTCTCTCCTTGCTATCCACCCCCATTGGCATGCTGTGAACTGGGCTGACCATCAGGGATTAGGATGCCCCTTTCCCTGAGTCCCAAAAGCCATTAGAGGCTATCTATCCTTCAAGGTAGTCATCATCCTCATTCCAGAGCCCACAGCACCTCCCACCAGTCACATTCTCTTAGAAAACCCTCTGCTTCTGCTGTCAATTTCCAGGCTTCTGTCAATTTCCAGGCTTCTCCCGGCTATATGAGCTTTGACCCATTCTTCAACAGATTCCTAATTCCCTGCGTTGTGTATCTTCCAAGGCTTTCACCCCAATATCTCAGGCCCTCATCCCCAAAGGGGTGTGACTTGCTTTATTATCATGTCCACCTTAATATATATCATGACACATCTGCTTCTTCCTTTTGACAAAGCCGAGAGTCAACCTGGAATAATGGGTCATGCACGATAGGTAAACATGATGTTTGCTGCTTAGTGTACAGAACCGGGAACTTCCCACTAAGACGGCTATTTGATGCATAGTAACGGCCTAAGGATGAGAAGCAGGCATAAAAGACCCACACCAATCAGTTAGGAAAAGACGAGCAATCCAAAAGAAAAAGGGGCAAGAGGAAAGGAAAGGATCGTTGAAAAAGAGAAAACTTGAAGTACCAGTAAACATCTGAGAAGAAACAACCTCACTAGTAAGCAGGGAAATGAAAATAAAACCACTATGACATTAGCAAACTTTGAAAAGTTTGATCATATAAAATATGGAGATGGGGGGCAGGGGGAAATGAATATTCTCAGATCCTGCGTGTAACCATGTACACTGTCCAGCCACTCTAGGGAGGATACACCAATGGGCAGGGAGGGTGATGGTGTACTTGACATACAGCCCAATATTTTATCCTGAAGTATATATCCTAGAGGAAGTCTTGTAGATGTACACAAGACATTGTTTACAAGGATGCGCATCAAAACATTGTAATGGTAGAAAGGCAAACATTCTAAATATTTATCAATAGGAAACAGAAATAAATCATGGTATATACTCATATAATGGAAGAGTCCACAGCATTTAAAGTGAATGATGTAGAGGTACCTGTCTCAATATGGATAATTCCTGAAAACACAATGGAATATAATACAATTTACCTAGATTCTAAAAGCACGACACAAAATACCACAACTATGTATACTATTTATAAACCCATGCCTGTGTAGTCAAAGTATTAAAACATAGGCAGAAAAGGGAAACATTGACGCTGATACTGTGGTCACCTCTGGAATGAGTGGGACAGAGACATGGAAAGGCTGAGTGCTGCAGTGGAAGCTTCTATATCCGAAAGGTTTCATTACTTTCAAAAATGAAGCAACATGGCAAGGTGTTTATTAAATATGGGTGGGCATAGATATGGGTGCTTTTAGTGTATCTGAAATATTTCTCTTTTTTTCATCATTATTATCATAATAACTTCCATTTTATCAAGAATGGATCTTTAACCTCTTGCTATGAGGGGCAAACGTAACAACTAAACTCTGAGTTTAGTCGTGGACTCTTCTCTGGGGCTTTTACATGAGGCATAGGAATAGAACCCAAAGTCGTAAAATGGACAAGCTGGACGCACAGAGGACTTTGGACCAGCAAACTGCTCCTCAGGCTAGGGCTACAAGTCAGTGCTGAGACACTTCCAGAAAGCTCTTTTTGTTTCATTCTCCTTTAAATGGTACAGAGGAAGAAACAAAAGGAGATGCCCCCCCATAGCTTTAAGTTAAACCCTTAATTTTATTTGAATACCGTTTTTTGTCGTTTAATTACTGCCACTGTTTTCTTTTCTTTTCTTTCTTTCTTTCTAAGCTTCTAGATTGCTGTGTAATTTTTGTATCTACACGGATTAGACTCAGAGTCCAGGAAGACCCAGCCACATAATTAAGGACAGAACAGAATCTTCCACTTTACATCCATCTTCCCCAATTTAAAAAATGACATTTTCTGTTTTCTAACCATACATGGTTGGCTTCCAGCTTTTCACTTTAGACAAATATTTTCTGCCCAAAACCTGCTGCAATGAATTTGCAGCCTCGCAAGTAAACGTGGATTTGCGTTGACAGGTCATCTCCAGAATTCACTGGCATTTTTGCTCTGGATCCACATCTAGGAAGTGGGGACCGTATGAGAAATTTCTCCCTCAGTCAGGGCTTTCCTTGGGAGTTTTTGTAGGACCTCGAATTAGAACTTGTTATAGATTTGGGAAGACCTCTTTGCTGCACCTAGATGTCTTTTGTTGCCTCGCTGGCCTTGGAGGCTAAATTACCTTTAGAGATGTAGCTAGAGCAACAATGGGTTATCAGTCAGAACCTAGAAGGCAGGTGATATACCTAAATTTGGGGATTTCAGGAAAGTTTGATACAGGGACTGTTTACAAAGATGTCATCAGGGTAAAGGAGACCATAAGACTAGTGATCCTGGGGCTGTTACCACCCCTAGGCTTCAACAGGCAACGAGGAGGGGGTGGTTATCTATAGCCAGAGAGAAGTGGGTGGAACAGGTAGCCGACAGGACATGTGACAAAGGCACCACTGCAGGGAAGAAGGTTGGAAATAAATACCCCAAATCACTTCCTCCCCTCCCTCCAATCTCTTACTGGTGCTTCCCATTGGCCATAACCCAACTGGAACCAGAAGGTACAGAAACTCATTGATTCAGGTCAGCCTTCCTGAGCACAGAGTAGGGCTAAAAGGTGGAGTGGATAGCCAGCACACCAAACTACCCAGAAAAGGTCTATAAATGCACTTAGGTGTCTACATGTTGAACATTCCACATAGGCTAATATGCATTAGAAATTATTCCAAGGATAAGATAGTCTCCATTTGGGTGGTTCGGGCAGTCAAATTCCTCAGGCAATTTACATACCATTTGGAGATACTCTGATTCCCAACCTACTCCATTAGTGGGACTCAATAATTAACCGGCTCAATATTATGCTTTGAGTGTATAAGTAAAGATGATTCATCATGGGAAGGGGCAACACGTTTTGCACTTACCAACAGTGTAATAAAATAAGAACAAATGCAAGTGGATGTAATAACAGCCAATTTCTGACATCAAAAAAAAGTCTTTTTTTTGGACTTTTGTGTTTTGTAGAGCATTGATAGCAATCTTCCTATTGACAGAGGAGATGTCTGGATCGTCAAAGAAAAAGTATATTAGGTTCTCACTGATGTGAAGATTTAGTAAAACTGCTATGGGTTTCACATTAGGATACGTTACTAAATTTGAAAGAAAAATGACTGGCTGCAAAATATATTATTTCCATATTAGAGGTATTTCTAAGATGAGTAAAGGCACAATTCCTGTCCACCAAGACAAAAACAAATGGTCCTCTTCTGCAACAAGGAAAATAATATCCTAGACACAGGTGGAGACGTATCTACAGTCACACCCTACCCCCTTGCTGGCCCTGTCTGAATCCTTTTCCATTTAAACCTCCTTCTTGCTGAAGTTAAATAACATAATACACGTGTTTCATGCTTATCAGCATCCTGGCACATAGTAAGTGCTCAATAAATGCCAGTAGTAATAGTCGTAGTAAAAAATAAAATAAAATAAATACCAAGAAAGTTCATACAACATTCAGAAGAAAAAAGCTCATTTGTAGTTAGAAAATCCAGAAAATGTATTATTAAACTAACATATGAGATGGGCTCAGAGACTGAGTAGGTTCTAACAAGTGAAAAAGAGAATAAGATTGGCACAGAGTATGGGGTCGACTGAATAGCATTTGCGAAGGTAGTAACGGTCATGAATGAGACTCAGGTACATTTGTCATAATCTTGGGCAACAGATTTTGGACTTCATTAAGTTAACATGGGAGAGCTATTGAAGGAATTTGGGGGGGATGGCAATAATAATAATAATAAAAACAAGTAGCTAACATTTGTTGAGCACTTCCTATGTATCAGGCACTAAGCCCTATACATGTGTTCATTCACTCATCCTTACAAACATCCTATGAAATAGTTGATTTTAACCACTACACTGGGTTAGGTGCTACAGGTGATTTCAAGATTACAGATTATCTCTGAATTCATTTACACACTTGTTTAGGGAGGAGGGGAAGGGGGTGTTTTCATAGAATTTTAGAATGTTAGAGTTGGGAATTGCCTTCAAGTTATTAATTCACTTACTCTTCACAATAATCCCATGAGGTAGATGCTCTTATTATATCAACTTACAGACAAGGAAACTGTAGCAGAGGGAGTTCAAGTCCTGGAAGCGGAGAGAGCCCCATACAGGATAAATCCAAGGAGAAACATGCCAAGACACATATTAATCAAACTATCAAATATTAAATACAAAGAAAAAATAGTAAAGGCAGCAACGGAAGAACAACAAATAACACACAAGGGAATCCCCATAAGGTTAAGAGCTGATCTTTCAGCAGAAACTGCAAGCCAGAAGGGAGTGGCAGGACATTTTTAAAGTGATGAAAGGGAAAAACCTACAAACAAGATTACTCTACCCAGCAAGGATATCAATCAGATTCGAAGGAGAAATTAAAAGCTTTACAGACAAGCAAAAGTTAAGAGAATTCAGCACCACCAAACCAGCTTTACAACAAATGCTAAAGGAGCTTCTCTAGGCAGGAAAATCAACAGAAGGAAAAGACCTACAATAACAAACCCGAAACAATCAAGAAAATGGTAATAGGGACATACATATTGATAATTACCGTAAAAGTAAATAGATTAAATGCTCCAACCAAAAGACATAGACTGGCTGAATGGATACAAAAACAAAACCCATATATATGCTGTCTACAAGAGACTCACTTCTGACCTACAGACAAATACAGACTGAAACTGAGGGGATGGAAAAAGATATTCCATGCAAATGGAAATCAGAAGAAAGCTGGAGTAGCAATTCTCATATCAGACAAAATACACTTTAAAACAAAGACTATTACAAGAGACAAAGAAGGACACTACATAATGATCAAGGGATCAATCCAAGAAGAAGATATAACAATTGTAAATATTTATGCACCCGACATAGGAGCACCTCAATACATAAGGCAAATGCTAACAGACATAAAAGGGGAAATCGACAGTAACACAATCATAGTGGGGGACTTTAACACCCCACTTTATCAATGGACAGATCATCCTAAACGAAAATAAATAAGGAAACTCAAGCTTTAAATGATACATTAAACAAGATGGACTTAATTGATATTTATAGGACATTCCATCCAAAAACAACAGAATACACTTTCTTCTCATGTGCACATAGAACATTCTTCAGGATAGATCATATCTTAGGTAACAAATCAAGTCTTGGTAAATTTACAAAAACTGAAATCATATCAAGTAACTTTTCCGACCACAACAGTATGAGACTAGATATCAATTACAGGAAAAAATCTGTAAAAAATACAAACACATGGAGGCTAAACAATACACTACTAAATAACCAAGAGATCACTGAAGAAATCAAAAAACACCTAGAAACAAATGACAATGAAAACATGACAACCCAAAACCTATGGGATGCAGCAAAAGCAGTTCTAAGAGGGATACAATCCTACCTCAAGAAACAAGAGACATCTCAAATAAACAACCTAACCTAAAGCACTTAGAGAAATAAGTACAAAAAACCCCCAAAGTTAGCAGAAGGAAAGAAATCAAAGATCAGTTCAGAAATAAATGAAAAAGATGTGAAGGAAACAGTACCAAAGATCAATAAAACTGAAAGCTAGTTCTTTGAGAAGATAAACAAAATTGATAAACCATTAGCCAGACTCATCAACAAAAAGAGGGAGAAGACTCAAGTCAATAGAATTAGAAATGAAAAAGGAGAAGTAACAACTGACACTGCAGAATACAAAGGATCATGAAAGATTACTACAAGCAACTATATGCCAATAAAATGGACAACCTGGAAGAAACGGACAAATTCTTAGAAAAGCACAACCTTCTGAGACCAAACCAGGAAGAAATAGAAAATATAAACAGACCAATCAAACACTGAAATTGAAACGGTGATTAAAAATCTTCCAACAAACAAAAGCCCAAGACCAGATGGCTTCACAGGTGAATTCTATCAATCATTTAGAGGAGAGCTAACACCTATCCTTCTCAAACTCTTCCAAAATATAGCAGAAGGAGGAACACTCCCAAACTCATTCTACAAGGCCAGCATCACCCTGATACCAAAACCAGACAATGATGTCACAAAAAAAGAAAACTACCAGCCAATATCACTGATGAACATAGATGCAAAAATCCTCAACAATATACTAGCAAACAGAATGCAACAGCACATTAAAAGGATCATACATCATGACCAAGTGGGGTTTATCCCAGGAATGCAAGGATTCTTCAATATACGCAAATCAATCAATATGATAAACCATATTAACAAACTGCAGGAGAAAAACCACATGATCACCTCAATAGATGCAGAAAAAGCTTTCAACAAAATTCAACACCTCTTTATGATAAAAACCATCCAGAAAGTAGGCATAGAGGGAACTTACCTCAACATAATAAAGGCCATATACGACAAACCAACAGCCAACATCGTTCTCAATGGTGAAAAACTGAAACCATTTCAACTCAGATCAGGAACAAGACAAGGTTGCCCACTCTCACCACACTTATTCAACAGAGTTTTGGAAGTTTTAGTCACAGCAATCAGAGAAGAACAAGAAATAAAAGGAATCCTAATAGGAAAAGAAGAAGCAAAGCTGTCACTGTTTGCAGATGACATGATACTATACATAGAGAATCCTGAAGATGCTACAAGAAAACTACTAGAGCTAATCAACAAATTTGGTAAAGTAGCAGGATACAAAATTAATGCACAGAAATCTCTTGCATTCCTATACACTAATGATGAAAAATCTGAAAGAGAAATTAAGGAAACACTCCCATTTACCATTGTAACAAAAAGAATAAAATGATTCAGAGAGGGTTGTGAAAGTCTTACTTAGAAACAAAGACAACTACAAGCAGCAGGGATAAAGGAAAACATCAGATCCATAAAAATGCCAAGTGTATGGCTTGAACCATCCATATCTTTAGTTACTGAGAGTCATTATAACTTACTAGTAATACTATAATAATTATCTTATAAGGCAATACCTACTTTGTTCGCCAACATAACCATCCAGGCTGAGGGGGGTTGGCCCACTTAAATACAAAAGGTATGTCCATGAGAAACACAAAGCAAAAATCACCCCTAGGAAGATAGGGAGTGCTGGATTCAATAAAATCAATTTCACAAAACTGAGGAACCTTCGTGAAGACTCTTGAATATGAATTCTGTCAGCAATGGCTAGTACAAGGCAAAGGGGTTAACAAGATGGAAGTGTGGACAAAAGCAGATTGAAAAATGTTTATTAGAAACATGTGGGCAACCTTCAAAAGGTAATCCAGCTATTTCCATGAATCCAGCTCTTGGCTATAAATTACAGAACGAAGGAGAGAGTAGTAAGTACAGTTCAAAAGAAGAGAATTCCCACCCAAAATAAAAAGGAGAAACCCACCCTCCTTTACTTGCCATCTTCATGGAAAGTTTTATGCTTTTTTTGGCCCCCTTTCGTTCTCTCCTTGTCTCCTGACACCCTCTAATTAGTATCTCTGCCTCTGGCACCCGTGCTTGCTGTAGGTGGCTGGTGTGACATTGGATGCCTGCCCCTGCAGTGCGATTAGGCACCCTGCGGTGCACAAACAAAAAACCAGAAAGCCTGAGCCAACTATTTTCCTATGAATAGAACGTGTTTCTTTATCAAGATAAAAGATATGTGTGTGTGTGTATTTGTATAGAGATGTGCTATACATATAAACATAAATATAGGGGATTTTGTGCATGTGTATTGCATGTGAGCTTCTTAGTCTACTTAAAAGGTTCAGGGTCAGAAATATTTTGGTATGTCCTCAAATAGGACTGGAAACTCCTAAACATTTGTCCTTCATGTTTGAAAGACTAAAAGAAGAGGATGAAAGTTCCTAAGCAAGCCAGAGTTGAGTGAAACTTTCTTGATCTTGAGATTAAAGAAGGTCCCAAGAAATAGTTAACCCTCTCCTTCCTCAAACTTCTTCAATGACATCTTAAGGTGGAATGTCTTCCTGTGCCTTGGAGACAGAAATCTGTGTCCCTGCACTTTTAGTCCTCTCCCACCTCCAGTGTAAGATGGAAAGAACTTATTTCCCACGGCCAGATATCCAATTAGTGTTTATCGAGTGATTACCAAGGACTGAACATTCTGCCTCTTTGATCAAAGGGCATTTCACATCTCACTGAGGTTTATTTTCCAGAGAGCTATAACCACCCCACTGTGAGTGCTGTGATGCTGAAAGATGATGATGGTGGATGGTAATAATCAATGATGAAAAAATGGTGCCGCAGAGGAGGATTTGCAAGGGGACAGTCTTCAGGGGGGTGGTGACATATTTTGGAAAGTCCCAGTATTAATACTGAAGGATTAGTGTTAGGGCCAGGGTAGTCAAAACATGGTGACTAGTTAGACCTATCAAAGCCCACTCAACTCTCTAAACTTTAATTATGGATGCACTCTGCTACAGTCCTTACTGATGACCCAGACCTGGAAGGTAGGTTGTCCCCTTCTCCCAATGTCTGTCAGACCCTCGAGCTGGGAACTCTTTCATAAGGGCACTAATCCCAATCATGAGGGCTCCACACTCATGGTCTAATCACCTCCCAAAGGCTCCGCCTCCTAATACCACCACCTTTAGGGTTAGGATTTCAACAAATGAATTTTTGGGGGACACAGATATTCAGACCATAGAAGATATCAGCTCTAGTGCCTGGAGCAGGGCAGGGTAGCCAATTAATAAATGTTGAGCAAGTAAATGAATGGGTGTATCAACTACCCTAAGCATGCTATGGGTTCAGAGAAGGGGAAATCGCCAAGAGTTAACACAGAATGGATTGGTTTAATGGACGAGATGGAAACCCTCATGGAAGAATGAGTTGGACTGGGGACTGCAGAGAAGTATTCCATTTCAAAAGGACAGCATGAGTGTAGGAGTTCAGACACAACCGGCTGACAGTTGAGAGGAATGAGAACTTCCTAAAAAAATAGATGCAAGGGCTCATTTCCCCTGTAACCATCACATACAATTTTGCCAACAGAAAAAAACCAACTTTACTTTCCAATGTAAGGGAAAGGAGTGACGTAGTGAATTTTAGCAACATCCCAGCTATTATTAGCTATGTAAGCCATTACCTTTTTGAGTTCACAGTCTTTAGCTGTGAGTACTCATGTGAGTTCACTTCCCATGAAAGGCCTGACATTTTAGATATAGCTCTGAACATATTCAGAGCCTCTGAATTCTTTGAGGTGAGAGAAGAGAGTTTATTCTGACAATTCCAGCTAAACATGAGCAAACAATGCCAAGCATGGACATGCTAAAAGCCAGGGACCACAAACTCAAATGGCTTCTGGGGCCAGGCAGGTAAGGTATGAGTGAAGCTGACAAGGTGTAAAACAGTAAGAAACAGCAATAGGCATGTGTCCTCTAGAGAGTGTGCAACTCTCTTAAAGCAATCAAGCTAACTTTTAAAATCCACTTAGCTGGGACTTCCCTGGTGGTGAAGTGGTTAAGAATCCGCCTGCTAATGCAGGGGACACAGGTTCAATCCCTGGTCTGGGAAGATCCCACATGCCACACAGCAACTAAGCCCATGCGCCGCAACTACTGAGCCCGCGCTCTACAGGCCATGAGCCACAACTACTGAAGCCCACGCACTCTAGGGCCCACGTACCACAACTACTGAAGCCCGTGCTCCGCAACAAGGGAAGCCACCGCAATGAGAAGCCCGTGCACCGCAACGAAGAGTAGCCCCTACTCGCCACAACTAGAGAAAGCCCACGTGCAGCCATGAAAACCCAACACAGCCTAAATTAATAAATAAACAAAAAATTTAAAAAAATCCACTTAGCTAACCAAAGAGATTATCTGTGAGCTGAACGGAACCTCTGGTTACCAGTTTGCAACTCACAGAGCAACAAAATACCTATATGCCATTGATATGTCCAAATAGCCTAGAATGCTTGAAAGTTTAACCGAATAAAAAGGTCTGTGAGACAAGGGATCCTTGTTTGTTCCCTGATGCCTCCCAAGTGCCTGGACCAGATGCTGGTGCGTGATAGGCACTCAATAAATGTTTGCTGAATGAATGACTAGCCAATGTCCCAGAGACATTTCATATTGATTACCAGAAAAGAACTCAGTGACCATGAGGTTAGGTGTCTGGGTAGATAAAAGGAAGATTGTTCTGTTTTTCTCATGCTGCAAATTTAGTTGTGGCTTTACTGGCTGAGAACCTTGGAAACTTTTCATAATTAAACAGATCCCAGTCCTCCATTTCCGTGGGGAGAAATTGTCTAGGATCTGTACGCTTTGACAGTCTCCCTCTGAGCTACATTCATAGAAGATGTATTCTATACAAATTAGACTCTGCAGGGAGATGCAAAGAGCCATTAAAACTACGCTGACTCAAAAGTCCACGCTTTTATCACCCAGAAGGTGATGAGATCAAACACTCTTAAAACCAAAGCTTGCTAAACCTTTTAAATGTAATTTCTACCTGGGGATTATTGTGGTTCACGGGGAAAGTGGGGTATGGCAATCATTTCCATATATTCTCAAATGCTTTGACATCACAATAAGGATGGTAGGTAGCAACTCTATCCTAGACCTAAAAGTCACATTGTTTTCATCAACGTGACTAAAAGAGTCAAGGATGGACTTAAGGCTTCTAATTCTGTGTCCACTACCAACTGATGTGACCTTGAGCAAGCTGGTTTATCTCCAAAGAAGGTAAAGACCATAACCTGAAACTGATCTCTGGAACATAGCTTATATTTAAGAATGAATCAGTTTGCAAAGGACTCTACCTTAGACAAAAAAATAAATACTAAGTTCTAACAACAGAAATGAGCACAGTTGCATGGTTTCATTAATGAAATGAACAAGCAAAAACACTGAGGCATTTACGGCACATACTATCAGCGTCACAAAAGGAATCTATAAGGCTATGCCTGAAAAGATAGACCACTGGCTCACCTATCAAAACTGGACTCCACTCCATTCTTTTGCGTTTTAACAATGCACTTTCTGTCCTTTTCAGTGTTACTTCTTGGCTACGTATTTGAATATTTTTTAGTCTACCACAACTCTACTGTGTGCACCTCACCAAAAGAAAGAAAACGAGGTAAAGAAAGCGAGGCACGCTCTTTAAGAAAGACTGTTCATTTACCGTCTAATTTTTAAAAGAACATTTTCCTAAAGCTAAAAAAAGTTCTCAATAAATCTGTGTTTAATTCAAAATAATAAAGGGAAACACCTAGCCCAGTACCTGGAACATAAAAGTAACTTCGTGGTAGACGTGGTCACTATTATTTTAGAAAACAAAGCACAGTGTACGGCTTTGCTTTTTTCAAGACAGGTAAAATACACTGCATAAGATAGTTCTCAAATGCATCTGGGCATGAAAAGGATCTGATGAATATGTTTAAAATATAGATTCTCAGGCCTCACTAAGTCAGATTATCTGGGAATCTAAAATCCCTGATTCTACATTTTAAGAAATCTGCCCAGGTTATTCGGAGGCAGATGGTCCATGGACTCACATAAGGGAAGCACTGCCCTAGATTTTTCATTAAACACCTGAAATTTTAAGAATCCAGTATATGTTATTAGAAAGAAAAAAAGTATATAGTATGTATGTGTGTGTTTCTATATATATACACACACACATATAATCACACACACATTTTATGTACATATACATATATGTGTGTGTGCATGTATGTGTGTGTATTGTGTGTATATGTATGTGCGTGTGTATGTGTGAGTGAGTGTGTGTGTGTGAGTGTGTGTGCGTGTGTGTTAACAAAGATGCTTTGCTCGACGAAACTTTAGTCAGGCTCCTGAACCTCCTCCTAGGCCCATCTGCGCACTTCCTTATAAAATCCAGTTCTAGCTAAAACTAAGCCAGTTTAGTGAGTTTTCCATCCTCCATATCTGATCCCCCTCCGTATCTGAGCAGGTTCCTCAGCCTCCACCATTCCCCAGGTGATGTCTGATCCTCTTGGCCTGTCTTCAGCAAGAATCCTGTTAGGTCAATTTAGCCCAAAATCCTCTCACCCCTGATATTTTCTCTTAGTAATTTCCATCCACTGACCCCTACCCTGCTCCTTGGCTATAAATCCCCTTTTGCCCACACTATATTCAGAACTAAGCTTGGTTTTACACCGAGGTCTCTTCTCCTCTATTGGAATAGCCCTGAATGAAATCTGTTTTTACCTCTTTAACTACCGTCCAGCTTTTTCTTGGACGTGTCCATGTGTATGTATGTGCTTATGTATGTATGCTTACACAGAGCCACACTTTTCATTGCCAATGACTGCTTCTCAAGGAGAAAGATCTTTGCCTTATGAGCCTTTAAAAAGCACCACCCTGAACTAAAATGAGTGACTGAAGCCAATAAACCTCTTAAACTTAGCAGGGAATCATCTACACAAGGGAACTTTTAATCTCAATCCTTAAATGCATTCATTGACTTCTATAAGTAGGAAAAATAACAGATATAACTCATTTTTGACAACCAGATCTGAAAACTTGCCTTTGTGCTGAAAAACAAATGAGAAACTTAGAAAATATTATCAAAAAGTGGGAAAGCTTCTGAAATTTCCCAGGATGGGTTGCCAAATCCTTGTGTGCCCCCCTTCGCCCCACTTTACAGCCTTTCCCACTGTGAACATGGTACTCAGGGCCTGACTATATATAAATGTTTAGACCATTTCATTAATGGATTGGAGGGGAGGCCTGGGTACAAAGGAAAACTGGGAGATCCCCTCTGCGACTGGGGAGGCCACCTGAGTCAGCGGGAAGTTAACTGACTTTCGACTGGGGCTGCGGGTACTTGTTACATCCTAGGGAGAGACATATTTTTACTGATGCTGCAGTCTGACCTGTACCTGTATTCTTAAATTTAAATAATTTGGAATAAAAATACTTCTCTTTCATTCTCTCTTTTGATTCACCATCTGCAGGGATGTTCTAATAGGAAAGCTGATTCCTCCAAACTTCAGAGACTTTGGGGCCTGAGGGGATGCTGAAACAATTCCAGCCCACGTAAGTAAGGACACGAACGGTGTCATTCATTCTCTCTCTTCCCCTCTCCCTCTCCCTCCCTCCCTCCCTCTGTCACTCTCTCCCTCTCTTCCAGCCATAAGAAAAGATGAACGAGCTGGGCCTGCTAACATTTTCCTGGACCCCATAGCTTTAAAGGACAAGCCTCAAGGTCTATGCCTAAGATTAGGATAGGATCGCGGGATACTTATCTCTTTTAAAAATTTGATACGCCAAGGCAATGATAATTGTCAGAATTCATGGGTCTCATCCATTACTGACCAGCTACATTAGGATGATTATAGTTTTATTATAAGTAGCAAACGGACAGAGATTTTCATGTGACTTAGAAAACGACATGATTGTTAGTTAACAATCCACACGGGAAGACAGTTGAACACAGTTTTACAGACATGACCCATGATATACTTACAAATGGGTAAAGAAAACATCTCTGGGAGAAGCTTTATGATAAGTGAAGAAAGCACATACAAAATTGGGTAAAACTATGCTGCTCACCAGTGTCTTCTGAGAAAGTACCTGCTGCAGCACGGTGGCCTGGTACATAGGTGCCACAACAATTATTTACTAAACAAATAAACAAATGATTTGAGCTATGGAAGATGCATTGGGAAAAAAATACTGGAAGGAAAGTGCCCGTGTGTTAATAGTGTTCTCCTGTCTCTTTTGACTTTTTTGTATTCTTTGTACAAATTTTCTACAGTAAGCATGTATGACTTTTATAACTTGAAAAAATAAATACAAAAACAAACAAGGTCTTTTTCTTTTCTAATTCTACAGTTTTTTCCCATCTGAAAACTTTGAGGTCTGTTTTCCTATAGCTGGCCATTCCTTTTGTATTTTATCCCACGAAGGAATATTTTTTTCCAATATTGAGAGTACAACTCTAGAGAGAAAAAGATGCCCTTTAGCTAGAAGAGCTTAAGACCAACTAAGAAAGTTAAGATAGAACGTAACAGAAAACTACAACTGGGCTTGCTAACAACCAAACAGGAGCAAGTAAATAGAACAGGAAAATCTGTCCACAGAGTAGGAAATGACAGTATTTCATCAGGTCAGTGCGCTCCACTGCCATTTACTTCATTATCATTGTGGTGTAAAAGCTGGGAGAACTGAAGAAAACTCTGCAGGCTGGCTGAGGTTTTCTGAGCGTTAATTTGTATCCACTCATTCCATCACTCATGTTATTGCCACACGCTTGTCAGTCACAGTGCCTTTGTATGAGGCTGGTTGAGACTCAGATCAAACGTGTGGCAGATAAAAGACTCCTGAAGTTCTTCCAGTCTTAAAAGACTTTGCAGATTGGACTGACTTTTACTTAAGCGAAAGAACCTCATCAACGACAAAACCTAAGGCATTCAACAGCAGAACTCCTGATGAGCTGAAATGCCCTTGGGGAGACCAACGATGGCAGCCGCCGCAGGGCCTGGAGATCAAGACCGTAATGAGTGGTGCTAGGGGGAGAGAATCTTTCATTTTGTGTAATATGCTCTATTTACATTTGTATAGAAAATTTCAAAATCCTTTCAGAGCATTAATCACTTTGATCTCTGTAACCACCCTTTCAAGTAAATACGGCAGACTGCATCATCCTCCTTTCACTGACGGATAGATTGAGGATCCCAGAGATGCAGTACTTTATAGACCTTTACACTGTTTTCTGGGAGGAAACTGAAGCAGGCCTGGAACTGGGTTCCGTGCCCTTTCAACATGCCTCACTGCCTTTATGTGCCCTGCAGGAACTGAAAGAGCGGAAATGCTCACACCTATGGCACTGAGATACTCTTAACTGTCATTGGTATTAGGTGAACAGTCCCTGGTAATTGATCCAGTTTGATGTGTACACGGGCAAGTAATTTTCTGTTAGACATCATCATCATTAGCATTCAACAATTAAAATTCTCATCCCTTTAGCCCGGAAAAGCCAATGGAGAAGCTGTTCAGGTAGCTCTGATCCAAATTTCACGGATCCAAGAGGCTTGGTTTTTCCATCGAAGGTACAGTAAAGCATATAAATAATTGGCCCTGGAGCGCTGCTGAATGGCTGACCCTTCTGAGGCTTGCCGGCCACCGTGGGTGGCTCTGTTCAGACTGTCATCTGGCAGCTGCAGCTTTCAAGCAATTACCCATGGCCACTTAGTGACAGCATTAGGAAAGTTAAGTTGGGATAGCTCCCAACTCGTAATTTACCTCTCAATAAAAATGGAAACTTAAAAAGAAAACTAGCTTGGCTGCAGCCTCTAAGTGTTTTTGAAAGACCCAGCTGGGGCAGGGGGCTATGAAGGAAGCCATCTGACCAAGAACTTGGATTAGCTGGAGATGTTGGGGGAGGACCTGGAGAGCCCCAGGAGCTCTTTGCAGGGGGCAAAGGAGCTACAGGGGTTTTAAGAGGAGGAAGTGGAAAATTGGTGCTTATCCAGAGGGTGCTTCTCTCTTACACATGCTCAGACTAGACCCTGTGATCTCTGCCCTTTTCAGGCATGTTTTCTTTCCTCTCCTTTGATAGTGCATCTTAGACCTGGTACCATCAATGTAAACATTTAGGACTCTATTTTGTAATGTTGGGGAATTCTTTTTGCTACATGTGACCATTTCAGACGCCCTAACTGAAAGACAGTCAACTTGATCTTAATTTTGAATCCTGTGAGTTGCTTATTTGTTTGAAAAATTATTTCAGATTCAAAGAACTTTATAAGAACTATAATCAAAAGAAAAAAAGGAAGTGGGGGGAGAAACCACCCACCATGCTACCACCCTAGCGTTCACTTTTCCTCCTATACACTCATTTCAGGGAATTTTTAATTTAATTTAATTTTTTTAATTTTTTATTTATTTACTTTTGGCTGCCTTGGGTCTTTGTTGCTGCGTGAGGGCTTTCTCTATCTGCAAGGAGTGGGGGCTACTCTTCATTGTGGTGCGCGGGCTTCTCATTGTGGTGGCTTCTCTTGTTGCGGAGCGTGGGCTCTAGGCATGTGGGCTTAAGTAAGCTGTGGTGTGCGGGCTCAGTAGTTGTGGCTCGCGGGCTCTAGAGCACAGGCTCAGTAGTTGAGGCGCATAGACTTAGCCACCCTGAGGCATGTGGGATCTTCCCGGACCAGGGCTCGAACCCGTGTCCCCTGCATTGGCAGGCGGATCCTTAACCACTGTGCCACCAGGGCAATCCCTCAGGGAATTTTTTAAAAAGAAGTTTCCCACTAAAGATGCTGCATATTTCACGGGACAGGGCTTCAGCACAGCAATCAGGATAAAGTGGCAGGCTTAGGGAGGGTGACTATCGTTTTAAACGTGAGTGAATACCAGAACTCTCCCAGAAGTCCTCAGCTGGTTAATGTTTAGCTGCTTCTCCAACCTCCAGCTCTGTAGGTTCTCCCACCGCCCATGGTTCTGTTCCAAGAATTCTTGACATTGGAAATTTGCTCAGCTCCTTAAAATTCAAGCAAGACTTAATTTAAACAAATGGTTCCGTTACCATCTGGGAAAGGCCTGGCAGAGAGGTAGAAAAACCCTCTAAGACGTTTAGTCGGTTTTACTCTGCATTTTCCTAATAGTTTGCGTTGTGTGCCTCTTTCTAGTTAGCTGTTGCTAAGTCTTCATGTTCTCCTTGCCCACTTTCACCTGTTTAACTTGAATTTCTGTGCCTCTTCCTTCTCTCTCCAGTTTCCCTCCTTTTGATTTTTTCTTCCTTCCTCTTCTGATGGGCTGCTAATGTAGTGTGCAGCACATCCTCATAGGCTTATTCGGAAAGGTTCCTGCAGAAGTGTTGCTTTTTTGATCATCCTGGGCAGCAACATCTTCATCGGTCGGTAGGAGAGGGACAAAAGTGCTAACTCTGGTTATGATTTCATTTCTCATCCTATTTCTAATTTTTAAAAGCTGACAGACACCAAAAGCAAAGGTAACAGAAGCAAAAATAAAACAAGTGGGACTACATCAAACTAAAAAGCTTCTGCAGAGCAAAGAAAATCATCAACAAAATGAAAAGGCAACGTACTAAACGGGAGAAAATATTTTCAAATCATGTATCTGATAAGGGGTTAATAGCCAAAATATATTAAGAACTCGTACAACTCAATAGCAGGAAACCGAACAATTGGATTAAAAAATGGGCAGAGGCAAAAAAAAAAAAAAAAAAAAGGGCTTCCCTGGTGGCGCAGTGGTTGAGAGACTGCCTGCCGATGCAGGGGACACGGGTTCGTGCCCCGGTCCAGGAAGATCCCACATGCCGCCGAGCAGCTGAGCCCGTGAGCCATGGCCACTGAGCCTGCACGTCCGGAGCCTGCGCTCCGCAAAGGGAAAGGCCACAGCAGTGAGAGGCCCACGTACGGCAAAAAATAAAAATAAACAAATAAATAAAATAAAATAAAAATTGGGCAGAGGATTTGAATAGACATTTTTCCAAAGAAAACATGCAGATGCCCAAGAGGTACATGAAAAGGACTCAACACTACTCATCTTCAGGGAGATGTAAATCTAAACCATAATGAGATATCACTTCACACCTGTCAGAATGACGCTCATCAAAAAGATAAGAAATGGTAAGTGTTGGGAAGAATATGGAGAAAGGGGAACCCTGTGCTCTGTTGGTAGGAACCGTGAATTAGTGCAGCCACTAAGGAAAAGAGTATGGAGGTTCCTCAAAAAATTAAAAATAGAACTATCATAGGATCCAGCAATCCCACTTCTGGGTATTTATCTGAAGAAAACAACACTAACTGAAAAAGATATCTACACCCACATATTCATCACAGCATTGTTGACAATAGCCAAGACGTAGAAACAACCTAAGTGTCCACCGATGGATGAATAAAGAAATACATACATACAATGGAATATTGTTCAGCCATAAAAATGGGAAATCTTGCCATCTGAAACAACACAGATGGACCTTGAGGGCATTATGCTAAGTGAAATAAGTCAGACAGAGAAAGACAATACCATATGATCTCACTTAGAGCTAGAATCACACACACACACACACACACACACACACACACACACACACACACAAAAGAACTCATAGATACAGAGAACAGATTGGTGGTTGCCAGAGAAAGGGATTGGGGTGGGTGAAATAGGTGAAGGGGTCAAAAGGGACAAACTTCCAGTTATAATATAAATAAGTCCCAGGGATGTAATATACAGCATGGTGACTACAGCTAATAATACTGTACTGTATATTTGAACGTTGCTGAGAGAGTAACTCTTAAACGTTCTCATCACAAGAAAAAGAAATGTGTAATTATGTGTGGTGATAAATGTTAACTAGGCTTGTCGTGGTGATCATCTCGCAATATATACAAATATCGAATCATTATACAGTACTCTTGAAACTAATATAATGTTATATGTCAACTATATCTCAACAAAAAATAAATTAAAAGCTGACAAATACCACAAAATCCAGACATAGCATTACATAATTATTAAAATAATAAATATCTATATTATGTATTTTATAGAAATTATATATACATATAAATTATAAAATGTATATAACGTACTTATGGAATGTATCTATATAATGTATTAATGTATTGACTGACCAGTCCACCATTATTTTTTCCTACATTTTTGGTTATGAACTTTTTTTTTTTTTTTCGGTACGCGGGCCTCTCACTGCTGTGGCCTCTCCCGTTGTGGAGCACAGGCTCCGGACGCGCAGGCTCAGCGGCCATGGCTCACGGGTCCAGCCGCTCCGCGGCAGGTGGGATCCTCCCTGACCGGGGCACAAACCCGCGTCCCCTGCATCGGCAGGCGGACTCTCAACCACTGCGCCACCAGGGAAGCCCTATGAACTTTTTATATAAAAATGATTTTTGTAATATCACATAGAAGCAAGCAACTCACTATTCTTAATGTCACGTAAGTTTTTTGGATTGTTGTCAAACTTAGGAAAACTACTAAGTTTTTGTTTCAGGAGTAAGTCTTAAGATTTCAAGGCATTAATCATTTTAAATACTGTAAATTGAAGTAACTTATGAATCAGTCTGTCATAGATGTCCTTGTAGTGGCCCATTATGATTTTTAAAAAATTTTTGATCTCTGGCAGGATAAAACCTCCACTGTGACCCAACAGCAATGAGAACTAAATCTTTTATTTATAATACTAAACTTCTGATGACTGCACAAGTTTTATACAGACTAGCTGCCGGCTGTGTACATTTCAAACCAGTTTCTTCTTCGTTACAGATACACTTTGGTGTTGCACAGCCTTGTTTTACAATGCCAGGTGAGGAAGCACGGTAGACCATAGGGATGTTCATAAAAGCCCTCCCCACACTGGGACAATCAGTGTGACTTATTTCTACAGGAAAAAAATGGGAACCAAATAAATATATCCCATGAAATCCAAACCAAACGTTTGTGCAATTCAGCTTTCTCTTAGCTGGATCCCCAAAATGATGGTCACCACCTCTGATGACACCAGATGTAAAAAGTCATTAGAGGGCAAGTTGAAGAGGAAAAAGTGTTTTTAATGGATTACAGTTAAAATACCTTATTATTTCCCGATTTTACAAGGACACTTGACATGTGAACACATTCCTGGTCATGCTCAGGACCTTGCAAGAAGCCGTACAAATGATAACTCTGAACCTGCAGCTTTACTTGCTTCACTGTGAATCTGCCTCTGCGATAGAATAAATTCAACTTGGGCTTTTTTAGAGATAGAAAAAAGCTTTAAGGACAACAGGAAATTATTCTGTAATGAGAACTAAATTCAGTTGCCTTTACATATTTCAGCAGACAAAAATCATAACTTTTGTACAGTGGCTGTCTGTATAGATGCAGCTATTGAGTACAATTTCAGACCCATAGATTATGAGAGGCACACGGTGACAGTGAAGGGAAGGGTGGCTTGTTGAACCAAGGAACTGGTGAAGCAGAGCAATTGGGAATCACTTCAATTCAGACCCCAGGCAATTCTGGCCTTGCTTCCGGCCCTCCAGTGTTACCCAAGATATTGAGAGAATCACCATCTCATCTTTGGCAAGCAACTTCTTTCAAAACCAAACCAACCAAATGAAAACATCAACCTTTCTTCCTCTTCCATCTCACCCAAAAACCTCATCCTTTCCTTGTCAAATGCTTAACCCAGCTGATAGGAGAAAGGAGAGTTCTTTTTGTTTGTTTACTGGTTTGGAAGACACCTTGACTTCTGCCTTGGAGTCTATTTTCATTAGACACGCCCCTTTATAATGGGCTCTGATGTCCATCTTCTGGGTCTCCACACTAAGAAACCAGTGAAAACTCTTCCACAGCAGGTTAGGGAACATGGGCTGATCCAAGATGGACCTTCATGATATCAACAGTGGTGGAGGGGGATCTGTGTTCCTTTGCTCAGTGGGTGGGTTCTTTCTTTTTTGAAACTGTGCTCTTTGTGGGTTTTGACCCTAGAGAGTAGAAGGGAGAAGCTCAAAAACCTAGTGATGTGGAGAAGTGAAATATGACATTGCTGAGCTGTTTTCCCCACAGCTATCTCCCACTCTAATTTCCCTAATGAAACAACATCCAAGAATCAAAAACCACAGTTCACAAATTCATTCATAAAAATTCATTCACAAATATTTGTTAAATGCCAGCATTGAAGATGTAGCAGTGCACAGGGCAAAGTTTCTGTCCTCACACTCATGACATTCTAACGAGTGAGGCCCTAAGCTGGGAATGAGAGAAGCGACAGCTTAGTGGGAAGTAGGGCATGGTGGAAGATGAGGAGGGAGAAGTGCCCTGGGTCACAGCCGCTAGAGCTTCAAGGGCCACAGTGAGGGCTTTGGATTTTACTCTAATCCATTGGAAAGTTTGTGACATCATCTGGTTATTTTAAACGGCCCACTCTGGCTGCTGTACTGAGAATAGACTGTAGGGGGCGCGCAGAGGCAAGGAGCTCGGTTTAGAGGTCGTCGGAATAAGAAGCGAGAGCTGAAGGCGGCTTGGTCTAGGGAGGTCACTGTGAATCCGCTTTTGTGCGTCAGTACAAGGAACTGAGAGCTCACTGATACACAGCAATGAGCAATGTTTGACCAAATCTGGACCCAAAACCCTTGCTGAATTTGCAAAGCCTCCTAGTTACATTTCCCACAAATTTTCTGCATCTAACTCCAAACGGAAGATTGCAGAACTTCCATATCATAGCAGGGGTTAGATTGACAGACTGAGTGCCCACGCTTCCCTTATTCATTTGCACAAACTGCACAGTGGATGACAAAGTTTTGGGGGCCAGACAGACCCGGGCTGGATGGAGTCCATACTCTGCCAAGGAGAGCAGAGCAACTCTGGACAAGTTCTTAACCTCAGAGTCTCCGTTTCACAGGGTGGAAATGGAGAGACTGTTGCCATCAAGTTGTGGGAGGGACAAATTAGAATTATGTAAGTAAGGGTTTAGCAGAGTGGAGGGCATTTGATAGAAATCGGATCCAAAATATAGCCACATCAGGGTGAAAACGGCCACTTTCTGCACTTTGGAGGTAAAATTTCTTCTGCAATTTTCTAATTACCTGCTGAAACATCTTTTGGAAAAGTACCCAGATTCCTGGCAAGTCTCCAGGAAATAGACTTGATCTGGCTGATTCTCTAAATTAGCGTATTTCCAAGTAGGGACTGCACCGATTGTGACACCAGAGGTGCTTATTAAAATGCACATTCCTGGGCAGCGTCCCATTAGTTCCAAACAAGAAGCTCTACGGCGAGGGCCAGGATCTGCATTTAAGGCTCCTCACCGGTCGTGCTGCCTTTCAAGAACCATCCCCCTGCGAGCTCCAGGTAGGCCCGGGGAGAAGGGGCCCCAGGACACACCCCAACGGCCATGGAAGCGTTGGAGCCAGGGCTCCGCCGTGCTTTGCAAAAAAAGCCCCCTCTGCCTCCACCGCGGCGGCCGCAGGAAGCTCCGCCGCCAACGGGAACAATTTTCATCTAGGGAACATCTCAGTCCTTTTGGTCGTTGCAGTTATTTACCTCTTAGTTTAGTGTCCCCTCCCGCAGCCCCCCACTCCCACCGCAGGCCAAGCCGGGCAACGCACGGCCTTCGCGCACCTTGCAGGCTCTCACTTTCCTGACCGCAGCGACACCTGCTGAGGCAACGCAGTATGTGCATGCGCAACGCGGAGATGGTGCCTCTGGCTGAGCATCCCGGCGGCCGCGCGCGGGGCAGGGGGACCGCACAGGGCAAGGAACGCAGGCCGGTCGCCTGGCTAAGGATCGTCGGGGCCGCTGCCCGGCGTGGGGGCCGTAGGGGAATTTCAGAGTGGGCCCCGCTGGCCCGCGAGATCTTGCTAGAGGACCAAGTGTCTTTTTAGAAAATCGAAGGACCGGCGCCCTCCTGCGCTCGCCAGCCGATTAGCGTTTCCGTTAGAGTGAAATGAGCCTCACAGAAAGGGAAGGATGCGACCCTGCAGTCCAGGATGAAAAAAGATGCTGCAATCCCCTTGCCGCTCCCTGCCAGTCAGGGCTTGGAGCCACGGCTCCTACCACTCCGCCCTGTTTATGTGGGTCTCTGCGCCTATCTCATCACTATTCCCCAAGCGGTAACTCTGCAGGAGAACCTAAAAAATTAGGTATAGTGGGAAATGTCCCTGGGAACAATTGAAGGAAGGCAGCAAAAGAGGGGACAGATGTAGAGGAAAGCGAGAGAAATAAAGAGAGCTTTCTTAGAAAGGTTTAATCGGACAGGAGGAGGGCAGAAGCGAATGGGATCCTAGCCCATGACACTACCCTCCACACCTTCCACAGCCACCCCATCTTTCTCTCCTTGCTCCTGAGGGGTGTCTGGAGGCACAGGACTTGACACTGAAGTCTCCCTCACTTGGGTATCGTAGCTTGGGCAGCTGTAACAAATATATTAGTCACTAGGTGACTTAGAAATTTGTATCACAGTTCTGGAGGCTGGGAGGAAAGAGATCAGGGTGCCAGTATGGTTGGGTTCTGGTAAGACCCTCTTCCTGGTTTGCAGCCCAAGGACTTCTTGTAGTGTCCTCACGTGGTGGATAGCAGACCGAAGTAGTAAACTCTGTCTCTACTTAAGAGGGCACTAATCCCATTCACAGGGCTCCACCCTCATGACCTAATTTTGTTCCAAAGGCCAAATACTATCACTTTGGGGATTAGGGCTTATGAGATTTTGGGGTGTGGGGGGATGCAGTCCATAAAAAGGGCCCCTCAGGATATCTGGGGGGATCCTGAGATAGAAGTAATTTACTCTGTCACATTAGATATTATCACCTTGTGTTCCTTCCACTCTCAGCTCTATGAGATATGAGACTTTGTGTCCCTGTTGTACCCCAGTGCCTGGCATATAGTAGCTGCTTAATACGTATTTGTTCAATGGACAATTCTAAAACACACTAATTTGGAGTTTACTGTGTGCCAGGCAGTGTTTTAAGATCTTCACCTATAGTAACCGACTTATTCCTCACTACAACTGTAGGAGGTAAGGTTTTCAGATAAAGAAATCCAGTCATCCCATAATGTACATGGGGTCACACTATGGAGTCCTCACAGCTAACCAGGGCACCACACTGCCTCTTATGAATGAATTCATAAGGTTTTCTGGAAGAAGATATAGGCTTTTGGGCTGCAAAGACCTTAGTAACAAGGAGGCCTTCTGACTTAATGTTGGGGAAGAAGTGGAGCTGAGCCCTGGGGTCTCTAGGCTCCTAGACAAATGTCTGGAACCTCACCCACAGTAACCAGCCCCTAGGGGCTCTTTCTCATGCTTGTGGCTATGGCCATGGTTCTCAACTTGGTCTGCACATTGGAGTCACCTGCAAGAGCTTTTTTTGAAAAAACCCAGTGGCTCAGGCCACCCGTTAACACTAACTGAATCAGAATCTTTAAGGCTGAGTCCCAGCCATCATTTCAGCACTTCTGAAAGTTTCCCCGGTGATTCCAACGTGCAGGTAAAGCTGAGGATATGGGGAGTTGGCTGGGAAACAGGAACCTTGTTCTTAAACTGTGGCCATTAATCACTGATTCAGAATCACTGGGTTTGCTTTTCAACAGTATAGATTTCTGGGTCCCATCCAGATTTACTGAATCAAAATCTCTTGGAGTGGGTCACAGGATCTGCTCAAAAGAAGAAACAAAACACAAGCTCCCAGAGATTTACATGCACCCTGGAGTATGAGAACCGCTAGGGCAGCTGTTTTTAAAGTACGGACCACCAGCAGCAGCAGCATCATCACCTGGAACCTGTCAGAAATACAATTGCATTGGCTCCACCGCTGACCTCCTGCACCAGAAACTGGGAATGGGGTCCAGCAGTCTGCATTCAATGAGGCTCCAGTCATCTTGGTGCCCGCCGCAGTTTGCAAACCACTTCTCCGAATAAAGGGCCTCTGGTTCGAATCCCAGCTTGGTCACTCACTAGCCATGTGACCCCGGAAAGCTTATTTAACTCCTCTGGGCTTCAGTTTCTTCATTTGTTAGTTGGGTATGGGGTGTTATTGGTTGAATTATGTTCTCCCAAATGCATATGCTGAAGCCCTCACGCCCAATACCTCAAAATGTGACCTTATTTGGAAATAGAGTCATTGCAGATGTAATTAGTTAAGATGAGGTCCTACTGGAGTAGTATGGGTTCCTAATCCGATATGACTCGTGTCCTTATAAAACGGGGAAATTTGGAGACAGACAAGCACACAGGGAGAATGTCCCATGAAGAAAGGTGTATATTGCCACAAGCCAAGGATCTACCAGAAACGAAGAGAGAGAGACCTGGAATACATCTTTCACTAGTACCACAGAGGGAACAGGGCTCTGCCCACACCTTGATTTGGGACTCTCGGTCCCAAAGAACTGTGAGACAATACATTTCTGTTTAAGCCACTCTGTCTCTGGTACTTCTTGACGGCAGTGCTAGCAAACTAATTTGGGGGCGTTTGGGATGAGACACGGAGCACAATGCCTGTACTAGTGGTTTCCCAATAAATGGGAGATTTTGTTATTTAAAAAGAAGGGAGGAAAGTGATTCTGTACACTGTCTCCTTAAGTAGGGGTTAAACCTGAGAATCAAGAAATGAAAAAGCCGAACGTTCCACCCAGTGGACTGAGGCCGGGGTGGGTGGCAGTGGTGGTGTGACTCAAACCGCCCTGGCCCTGGCTGGAGGCTAACAAACAGCGGACAGATGGTCACCATTTCTGGTCACTCCTGATCTGGATAAGAACCAAATGAGGGATCCAGAGGCAGTGGCGTGTTCAGCTCTGATGTAGCTGTCCTCATCTCTAAAGCTCTCTGTGGAGGCCTCAGCTGCCTTCCATGAATTGTCCCAGCCCTTCCTGGTCAAAAGCATCCCTGTCCCGGGGACCAGAGTCTATTACCAGTCCCCTGATCTACTCAGACCCTCCAAAACTCTGCGTGTGTGTGTGTGTGTGTGTGTGCGTG
Organism: Delphinus delphis; assembly: GCF_949987515.2. NCBI lineage: Eukaryota > Metazoa > Chordata > Mammalia > Artiodactyla > Delphinidae > Delphinus > Delphinus delphis. The sequence goes on along the minus strand of NC_082691.1, from coordinate 33,385,594 downwards.
CGTGCGTGTGTGTGTGTGTGTGTGTATGAGAGATTCACTGAATCACCTGAAATGAAATGAATGTTAGTGAGGCAGAATAAAAGTTCCCTTCATCACTCTCACAGCGTAGTTATGTGGCTGATGGTTAGACAGTGCCCAACCTCTGGAAAAGAGTAACTTCTTTCGCTTCTATTTGTTCACCAGAGAGCAGGAAGGAGCCAGGCTGCTTCAGCCTTCCTTCTGTGCATGTTACCTGAGCAACTGGTAACCTGTTGGAACCAGCAGTTCCAGTTCCAACTGGAACCAGCCTTCCTTCTGTGCATGTTACCTGAGCAACTGGATCCACTTCTTTCCTGCCAGCCCCATTCTACACCATGCCTAGCACTGGAGATTGGAGCCCATTTTGTGAGAGCTTGTCCCAAGGCAGCTGGCAAGCCAGGTTTATCAAGGGAGTGGGGTCTTATGCAATTTCCAAGGTGCTTTCCATTTTAAAGCCTGCACCACTTCTTCCAATTCACCAAGGAGGTAGAGATCATCTGAGGGACAGTGTTCCCCAGTGGCAGCTGCTCAGTGACAAAGGGAATCATCCCAGCAGGCTGGGCTGACTTCCACCACTGCCCTAGGACCTGCACAATTTCATGGCAACTTGGAGTTAATCAGGCTCAATCATGCCACATCATCACAAGTGTGACCCTTAGGCCTGCTGTTAGCTGACTTCAGTAGTTAACAGTGAGAGGCCTTCTGTTCCAATAGGAAGCTAGCATTCCAACCAACTGTAGAGTTTAAATTAAAACTACCTACTGACATCACATCCAGTTCTTGACTATCCTCTTTCCCCTCCAGGCAGTAAGGGAAATAAGGGTCACCAGTCTTGAGTTAGTAAGACTCTGCGGTGTGAGGTTGTGCAATTATGCAACCTCTCTGAATTTCAGGGCTGTGGTTTTTCTCCTTTAAAATGGGTTTAATAATACCTCTTTGGCTTTTCTCATAAGGCCGTTAAAATACAAGGAGGTTGTGTATGTGAACAATAAAGAGTGATACACATGTAAGCACTGCACAGTAGTGAAGCGGATCGTGGCATTGTAAATATATCCTATCCTGCTTGTTGGGTGGGGTTCACTGACCTGGCTATAATGGCTTTGCTTATGTCTTTAAAGAATGCAGATGAAATTCAACAGTAAAGTAGCAGATTGAATAAGGGCAGACTGAAGAGAACTAACATCTATGGGCATTATCTCATTTAATTCACTCAAAAATCAAGTGAAAGAGAAGCTGTAACCGAGTAGAACCCTATGGGGTCTTTCGAGGACAGACCCCCTCAAGTCCTCTGCCTGCCTCTTGTTTGTAGAAAAACTTTAGCCTCCTAGGCCTTCCTGGAGTTCCAAAGAATATATTTAATTAGAGACATGAGACGATGCAGAAGCAAAGGGAAACGTCAAGCAAGACAAAATAATGGTAATTTAGCCATTAAACAAAGTTGAGGACATTTAGTTCCTCCTCAAAGGCTGTAGGTAATATTCTGAGCCAAATCCTTTGAGCTGTTTTGCAGCTACTGAAACCCCGCCAGGTGGAAGAAGTTAACTGCACGCTGCCCACAAGCACGTAGACCCACCCCAGACCAGCTGGAACCAAAAGGTTGATGTTGTTAACTCCCAATTACCTCACCACGAGCTGATCACGCATTCCCAACTCCCCTCCCTTACCCTGTCTTTAAAAACCTTTCCCTGGGGCTTCCCTGGGGGGCGCAGTGGTTGAGAGTCCGCCCGCCGATGCAGGGAACGTGGGTTCGTGCCCCGGTCCGGGAAGATCCCACGTGCCGCGGAGCGGCTGGGCCCGTGAGCCATGGCCGCTGAGCCTGCGCGTCCGGAGCCTGCGCTCCGCAACGGGAGAGGCCACAACAGTGAGAGGCCCGCGTACGGCAAAAAAAAAAAAAAAACCTTTCCCTGAAAGCCTGGACTCCTTGCTTGGTGCCCTGCGATAAACCGCACTTTCCTTCACCACGACCTGGTGTCAGTAGACTGGCTTTACTTTGCACAGGCCAGTGGACCCGTTTGGTTCAGTTACAAAGTAATGAACCAAATGTTAAACCAGAGGTTCCCAAACTTTCTCAGTCATGGTCCTCCTAGCGTGTCAGCATCCCTAGTAAAGGAAATACCTAACTGTTCTATTTATTATGTAGTCAGGTTCAAACAATTTAATCCACATTGATAGTCTAACTACTTATCAGCTGTTGGGCCCTGCACATCTTCACAGTTTTTAGAATCAGATACAACGGCCAACTCATTTTTCCTTCCACATTCCTTTCATACAGTTCTAGTATTTTATCACAGCTGCAATTTTTGCTTGTCATTAACATGACATCAACAGAAGGCACGTAGTGATTTAAGATTGAAAATGAACCGTCTCAAGCTAGTGGTTCACACAGCATTGGACCCATGTTGTTGTGTTTCCCGAGAAATGTAAAAGTATCCCAGAGAACCCCCTGTGAATTCACTGGGGTGCCTCAGTGCACAGTTTGGGAACTAAGGTAAAAAACGAATGCTCAAAGGTGTGAAGTAACTTCCAGTCAGAGCTTTTCCAATGTTAACATGCACAGGGATCCCCTGGGGGTCTTGTTATACTGTCGGCTCTGATTCAGCAGGTCTGGAATGGGGCCCGAGAGGCAGCTTTTCTAACAAGCTCCTCCTGAGTTTGGGGGATATGGCCAGTTCATGGACCGCGCTCTAAGTAGTGAGGCTTTCAGTGAAGCAGCCAGGAGAGGTAGGGCAGCGAACAGTCCACATCTCCAAAGCCCATGCTCTTTCCCACAACCATACTGCTTCTCATATAACTTCTAGAAATTAGAATTTCTAGAAATTCTAGAAATTCGAATTCCAGTTTCTAGCTCTGCCCATAACGAGGCTTGAAAGTTCTCTCTCTCCTCCACAAAATAACCAAGAAAGCTGAACAAACCAAAATTCAACAACTCCTCTTAGGTCCGTCAGAGAACTGAGGTCACAGGACAAGCCACTGCCCCCAAATCTGGAGAGACCGACAGGCAGACGCAGAGAATCACAACTTACCAGAGCAGAAACGTCCGTGGAAACCAGTGCCCGGGAAGGAAAGGCTGAAGTGTATTTGCTGACTTGCTGGAGAGTTAAAGCTCCCGGGAGGCGCCCACACTTCTGTGTGTTACCTGAAGGAGCCCTGCCAGGCTCTCACAGGGAAGATCAGAGAAAAAGCCCCTCCTACTTCTGAGCAGGGGAGGGGGAAAATAGCCTTTATTAAATACACCTGGAGAATTCCATTCTTCTTAATTAACAAGGCCTGGCCTCAAAAGAAACCAATTTACCAGAGCCTAACCTGCTGAGGTTTTCCCAGATTCTAACCAACCTGGGGGAATGGAAATACCCAACTCAGCCCTCTCTAGCCTCCCTGTCTTGCCGAAAACGGAAGCAAACAAAACAAAACTGAGAAGCTCTTGTGAAGGTCACAGCCTGGACCCAGGCTCACTAAAAGGGCTGTGATCTAATCACAGGACCATAGATGCTTTCCCTCCATATCACCTTCCATCCACATCACTAGGGCTCCCTATAACAACTGGGGGATACTCCTGGGAGAACTGTGCCTCTCAGAAGATTTAAGAAGCCTCTGGGGAAATCCAAGGGCAACAGGAGAGGTAAAAACAAGGACACTGGAGGAAAGATTAGCCTCTAACACCTTCAGCTCCAGCAAACAGAAAACACAGCCCAACCCCAAGCCAGATAAACACAAAGCCTCACACTAATGGCCTGTTTCCTTCAGTTCCTTGTACCCAGTACTTCATGTCCCGGCTCACGACAAAAAAATTATAAGCCACGCTAAAAGGCAAAAACCGCTATCTGAGGAGCCTCCAAACCCCGGGCCCATGTTTCATTGTCCCATCAGACTTCACTTACAAAACACAAATTCAAAACTAAAATAATTCAGAACTTCAGGACAGAAGCCACAGAGCATTACAGCCCAAGCAGGCCACATGTCTGTGAAGCCAGCCTGCACGTCAGTCACAGTCTGGTCAGCAAGTGTGACTCTGGTTATTCACAGCTGAACTCTGTCTGCTTCAGATCCTGCCCGAGAACTAAGTTCTGGAAAGCACGGAGTTTTGAGCAGTTGGTCTTACTGCATCCACCGTGTTTTCCTTCAAATCACAGTACAGGCGGACCTCAGAGATATGGTGGATTTGGTTCCAGACGATCACCACAGAGTGAATATCACAACAAAGCAAGTCACAAATTTTTTGATTTCCCAGTGCATATAAAAGTTATGTTCAATGTGCAATAGCATTACATCTAAAAAAATAACGTACATACCTTAATTTTGAAATACCTTAATGCTAAAAAATGCTAACTATCATCTGAGCCTTCAGCAAGGTGTAGCGGTAACATCAAAGATCACTGATCACAGATCATGACAACAAATACAATCATGAAAAAGTCTGAAATATTTTGAGAATTACCAAAATGTGATACAGAAACACAAAATGAGCAAATGCTATTGGAAAAATGGCACTGAGACACTTGCTCCACGCAGGGTTGTCACAAACCTTCAATTTTGTAAAATATCTGTAGAGCACAATAAAGCAAAGTACAATAAAACGAGGTCTGCCTGTACTGTTCCTGGGACCACCTGTGCCTCAGCGGGCCTGTGGTCGCCCACGTGGTTTCTCACTAGATGCATGCCTTGGCCCTGAGGGCAAACCCTCTGTCCTGCTGCAGGACAGAGCCCCCAGTCCTGTGTATGTATCTGCCATGCTCCATCACACACTGAGGGATGTCTCCTCAGTGCAGGCATGCTTAGCTGTTTTCAGATGGAAACAGTATGTATGAAACGCTGCATGTCATCTGCAGAAGCAATTCAACTGAAAGACACTCTCATAAGATATTTACTTAAAGCAAATCAAAGCTATTCAGTAAGACAAACAGTAAAACACGGGCGACATTATCTCACTGCAAAGAGGATTGCCTCACCGACAGACGCTCATGGCCATGAGAACATAAGTAAAAACTCAACAAATGCCTGGTCCCAGTGGGTGTTCTGTCAGCCATCAGAATTTAGGCACCAAACCATAGTTCATGCAGCATGTTAGAAGCAGTGGAGGGTCAACTGAAAAGGGGAACATCCATGGTTAATGACTAATAATGCAACAGTAATTGTAACATAGGGATAGGAATTGCTATCTACCATCACAAGTGCCTTTTTGAGGGTGGATCCTGGAAAAATGAAAGGCTCTTTCATTCTGCCCAGTTCCCAAATGGGTTTGGACTTGCAGAGTCTGGCTTGGAGCTAAACTTTGGTAGTGGGGACGGTAAGGAACTGAAATTGGAAGGATCTGCTTTTCCTCCTAAAAGGAAGGCAGTAGAGGAACTGAGGAAGATGGAGTTTGCACTATGGAAAAATGGCCAAGTGATTTTTTTTTTTTTTTTAAATAAGGGATGTCTTGAATTCAATGTTAAATTGTATGTGTTGCTATATTCATGGGATGGTACGAAATGCTGATTGAGATCCATTTCTGACTCCCGAGGTTACAAAGTGGTGCTGTGATAACAACGGATACAGGGCACTGTAAGCAACCAAGTTCCCAGATTCTCCAGGTCCGAGGGGCTACCAGCATTCATATGGGATCTATGTAGACAATGAGTCAGACCTGCAAGGGGAACCAACTCCTGCTATCAGCAGACACATAAAGGTAAACCAGCGTGCAGTAAAGGGTTAACCTTTTTGCCCAAAGAAAGCCTGGACCCACGTGAGGCGCCTCAGTTAACCTCTGAGCCCGTGGAAGAGCCTGCCTGGTCAGTGTCTTTGTTTACCTGGTTGCCTTGGACCACAACGAATGGTCTACGCCAACAATGGGATTTATGATGGAGGCCTTGGGCCATATGGTATCAGCTTGACCTCTAAGGGCTGGAGACTGAAGTCAGTCATATATGTGGTCAGCTATGCTGACATGACCGACCCCCAACAAAAACCCTGGGTACCAAGGCCGGGGTGAGCTTCCCCGGTAGCGATAACCTGGGCACGTTGCCACACATCACTGCTGGGAGAAGTAAACACAGTTCCATGACTCCACTGGGAGAGGACCGATGGAAAATCACACCTGGTCGCTCTTGGACTCTGCCCAACACAGCTCTTCCGTTTGCTGTAATACGTCATAGTGGTGAGTACAGTCACTTTTCTGAGTTCTGTGAGTCCTTCTAGAGAATCATGGAACTTGAGGGTGGTCTTGGGGACCTCCTGAACTGCAGCCTGGCTCTTCTTCCCCTCACCAGGTAATTGCAGAGAAAAGAAAGGGTGGGGGCCGCAGAGCATGCCCATCCCCTTCCAGTTCTGCAGGCTCAGATCCCAACACCCTGCCCTGCCTTGAAGGGGGTGATACTGACAGGAGAGTGGAATTTTAGAAATAAACAGCATGGAATTTTTGTAACCAGAAGAAGACTGTTAGAATAACAAAGTGATTGGAAAGTAAGAGTCAGCCTGAGATGTGGAGGGAGCCCGCCTGATGCTTTAACAGAGGCCAGTGGGAGGAGTTGTTGAAAAAAAGGTTCCTATTGATACCGTACCATTTGAGATGCCTCAGTGAAGCTGGCCTTCACACAAATGTTCTTTCTGCATAGGGCAGTCATTTTCAACCCAGACTGCACTTAGAATAAGGCCCTAAGGCATGTAGGCCTTATCTGCAGGAATTCTATTTTAATTAGGGTGGTCTAGAGGGTTGCCATTACTAATTTTTTAAAATTAGCTTTATTGAGAAATAATTTACAAACTATAAAATTACCAGTTTTAAATGTACAATTTGTTGAGCTCTGAGAAACATACATACTAAAAACACTATTTCCATCTCCCCAGAATGTTCCTGTCTAGGCTGTTTAGGCTGCTATAACAAAATACCACAGAGCGGGGAGCTTGTAAGGAACATACACTGATTCCTCCCAGTTTTGGAGGCTGGGAAGTCCAAGATCAAAGTGCCAGTATGGTCAAGTTCTAGCAAAGGCCTGCTTCCTGGTTCATAGCTGGTACCTTCTCTCTGTAACCTCACACAGTGGAAGGGGCTAGGGATCTCTCTGGAGCCTCTTTTATAAAGCGTGAATCCCATTCATACAGGCTCTGCCCTCATGTCCTAATCACCTCCCAAGGGCCCCACCTCCTAAGACCATCAACTTTGGGAGTTAGGATTCAACATATGAATCTGGGGTGGTGGAGGCCACATTCAGACCACAGGAGTTTTCTTGTGCATCTGTACCTTCGATACATTCCTCTAATCCCTGGCCCCTAACAGTGATCTAATTTCTGTCTATAACTGTACCTTTTCTAGAATGTATATAAATTATATCGTATGTAGTCATTAGGTCTAATGTCTTTCACTTAGCATTATGTTTTGAGATTCATCCACATTGTGCTTATCAGTAGTTTGTCATTTTTTATTGCTGAATGATTTCCTAATCTCTGTATATACTGTAATTTGTTTATCCATTTACCAGTTGGTAAATATTTGGGCGGCTTCAATTTTTGGCTCTTATGCCTAAGTCATCTATAAACATTTAAGGACAAGTCTTTGTCTTGACATAGCTTTTTATTTCTCTTAAGTAAATATCTACGAGTGGCAGTGCTGAATCGAATGGTAAGGATCTGTTAAACTTTATAAGAGACTGCCAAAATGTTCTCCAAACTGGCTGTACCATGTTGCATTCCCACCAGCAATGTAAGGGAGTTCCAGTTACTCCACATCCTTGTCAGCACTGGTTTTATCTTATAGGCCCTCTTTTATCAGAGTTTGATGATTCTTCGTTTTAAACTTTCCCTGTTTAACCTCCTGTGTGGTTTTAAGCTCCAGATTGGATGCAGGCAAATTGATACAGATTTTAAACCATGAATTCAATCTCTTCAGTTGATATAGGACTACCATGTTATCTATTTCTTTTTTTTTTTAAGTCTTTACTGAGTTTGTTACAATATTGCTTCTGTTTTATGTTTTGGTTTTTTGGCTGTGAGGCATGTTGGACCTTGCTCCCCGACAAAGGATCGAACCCGCACCCCTTTTATCGGAAGGCGAAGTCTCAACCGCTGGACCACCACGGAAGTCCCTTATCTACGTCTTCGTGAGTAAGCGTTGTTAGTTTATGTTTTTAAAGGTATTTGTTGGGGAGTGACATCATCAAAATGGCAGAAGAGACGTTTTCTACTATATTCCCCCCAAAGAACACCAATCTGACAGTCATTCACGTATCAGAGAGACTTTGTGGAAGTCCAGGAGTCCAGCAGAGAAGTTCCAGCGCATCACTGGAGGAAAAACAAAAATTCCGAGACTGGACACATCAAAGAGGGTAAGAAGAACAGCTGACTTGACCTATAACATGCCTCCCCCGGGTAGCTGAGCTCAGGGGCCAGAGAGCCTTTCTCCGCCTGTGATTTCTCCTGTGGGAGAACGTGAGTGTGTGACTGAGCGCCTGGATCCCCCAGCTGTGTGGACGCTGCCAGAGAGGCTCATTTCATCTAGAGCTCTAAGTCAGGAGCTGCACGCACACACGGACAAACCCTTAGCTAGACTAACTAAAGAAAAAAAAGAGGAGACTCAAATAAATAAAATCTGAAACAAAAGAGGAGATATTACCACTAACTCACCACAGAAATACAAAGGATCATAAGAGATAATGACGAATAATTACATGCCAGCAAAGTAGATAACCTAGAAGAAATGGGTCAATTCCTAGAAATTTACAACCTACCAAGACTGAATTACGAAGGGATAGAAAATATGAACAGACCAATAATGAGTAATTGAATCAGTAATCAAAAACCTCCCAACAAAGAAAAGTCCAGGATGAGATGATTTCACGAGTGAATTCTACCAAATGTTTAAAGAAGAATTAACACCAGTCCTTCTCAGACCCTTCCAAAAGACAGAAAAAGAGCGAACACTCCCAGGTTCGTTTTATGAGGCCAGTATTACTCTGGCCAGACAAGGACACTATAAGTTAAGAAAACTACAGGCCAATATGCCTGATGAATATAGATGCAAAAATTTCACTAGCATATTAGCAAACCTAATTCAAAAGCACATTAAAAGGATCATATACCCAGATCAAGTGGGATCTATCCCTGGGATGCAAGGATGGTTCAACATCTGCAAAACAGTAAATGTGATACACCACGTTAATATACACATAGACCAAAGCAATTTTCAAAAGTACTGTAAGAGCTTGCTGAAGTTGCAACGGAAATACAAAAGATGGGCACATGGTCCAAGTGGACAGAGAGGGAGGGAGCAAAGAGAGAGGGATCAGATCAGATATAGATTGCCAGAGAAAGTGAAATCTAAGAAGAAATGTAAAGGATGGATACAGACCAGATAGATGAAGAGAAATAAAAGAATCTTCTATGCCAATAGTTCTCAATCCTGGCTGTATGTTTTATTTTTTTAAAATAATATATGTAATTTTGAGGTCTGTGAGTGAAGAATCTATTCCAGGCCTCTCTCCTTGGCTTGTAAATGGCTGTTTTCTCCCCGTGTCTTCACACCATCTTCCCTCTATGAATCGAGGTGCATAAAAAATGAGATGAGACTTGTCCCAATTTCCCCTTCTTATAAGGGTATAAGTCATATTGAGTTAGGGGCCCCATCCTGCTACAATATGACCTCGCCTTAATGAATTACATCTTCAATGACCCTATTTCCAAATAAGATCACATTCTGAGGTACTGACGGTTAGGACTTCAACATATGCATTTGTGGAGGTAACAGTCCAACCCATAAAATGTGTATGGTAGCAATTATCAATTTACAACTTCATGTCTTTGAGAAGAAAATCTCCCGAATCCTAGCTTTAGGAAGCGGATGACATTACCCCAGTGGTTGCTGGACAGTGTGCTACCACATTCTGTACAACGGGGTGCACAACTGAGCCTCCTCTGATGCCTTTCTCTGCCTTTCCCTGAAGAAGTACCCACTCTGGTGACATGGCAGATGAAGTGCTCAGTTGAGTGAATCTCAAGTTGCAGAAAAGAACAGGTGATGGTCTGTATGAAGTTATCTCAAATTGGCTACAAAGAAAGACTGGTCACTTACCAAATGCTGGATAACTCTGCCTTGTAGATACAGAAGGAATCCCAGTGGAGAAGAAAGCAACAAATACTGAGAGAATATGGCAAAACTGATTTTTTAGAAGTATTTTAAAACTTTCCCTCCTAAACTGGTGTCCGCTTATACCCCCATTCACTGTAGTGCCTCAGGCACAAAAATATTGAACACTACTGCTGCATTAAATGACCTGTTAGATGAAAAGATTAAACGGTTGGCTCTTAGGTGATTTGGGGGCACTGCTGGGCTCTCATCGTGGTGTTGAGGTCTTGCTTTGGCTGCCTGCCAGACAGCCTCAAAACCCAGCATCCAGGGCAGTTTGGAGATGCTTGCTCAAGAGGGATTGGGTCTGATCTGGGACGCTGAGAGAAAGTTTTACAGATTAATTTATTTCCATAGGGCAGAAGAGGCTCGGCTGCCTTGCAAGCATGCGGACCACTAGATGGCGCTCCATGCTCATACTGAATCTGCCAGAATTCAGCATCTCCAGAGTCTGGCGGGCTTCCAGTACTGGCTTATCCTTTGGGCGCCACAGGCACAGGGCCTAAGGCCCACGATACCTTTAGAAACCCATGGAAGTATTTTAATTTCTTCTAAAATCATGAGAAAACAAGGAATAGAATACTCCCTGATTCTATTCAACTTTATACAGTCCAATTGTTAAATATACTTTCATATATATAAATACATATATATACACATATATATTATTATTTCTAATGCAGGAAGGGGCTCATGAAGACAAAGTGTCTAGGGCCCACAAAAGTCATAGTATGGCCCTGTTTCCCTGCATCACATCTGGAGTATTGATCAAAAATATCACTGAAGGCTTCCCTGGTGGTGCAGTGGTTGAGAGTCCACCTGCTGATGCCGGGGCCACGGGTTAGTGCCCTGGTCCGGGAGGATCCCGCATGCCGGGGAGCGGCTGGGCCCGTGAGCCACGGCCGCTGAGCCTGCGCGTCGGGAGCCTGTGCTCTGCAACGGGAGAGGCCACAGCAGTGAGAGGCCCGCGTACCGCAAAAAAAAAAAAACACACAAAACAAAGAAAACAGTCACCGGAATTGAATGTAGTTCCAGGGCACACCTCTCCTTGTGGACGTATTTCAAGATGCATGCATTCATAAACTTATTTAACTCAACAGATTTGTTCTCAGTCACATGTCCTCTTGATTTCACCTCCTAAATCCCTCCCCAATCTGTCACCTTCCCTGCACACCTATGCTGCCACCTTAGTCTGGGGCACTGGAACCTTCTCTTGGACTTTGACAACAGCTTCCTACTGGCCTCTCTGCCTCCAGGCCCTTCTCTAAGCAGCCAGGGTCATTTCTCAAAAATCAAATCTGATCATGTCAGGTTTTTTGCTCTCATCTAAAACCTGCCATGACTCTCCACCGCCTACAGTAGTGGTCTCTCAAACGGGGTATGTGTACTAGAGGAAGCAGACAAGACAACTTGTTGGAGCATAGAATGAAAACAGAACTTCTACTTATATTTACCTTTTATCTGCTTCTTTAAACATTTCTGGGTTTTTGTATGCTTTATTTATTTACACAACACATGCGCATTACTTATACATAGGTATACATGTATTGGGAAAGGTGTCGGTTTTCAACCTTTTTTTCCACCAGAAAGATGCATCATTGAAAGTGTTCAGAAACTTACAAAATGATGTCCAAGCCTTTTCGAATCGCACACAGGGCCTTTTCGAGATGAATCAGACCAACCTTTAGGATCTTCTCTGTTTGCTCTAGCCACACAGAACACCCCTTAAGCGCTCAAAGCTCTTAAGCTTTCCTGCATTTACAAATATTTCAAGCATAGGCTGAACCTCCCTAGTCAGCATCCTCATCGGACCAAGTCCACCTCCCCCCTCAGCAGCCAGCCCCTGGCTCCTGCCCTCTGCCACCGCCTCTCCTGGCTCCTCTCAGCAGCCCTGCTCTCCCTTGTGCCGCCTTAGCGAGAGCCTATTTATTTGTTTACGTTTTTTCTTTTTCCTCTCTTTATCTTGTGACGAGGTATGTGGGTGGGTGTCTGGCTGTGTGCGTGTGTATCCACAAAAGGGTTGTGTTGATAAAGCAGCTATTAGATGCTGGGCACTGGGCTAGGCCCCACCTAGGTGTCATTTCAATTCATCTCTCATGTAGGTGACCAGCTTATCCCAGTTTGCCTGGAACTTTCTAGGTTTTAGCTCTGAAAGTCCTGTGTCCTAGGAAACTCCTGTCTCAGGGCAAACCGGGATGGTTGGTCACCCTATACAATAATCCCATTATACCAGGGAGAAAACTAAGGCTCAGAGAAGTTATCAAAACTTAGCTAAGCTCACAAAGCTAATTAGCACTGGGACCTGGCTGTGTCCCTCAGAAAATCAGCACTCTTTCCACCATAGCATGTTGCCTCTTCGTGGGCAGGGACCGCGTCTTATTCAACTTTGCGTCTTCATGCCTGTCATGATTCCTGCATATATTAACTAGTTGATGGATGAGTGAATGAATGATTGAGTGAACTCTCCAACAGAGAATCAAAACAGCTGTTACCTGGTGACATAGTGAACTAACCAAGCTGTGTCTCCTCCCTATGATTCTACGTCATCTCAGAATGTAAGAGAATTGGGCTCAGAGAGCAAAAATGACTTGCCCAAAGTCACAGCTCCTGGAAGAACGCGGGGCAGGGAGCAGAACTCAGGTTTCCTGACTCACACTCCAGGGATCTTTCTACTGGAATATTGAATGAAATAAACCAAAGGGCAGAGGAAATAGTGGGAGAAAACTGGGCTTATTTTTTAACATCTAACTGAAGACGCTAAGCAGCTCTGAATTGCCAGAATTTGCATCATTTAAAAAACCCCTAAGAGTGGGAACTTTTCTTAAAAGAAAAGAAACATAACCCTGTCAAAAAAGAGTGCCTCCAAATGAACTTATCTACGAAACAGAAACGGACTCACAGATACAGAGAACAGACTTGTGGTTGCCATGGGGGAGGGGCAGTGGGGGAGGCATGGATTGGGAGTTTGGGACTAGCAGATGCAAACTATTACATATAGAATGGATAAACAACAAGGTCCTACTGTATAGCGCAGGGACCTATATTCAATATCTTGTGATAAACCCTAATGGAAAAGAATATGAAAAAGAATATATATATATATAACTGAATCACTTTGCTGTAAAGCAGAAATTAACACAACGTTGTAAATCAGCTATACTTCAATAAAATAAAGTTAAAAACAAACAAACAAACAAAAAGAGTGCCTCCACGTTGGGAGGGCTGAGTACCAGAGCATGAAATACAGGAAGTGCTGTATTTGTCGTCCAGAGGGAGCCTTTGTTCTTGTCAATCCTCCCCACTGTGACCCAGAACGAGTCAAGCCTTGGGTCCACAACAACCTGGCATCTCCAAAGTGGAAGGGCTATTTGGAGAACCAGTGGCCAGGCTCTGCCAGCCAGAGAAGGGGCAATGCCCCACACCCACCTCCTGCACCACTCTGAAATGCCCATTTATCTCCACGCTTATGGGCGTCTTTTGGCTTCCAGGCTGTGTTTGTGCTTTGTCCCTGGCCTTTATTGACCTCTTTGATTCTGTGGGGAAGCTCGGCCCCGGGCAAACGGGAATTTCAATGCACAATGGAAAACACGGGTTCCTCTAGGGCCGCTGGCTGATCCCAGCCTCTTGACCCTGTCCTTTCCAGAGAAGTTGTGGTCCCAACCCTGCCTGTGCCAAAAAATAAAAGGAGCCCAGTGGCGACCACTGGGGCCAATGCGAGTGACGGAGGGGACTTGCCCTTCTGTTCCTTCTGGGTGTGCCCTTAAGGCTTCTGGGAAAGAAGGGGAGGGAAGGAAATGAAGCTTTGTCTTTGCTTTCTGTCCCCCCCGACCCCAAACTGGGGTGGCAGGCTGCCCGCTGAAGCCACACCTGGTAATGGTCCAGCTGCTTATATACGGCTGGGGAAGCAGGGCTGAGAGAGTGAGGGAAGTGCTTAGCCCTCGTGGCATCTGGGAGTGGTCAAAGTTTAGCCCTGGCAGGATTGTTGGGGTGACGATGCGGGGGTGAAGGCTGAGCACAGGACAAGGATTCTCAGTTCCCCTATCAGCGACAGAGTCGTTGCTGAGCAGGGCTCAGCTAATGCCTCCCCTGGTCTCCGCTGAACTGTGGACAGCGTTCAGGGCCTCGAGGAAGAATGTGACAGTGGTGGCCCGGGGCCCCTGGACTGACTGCTGCTGGCGCAGACCTCAGGCCTGGTTTACCTGGAACCTGCTCTGGGACAGGGGACTTGGATTTACCCTGCAATAAGCATTCAGGAATGTGCTGGAATCACTACCAGCTCCACGGACAGGCAAACACCACAACACTGGGAGGGGCCAAAACGACCTCGCTGCGGCTCGCCCTCCTTCCCGGTCTTCTCAGCAAGGCTGTGTTAGTGTTCTGGTGTAGCTATGACACAGTCCCACAAACTGGGCGCCTAAAACAACAGAAGTGTGTTGTCTCGCGGTCCTGGAGGCTGCAAGGTGTTGGCAGGGCTGGTTCCTTCTGAGGGCTCCGAGGGAAGGGTCTGTTCCAGGCCTCTCCCTTGCCTTGGAGACGGCGTTCTCCCTGCGTGCATCTCCAAATTCAACATTCTTATAAGGACACCGGTCCAACCTGATGGCTCACACCCAAAGGACTTCATTTTAACTTGATGACCTCTGTAAAGACCCTGTCCCCAAATAAAGGCACACTCTGAGATCCTGGGGGTTAGGACCTTAACCCGTGAGCTTCGAGGGGACCCGATTCAACCCGTAACAAAGGCCTTTCCTGGCTACCCTGTCGAACGTTTCCCCCCTCTTCCTGGCACTCTGCAATCCTCTTCCCTGCTTTAGCTGTTTTTCTTTAGGAACTTCTTATCATCTGACGTACTAGTACATATTTTCCTTATCTGTCTTATTGTCTCTCTCTAACTGGATCGAAACTCCACGAAGGCAGGGATCTTTGTTATGTTTGTGGCTGTTTTCCCATCACCTGAAGTACCTGGCACATAGTAGGTGCTCAAAAAATACACATTAGATGGAGTTGATGAAGTTTGTGGCAGATTAACAGGTTACTAATGAACGAGGGGGGGCGGGCTTGCTGGTTGCTTTAAAGGAAGTTAAACATTGGCAAGTGTTACCTCAGGCCCAGGGTGAGCTGTCCCTTCTTCTATTGGCCTCCCCTGCTTTTCTGCCTTACAAAGGCGACTTCATCTCCAGCCAGGGCTCAGAGCCTAGGCTCAGCCCTTTCGTGCTCACACCAACTGACTAAACGAACCCGGAGAAAGTTGTCCCAACTGCAGAGGACACAGTACAGAACAGTGAGCACTGGTCCTTCTCAGTTTCATGTCAGAATTAGGATGCTTCTGTGTTGCTGCCAGGACACCTGAAGCTTGTGAGGGGAGCTGCTGTCCTGGAGTTCCCGGGCCTGGGGTCCGAGCAGAGGGACAACAGGGAAAGGGGTGGAGTGGGACCAAGGAAAAGCCCTTCCGGGAGCTTCATGGAGCCCGCAGAGAGGTCGTGGCCCTTGATCCGATGTGCACAGGCTCCAGGTCTGCTCAGCCTTTCTTCTTCCTGGGTCAATATGTTAATGACAATGTTAAGACTAACAACACCATTACCCCAGTTGTGCAGGCTGTATCAGACATCTTCCTTCAGATCAACTGGCCAATATTTAGGGAGTCACTGCTTTGTCCCAGTGTTGAGCAAAGCATGTGGGGATTCAGAAGGCAACCTCACGTGTGTATCTCACTTCAGCGCGTACAGAGGACGCTCACACGCATTGTCTGTTTCATTCGCACAGCTGCCTGGCGGCAAAGATGTTGCTCATCATCTCGTTGGACAATCGAGAGAACTGAGGATGAGAAGTTATGGGCCCACAGCAGAGGAGAAACGTGGGTGCAAATCTTCTGGCATGCATCCAGGATTCATCCTCATCCTCATCCTAGTTACCATAGATCATTTTCATTGAGTGTCTACTATGTACCAAGCATTATACTAAGGGCGTTACATCCATTTCCTCATACAACCTTGTAAGGGAGGAGGCATACGAACCCCCATTTTCTGAGGTGCAGAAACAGCAGCTAAGATCAAGGTGGAAACTTTCACCAGTTCTCCCAACTCTAAAATGCCTGAGCCTGATTTGAACCTGGCAGTCTGGCCTCAGAGGCTACGCTGTTAACCCTTTTCCTCACCCTCGAGGCAGCGCATGTAGGATGGGTGGCCAGATGCTGCATTGTGGGACCTGCTGTAGGAATTCAGACAGGGATAAAGGGGTTCAGCGGGGGACGGGGTCCTCCAGGAGGGCTTGGGAGTGCACGCGCCTTCCTTGGGGGGTAGGGAAGGGGGGTGGAAGAGAGAAGAGCCTGGCCAGACTTGAGTGCCGGGTCCAGGCTGGGTGCCTGGGAGAGAAGGCAGGGAGAGGCCAGGTTGTGGGAGCCCGGAACACAGTGACAGCAGAAAGGACGAGGTTCGCCTTTGCTGTGGACCTTCCTTACCCCTCGGGAGGCGGCGGCCAGCTTAGTGCTCGGTAGCAGGCCCTGCTGCGTTGACTCCAGGGCTTTATTTGGCTGTTTACTGCAGGCCTTGATCTCTGATAGGACTGTGGAGTCAGCACGAGGCACAGGACGGGGAAGGGGCGAGGCGCTCCTTTCCGCCCTCGTCCCACTGCCTTTCCCTTCCAGCTGGGGCCCAGCCCAGGTCAACGGAATACAAAGGATCATGAACAGTTCTTTCTTCCCACATCAGCCAAGTCACTTCCTGAAACAAAACAAAACCAATTATCTCTGGCAATCGCAGATCTGCACCAGTTTTCTTAACAGCCAGGGGCTGGAAGGGATCGTAAAGGTCTTCTCTCAGAGCCTCCATCTGAGGATCGAATTGCTAGTTGGTTTGAGGTCTGTCTGCACAGCTCTGGTAGGAAAGAGCTCAGGATTCTTAAGGCAATTCTGGTGATCTGGGCAAAGCCAGTCAGAGCCCCTGCCCCAACCCCAGCTAGCTCTGAATTCTTCCCAGCCTGGCTTTAAGATTTCACATCTGAAAAGGAGCACATAAGTCTCACATACACTGATTTATTTAGCAAACGTTTGGTGCATTTTTTTTTTTTTTTGGCCACTGCCACGCAGCACGCGGGATCCTTAGCCCCCCAAGCAGGGATTGAACCCATGCCCTCTGCAGTGGAAGTGTGGAGTCTTAACCACTGGACCGCCAGGGAAGTCCCAGGTGCATGTTATTTTCAGCTGGCATTCTTACTGGTATGAATCAATGAATCTCCCCGAGTAGAATAGCAGTTTCAAGGGGATGCCAAGTTATTCGTCTTCTGGAGGCATCTTCCCAATCTCTTTGGCCCTGGACAGATAAGTAGAGGCCAGAATGTGAACTTGCATGCTATTGAGGTTCAGTTCTATAGCTTGGAAGGTGCTGCTGAAGGATTCTGAGCTAGGACAGACACGATCAGATCTGTATTTTAGAAAAAAAAAAAATTGACGGGGGAGATTTAGACTAAAGGGAGGAAGCATAGGTAGACAGTTACTGTAATGATTAAGTAATGGATAGTGAACGCCTGACCTCATGCAGGGAAAGTGGGGACAGAGCAGCTGGTGGAGAACTTGATGAGCAAGGGGTGCTGGACGTGAGGAATCAAGATAGTCCGTTCCCATGGTTTGAACTTGGCCGTCACTGGCCATACAAGGTTTCCCAGGAGAAAGGGATTTACCTGTTATGAGACCCAAAGAGCCACCGTTGCTGTAGAAGTTGGGAAAGATCTTGCCACTGTCTTAATTCTTGCATGTGGGCTCGCTGGTTTTAAGCCTTCAATCTCTCTGCTGCATTGAGTTATTTTGTTTGTTGTTGGGTTTTTTTTTTTTTTTTTGGTTGGAACTCTCAAGACCGAGGTGACCACTGCACGGATTTTCTCAGAATGTAACTATTTTCACTCAAGTTCTAACTAGAGATTATAGCCTCTAACCCTCTAACCACACACAGACAACTTGGGAACCTCTAAACTTCTCAGAGCAGGAAAGGGGCCTTCGGGAGAGGCGGGCTCAATACCACTTCCCAGGGTTGCATCTCAGGCGAGTAAGGCTCCACGGTGGGGTCTGCCTTAGGGTCTTCTCTATTAAGGCGCACCTGCTGCCTTCAGAAGCAGGGATGCTTTACTGAAGGACATCAGCAAGTCTAAAGCTTTAGGACTTTCATTCGTCTAAAGTCGTAAATGGAAAACAAATACACAAGTGGCTCACTGGGGATCCAGGAGACTTCGAAGAGCTGGACCAGACCTGGAGCTCTCATCCTCCAAAGTCCGATTTTGTAGCTAGTGCACCAGGACCAGAAAGTTCATTTTGAGGTTTGCTAGAACAAGAACCAGCTTCTGAGTCTGCGGGAGCCTTCATCTTCCCAGTACGGACAATCCCAGCAAAGAAAATCTCTGAGAATCCTGAGCAATGGGAATTTCCCTTTCCCCTCCGATTCCCTTCTGAAGCTGGAGCCTAGGGCTTCCATCCTCCCCTCGTCTCCTGCGTTGCTCCAGATCCAGGCCGGAGCCCACAGATGCAGTGAGGATGGGTCAGAACGAAGCAGTCAAGCTCAGTGGTCCTCCTCTCTCTGCTCCCCAAGGTCTGAGAGCCCATTCCCCCCCTTTGCCATCTCTTCCCATTTTCCCTTGTTACAGAGAGTACCCCTTCCTAGTGATCAAGAACCCAAGAGAATCATCTGGTCTTTACCTTTTCCTACATAAACACTAGCCCTTTGCATGGATAGAGGACAGCCGGCGGTTTTGTCCATCAGGTAATGTGCAAAGTCAGTACTATCACCCCGACGTGGACTGAGGGAAAGGGCCGTTTATCAAGAAAGCAGTGTCCTGGAGACTGCATTAGTCAGTTTTGGTGAAATTCCACCCGGGTAGTCACCTACCCCCGCCCTGCCACCCAAGTGCAGTGGCTTCTAATGATGTTTTATTTCTCACTCAAGTGACACATCCTTCACAAGCTGGAGAGTCCAGTGGATGGAGACACCTTTACTCGGACACTGCGGGTCTCCTAGCAGAGGAGACATGGCAGCCACAGGTTACCTCAAAGCTTCGGTCTCCAAGCCACACGGGTTGCTTCTCCCCGTTTTTCACTGGACAGAGGAAGACATTTAGCCGGTTCTCAGCTCATCATGGTGAACGACATAATCCTCTTGCAGGGGGAGGGATCAGCACATGCCAAAGGCCAAGCTTGACATCAATGGGCAGGATGTATAATTCTCCCGGAGGGAGGGGGAGAGAACAGTCTGAAGGATAAGTCTACCCCAGTGTACGTGACCCTCATCTTTCCATTCCAGTAGAGCATCATTACCACCCCTTTGCTTCATCGTCCCACCCGTAGCTTTTGTCCTGCTGCTATTCCAGGCCTAGGGCATCACCACCAGGGCTTGGAGCTTGCCTCAGTGTCTGGGCTGGTAAGGAAGGGAGAGTACGTGGTCCCACTTGAGTGGGGTGAGGTAATGACAGGGGTTGTTGGAGTCTCCACATCCCAGAATACGATGCGATTTCCAGGGTCTTTAGGTTCTACAATAACTCAATGGCAGCACAAGTGATGTAGGCTTCCATGGGTCGCCTGAGAATCGCTTCACCTACTTGTAGCGCTGTCAGCAAGCAAATGATTTCTGAGTTCCACACATCTGAGCATAATACGCTGCCGGAACACAGGCTACAGAGCCCCCAAACATCACAAAGCAAGAAGCTCTGAGGCATGAATAGTATCTTTAACGTCATCTTATATTTGGAAAAGCAGTTTTTAAAAAAAAACACTTGAAAATACAAGATAAGGTAACAGTGACTTACATGTAAGTTCTCACCTTATATTGCTTGGCCATTTTTACATATAAATTATTGCTTACTAGCTTTGATAAATACACAGCACAGTCATATATACAGAAGCAGAAAGCATGAAATATGAGAAAGAAAATACTGTTAATGGCAATTCTGGTAATTCCACAAATGTTTCATATTTACCAGCTCTTCTAATGGTGGAAAACTACAAAGTGTAGTCCCTGAGAAGTTAGGTAGACGCCCTGATTGTGGGTTTTCTATCTCCTGTTAATGCAAGCTGATAATGTCACAGCGGTCTCATCGATTTCATCCCAGTATTTGATAACAGTGGAATACGAATAAATAGGCTATGCAAATAAATATTACTCTGCTAAAAAATGTTTAGTATATACAGCTTTGCTTTATATAGTACATTTTCATCTAACTTTTTGGCAATTTTTAAAAACTTTTTTCCAGCACTAGTTTTAAGCACAATGGCTCACTCGTTAATAAGCAGGCTGAAAACTTAAGGACATGTCTTCGAAGCATTTAAAAGAAATGCTATCCATGTTAGATCACCAGAGTGGACCTGATCTTCCCCATTTGAATGTTTTTGCCTAGTTTCTGAGAAGCTCAGACTAGCTCTGCCATCTAGGGACACTTGGAATCTGTGGTGTGTGAGATGGCTGCAACAAAACCACTGGGCAGGGATCGGGGCAGCAGTGGAAGCCCAGCTCCAGGGATCAAACGTCACCAGCACCTTCTCTTTGATGCCACTGTGTCTCCCTACTTGGAGGTGAGTATGCATTAGTGCAACATCTCCCTACAAGCTGGGAGGTATGGGCTGTTACTTTGTCCCTATGCTTCTGAATTTAAGGTATTCTGCACCCAACTTGCTTGTGGACAGGGGTCTAGGAAAATGAATTCATTCTAACGAGATACTAGAATAGAGTGAACGCAGGCCATAATATGTGTCACTACAACCGTCTGGCGATTATACAGGTTATAACGAAGAGTGAAGTTATTATAAAACACTGTAGTCTTAGGAGCATCTGCAAATGGGTATGGAAAAATTTAAAAAATTTTTTTGAGTGGTTGTGATTTTGCCGATAGGAACTTGCCCTGTGCTAACTTCTAAGCAGGGCTGGTTTGCTGACAGATCCAAAGACCCATAGGACTGTCTGAAAATCGTGCCATAGCGAAAATAACCCCCTCAGAAGTGCCCACGCACCCGTCGCTGGTGAAGGTCTCAGGTGATAGGAGATTTTTCAGAGTGAATGGAGATTTCGTGCGATTGTGAAAATCTAACAGAGTTAGAAAGGAGCTTACAGGTCCTCCTGGCCACCCTTCTGGCCAGAACAAAACCTATTCCAAAGAGGCCTTGGCAGATATATGCAGAGGGAATATGACCCACCCCTATTAACAGGGACCCTGCTTAAGTCCCCTGCAGCCTGTTCACTTGGACAGCTCCAGACTCATTAGAAACAGCTTCATGTTGAGCTACATCTGGTTCCCATGATTCTGCCTTGAATTCATTGATTCCAGATTCACGTCTTCTCATTGCTTCTGAAATTTCTGAGAGCTGCTGCCTGGGAGACCTCTGCAGATCGTTGTTAAATTTCAGGAAGATTTAGAGATTTTGACTTTCAGAAGACAGGGATGGAAAAGCACATCTCAACAAAACAAAATCCTTCCCTTTTGTTGCCCCAAGAGCCATTAAGACCATGGCTGGAGGAAACAGCGGGCAAGCGCCGTTCTCTCCCAGTCTGTTTCCACCCATACCACGTGGGGTACTCCGACTACACCCTCAAAATCTGTTTAGGTGTGATGTACGTGTGGATTCGTTTGGCCATGCACACATCTGAGTTGAGGTCCAAGCAGCAGGTGCTGTGCTAACATAGTTCTCCACTGGAGCAACTGCAATACTTTTAGATGGAGCAATGCAGATCTAATGTGAATAACCATTTAAACTGTAAAACACAAGAGACGATGTCAAAATGGCCTTGTAGGATTAGAATGGCCCAATGCTACTCCTGAGCATAGAGAAAAGACCAGAACACACACTGGTGCCGTAAGCCCACAGCGTCCTCAGTAATTGCCAAGGGGAGCGCTTTTCCAGTGTTTGATCAGCCATGAGAAAAGTCTCTTTTCCCTGGTTCTGGTGGGTCTGATCTCCTCCAATGGGTCTCATTCCATTCCCAGGAGCCTGGGGCATTTCTCTGAGTGGACTAGCCCTGGATGGTGCCTTTCTATAAAGCCGTGTTAATGTTCAGGACTGAAGCCTGACATGCTGGGACAGACTCTCTTTCAAAGTCCTACCCCAAATTTGCTCCCTGTGGCTGCTAACAGGGATCTCTCAAGCTCAGTGCGGCTCCCGAGCCCAGGAAACAGCATTGCTATAAAGGTGTAAGAAAGCATTGGACACATCTCAGTAATGAGGTGCTGATGGGACAAGAAGAAGCGATTCTGTACAGGCACCAAGGAGGGGACCAGGCAGGAGGGGTGAGAGGGGCACCAGGATCACATGTGTGGAAAATGAATGAACCTAACAGGCAAAGCAGGGCCCTTGTATTTTAGCAAAGTGACAAGGATCTAGCTGGCAGGGGTGGATTTCATTACTGTATCTCACAGGCTTTTCTGTTCACTTGAAGGTTGAGGGAAATCCTCTAACCAGTTCTTGAGAACAGCAAGAGGTCATATTTACTGTAGGAGCCCCCACCTGTAAAAACGGGAATAAAAAGACTTAAAAGACTCTGAGAATTTGGGGGGACAAAAAAAAAGGCAGATTATAGAAAGGCTCCCTGCCTTGGTTGGGAGGCAGACTATAGGACTTTTAAGTGTCCAACATACATCAGACATTTAGATCTTTGGGGTTCTTTTCATTTGCTGAAAGATGGGCGATCACCACTATTTTAACCCCTTGTTCTTCTCCAGGGAGAGCTAAGTGCTTCACACATCACATCCCACTTAAGCTCCCTGTATGGGCCGTTCTCATTCCAGAGTATGGGCATGAGGCTGCTGGAAGCAAGCAACACACGAGGGCATCGCCAGGCACAAAAAGGCGGGCCTTTGTGACCGTCACCCCCAGGAACAGTTAAGAGTGCCTGCAATGTGTCAGGCACTGTGCTTTTGTCAAAAATCGTATTGTACCCGAGATGAGAGCCTGCTTGCACGTGGAAAGAAAATCCCCAGAAATTCAATGCGTCGATTTCTGAAAGGTGACTGTTCTTCCGTGTTGGCAAAGCAACTTAGTCTAACTTGCCTACAGTTGTGAATCAGTTGCGCAGAAACGCATTTCACCTGCGAGCACACATCGCTAAGTGACTGTGGATGCCAAGAAATGCATGCCTTGACATTTCTCTTCTGGAGATCAGAGCAGGGATGCCAGCTGCCAGTCCTCACTAACTCCCTAGACACAAGTGGCTTTTGGTGATGTCATAGTTCATAAAGACAGAGACCGGTGCGTCTCCCTGGAAACCTAGAGATGCCGTCACTGTCTTCAGGTGTTCAAATGAGCTCCCGCTTTGACAGCCTAGAAACAGGCATCTGCTGCCAGGCAAAGTAAAACTCCTCCCAGGCTCACACATGCTCTTACGGAGACACCTTGTCACCGTATGACAGGAGACGGTCTCTCGTCTTGACGCTGGCGCATCTCAAAGTGAACATTGGATTGGTTCAACAAGGTGATCCTAAGAAACCAGGCAAAGTAAAACTGCTCCCAGGCTCACACATGCTCTTATGGAGACACCTGGTCACCGTATGATAGGAGACGGTCTCTCGTCTTGACGCTGGCGCATCTCAAAGTGAGCATTGGATTGGTTCAACAAGGTGATCCTAAGAAACCAGGCTTCTCCATTTCGAGAAAGCTTCTGCCTTCCCCTTCCAACCGCAGCCTCTCCGCATCTCTGGCAGCTGACATCACTTCGCGAGCACGCTCTGGCTGGCTTTCCCGTGTATGTCTTGTGATACGCTGATAAAACTCAGCAACTTCTTTTCTCTCAGGAAAGCAACGTGCTCGGCGCTGCCATCCCCGGAGCTCCCGGGGCTGCGGTTCCAGGGTGGCGAGGCGTGGGGGGGCTCACACCCGTGGCTCGATCCTGTGCGAGAGCGCAAACAGGGCCTGCTGGCTGTCAATGACGCACAGGTGGTGAACGTAGGATTTTAACTCTGGGTGCTCTTTTGGAGATATGTCACCTCCTATTTTGGGGAAGGAAAAAAAGTCAATCTCATGAGAGCAGTAATGCTGTTTCTGAACACCAGTAACACCCCACCTGAAGGCGTAGGGTAAAGCCAGAAGGCAGACTCGCATTGGTCAGAGTCCCAGAAGAGATATCTTTATCCTAATCCCAGAGATGCTTTTCCAGCTCAGACCAGATGCCTCAGGTCAGGTAATTAGACTGGCAAGATGTCTGTTCTACCAACATTGATAGACCAATTTCTCCTAACATTATATAGTATTTAGTGATTGTTATTATCTCCCTCTACAGAACGTGAAACAGCACAGACCTAGCAGGTAAGCGGCAGAGAAGGACCAGAACCCAGGCCGTGAGGCCCCCAAGTCCATGGTCTCGGCTCCCACGCCATGCAGCTTGTCACCGTGACTGCCCCATTAAATGGCTTTCACAGGCTCTTATATCTCAGGCTGGAACTGTCAGAAATCACTGCTAACCTGGTGACTGCATGGACACATTAGTTCTTTTTTTGATTTTGTATGTCCTTATTTTGGTAGGAAAATCTTTTGGTGTCCTTATTTTGGGGCAAAAAAAATTAAGAGAACAATCAAATGAACGGATATCACAGAAGTGGACTAAAGGTTTGGTGTACAGGCAAAGCGGGTTCAGAATGTGTGTGGATGGGGTAACGTCCATGCAGCGAAGGACAAAGCAAGGGAGTTTCTACTCCCAGACGCAGGGCGGTTCAAGGGCCACAAGAGGCTCTGGTGCACTGTGAACCCGTGTGTGCCATGCTGCTGACAGCTCTGATAAGGAATCAGAGATAAAGTAGCCTGGACAGTGGGGCAGGCCCACTTCCCATGGTCAGGAACAAACAGAAAACGCATTACGGCCTGGGGAGATGGGCTAAGCTGCCCTCCAGTGAGACAATGTAACTGTGAGTCTTCTTGCTTTGTGGGATTTCAGAGGGAGAAGCCGGGGGTGAGGCTGGAGTTCAGCTGGGGCAGAAAAGGGGCCCCCAGGAGGCTGAGCATTTTAATTCAGAAATTTTACCTCTTGGTGAAAACGCATTTTTTCCTCCTCTGTGACAAATACGTTTTATGAGGAAATAATTTAGGGCTTGTATGTCATGGACGGCTTGTAGTTCTTAGGTTACATAGAAGCAAGGCTTCTTGGTTTCAACAAGTAGAAGCACCAGGAGTTAAAGTTTTACCGTTCCCCCTTGTTTGGTGTAGAAAACATGATGCTACCGAGATAGTTTTGTTAACTTTCCAGCCTTAAAAAGACGGCAGGCGGAATGCTTCCAACCATGACAAGTGACCCTTGCATGGCACTCTGGAATCTCTAAGTGGCTTGAGGAACATTGTTTTATCCCAAGGGCTGACGTTGTTTAACTCTGCCTCTATAAACTGTCAAACTGAATTTCGATAATTCAGTTCCAAACTTGATTTTTAAAGATATATAAATACAAAACACAAACTGGCCTGAGAGTTATGTAAATTCCTCCTTTGCCTTTTGCTATGCAGACTTACTCTCTGGAGATGGGAGGCTGGCAAGGTCAAGGCCAGCCCCACTGGTATAACCTTCCTGCCCACACCTGCAGTGTATATAGACCGGAATCCCTTGGTAAGTGAGACTGAGGTCTCAGAATTAGCTGAGTACCCATAAATACTTGGGAAGCAAAGGGGGGGGGGTGAAAGAGATACAAATCCTTTACTCATCAGCAACAGTATGCTTGTACATTTGAATGAATCTCCATGACAGTGTTATTGCTATTTCTATTGAAACTGCATTGTACTTGGGTAGTTAATGGACAATTATATAAGCATGTATCAAATGGTATTCCTTGATGTGAGCACTTAGAAAATTAGGTCCTGTTTATAATTCTCTCTTTCAAACAGAAACTTTGTAATCCACACAGAAGTTCAGTTGCTTTGTTGGAGGACAGTATTACTACCCAAGACGGGCATGAACAGAACGAAAATTCTTAAGAATATGTACCAAATTGTTAGTAACATTTTCCTTAGGAAGTGGGACTTTGATTGTTCTACTTTAAAGACACTTCTGTATTGTTGAAAAAAATGGGTTTACAATGAGGATGTACTGCTTAACAAAGTTTTACTGAGTGGTCACTTTTGATTGATCTATAATTACTGAACTCTCTGTTTTTTTAATTGCCCTGTATACTTATAAAGTCTGCACAAGGCGAAGGAAACGGTACGGGCTGGGCAGTCAGGTACTCGGTCTGAGTAACGGCTGAAATTTAGCCTCTCCGAGCCTGAGTTCTCTGCTCTGCACCCACAGGGTCTATAATCTCCATTCACCAGCAAGAGGGTCAGGATCCCACTGCCCATGTGAAAAGCTCCTTGAACTCAATACAGTTGATTTCCTTCCTTCCTGCAATGTTTTAACATCATTTAAACACAGTGTAAACTATTCTTGAGATTTAAAAAGGAATAAATATTCCTACATACATCAGTCTCAGTGGGGAGTCAACAAAAGCGCTCAGAAAAATACGTTTTCAGTGAAAGGCAGCTCCAAACAGGAAGTTTTCATTGGAGAGGAGAAAAGATTCTGCAAGGCAGCTTTAGGCATTTTTACAAACTATATTCCTATTCCAGGAAGGCTCCAAGCAAGGAGGTTAAGGACAGGGTCATCCCTGATAAACCCACGGGTAATTCTGAGCCAGCAGGCAAGCAAACAAGACTTTCTGGGTCAGGGGTGCAGCGGGAGCTTCTGACCGTCTAAAGTCACGCTGTACAGTGTAAACTTGCTGCCAGGAGAGGATAAAAAGCTGCCATTTCTTCTCCTGCTCTGCCTCCCAAACACGCGGTGATGAAACAGAGAGAATACAGTATATGCATGTGATGTGCATATTATATTTTACAATTTTTTTTTTTTACCACCAATACTTGTGATATGGCCACAGTCCATACCAACGGATGATAGACTAACATGCCATACCCAACTTCAATGACTCACCAAACTGGTGAGTCCTGCAGTGTCTCAGTGTTCGGACAGTGTCTGCAATCATATGCTGGAAGGCAAAAGAGGAAAGACATCAGTGGAAGGGTCATTTCGGGTGTTGCTGAACTAGCGGTGCTGTGAGGCTGGTTGGATGGTCTAACACCTTTGGGTGTAAACAGAGGAGCTATATTTGGTGCCTAACTTTAATTGATAATATATATTGAGTTTGGATTACAAAAGAAAATTTGACCTTGTATTCAGAAACAGTGGCTCTCAACCCCGGCTGCACAGATTCTAACTGAGCCATGGGAAAACATACTGTTAAGAAATGCAGTACAAGACAACCTACTGAATGGGAGCAAATATCTGTAAATGATATGACCAATAACGGGTTAATATGCAAAATATATAAAGAGCTCATACAACTCAACATCAAGAAAACAACTCGATTAAAAAATGGGCAGAAGGGGCTTCCCTGGTGGCACAGTGGTTGAGAGTCCTCCTGCCAATGCAGGGGACACGGGTTCGTGCCCCGGTCCGGGAAAGATCCCACACGCCACGGAGCGGCTGGGCCCGTGAGCCGTGGCCGCTGAGCCTGCGCGTCTGGAGCCTGTGCTCCTCAACGGGAGAGGCCACAGCAGTGAGAGGCCTGCGTACCGCCAAAAAAAAAAAAAAAAAAAATAGGGCAGAAGACCTGAACAGACATTTTTCCAAAGATGACATACACTTGGCTGACAGGTATATGAAAAGATGCTCAATACTGTTAATCATCAGAGAAATGCAAATCAAAACCACAATGAACTATCACCTCACACCTGTCAGAATGGCTAACATTAAAATGACCACAAATGTTGGTGAGGACATGAAGAAAAGGGAACCCTCCTACACTGTTGGTAGGAATGTAAATTGGTGCAGCCACTATGGAGAACAATATGGAGGTTCCTCAAAAAACTAAAAATAGAACTACCATATGACCCAGCAATTCCACTCCTGGGTATATATCCAAAGAAAATGAAGACACTAATTCCAAAAGACATGTGCACCCCAACGTTCACAGCAGCATTATTTACAATTGCCAAGATACGGAAGCAACCTAAGTGTCCATCAACCGATGAATGGATAAAAATGTGGTATATATGTACAACGGAATACGACTCAGCCATAAAAAAGAATGAAATTTTTCCATTCCCAACAACATGGATGGGATTGGAGGGTATTAGGCTAAGTGAAATAAGTCAGACAGAGAAAGACAAATACTGTATGATATCACTTATATGTGGAATCTAAAAAATAAAACAACTAGTGAATATAACAAAATGAAACCGACTCACAGATATAGAGGACAAACTAGTGGTTGGTTACCAGTGGGGAGAAAGAAGGAGGAAAGGCCAAGACACGGATAGGGGATAAAGAGGTGCAAACTATTATGTGTAAAATAATAAGCTACAAAGATAGTACAACACAGCGAATATGGTCAGCATTTTATAATAACTATGCCAGGGTACAACCTTTAAAAACTGTGAATCACCATGCTGTACACCGGTAACATATAATATTGTACATCAATACATACCTCAGTTAAAAGAAAAAAAAGAAATATTTAAAAAATATATTAAAAAAATGCAGCGTGTCCACCCTCAACCAACCTGTCCACATTTGCACATGCTTTTACTTCAGAAGGTGTTTCACCTTCTCCCCATGAAGTCTTTGTGAGTTCACCTGCACTTGGGAAGCTCCATTCTCAACCTTCCCACTGCTCTGTGTACAGTGTTTATGGGGTTTGTGTTGCTGTGATCACTTTGTGGAACTTTCTTCCTCCTCTAGAGCAAGTATCACGAGAGGGCTTTGTGTACCCAGCACCCACCGTACGGCACACACGTGGCCTCACACATACTTGCTGAATGGAGGCCAGAAGTTTTGTGGAATCAAAGACTCAAGTAACTCAAATGGTGACAGGAGATGAGATATTTATGAAACAGGTACATTTTCTAAAACATCAATATCTTTACAGAGACCGTTTTCTGTTTATAATGTACATTCCCTTTTACAGTCTTCAGTTTTCTACTTTATTTCTCTAAGCTTCTTACTGATCTCCAGGCAAAGATTGCTTAAACTCACAGCTCCTTCCTTTGGACAAGATCCCCTCGCCTCATACTTGTGTACCTGCAACCGCCTTCTAGCTCTCTCTACCACGGTAAAGGAAACACGGCATTTAGGACCAGACCAATCTCCACTACACTTCCTCCTGCGCGGTTGCCAGAATAATCTCCAAACACTTGTCCTCATGTTCTAGTCCTCTGGAAGGCAACAGTGACTCCATACTGTTTCATACAAAATCCAAACATAAGCCTGTAATTCAAGAATCAACGTTATTCATGATCTGGTCCTCCAAACCTTCCTAAATGGGCCATCATATTTTTTTAACAATTGAAGTACAGTTGATTTACAATATTAGTTTCAGGTGCACAACATTAGTTTCAGGTGATTCAAAATTTACAGATTATACTCCATTTACAGTTATTATAAAATATTGGCTATTATTACTGTGCTATACAATATATCCTCGTATATTATTTATTTTACACATAGTAGTTTGTACCTCGGGCCATTGTTTTTCATGTCCTGCCTACACACATTGAACAGAGGATCGTCTATATACAGCAAACGCTCAGCAAATGATTGCTAAAATAATGATGTTAATACTAAAAATAAATTTACTTAAAATTCAGCAGACCTCCAGAAACATTATTTGAATATGACCTACTTATTAAATTGTTCTCACAGGCTGCATTTCTATTGTATTTCTACTCAATAGTGAAAAATAAACAGGACAGTGATTACAGCAACAGCTCGAGTTGCGTTTGTAAAGGAAACGAGACCTGACTCATGTCTGAGAATGTATTGTTAAATTTCCTTCCCCCAATTTTACCACTATTCCCAGGACAGTTCTGTCGTTGTTTTAAGGTATGGCGTCACCTTGATTTCTATCACGTGCCATTTGCACAGCTGATGTAAGGTCAGGTACTCAGGGCAGCACTGAAACCAGAGCCCTGATCTCATCTTTAGGTTTTCTGAAGGGAGCGGGGAGGAAGCTACGATAAAAGATGATGCTCTTAACACTGAGTGATAAAGAGAAGAAAAGGAGAAAGCATTTGTTTCTTCATTATTTAATGGTCTGAGGCTGAAACATTTGGAGCTGCTGAGGCAGTGTGGGGAACAATGGAAAACTTATTAGGTCCAATAAGCACTTCTGGGTTTCGTGTTCTCTGACCTAATGTGTTGGCCTGGATCAGCCTGATAAAGATAACACACTGAATTATCTGCTCACTGGCTAATATCCATCATGAGGAATTGGCTTCCCACAAGTTAATTCAGTTAGGTTCTACTGGTTCATTACTGTGAAAGATGATGCTATTTTATCAATAGCTTAAGTGAAACCTTGTCCTTTGCTAAGAAACGTGCTGAAACTACTGACTCTACTAGGAAATTCAGTTTCACTCTCCAGCATCCAAGTACAACATAGGGCTACGTACAATGTAAAATACAGTTTTGTCTAGAAAAAATTCTGACTTCAGCCTGTCTTCTCTGTGCAAGGGGGGGGGGGGGTCAGCATGAGGCATGCTGCACCTTAAATGCCATCTGCTTTGAGGACCAGGAACACAGTGACACAACAAAATCTGCTCTCTTTAGAGATGATGTGATGGCAAGCGACTGATGGGTGCGCCTGTGTGCCGTGGGCCTGCTGCATGCATGTGTAACTGCACTTACCTTCTAGCTGTCTTTTTAATAAGAGTTCTCTTCAGGAATTTAAAATAAAAGATTACCTATTTATGCCCTGTTATTTCCTTAAGCTTTATTAAAGGGTTCAGGGTACATACAATTATTGACCCTAGGAGCAGTACTGTTAGTTAGACTTTGTTTCAGTCCCCACGGTTAGTTTTAAGTCTTGTCTCTATGATCCTAGACTACGTGAGTCAGCATTAAAAGGCTTCCACTGGACCACTGGAGAAAGCAGGGGAAAAAAAAAAGAGACGCTGGTCAGAATGAAAGAGAGAGGGTGTAGGAAGCTTTCCATCGTTCTTTCCCATGCTTGTCTTTACTGAATTGTTCTCTCACTTGGGGAGCTCCATCTGGGGGGGGAAATGACACAATGAACTTAACCAAATCACTGGTTCTCTTTGGGAAGGGGGCCAACCACCACTGTACCCTTAACAACTGACCACAGTCAGTGTACAAAGAGTACACTGGCTCTCGCGTGTTTCCTCTGGGTTAGTCAGAAGGAAGGGTACTAGACCTTTAGAGGGAATTCCACTTGGTGTGACACAGCTCGTCCCACATCTCTTACATGCTCGCCAAAGCTTATTTGGCGTTCTTAAGCAGAGGTGTTGGCCAAGATTTGACATAAGTATTGACCAGAGGCTTCTTATTCCTGCAATCATTTCATTAATACCAAACACTGAAGATTAACCTGTCTACAGACTAGGACGTTAGGGCCTACAGTCTTTGGCTACAAAGTGGGGCCCTGGGATCTTCAGAACATTACTGGGTGACACCAGAACAAATCTCTGAAGAGTAAGTACAAGAAAACCCAATACTTTAAATATCTATTTCGGGCTGTGTTGGTTTGACTGTAGTATCTAAAATAACTGAGCTGGATTCCAAAGCACTTAGTGCAGAGAGAGACGCAAAAAGTTATGGACATGTCTACTTCAAAACTAATGAGCAAGAAAGCGATCACCCTCAAATCATCAAAACTGAGCTAAGGCAAGCTATCCCCAGACGCCAGTCTTCCAGATTCAGCTGCTTGGGTTTTCAGGTTGTACCAGAGCCTCCTGTACTGGCTCTGCACCACCTCATCCCGTGTGTGGCGAGTTAACCTCACAGTTAGAGCGGGGCACCTCTGAGCCAAAGGTCAGAGGCCAAACCTCATTTGGACTCATCAGGTGGTACTGTTCTTTGGTCATGGTCTATGGCCCCCGTCTCACTCAACCTTCTCTCAAATGCCTGACCCAGTCTCACAGGGAACCGGGGGTCATTCCTGAAAGAGTTCACAGAAATCCATTACCATTACTGAAAAGGTCACTCAAAGGTCAGGGTCTACGGACAGGGGTCCCTGATACCATCTTTAACCATGCATGGCAGGCTCACCTATGACACTAAAGTTCATCTGTCAGACAAATCCATTCTTGTGGTCCCCAGGGTCTCTTTGGGGCACTCCTATTTCACAGTTGCAGGCAATTCCTCCTGTGCCCACAGCCAGTGAGAAAGGCTAGTAGGAACCCGCTGCATGACAAAGCACCTGAGAATGTCCTGGAAACAGTTCTCAAAGAGGCGTTTCAGTGACTTGTAAGAAGGGACTGGCCAGGGACCCCTTTCTCGTGAGTTCACTTTCTCACTTTGCACGAGGTGATCTCTCCACAGTGGCACCATCTGTCCACAGGCTGATAGAGGGGTGGTCCTTCCCCTCCCATGCAGACCCTACAAATTCCATCTTCATATCCAAGATGGACATACCTCCCCAGAAGGAGAGCTTTGTCCCGTGCCTCAGAAGCAGCGTAAGCCAAGACACAGGGAGATGCCTTTAAAGCAACAAGGCTGAACCTCAAGACTGAACTCCTGCTGACAGGAACCTTACAGCTTTCATTCTAGTTCAAACACATACACTCAACCACTGACGTCAATCGAATGAAGTTCCGTTTTCAAAAATAAAAAGCAGATTTTCATATTTGGCCCCAGAACTTGCCAGCACACTTATTTTTAATTGGAACGCACTGTACTGATAATGCACAACATGCAGCAGATAGATCACCGCACGTTCAGAGGAGAAAAGCACTTAAACCATTTGTTTCTTGGCGCAGAAAAGCATACGCTTCCCTTACAGTGGGAAAAAGGAGAAATAGTGAAGTTTTACATACCAGTTTTTCAAAATTGACAAGATTATCCAAAAATGTTTTATTTCCTTCATGAATGAACGTTACATCTGAAAATTAAAAACAAAAAGTGATATGTACCATTAGGAACGGATCATGACTCAGAGTTGAAGAGGTATAGATGCAATGCAGCTTATTAATTTTTCTTAAACATTATGGATTATTTCATGCAATTGACCAGGCAACTTGAAATTGAATCTCAATAGTATTTGATGTGAGGGGGCATAATGTATGCATGTAGAGAGAAAACATTATAACACTCATGCAAGTATGTATCTTGCTTTTACATTGCAGGCTTTGACTTCAACCTGCTTAATATCCACTAACACTATTCTATCACTTAACTGGTCCATATGTTTTTAGGTCAGAACACCGAGCGGAAAAGAACTGAACCCCCAGAAACAAAAAGGATTTTAATATTTATGTGTTTGCTTTTTAACAATCCCTGGCAAAGTATACGGATCTGTTTTACTTAAAGCATTAAGGTTTAGATTTGAATGTTTAGATTTTTGGGTTTCAAAGCCAGGGACTGACTGCGTATCTGAAGTGAATGAGGAATGGGACAGGTTTGGAAAAGGCAAGATTTCTGGGCCTATTCACTGATGAAAACAACATAAGGAAAGTAGGATGAAGATACATTTTCAGAGGACGGGAATGTTAATTTTGTTTGAGCCTCACTGCATTTGAAGTGAAAGAAGATATTCAAATAAAAATCTCCTTTTGGTCGCAAAACTGACTGGAGTGTCTCTTCAAGAGACAAGGATTAGTTACAATAATAACAGCAACTGAAGCTCTGAAAGGGGGTGGCTTATAAGAACTCAAATCAGAGGGTCAGTGACTGAGCATTAGGGAATCCTCACAGTGGAGAATCAAAGTAAGAAATATACTACGATTTAAAGAACATGCAAATAATCACAGACATGGAGGACAAACCAAATGAACATCATTTTCAAAAATCTTGTTAAAATAACATGATATAAAGAGGGAAACGAACAGATTAAAATTCCTCTAAATAGAAAGGAAAAGCATTTGCATTTAATCAAGACTTTGATTCTGCTGGTCCCTATGGGGCAATTACGAGATAGGTGCTTGGGAAATCTGCCTGCAACACACCCAGCCGCTGAGCTTTGACTGCCCACCAGGGGGCAACACCAGTTGCACAGTTACAGACTACACTGAAGACGACCCTTTTCTCATGGCATTCTTTATTCACAGCTTCCAGCCCCACCAGACTGCAACGTTTTCCTAAGCTTTTTCCCCTTGATTTTTTTTTTTTAAACTGATGTCTTAGCAGGGAAGCAATTCACAATTACACAGTCATCTGACAAACTCTCTGGTTATTTTCTTTCACTGTTTTGCTTTCAGAATAGAATTGCAAGCTTTCAACCTCTGACACAATATTTAGAGAAAGAGTAGCCAACACAGTTAGCTTGTACCTTGTTTGTACAGCAAGCAAAGCACTGTGTGTACTCTCTCTACATTAAACACCACCTACGAGCCTAGTAACTCCTCACTCGCGGAGAATTCGGATTACAAATGCCCTGTCAGAGTTTCTTGGTCCATTTCCCCAGTGTTCCAAGGTTTGTCATCCCCTCCCTATGTTCCCAAAGATGATGATAATAATGCAGCTTATATTTATTACCAGCGTCAGACATAGCATTAACTCATTTAATCCTCACAAAAGATTATAAGGTAAAAGCCCTAGCAGGAAAAGAATGTGAAGAAAGGATGGTCCAAAGAACAAGCACAGCTGGCCCATGATCACAGCTCTAAGTCTCAGAGCCAGGACCCAAGCCCAGGCAGCCTGCTTGCTCTCTCCACGGTGCCTCTCTGGTACCCGAAAGGACTTGGACATTTCTGACCACCCGTTACAGCCACCTTGCTGAATTCATGGGAGACGGGGGCCTCTGCAACTTTTACAGTGTTTCCTTTGTCCCTCTTTCTATCTCCTCCCTCTCCTCTGCGTGGGTGATCTTGCTTAATCTCAACTCTCAAGGACTTGTCGAGGTCAGCGCATGAGGACGGCAGCTCTACTGAGGGTGGGGGGCTGTTAGGCTGATGCTGGCCTGAGGATAAGGCAGGGAAGGTGTGTCTGGCCAGGTGGGGAGGCAAGAGGGGCTGGAAGGGGCTGCTGCCCAGGAGAAGGGGGTCAAATGGCTGAAGGTTTTGATGCAGATGAATGGCAGGTGTGTGATGAGGCAGGTGTGAGAGGGATAAACCAATACAGGTGGTTGAGCTCAAAAACGGGGGTCTCAGAACCTAAGTCATGGGCTGTGAAGCAGTTCAGGGCACCCACCAGGTTCAGAGTGCTAGAAATGAGCAACTGCCAGACTCCTTTATCTGGAGACATCTGAACACGCTCCTAACACTTCATATAACAGGACGGGGGATGAAAGGACTCCGTTTGAAGAGATGGCAAGTGAAAGAGAAGGAAAAAATATACAAGCACCTCAACATTCTATTCATTTAAACACCCCGCAAATGTGCAATAATAATCTGTGCCCCAAGATACAAACACGACCTCAGTTTACCTTCAGACACCTGTTGATTATTCACTCTACTGGAAGGACTACCATCTCCCAAAACGCCGTGATACAGATTATTCAACTGCTTTTGACCTTTAGCTCAGCTGGATCCTTTCCCCAACACTTACTTAGGGTTTCTCACTACTTTCTGAACTGGATTCCACAGTAGGGGGGGAAAGTAAATCAGAAGTAAGAAATTCACTGGGAAGTAGAAAAGCTGATGGCTGGAAGCATTTTTAGGTTACCTGCTCACTTGATAATCTGCGTGGTATTGGGAACTGACTGTCTCAAAAAATGAAACATGGGAGCCCTAATCCTTCTTAACACCCAAGGAGTTCAATTTGGTCTCTTTCTCTAACCAAAAGCAATGCAGAGCAGGAGGCACAAGAGGGGAGGGCTGGGAAGTTTTCATGAAATGTTGGTTGCTCTAGTTTACAGCAAATTTTAAAATAATTTTGCACTTAACAAAAGCTAAGAATGTCATTTATGTTTTCCAAAATGTCTTACCTCAGACGTGATACACCCATATTTAAAAGTTTCATCCTGTTTTCCTTTGGAAATTATTTCAGACAAAAATAGTACCTTTAAATGCAAGAGAGTACTAACGTTGTTTTATAATGACAAAAAATTAAGATGAAGGAAAAACAAGTGCTTCTTTAAACTCGAGCTTCTAATGAAAAAAAGTTTAATTTACTAGTGTGAATGAGAGAATGTATTTTCAGTAGAAAAAAGGGAAATTCGAAAAGCTGCTCAACATCACTAAATATTAGAGAAATGCAAATCAAAACTACAATGAGGTACCACCTCACACCAGTTAGAATGGGCATCATCAGTAAATCTACAAACAATAAATGCTGGAGAGGGTGTGGAGAAAAGGGAACCCTCTTGCACTGTTGGTGGGAATGTAAACTGATACAGCCACTATGGAGAACAGTATGGAGGGTCCTTAAAAAGCTAAAAATAGAATTAGCATATGACCCAGCAATCCCATTACTGGGCATATACCCTGAGAAAACCATAATTCAAAAAGACACACGCACCCCAATGTTCATTGAAGCACTATTTACAATACCCAGGTCATGGAAGCAACCTAAATGCCCATCGACAGACGAATGGATAAAGAAGATGTGGTACATATATACAATGGAATATTAGTCAGCCATAAAAAGGAATGAAATTGGGTCATTTGTTGAGACATGGATGGATCTAGAGACTGTCATACAGAGTGAAGTATGTCAGAAAGAGAAAAACAAATATCGTATATTAACGCATATATGTGGAACCTAGAAAGATGGTACAGATGAACCGGTTTGCAGGGCAGAAATAGAGACACAGATGTAGAGAACAAACATATGGACACCAAGGCAGGAAAGCGGCGGGGTGGTGGTGGTGGTGGTGGGATGAATTGGGAGTTTGGGATTGACATGTATACACTGATGTGCATAAAATTGATGACTAACAAGAACCTGCTGTATACAAAAAAATAGAAAAAACCTATTTATTAAAAAAAAAACTTAAACACACACACACACACAGACAAAAGAAAAAAGGGAGATTTGTTTTGCTGCCGACAAAGAGGTCTAGATAAACTCAGTATAGCAGAAAATTGCATCCAAGCTAAGACGTAAGTGTGAGGCACCTGACTGCATTAAGTACCTTGGGGGAAAAACCACTAATGTATAGCAGAAAGCTCAGCTCATATCTAATTAAGTTAACGGGACATTGTCGACTGTTTTCTCATTACCTTAAAAACATCCACTGTTTCAAAATTTTGTCTTCCTAAAATCAATTCCTTTCCCAGATCTGTCTTCGCTTCCTAGTTTTCCTCTTTGTGTCTAAATAATTCCAAGTGTCACTTCCCACAGGCCACCACCCCCGCTCTCCAGCTGGTGTTTTATTTTAAATAAAAATCAGGAGACTGAATAAACTTATCTTAGAAATAAACATGAAAAATTAAATGAACTTTTAAGTTGGTATTCTGGCTTTACAATCTCTCCTTATTTCATCCATTTACATTTCGCAGAACCTTTTGAGCTCGAAGGAAGCATTCTGTGTGACTCTCAACTGTCCTAATCCATTATTGTTTCCCAGAAAGTCTTGCTTTATACTAGATGAAGATTGAATAAATAGCTGCAGGGATGCATAGCAACTCAACACTTCTCCAAGCTCTGGCTGTTCTTGAGAGAAGCCGAAAAGGGAGCATAGCTTCATTGCCAGTGGGGCTGGCGATGGGGGGAGGTGAGGGAGGAGACGGCCAGGCCAACCAGCAATCCAGTTCCCAGGTATTTCACTTCCAGAATCACATTTATGGGTGTAGGCACCGGAGACTGAGCCAGCAGAATTTACAAGCTTCTGAAGGGTGAAGGCAATCTAAAAGAGTATTCCTATAATCCCTTGGAAAGAATGAAAACACAGCCAAGAAAAATGACCAACCCGCTTTTCCTGGAAAGCACACAGATATACTAAATGTCAGGAGCATAGGCCAGATGAAAAGGAACTTCCCTTTCATTAATCCCCCGGGTCTGAAAGAGACCCCTGAGAGCGTTAGTAAATTTAACTAACATGTTTCATGATGAATGATCTGGCGCTTTCTACAGAAGACAAGTTAGTTGACTAACTTGGAGCTGTCAGATACCTTCCCAACTGGATTCACTCCTGGAAAGAAGGAAGTACATTCCCTACCAAAATTGTTCATACGCTACACTGCCTGGGTTGACCAAAGGTACTTCTCACACAGCAGTAGGCCACGGGTTGAATCTCTGAAATTTAAGCTGCAAACGTAGACCGGGACTGATCACTGTTTGGATTCTTTATTCCAGCCTTATTCTTGGTTGAATTAAGTGAACTGTAGACTCAAATAAGATGATGCTTAAAGCAGAGTAAAGTAAAAACACAAACGTTTCCAGTGCCAAGTTCTGTGAGTCAATCGAAAACACTTTGATGTCTGCTTAAGTACAATTAAGTATTTTAAGCATTTCAGAAATAATTGAACATTTGAAAAACAATCACAAGCCAACACAGTTAGGTCTGAATGTCAAAATTACTTTAAAGAAATAAACTGAGATTCCTTTTCTAGCCCTCTGTAGAGTGATACATTTCTGGAAGATGGAATTACATAGCATAAAAGATAGAAAACCATTACCTTTAAGCAATAAGGGCATGAAAGGGATTTTGGGCGGCTTCATCTTTTTGAATGCATCTCGGTAGGCTTTGTGATTCAGGGAAGGATCCTGCCGAACCAAGAAGATTACAAAGAGAAAGAAAAATCAATGCACTATAGAAACAATTCTAAATCCACTTTTACTATACCATTTGAACATGATTTAGATATAGAGTGGTTCTTCCTAAGAACAAAGTAGATAAAGGTTTCCTAGGAGAATTAACTCACTAAATTAGGGCAGGAAATCTAGGCAATGAATGAAAGTCAAGTTATTGGTTGACAATAATGGGAAATGACTGCAAAGGACAGACACCTTTTGATTGCCCTATTATTCTTCCCTCAAACAGGTTCCTTAAGTACAGTTTCTCCTCCATAGTTTCTACCATGAGGTAACCCCACAGCCTTTTGTTAAGCACACTGCAAAGAAAAACTGCCCTCGTAATGCACAGATAATGCAGAGAAAACAAGAGAACAGTTTTATTGTGATCTGAAAAGAGACTGAAAATTGAGTATACTTAAAAATCTGCCTTCTGAATATCATACCAAGAGGACCATTCTCACTACCTTTTTCCATGGAGAGGAAGAAGTGTTAACTTGCTTCACTCCGTAAGAAGCAAAGCTACATTTTCATACACAAGTGAACTAGTCTAAGCTACCTGACACGGTAGAGTGCAGATACCGACTACTGAAATCTAGAAA
The DNA here is from genome assembly GCF_949987515.2 of Delphinus delphis. NCBI lineage: Eukaryota > Metazoa > Chordata > Mammalia > Artiodactyla > Delphinidae > Delphinus > Delphinus delphis. The sequence goes on along the minus strand of NC_082691.1, from coordinate 33,346,283 downwards.
GAAATTGGACACCAGCAATCAGTTTGAAGAATAAGTCTACTCCGGCTCAACTACTTACTGTTAAACTTTCAAGTTCAGAAAAAAGTTTCTTAAACTTCCCAGGGATTTTCTAAAAACAAACAAAAAAGAAAAGGTCAAAAGAAGTCAGTTATTTTGAGAGGCACTAAGGGAAATGTTCATTAAGTTGTGTTATATCTGTCACATTTCTGAACATAAATAGCTCTATCATCTGGTTCTACCCTGATTGCTTCTCATTATGCAGTTTTCATCATTCCCAGTTTAAAATAAGTAACAGCCACATGAATCGGGAATCCAGCTGGTTAAACATTCCACACACTGGTGATCTTTTAATAAAAACTTGGATTTTGGTTCTGTATCTTACCTCTGACAAATGCTCTCACCATATTTTTCTTTTTTTAACTTATTATTTTTGGCTGCTTTGGTTCTCCGTTGCTGTAAGCAGGTTTTCTCTGGTTGTGGAGAGCGGAGGCTACTCTTCATTGCGGTGCATGGGCTTCTCTCATGGTGGTGGCTTCTCTTGTTGTGGAGCACGGGCTCTAGGCACGTGGGCTTCAGTAGTTGCAGCATGTGGGCTCAGTAGTTGTGGCTCGTGGGCTCTAGAGTGCAGGCTCAGTAGTTGTGGCCCATGGGCTTAGTTGCTCCGTGGCATGTGGGGTCTTCCCGGACCAGGGATCGAACCCGTGTCCCTTGCATTGGCAGGTGGAGTCTTAACCACTGCTCCACCAGGGAAGCCCTGCTCTCACCTTCTTAAACAGTCTTGCTGAGTGGGAAATAATAACGTTGGTTGATGCTTTTTGTATAAATGATATAATTATGTTTCACAGCAGAGGGCTAAATAGTGAAAGCCCATGAAAACCCTAAATGATGAAGCCTGCACTTGGATGGATAGAATCACTGAACTGTAAAGATCACACCAACTGGTGGCATGAAGATTCACAGAGGATGGAAACATAGGTCATCTTCCCAAATAAAAATTTGGGCCTAAGGAAGAAGGGCCTGGAATTTTCCAGCCTGCCTTTATTTATTTATTTATTAATAAATTTATTTATTTTTGGCTGCGCTGGGTCTTCATTGCTGCGTGCAGGCTTCCTCTGGTTGCGGCGAGCAGGGGCTACTCTTCATTGTGGTGCGCGGGCTTCTCATTGCAGCGGCTTCTCTTGTTGCAGAGCATGGGCTCTAGAGTGCAGGCTCAGTAGTTGTGGTTCACGGGCTTAGCTGCTCCGTGGCATGTGGGATCTTCCCGGACCAGGGGTCGAACCCGTGTCTCCTGCATTGGCAGGAGGATTTGCTTTTTTTTTTTTTAACATCTTTATTGGAGTATAATTGCTTTACAATGGTGTGTTAGTTTCTGCTTTATAACAAAGTGAATCAGTTATACATATACACATGTTCCCATATCTCTTCCCTCCTGCATCTCCCTCCCTCCCACCCTCCCTATCCCACCCCTCTAGGTGGTCACAAACTACCTAGCTGATCTCCCTGTGCTATGTGGCTGCTTTCCACTAGCTATCTACTTTACGCTTGGTAGTGTATATATGTCCATGCCACTCTCTCACCTCGTCACAGCCTCCCCCTCCCCCTATCCTCAAGTCCATGCTCTAGTAGGTCTGTGTCTTTATTCCCGTCTTACCCCTAGGCTGTTCTTCATGACCTTTTTTTTTTCTTAGATTCCATATATATGTGTTAGCATACAACCGCTGCGCCACCAGGGAAGCCCTAGCCTTCCTTTAACATGGTGAAGTGAAAAGCTAGATGCCTCAGAGTAAGTCACTCTGAATTTGAATTCTGCCCCTTTCTAGCTGTGCGTCTGCAGTGAATCTCCACGTTGTCTGACTGAAATGGAGATAACTCACAGGAAGTGTACAGTCCGTGGTCGGTGCTCAGCAAACTCCAGCTATTAACACTTATGACTGTTCTAGAAGATTTGTGAGATTTTCTGTTTCTAAAACAAATCAGAATAATGAGGTAGACCCCACAATAGACTTCTAAATTATTCAAAATGATCACATTGATAATTTTGCATCTGGACAGCACACAGGTTGTGTGATCTGGCAGCTACTGTCACACACACCAATACACGTGTATTAATAAATTAATAATAAATTTTATTAATTAATGCAAGACAAAGCAAATGAGAAAAGGTAAAACACAGACACCTGCAACTGATGGCAATTGCTCCTCTGAGCTGCGTATCTTAGTCTGTTGGATATTCCACACGAATATCCCGGTGTCATCTCAAACTCAACATACCTAAAGCCAAACTTGTCTACTCCAGGGGTCAGCCGGGGGCCAAATCTGACCATCTGCTTCTGCAAATGAAGTTTTACTGGAGCACTGCCATGCTCATCATTTATCAACTAACCATAGCTGCTCTTGCACCTCAATGCCAGAGTCGAGTCACAGCGGTGGAGACCACATGGCCTGCACAGCCTAAAAGTATTCACTATCTGGCTCTTTCCCCAGAATGCCTGTTGACCTCTGTCTTAGTTCCTTAAACCGACTTCTTTTCCTATACTGCCTAGTCAGGACAGTGCGATCACTTTCCAGGCCTAGAGACACAGAGCTCACCTCTGCGAGGGAGGCCCACCCCAATGCTCCCAGCAACTCCTGACTCAACTTCCAAGGCCCTGCTGCTTAAGGCTTTTCAGCCACCCTGAGACAGCACGATTCCTCCATTGCTCTGCTGGGGTCCGCCTGGAACCGGTTCAAGACCTCCTTGACCACAGCACACCCTGTGCTAATCTGGCCACGTTCCACCTGCCACGGCATTGATGCAGAGCTGCGCACGTGGCAGGCGGTCACTGTGCACGTGAAATACACACTATGTGAATTTCACTGAATTGTTCTCCTTTCAGTGTTTGCAGATCAAGCCTTCTTTCTGTGTATAATTTAAAATTCCACTCTCCTCCCAGGACCCTTCCTAGCCACTTGTTTTCCTCCTGCTCTGATAAACTGTGGCTTTTTTTGCCCACCTCCTTGAATCTCATGAAGTGTGTGCGCATCTGGTTTGCTTAACCAGAGATGCAAGCCTTTTGTCGCTTTTCTTTTGAACCCCTTTAAGGAGCACTGACCCTGACCCTCAGGTCACCACCGCGCATTCCATCAGAGTGTGGCCCCCGACGAAAGAAGGTGAACCCCAAAGCTGCCCACAGACCGTCACTGAGATGGAATGTGAGAAAAACAACAGTTGGCCTGTCAGCTTCTCTCCTGCAGGAGTGTGAACGGGGGACCATGAAGAGTGCAGGGTAGGCAGGAAGAACAGCTGAATCTGAGAGGGTGGGGAGAGGCCGAGGGAGCCGCAGCGAGCCACAGCAGGCTGGACCCGTAAGGGAGAAGACTTGACGGTGAGAGAGAAAGAACGAGAGAGAGAAATGGTATGGGGAATTAGGTACACAGTCAGTAGCGAATGGAGAGAGAAAGAAACGAAAGCCCAAAGAAAGAAGGCGTTGGGGTCATGGGGGAGGCAGAGGGCCCAACATCCGTGTCTGGCTACATTTAGGGACACCCCAGTTTCCATTCTTCCCACGCAGACCCTCAGAGTCCACGTTTCAGAACATGCGCTAACTTGAGTGGCCCTCTCCCACCTCGAACCCAAACAGCCTTCATCATACAGCCCTGACAGGCAGAGCCAGGACTGGGGAGGCCCGAAACTTAAAACATTTTGTGAGTCCTCTTTAGGAAAAAGGAATATAAAATTGCTTTTGCAGATTTTGTAACGATATCCATCATCCACGTGAACATACCGCCAGAGGCCCCACAAGTGAGAAGACTGGTAGCTTAAATTCATTAGCATCTCTGCAAATCTGCTTCTGGACACACAGGTGGGCTTTTGAAATGACCAACAGGGAACTGTAACCATGCCATCATGGGAGAAAAGCAGAAAACTAATTCTAGCTGGGAAGCATTTTACAAGTTGTGTTTCTTTCATATATATTATAGAACCATTTTGAAGACCGTTTGATGAAAATAGCTCCTGACGACTTGAGACACTAATTTTTTAACATTTTTTTCTAGTGCTACGTATCTCATTTAAGCCGTTTATTTTAAATAAAGACTGTTAGCTGGACCACTTCCCGTTCAGTTTTATTTGTCCCCAACTCCACCCTCCGTATGGACCCCCAGGGCTCACCTCCCAGGTCTGGGACAGCCGGCTGACAGAAGCAGTGTTGAGACCCATCACAATAGCAAAGAAAGAATTCAGGTTTCTCTGGGCTTTGCAGCTATGGAATAAAAGAAAGCAGAAGGCACTCTGAGGCAACGTCCTTTCACCAGATGATCACAAAAGATAAAGCTGCCAAGACTCTCCCAGGCCACAGAGTTCAACCTCTAGGGCAGGGTTGAACTCTGCTCTGTGACCTACACAGCCTTGACTGTCCCTGTCGGATGGGGCGGTATCCCCTCAACACAAATGAAAGGATTCCAAATGCTTCCTTACCTTTAGGAAAAGATCTGTGTTCTTGATACCCTCTGGATACTTCAAAAGATTCCTCCCTTTTAAAAATCTATTTTGGATGCATTGACAGTTTTAACTGAAAGCTCTTACATTCATATTTCTGTATATATCCCATACTCATTAGAACAGCCCCTGATTCTGTATCTTTAATCTGTATGTTGTCTTTCTTTTTTGAGAAACAAGACCCTCTTACCTCACAGGGCCCTCTCCCGTTACATTTAGACATATTTTCTTTGCTCTCAACAAAATAGCTACTATGTTATGTATGTATTTAAAATACGGCATATATTATGGGGACGCTGACTCACATCTCTCATTTAAGGAATAAAGGAAATAAAATGCAAAATAAGACCATGTTGAGCTCCATTCACTCTGGAAGATTATATGCTCTGCAGAACGTCAATCTTGCCCTTCAACTTAATCAGTCAAAACTCCATTAATTTTCAAAGCCAGCAGAGGGGCTTGATACAGCAGAGGGAGGGTGGGCCTCCAGGTTGGCCGGAACAGCCTGTGAATTCCAGATATTCCTTAATCTGGGATGTATTAGAAAATGACTTCTCTGAGGAAAGATTTAAAAATTTAAAAATTACCCTGACTTAATAATATGAAAAAAGATGAAAGTGCTTAGCAGTAAGCCAGAGGCATAAAAAGTCCCTAGTGTGTGTTGATAGAGCTGCCCTCACATGTCATCTCTTCCATGACATCTCCATCAATGTCTCAAATGGAATTTGGGAACATTGTATACACAACTCTGCATCCCGAGTTCTCAGTTTTATACCATGTTATATAATATATTACGGATTCTTCACTGTTACCATTAATGTTATGGAACACTTCATCAAAAACGTATTTCATAATTTGTTTACTTATTCCCTTGTAGACATTTAATCTATTTTCAATTCAATACAATTCAAATCAACGTAAAATGCTACAATAAATGCCTTCTGTGAAAAAAACTTCTTACTGTATTTATGATTTTCTAAAATTAAGTTAGACTTCCAGTCATTACATGATTGATCAAAAGCTATGATGACTTTAAAGGTTCTCAACACATATTAAAAACTTCTGTCTCTCAAAACTATACTGATTTCCAGTCGCACAGGTGTGTACAGGAGCATTGATTCAGAACCAGGAAACTGTTTTCGGCTCTTAAAGTGGTAATATATAGAGGTGGCTGCGCCCTGGCCGGTCCTGCCTAAACCTGCCTGCTCCCAGAGCCAGCCTCATGGACTGGACACTGCCCAGTACAGCTGTGCGTGGGTCAGCCATTTGCGAGCATTTTGGAAATTCTAGCTCCATTAACAGGGGAACCAGGAAAGGCACTGCTGCCTATGCACCTAGTGTCCAAAATACCTGGGTGAACACAGTCCTGCAAGCCCCTCACTGCTGAGTCTCCACTAGGCATGGTCTGTTCCTTTCAGTCTTCCTGTCCAGCTTTGGACTCTGCCTATAGTTCCCCGGTAGGCAAGAGGACCTGAAATTCAGTCTAACTGGCCCCTTTCGCTGGTTTCTGCCAACTGTCTCCTGGGTAGACCCTGCTTGGTATATTCCATGAACAAACAAACAGGACACTTCCCTGGTCTGTGGTTCAGAAATCTTCCTGTTTCTGAGAAACTGGTGCCTAAAGGCATCAGCACTACAACTCTGCTTCCCTTCCGCCACTCTCTTCCCTCATTCCGCCCCTTCTGTCTCATCACACCCTGGCAAGTTCACACCAGCCAGAAGAGACTTGAGTCAGCTCCATCTCTTGATGAGATGATGCCAGGCTCCCCCGCCAAGACGCTGAGGTCAGCGAGAAGTGCCCCATCCCTATGCCAGAGGCACTGGATGCCCTCCCCTTAGTCCCAGTCCTCCCACCTTACTGCATGATGGAAGCCCCACTGGTCCTGTCATGGCCCACCAGATATTTTTATATTCTGCCCATCACTCAAATGCAGAGTAAACAGCAAACCTTTCAGATAGCAACTGCCGGAGCTGAAAACAAGACTTTTCGGGGAAGTCATTTTATTATTAGTCATTATAAAAAGTTTATTCTTCTTCTTCGTATTCAGAATCATTTATCTACACAAAATCTTAGATATAAGTCTCATCTTTTTATCTTTTATCTCCCCATAAACAATTTTCCTGGTTCAGATCTCTTTTTTAGTCATACCTAAAATTAAAAAAACAAAAACCCACATATACCTAACATCTGAATCTGTAAAAAGAAAAAAAGAATTAATATAGAAATGATTTCTCTATAAGACGAATTGATACAGTACAAATATGGGTTACCATTCCCATCTGGAATCTTCCTTTACCAAGGTCCGTTCATTTCAAGGTAAGAACAGACTGACACTAAAACATTCCAGTTTAGTGTCAGTCTAACACTCCTTTGTGTAAGGAAATAAAATCCACTCAACCCACAGAGGTGGGGGGATGGGACTGGTAAGAAGGAAGGAAACATGAATATGCAAATAGGATGCCTTAGGCAGGGAAGACATTTCCTGATCACCGACATGACTGTTTTCTCTTGGCTATTCCTACCAGTATGATTATGAAGAATTTAACTTTGTGTTTCTGTTGGCATTCTATTCTATGGGCCAGGGATAGAGACCAGTACAGCAAACAATTCAAGAGCATGGGGCCATATGGAGAAGATGTGAACAGACATATTTCATTTCCCTGAGGACAGATATAATCTTATACTGGGAACTAAGCTATGTGGTGTCATCTTACTCCTTAGGACATTCATGTCCCATTTCACCAAGCAACTGGCATTTATAAGAAAGTTTTTGATCCCAAAGAGCCTCACATTTAAGAATGTCACAGGCTATTATAGAAAATGTACTGGCCAAACAAACAAAAAAGGAGCATTCATCATAAAAGCAGTCCAAGATTTAGGCATATCTGTTATCTATCTCTCCTTCCACCACCAGTCACATCAAACACCAGGTCAGGAACCGCCATTATCTCTCACCTAAGTAGACAAAATATCCTGCTTCTGGGGTCTCCTCACCGGCAGTTCCGTCTAGGTGCTACTTTCAGATCAACCTTCCTGAGGGACAACTTGGATCGTATCCATCTCCTGCACAAAAACTTTCAAAGAATCCCTACCACCTTCTCAATTCAGTCTAAACTTTTCATTCTGAAATTCAACATCCTTTACAATTTGGCCCCATCTTCCTTTTTAGATCAGTCTCCCACGACTTCTTTACAAATACCTTCCGCTCTGGCCAAACTTGATGAGGTTCCTTTCTCTGACCACATGCTCTCTGCCTCCAATGAACTGCTTTGCTTCTCTCTCATGCGTCTGACCTCCACGGACAGTGTGCTCTTTTGAATTCATACCCAGAATTCAAAATGCTACTTTCTCCCAAATGGTTTTCTAATCCTCCTTTCCCACACCCTTGGCATATACGCGTCCCATCCTCTAAAGCCCCTGAAAGAAATTCATCTCATAATAGGGCACCCTCAGGTTCTATTTTGAAAATTAGACATTTGAGTTATAGAAAGTATCCCCCCAGCCGATTGGGTGCAGGCTCACTCTGATTTCCCCACAATACCCTGCATGGATGTGCAAACATTAATGAGTGATCAATACATATTTCCTAAATATATTACACTGACATGTACTCAGAAACGGTTTGATATAAAAACTACTTTGAAAAACAAAGGAAAAAAAATGGGAAGACTGGAAGGTAGAAGGAACTGGGAAAGATTTTGATTCATGTTGCCTGTTTCTGTTGGGAAGCTGTCCCAAGGGTGGTTTCAGAATATTCATCTGGTATTTTAAGAGATGCTCCCAGGAAGTTACTAGAATGTTATTCAACCGACTTTACTGAGTCACTGCTATTTACCAAGTTCAGTACCAGGCACCCCAGGTACAGTGATTGATTAGAAATGGTCCCTGTCCCTTGGAAGCCAACACAGTCCACTGAAGGAATTCTATATAAAAAGGTAAGTTTAGGGCTTCCCTGGGGGCGCAGTGGCTGAGAGTCTGCCTGCCGATGCAGGGGACACGGGTTCGTGCCCCGGTCCGGGAAGATCCCACATGCCGCGGAGCGGCTAGGCCCGTGAGCCATGGCCGCTGAGCCTGCGCGTCAGGAGCCTGTGCTCCTCAACGGGAAAGACCACAGCAGTGAGAGGCCCGCGTATCGCAAAAAAAAAAAAGGTAAGTTTAATCAATAGTAATAAAGAAGTTTTTTAAAAAAGGAAAAAAAAAAACGTGTGCATGGTAGGGGGAGGTCAGGGTAAGAAAGAGCTGACCCTGCATTTGAAAGTCAGGGATGATTTTAGGAAGGAAGCAACATATGACCTAGGTCTTGAAGAAGGATAGCAATTTGCTGGGTAGAAGTGCCCATTCTTGGCAGAGCTAACAACACATGTCCAGGCTTGGATGATGGTCTGCATGGGAAAGGGAGAGCCATTTAGAGTGGCTGCAGCATGGGGTGAGGCTCAGAGGTCAGGTGCGACCAGACAGTGCAGAGCCTGCTAAGGAGTTTGCAAAGTTCATACTCTGGGCATCAAGGAGCCAAAAGCAGAATCCTGAAATGCATCTGACTTTCAATGGTTCTCACCCCCCTCACATCACCTTCCCCCATTTTCCTAACCTACTGTAGCTCACCTGGCTACAAGGGTAATTTAGCTGCACGATGGGGCATGTGTGCACTGCCTGCTTTTTTCTACAGCACAGAGCAGAGTGCTTTGGTCTAGTATTTTGACCTTTACTTTAAGATATAAATACTTCAAAGGCGAAGAGAGAAATATTCAAAAAGAGACCTTTTCAATCATTTGGTCACTTAACTCAATAGTACCCTTTTGCATCTCATCCCTTCTTATCATCACAAGGAAAATAATGTACCCTCTCAAAGAGAGGAGAAGAACTGCATTCTTTTACCACTAGAAACTCACTGAGCAGCAATTTTGATGAATTTTTTCACCAGCTGCACTCTCTTGCCCAGCTGGCTGCAGAGCAGAATCTCCGTGGCCACCCAGAGCTGGACCTCATTGCATCTCTGGAGTAGGAGGCTCAGGTTCACTGTGTGATCCCCACTTCCTTGTCTGCTGAACGTGAAGTAGATCAGCTCTTGCTGAAAGACAATGTATTCATACAATTGTTTATTGTTGTAGCACAGAGTCAAGTTGATACAAAATTCAATTCATTTTTAAGAGCTACTTCAGGTAGGCACTGTCATATCATAACATGTTAGATATAACAAAATATTAAATTCAAGATAATTTATCTTCCAGAAAAGCCTCCACGCAGAAGACTTACATAACTGTAATTTTTTAGAATGCAAGGATGACACTTTTCGTGAAAACCTAAGACATTCTAAAGTTTAAGTCACAGGCTGAATCAAATCCAAACTTCCCAAACTTGTTCTATGAGCAACCTCAAGTGCAAATGACTATCATTACGTTAGACCCTCACAGGTAGGTTCTCTAGACAAGGGTTCTTACATTTCAGTGTGAATCCAAGTCACCTGGAGGCCTGTTAAAGCACAGATTGCTGGGCCCCACCCTCCAGATTTTCTGGGTCAGTAGGTCTGTGCTCTGGCCAAAATCTGCATTTCTAACAAGCTCCCAGGGGTGCTGATGATGCTGGTCTGGGTACCCGCTCTTTGAGAACCACTGACATAAGACATTGTCAAATCACAGAAAGACAGCAAGATTAGGACAAGGTACAAAACTGACAAAATCGAGTCAGACCAGTAACTAGTGACATAGACTGACCATATGCAAAGCAGTGGAAGAGATGTGTTTCTAACCGGAGGGGTGTGCGTGTATATTTTACAGGAGTAATTCACATTCTCCTATTGCATAAGCACATAAGCAGGGACACATCCCACTCTACTACCATTTGCAAAGTCACAAGTCATTTAGCGTGAACGAGTTCCCTACTTGCTCAAATTTAGATCATCAGGTTGGAATGTTGTCAGTGAGAAAATATGAGGACATTTAAAAAACGTTCCAAAGTGAAAGTGAAGCTTGGGGGTCCCTAAATTGGGCACGAGTTCCTTCTTCAGGAGGAAAGGCCTTCTTGTAATGAAACATTTCACTACACAGCAAAGTAAATGCAACATATTGTAGCACAGAGCTGCCTCGTTTTTCATCTCCTGATTCCTGTGAGCCTTTCTAGCAGCTACATTTATTCATCAAATGTCAGTAGCATGTTGCCCTGCATCTACTGTTTTATAAATGTTTAAGCTGTCCTCAAGGGAGAGGTTGATGGGCATACAAATTTGAAATACATCTCAAAATTTTCAATAGAGTACTTGAAGTCTTGCAGCATAGTCTAAGTGTATAGAATGTTCTTGGGAATGTGTGTGTGTGCATGTAGGTACATACATAAATGTGTTTCTCATATAAGTACTGTAAAGCTCTGCAAAGCTCGTGGAAACATAAAAATGTCAATATCAAAGGTATCAAATATAAAATGTCTCTTCCACCCCATTAGACCTTCATATATATATATGTGTGTGTATATATATATATATACACACACATATATATGAATACATGTTTTCAAACAAAAAATAGCATATTTATACTACATTAACACAAATATCCGATTGTACAATATTAGGTGCAAATAAAGCATGATCATGTATTCTGATTTTCCTAGGTTTGGGTCAGTCTTTTAATATATTTAAAGTCCCCAAATATTTTGGGGCCATGGTATCCTAAAGCATAACTAGATCACCAGATGACGGATCTTCTTAAAACCCAGTCACAAACATTCCTCAAAAAGAACTCACAGTTATACTGGCACAAGCATTTATTTTATCATTTCCCTTCTTACTCACCTCGTGAATTGAATTGAAGAGGCTCCAATCAAAATTCATTAATTCCAGAGCAATATCCCAAGTGTTCATTCCCAAAATCCTAATCGACCTTTGCTGTGATTCTTCATTTTCTGCAAAAGGATTCTAAGGTGACAGACAAAAGTAAAAGAATCCTCAGTCAGTTCCAAAATATTTGGCGCTGAATTGTCTGGCTATCGAAAGGCATTAGAAGCCCACATTAGGAAAAAACTCTTGTCTCAGCGCACTTAATATTTTCCCTGGTCCGTTCACTTTCTGTGAGTTACAACCAATTTAGCAAACAGCCTTGGAAGCCGTAGAATGTGATCAATGATACTTCACTGAGTTGCCCCTCCCCCCCGACACACACACACACACACACACACACACACACACACACACACGCACGCACACACAAATCTGATTATAAAACACTGCCCCGGGCAGACAACATAATGAAAGTGAAAGCCCTGAAGTCACTCTGGCTTCTGGTAAGAATTAATGTGCCAGCAGGGTGAGTATAAAAACAAACAAAAGAAATGTCACAGTGCACTTCAATAAAGACAGACACGGCTTTTACAGAAAATATGTTTGACGAGTCTCATCCCAGACATACATTTACAAATTTTATTAAAATGCCCATGGAAAGCAAAAAAAAAAAAAAAATTTTAAACAGGAAATAAAAAATAAGTTACTTCATTTATACCATGGTGGATGATTATTTAAAAATTTTTTTTAAGGGAATAGTTTTTTTGGTTTTTTTGTTGTTTGTTTTTTTAAAAATTTATTTTATTTTTGGCTGTGTTGGGTCTTCGTTTCTGTGCGAGGGCTTTCTCTAGTTGTGGCAAGCGGGGGCCACTCTTCATCGCGGTGCGCGGGCCTCTCACTATCGCGGCCGCTCTTGTTGCGGAGCACAGGCTCCAGACGCGCAGGCTCAGTAGTTGTGGCTCACGGGCCTAGTTGCTCTGTGGCATATGGGATCTTCCCAGACCAGGGCTCGAACCCGTGTCCCCTGCATTGGCAGGCAGACTCTCAACCACTGCGCCATCAGGGAAGCCCAGTGGATGATTATTTTAAAGTATCAATTGCTTTCCCTATACAAATGGATATGAGTTTGGTAATAATAGTATTTCCTTAAAATCTGACGTAAAATTATTAAATGCCACCACAATTTTAAATCTATTGTCACTGTTAAATGTATTAAAATTATCTGGCACCTTTTAAAAATATTTGATATTTTCTAATTAAGATATAAATTCTCCCATCTGACTTGAACAGCTAGTGACGTTAAAATAGTTAATGACTTGGGAAAAAAAAGAAAGGGACTTTGCAAAAATAAATGCCATAGCAGGATAAAGGGAACATTTCAGAATCCAAATATTAGTCTCTATTTTTTGAACTGCAAAATAAATTATTAGCATTTTCAAATTCTTATATTTATGTAAAGGTTTCCTAATTTAAAAAATGACAAAAGACCTTCACAAGCTTTTCCACAGACTTGATTCTCTTTAGAGTAGGTTTAGGTACAAACTGTCCCCCTACCCGCAGTGTGGATATGGGGTGGAACTCAGTAAGGGCTGCCTGAATGATGTGCATGCAAACACTGAGGTGGGGGAAAGCCCAGGTTTCTCAGGAATTGGTCTGGCTAGATTGGGACCAGATGGAGACCAGGCTGCACTGCAGACATTCAAAGAGCCACGAGTTGGGAAGTAACACAGATCTCTGCTTAGTAATTTGGAGGTGTAAGGGTATTTTCACTTGGCTTTTTATCCCTCCTACTTTCTCCCTAAATGTGCCCCTTATCCTGGCACTGCCCTCTAGTTACTCAGGTAGTCCACTGCCCTCTCCAAGAAACACTTTCTATTTCTCTATTCCATTCATTCAGGGCTATGATTCCTGCTTTCCACGAAGGCTAATCTATGCACAAGCACAGTGGATATGAGTGGTTTCACATGTTATCCTTCCCATACAATGTTCCATTTCAACTGAAATCTTTTGGAGATGAAATCACCTAAACTTTGATTCCAATGGGAAATTTTTAGGTGGTGCAAAAAGCTGGTGGGGGAAGCATCCGAGTACAGGATAGCATCTGGCTCAACTTGGAATTCACAGCACCTGTTTATCCCACAAGACACTGCCCCAGGCCTGCCCTCTACTCTTCTGAGGCCCTCGACCGCAGCAGAAGAGCGCTCTGGGAGCGCACACGAGGGAACCGCATGAGGGGTCTGTGTGTGGCGGGTGAGGGCTGGGGGGTGGGAGACAATTAGAGTGTGGATCCTTCCATCACCAGGAGCCTAGGGCAACTGCATATTAGATTCTCCTCCTTCACAAGGTGCGGGGGAGGGCGGCGGGCAGTCACATCAATCTCATTATCTACTCAAAGATGTTGTGCAGCATCCTGTCTGTCAAGTTCCACTGGTGGAATTACATCGTGTATAGACACAGGCCTGGTGATCTGCAGAAGGACATCCAGCAACGGGAAATCCCAAGTAAGACAAAGGGTTTCCCTCTCCTTTTCTCCCTCACGATGTACAAGGAGGAAGGTGCAGGAGCTCCAGAGTCAAATATAACTGGAATGAAATCCTAGCCCTCTCCCTGGCTTGGCTGTGGGAAGCTAGAGTAAGTCACTCAGCCTCTCTGAACTTCACAAGGTTAGCAGGAAGGTTAAATGACATACTGTATGTAAATTACCTAGTACATACGTGTCTGGTAGAAAGTGTGAAGATAACAGTGACTCATGTCATTATGCTAGCTTGATATCTTGCAGATAATTTTACATAAGATACTTTTATTATAAGCAGTTTTGGTTAACCCACATGGTATACAGATTCCTCCATTATATATACAACAGGAGCCAGATGGAAAGACCCATCCTTGTGATGACTCCATGGGACAGACCAGGACCATAAGTCTGGATGATACAATCACGACCTGATACAGCCCACTTTTTATGGGCAATGGATCTGAGGCCTGACCCTACCGTTGAGAAAGCAACCATGAGACCGAGGTTTTTAGGAACAACAACAAATCATCTAGTTAGGCGTAAGTGTTCTTAAATTTAGGACGGAAAATAACATACAGTGTGCGTTCTATGTTTCTTCATACGCTTACACTTCAGTGGCATCTGACGTTGCACGGTTAGGTGCCATTTTACACAGGGAAGGGTAACCGTCCACCCTTCCTTCAAAGGAATGGCTCACTCAAAGTGGACCCAGTGGACAGGAACTAAGGACAGAGTCTCTTTCCCTTTAAATCCACACAGGATGCGTTCCTCAGCCTAACCTCCATATAGCCGCCAAAAAAGAAGAATGGAATTAAGATTCCATCAGAGAAAGAGTCACATCTCTCAAATCCCTTGTTTCACAGGGACTCAGAGAGAAATAGCGTTTGACTTAGGAGGGGTTGAGAGTCCCTAAAGATGGGCCTGCCTTTGATTTGCAAACGCAGTGTTGTTTGAAAAGTGTATTGTTGACTACAGGAGGAAACAGCTTGATGTATTTTTCTAACATTCATTTTCAAACATACAAATACATGGTCTCAGTCTGACGTGTGGGTCTGTGTGTTTCAAGTACAAGGCTAAAGGTACTCACCAAAGTGTCAGCCAGGTCTTTCCGGTAGACATATATCCGACCAGATGCTTCAAGGGACTTGGAGATGGCCAAGTCATTTGGCTGAAGTTCATGCTTTTCTTTATTTACAAAAAAGAGTAATTAGAAACACAAGAACACCTAGTAGGCATTCACAGTACATCTAAAGAGTGAAATTTGCCAAAGAAAAATATTTAAAAATAAATGGGATGTGAAGTAGATTTAATTCAGTTCTGCACATGCTATACAATGATACCAGAAGATCAATGCTCAGAATCCATAAAGAGGTACCCTCTGCAATTAATTCTTAAAATATTTAGTCATTCTTTACACAGAACAGCTTAGGGAAGAAAGTAAAATTCATTCACAATCCCATCACTCTAAAGTAACCATATGATAGTAATATTGGTAACAGTTGAGTATATTTCCATCCTGATCTTTATGCAAATATGTGTGTGCACACATGTACATACGGTCAAAATTATTATTTATATGTTTGCATTAATAATCACTATAGATACATGCATTTGTAATTATTCCTTATGTGGTTTTATATTCCTATTTTAATTACTTACCCACTTGTCAAAATTATTTAGAATGTCATGTCATGTGTAACTGGTTATATAACTGTCTATTATGCCATCATTTAATCTTTCCTCTGTTGTTGAACATTTAATGGTTTCCAGTTTTTTTGGTCATATAAATTAGATGGCAAGAACCATGCTAAATACTAGCACAGGGACCAGCACATAACAGGGGTTTGATAAATGGGATCTCTTATTACAGCAGCCATATATATACTGCCAAAGTCAACATCTTTGTGCATAAATCTTTGGCTGCTTATAGATGAGTTTCTTAAGACAGATTCCCAGTAGTGGAATTCCTAGGTCAAAGCGAAGGAACATTTTTAAAGTTTTTGATACAAGCTGCCAAACTGCTTTCCAATTCTTACACCCACCAACGCTCACCATTCCTTTGAATAAGTTTACTGTTTTGCTAAAATCAAAAATAGATTCTCGGTTTACTTTGTATTTCTTGACTACTAGTAAAGGTGAATATTTTCATCTATTTTTTTTCATCTATTCTACTTCTATTTTATTCCCCTATTGTTCCTGTCCTTTGGCCATTTTTCTACCATAGTTGGACTCTTATATAACACAATAGGCTTCTCATAGAAAAACGTCCTCCCCCCACCTACAAGATGCAGACGGGAATCGACCAAAGTGATACTCAACTTTATTCCACTGTGACATAATCAGCCTCTCCTAAGGTAGCCCTCCAGTTACCCAGCATGGTTGGAAATACAATATGCCACATCTCTTTTTCTAGATAATCAGTTCGAGCGCCAGATTTTGTTTTGAACATTTCTGTTTGATACAGAGTACACAAATGATACTCGAATACATTCTTTATGGCCCAGCACTGCAAAGATAAGTAGTATTTGTCATGTCGGCCTGTTGACGTCGGCAGTAAATGGTCCCACATGGCCGGGCTCTGACGTTCTTCTATCTCCTCCCTCTTTAGCTACAATTTCTTGCAACCCTCTGTGTGCCCATATATACCTTAAATCTGACTTTATAAGAGCCATTCTGCATTTGCTATGGAATTTGCATTCTGCAAATGCCATGGCTTTCAGACAGTAATTTTTCCATTTGCTAAGAAGTGTTTTTCTTACTTTCAGATTTGTCACTACACCATGAACAATGAAAAGTGATAGGATTTTAAGCTCTGAGTAACTGGGTAGGTTTCTGTTACTACATACATATATACCTAACTTGGGTACAAAACAGCTGGAAACCTACTGAAAGCTGTGAGGGTAATAATACCAGTCCTTTTAGAAAAGTCCACAAAACCTACAACATGGCCAATATCTCTAAACTTCTTTTAACAAAAAGAAAATAACTGTAGATCTCACTGTCATTTCATTTTGATGTAGCATTTAAAACATTTATTAAAAATTACGTAACTGGAGCAAGGAATACATTAAGCTCTGTGGGCTTTTTTTCTTCATAAGAACATTATTGCTTGGTGGATGTGAAGCTGCAGGCAGAAAGGTTCTTAACAGACGAAACTACTAATGGATGGAAAATGACGGCATATTTCCAAACCTGTGAGATAATTCCAGAGATAAACTGATATTGCTAGTGATGATTCGCTATGAGTCTATACACATTAGAACGACAGATGAATCTAATAGAGTGTAAAAATCGTATTTCACAGCCATCAAATAGATATTGGGTAGTAAAAGACCCACTCATTAATTCCCAGGTTCACGTGTGGCCCTGGGCCGACTCTGAGTCAGCCTCCAAGGGGGTGTGGGTCTCAGCTGTGCCACCAGGGTCTCTCAGGGTCCTTCTTTCTCCAGCACCTTCTGTCTGCATGGGGACCCAATGATTACTTTCTGTTATGGTATTGCCTTGAGAGGCAAATGCTGATTTTGATGAAGTTTAATACTGTTTAGAATCATGTAATATCCTTGGTCACTTAAAATTAATATACAAATATCATATTTATCTGGAATACCTAATATATTTTATTAAACATTCAACTACTCCCTGATTAAAATTCATGTAGTCCACATGTTTCTGAAATTTTTGCTCTTTTTCTTTAGAGAATGTTTTGATGGGAGGCACAACGCTCAGGGAGAGGAAGGAGTGCCTCACTTAACTAGGACAGGGGAGATGGGCTGTATTTGTTTGAATATGTAATCAACTAGCTTGTAGGCCCATTTTACCTGCCTCTGAGTCACAAAGCGAAAGAGGCAATGTTCCATCACATAATGCTTTTGCATCAAGTACAATACATTCTGATCTTCTTCTCCTGACTCTAGAATGGTAACAAAGGGTAAACAGGAATGCCCTTTATCTGCTCCCCCCTCCCCGGCCCGCCCCATCTCTGGCTGGTTAGTTTACACAGTACTCCCATTTTTCAACTACTGGGACTAAGTCACTTTCTTTGTATTTTTCTCAGGGTTAATGAGATATTAAATAAAGATCGTAAGCCAAAAAAGGAGGCCAGTGACACTGAGATCTGACAGGCTCCAGTGAAAACGCAGGGGTCTGTTCAGGTCTCACAGATCAATAGTATCAGCTTGTAATCTGTGTGATCTTATTCAAAACAGACAATAAACCATTCTCTGAGGATAAATAAGGCCCAACAGAGGCAAAAACTATAACCAGGGCTCCCTCCCCACGTCTGCCTGAAGGAACACTGCCTGTGAGCTTTCGGCTTATTGTACAGTTTTTATTTCCTTCAACAGGGAGTCTTTAAGTATTAAACTGTCAGCCAGCAAAAAGACTAGTTCAAGGCTGCCTTTCTTTTTTCTTCGGAAAGTAATTTCATCCTTTAGCAATTTCCCAAGTTAATTTAAATATGAAAACAGAAGGCTTATCTAGAGTACAAAATATGTAAAGCTTTATAATATATTTCAAAACACTGGCGCGCCTCTCTGCTCAGTTCTTGGGGAGGAAATTCAGCATCCAACGGTACCCAACTGTTGTCATGGAAACACCTCTGGTAGGTGGCTTCTTCTTGTTAGAGTGCTCATCCAGCTGCAGACCCAGAAGGGACGCGCTGCACGTCTACTCCATAAAAATGTCAACTCTCTCCTTCTGGAGGCAATCCAGTGAAAGATTAATATTCAAAGACAGAAAATAATTTACCCCCAGAGAACGTGACGGCTACCAGAGCCAGATCCTCTTCCGCATGCTGGATCTTTTCCGCCACCACTCTCAGGATCTCTTGGGCTGTACTGGAAACTTTTGCCTTCACGCTGACATAGGAGTGCTCCGTGATATACACGTGACAGAAAACTGCATGAGGTGAAAGAACTGTGAGTAGACAGAGAACAGCTGTGGCCATGAGGTACAGACGTTTCACCCAAATCGAGGCACCCGCCACACTATTCCCTGCAGTACAGAGCAGACACAGCTAGATTTACATATATATGTGTGCACACGGGTGCCTGAGGGCACAGCAATGCGAGCCTGCACACACGTGAGACGGAGACGTGATAAAGCTGCTGAGCAAGGTGGAGTAGTGCTTAAGCATCCCATACTGTAGCGAGAGACCCACATCACGCAAAAGCGTCTGCTCAGGGTAGAGGCAGCCTGGCCACAACACAGTGGGATCTGTGCAACAGGGACTAGACTTCGGAGTCCCTTCTGTGAGGGTTACTGTGATCTCCCAAAGCAGTCTATTAAAGCGTCTAATTCAAACATTTTTGTTGTACACTTCACCTCTGGACAGGCACAGTGGCTCAGTAAAGACCACCACATTTTGTTATTTGAATTCTCATAAGCTTATCTAAAAAATCTGTCACTTGCTATGGTTTTTGGCTTCAGCCTTCCTGCTCGTATAAGAATGAACCTCCGCGTGCCGCCCCTCCACCCATATCAAGGTGGTAGTGAGTTTAGTTTTCAAATGGAGGTCACATTTCCAGCCTTTTTAATTTCCTTCTTCTTGTCTGTGGTGCTAATCATTATTACTAGGACATTATCACTATCAGGGTGAATGGGCCCTGGAAACAATGTTTCTTTATGATTTAATAGCAGAAACTGTAGCAATGGAAATAACTGACACGTTATTTGCCTCTTGTATCAGCCATTCTGAATGTATAAAACATCAGCTTCTTTACTAAAGACAGAAGGACAATAATATACTTATTCTTCTCTTCTAGATTGCAAAAAAAAAAAAAAAAGGGGAGTGCAGGTCCTAGAGAAATTTCATATGCAATTTAAATGCACCACAGAACTAAACCCAGGAATGTTTGCACAGAAATGCGAATGAAGCAAGAGACAAACTAGGGGTTCACTAGTACAAACCTGAAAGTAAACACGCCACCAAGAGGCACTGACAGTATTTTGTTTTGGGTTTGGTTGGGTGTGTCACTAAAACCGTAGCATCTAACAAATAGCTGTTTTATGTGTTGTCAACAGACTTGTGAGAGACAAAATGTTTTTATCCTTCCTCAAAAAGACGGAATTCTGGAGCAAGGCAGAGCTGCAGTCTACAAACTACTAAGTGTGAGGAAAGTTTACAGCCTGCTCAGTAAGATGATGAACAAAAGGAGGAGGGGGGAGGTCTTGAAATACTCAGATTCTTTGAAACTCAGCTTGGAAGATTATACAATTAATTGTAAGACAAATGGGAAAGGAAGGTCAGCAAGTGAGAGATGAGGAGGTGAGGTCATTCCATTTGTTCCTCCACTTGGTACAGGTGACACTATGACCCAACGAGTGCCATCATGTTTGGTTATACACAAACAATGGAACACAAGAGGTATCCTGTGACATTTTGTTGTTTAAACATTCAATAAGTTGAATAAATATTCAACGTCCACACTTAAAATTTCAGCGCTGTCGGGAAAGGCGAATTAAAAGAGAAAGTCTCCAAGTCACAATAGCATGCACATTTGAATTGCTGTGTTTCCCAGCTCTGCCCCTGACTCAACCTTTATCTAAACAGGAGGAAACCACTTCCAGTTCCTTTATAAAACAGTAATGTAGCAAAGCATGCCAGGGGCTTCTCTGGTGGACCAGTGGTTAAGAATCCGCCTGCCAATGCAGGGGACATGGGTTCCATCCCTGGTCCGGGAAGATCCCACATGCCGTGGGGCAACTAAGCCCATGCGCCACAACTACTGAGCCTGTGCTCTAGAGCCCGCGAGCCGCAACTACTGAGCCTGGCTGCTGCAACTACTGAGGCCCGTGCGCCTAGAGCCCGTGCTCCACAACAAGAAAAGCCACCGCAATGAGAAGCCCGCGCATCACAACAAAGAGTAGCCCCCGCTCGCCGCAACTAGAGAAAAGCCTGCGTGCAACAACGAAGACCCAACACAGCGAAAAATAAATAACTTAATTAATTAAATTTAAAATAAAAAGTACATCAGCACCTTCAGAGTGTTACAGAGGTGTCTCCCCTGCACTGATGGAGCAGCCCTCTTCAGGGTGCGTCACGAGCCCTTTTGCCAGCAGCACTGATTGAGGACACACTGGACGTGTGGCACTGCCCGGCAGGGCCTTGCCTTGGAGGAGTTTCGACTGCACATCCTTCCTTTCATTATTTTCTCCAAGATTTTCTTCTCTAAATCTCAGGGACTGACTCAGCCAAAGCCCTGCACGGTGGCTTTAAGGGACTTTCCAGTGAGTCACAGGCGATGGGCTGACAGCAGGGGAGAAGGCAGCCAAGGGGAAAGGTTGCTTTTCCAGTCCATTTTGCACATCTCCCCAAGAACGCAGGGGGCTCTTTGCAGTCTCCTTTCCCTACCTGGGACAGTACTCTGTGATAAAGAAAACTGTAACGCCCACAGCAAGAGAAGAAAAACTATCACTGTGGATGCTAACATGCGTGTCTTAGGGGTGTGGCAGCTAGAAAGGGTTAAAGGCAGGCTGATGTGTTAAAGTTGGAGAATGATGGTGATTAGCTGCTACTCCACCTGCCCCAGAGCCTTGTTCAAACCATACTCACTTTCCTCTGTTTCCGTCACAGTTCCTCTATGCTGGAGCCAGTTCTCCTTAAGACTGAATTGGTGGAAAAGGGCTTTATTCTGCAAGAAGGGAGAACAAGAACAATGAATGAATGTATTGCTGCCCTTTGGAAAACCAGAGCTGTTTGCAACATGTTCCAAAAGAGCGTGCCAATTTTTTTTTTTTAATATGAAATCCACCCATCTAATCTTAGATGAATAAACTGGGAGCGGCCTCAATTAATGCACGTGGAGGTGGAGAGTCTGAGCAACATGATAGACCTCGGCCAAGGGAAAAAGCCCCCCAAATGATTCTCTGCAACATGCCGGAGAATATGGGCGTGATATTTAACACTCGCTACTACAAACATCCATAGCTGCTTCTCCTGAGAGAGACATGGTTTCCCCATCCCAACAGCAACCTTGCTTTTGGATAAAGCCACGTCGAGATGGTTTCACACTTCTGCTGTAGTGCAGTGACTTGCTTAAGAGAAACAGGTACGTGATCCATTATGATTATCCATCACCTGATATATCAGCTCCTGCAAAACTTGTGCCTGACATCTCATTTAGCATTTCCCCCCAAGTTGAAGAGGAAACACATTCATTCTGGCTACCATCTCTCTTTCTGGTGGGTTGAAGGGTTCCAACCTTCTTCTTACAAGACTTCCTTACTCTTGCAGGCAAGAGTCTTGCATAGACGGTTTTCTATCTTTATATCAATGACTAAAAATCATATTTATATCATCCTGGGGATGTTGGGGAAACTCTGAGTCTCCAAAACGCACCACAAGAATTCAGAATGTCATAAAGTCTAGGGCACCTGGCTGAAACTGCATCTGCACAAGCACAGGGAAAGCTAGGTGAGGTAGGAGTGGGGAGGCAAGGTGCAGCCCCCGGCTCCCCACCTGGCCCTCCTCTGCTAGAGGCAGCGTTCATTAATTATGAAGAAATACCAAGTGGGCCAAGGCCAGGCCTCCAAACCAGATCACCCCGTTTCAGACAGAAGGGGCTGCCTTACCTTCCTTTGTGGTGAATATTCATCTACAGTGCTGAAAGGAAAAGGACAAGACATCAGTCTTTGTCTCAAACCCAGAATAGTGTAGTGATTGTCACAGAGACTCCTTTTCAGGCAGCGGGCAGAGGTTTTTGCTTTTCAAAAAGATAAAACACACAGTATTCACTAGTTTACTATGCATAACACACTTGACACTGGGCTCTGGATTTCCAGTGAACCAGGAAGAAAAGAAGCTATTTATTCAACAGGTATATTTTGCTTTCTACCCATAGAAACTGAGCATTGAGGAAAGAACTGGATTTATTTCCACAGAAACTCTAAGTTTTCTCACATGTGGCTAGATTTTCGGTGAAATTATTGTTCTTTAGATAGCTAAATAAGTCAGCCAACACAGATCTTTTCCAGGATGTTTCTATGTGTGGTGGAACTGGGGGATCTTCTGCAGGTCCCCAGCTCAAATCTTATCCCAGAATCTAGAGATACTTCACCTTGTACCAAAGACGCAAGAATCATGTCTTAGACAGTTTTCTTACTTAAATCTTTTATTTCCCAGTTTTATGTAAGTTTTTAAATGGAATGTATTAAATTCCATTTATTTATTTAATGCATTTAAATGTGTACTAAACCAGAATTAAATTTTCCCAACTGTAAGAAGGCCTGCCTTACAGCATAGATCAACTTCCATGTAGGGGATTATTCTGATGTAAAGGTTTCTTTCTTTTTCTTTTTTGCTTCATTTGTTTGTTCATATTTTCATACTAGTCTTAGGCTACCGAAATTGATTACAGTGTAGACTGTGATAAAAGATGACCACCAAAATTCACAACATTCATTTCTAACACCTTGCCCCTCATTTCTGAATTTCTAAATGTGCGATTTTCCTGATTGGGACTAAGGTTTATACATAATTTGTTTGCACCCTAAAGTTCTTTATATAGCCTTTACTAAATAGATCTCCCTTTACTAAAATTAAGTCAGGCTTTAAATCTCAAATCGATAATCTGAGAGGCCTGAATTAACATTTTCTATGAGAAGTGACTGCTGAAATCTTAATAGAAGTTTTTCACAACTTAACAACAGATGTGTTTTATGTTTAAAAAGTAGAAACGACATTGTAAATCAGAGAACAATTTTTCCCTTCAGATTAACTTTGCAGCTACATCTGAAAACTGAATAATGACTTGATGTTTTTTTTTTTTTCGCGGTATGCGGGCCTCTCACTGTTGTGGCCTCTCCTGTTGCGGAGCACAGGCTCTGGACGCACAGGCTCAGCGGCCATGGCTCACGGGCCCTGCCGCTCCGTGGCATGCGGGATCCTCCCGGACCGGGGCACGAACCCGTGTCCCCTGCATCGGCAGGCGGACTCTCAACCACTGCGCCACCAGGGAAGCCCTGACTTGATGTTTTCATTTACCAAAATTAATAAGAAGAGTTAGTGGTAAATCAGAGTAAAGTTAGGTATTAGAAATATGAAAGACTAATGATGGACACCTCAGTGATACACCTTGGATATGACAAAAGTCACTGAATAAATGCTTTCCTTTAAGTTTTCTGAATTGATAAAGAAACTTCAGGGAATCCATAAAACTGAACTTTAAAAATGCACCATGACTTGCTGGGACCTATTTATAAAACGTTTTTCCTATTCATTAGAGATAGCTATGAGCTCCCCCAAATGACAAGTTAAATATTTACACTTTTAAAACTAAATAATAATTTATTAGTTAATTGTTCTTATGTACCCAGACTGTCGTGGCGCAGTTTGTTTCTACCATACCAAACAGGGTTAAAAAAAAAAATAGCCAATAAGCTTGATTTAGTGTTCATTCATCTTGAGATATAAAAACAAATATTTACTACTGGAGAACCTAAGGAATCAAGATAAATCTCAGATTCAAAATGTTCCAAATGGTACATATGAGACACCCCCAATTCTATCACATGTGCTGCTTTCTTTGACTAACTGTGATGAGGAAAATTACTTACTGACGACGGTGCATTCCAAGTATCTTTTGAAATTCTTTCAGTTCTTTTTCAAGTATTGGGTATTCATATACATCATCCAGTACATTTCTGTATATGGTCTGGGGGAAAAAGAAGATTTCAGCTTAATTGGTTTGATGCCTATTTTGTAAGGATTAAGATTCATAGAGTGGTTAACCTGCTCAGGGAAATAAGTGGAATCCAGAACAATGCTGGGGGTTAAACCAGGCACCAATGAGATCCTGAGTGGGATTCCACCTCCTAGCCCCTCGCTCAACTGGTGTGGCTCTGTGGAAGCTTTTAAAGGCTATAGGTAGGGAATGGTGGAAACTTAAAAGAGATCTCTGGCTGGCTACTCAAAACTTCCATGCCTGTTCTAAATTTTTAGAAATAATATCCACATAACCATTTGGGAGTGAAAAAATCCATTGAATTAAACTACCCAGTTGATTTGAAAATAACATTAGTTTAGTCAGAGACTTGATTTAAACCAGTTTTTAACTGGATGTCTAAGTGATATCTGAATTTTGAAATCAAAGTGATTTCCTTCATGAAAGGCAAAATCAGTTTAGATACTTGCCTATGCTGAAATAGAACTCTTCCCTGCTCAAATTCCACTGTACCCCTTCTCTGTGTTAACTTGCACAGCTAATACGGTTCTGGTGGCCAAAAGAATCCAACTGTTTACAAGCCATCTCCAGAGAATCATCGGTATTGAAAAGATACTGCAGCCTACTAATGATTGGACACATATATCAGCTTATCCAATTTCAAATATAAATCTAGGTTAGTATCTATTTTATAGGTTATCATTGCTCTAATGTCTCAAAATATACCAGGTCCTGAAAAGGTTTCATAATGTATACATTGTCACTATAGGTTTTAAATGATAAATGTTTTATCCCATTATTGTAGATATGGGAATTGTTAGTTTAAAGTTATAATACATTTCAACATATTAAACAGCATCAAGTTTTAAAGTATCTTTTATTTTACGTTCCTTAATTATTTCATTTGCAGCCAAAATTCCCATGACTTATATAAAATAAATAACCTTAAATGAGTGACGATAAAACTTGCCTTCTTCTATGTGAGGAATATCAGGCTTCAGAGGTCAAAACCAATTAATACTTTGAATCATAACTTCAATATTACAAACAAGTTAGATGACTGTAACCTACGAATGAGATTTTTGTTTTTGTTTTTGTTTTTTTACAGTACGCGGGCCTCTCACTGTTGTGGCCTCTCCCGTTGCAGAGCACAGGCTCCGGACGCGCAGGCTCAGCGGCCATGGCTCACGGGCCCAGCCGCTCCGCAGCATGTGGGATCTTCCCGGACCGGGGCACGAACCCGTGTCCCCTGCATCGGCAGGCTGACTCTCAACCACTGCGCCACCAGGGAAGCCCACGAATGAGATTTTTGAAATGAGTCATTTGGCATAAAAGAATTACTCAATAACTGGATGTTTTACATTACCTTTAAAAACATTTTTGAATGTTCATCTTCATGTAACCAGTCTTTGTACAGAGCAATCCACTGGGAAACAAGATGCAAGACCTTCCGTTTCCGACAAGGAACATCTGAGTTTTCTTCTTTGCCTTGATACTTCTTAGCAGAATAGGTGCAAATGGTTAAGGAAATTACATTGTTGCAAGTAAAAAATGTGAAGAGATCCGTTTATTCTTGCTTTCACAAACTATGCTAAGGCACATTTTCCAAAAAATCTACAAGTACCTGAATATGCAGGAAGAAAAGAATATGTGTAGGGAGCGTAAAAGGTGTGCACTGAAGAGGGTAAGCCCAGGAAAACGATTTACATAACATGGTGGCAGGCCATGAGGATAAAGACTGGACGACAGAACTGACAGCTGCTGACATAGCTCCACAGGCAGCATGGGTTAATGCCACCTCCAAGAGACCCTAGGTGGCCCATTAATCACAAGAGATTAAGGCTCCAAAAGATCTGGCCTCACTACATAGGTGGACACTGTTTCCATAAAAGTTAGATCAGAACGGGGCCAGATATACTTTGATCATCAGAAATTCACATTCTAAAGTAGCGCCAAATGAGCACAGATTTCTGGAGCATAACTTGTGATATGATTCAAATGCTCACCCTAGGAATTTATGTGAAAAAAAAAAAGAAATGGATAAGCGTGCAAATGTAAGTAAAAAAGGGCTGCTAATTTTCATTTTCACTGGAATAAAAAAATATTAAATAGGAATAACCTAAATGCTTCAACCATTAAGGACAGTTAAATAAATGACTGCATATCCACTTAAAGGGCTTTTCTATGGCCATAAAACTGATGGTCCAGCACTATATTTACAGACACAAGACATGCACAGTATACTGTTAAGTAGGAAAGCAAGTAAGAAAAGTATACGTTAGGATCACCCATTTCTATTAACTATGTTTATTTATATATTCATTACCTGGAAAGATATATACTGATAGTTAACAGTGGCTTCTTAAGGTAATGAGATTTCAGAGAACATGAATTATTTTTATTATACTTATAAGCATTTCCCAATTTGTATACAATGACTATGTATTAACTATGCTGTTAAAATTATATAAAAATAACAACCTCAAAGGCAACATGCTTAAAGCCTTAGGAATGAGACAGAAGCTTGGCGCTTTCCAAAACAACCTAGCATTTTTGCCCCCCAAATTATCATTCTGAGTATCTTGGACACACTGAAAAGTTAGCTAGAAATAGAAAATGCTATGATACCAAACACAGGTAGGTTTTGGGGTTACTGGACAGGATTCTCTATTCTTCAATGCTGATATATAATTGCAAAATAGGAATCAATTTTGTATCAGGCTTTGTAACTATTTTAAAACAAAATTCAGTCACTGTCTCCCCAACCTGCAAAAGGACATCAAGGACTGAATGGATAAAAAAGATGTGGTACATATATATACAATGGAATACTACTATACATATATATATATATATATATATATATATATATATATATATATATATATATGAAAAACTGAATCACTTTGCTGTACAGCAGAAATTAACACAACATTGTAAATCAAATATACTTCAATAAAAAAATAAAATAGGGGAGAAAAGTAATAGCTAACCCTGAACATTTTAGAATGGCTATATCTGGAGAAAAAATACTTATAATCCTTGTTATGTCACCATAAAATTAAAGCAACTAACTCAGGAAAAAAAAAAGTACATCAAGGACATCTGATTTCTTTGATTTCTACCTGTGAAACAAACTCAAGCAAACACAAAAAGAATCTATTAAAGTATCTATTTCTTCTAGTTTTTCTCTTGAAAGGCATAATATAAAGATTTATCTTACATTATTTCCACTTATGCAAATGTTCTTTTCCCCTTTTCCTGTAACTATCATGGCTTGACTAATGATAAAGAAAAAACTCTTCCTTAAACATTGTGAGGCAAGACACTCGTTCGGAAACTTTGAGTGCCTTTCCTTGGCATGGCTTTCCGGCCTTTGATCTGTTGCAACTCTTCTAGTTAGTGTATGCAATCCTAAAGCCTCCTTAACTGGTCATCAACCTTCTAATCACATCCATCATCCTAAGAGAGCATGCCCTGACAAAGCTCTGAAACGATGACAGTCGATTACGGGGATAAGACCTCCCAAGTGGGGAATCCTTGTCTCCCCCGGGGATACTTGCCCAGAAACACACACTCACATATGTATGTTTTCCCATCACATGGTCTGGCACTAACTGACTGATTGTCTTCTAACCTCAGTTATCGCCAATCCACTCAACCTCTTGACTCTGGTGTTTACCCAGCAGGCCAAATTCATCTCCAGATTCTAAAGTCTTGAGACGTAGGTTTGAAGAAAACATAATATCGACAGCACAATTTACCCACGACGTAGAACGTGAAAACAGCGGCTCTGCATTCATTTCCAGCTCCCCTTGCCTGGTCTGTTTCATTTCATCTTTCACCTTGGCTATCATGACATGAATATTTAACATAGCCACACTCTACCGAGGGGCTGAGTAAATGAAGAAAGGCAGTTCATTCCTAATGTGAGACATCTGTCTGAGAGGAAGCCGACACAGCATCCTGAAGTTAATGAAGGATATTGCCTCAAAAGCGCCTGGCACAAGTCGTCAGTTGTCATGAAGACCGTGTACGTGAGAAGGAAGTCATCAAGGAGGGTCTCTGCAAAGAAAGGAAAATAAACACAAGGTGAGCAAATCGGTGATAAGAGGGGCAGCTGCTTAGCCAGGCCCTGGAACAGTGTGCACAGAAGGAATATGACAAATGGTGGTGGCAGTGGGAGGGGTGAGGTTAGGGGAATTTTAGCCACAAAATACATGATTTAGTAAAGTTATTTTTTAAAACTCTTATAGAGAATGCCTCAAGCAATGAGATTTTTTTTATTACAAGGCTCTCTAAACATACAATTTTGTCACCTTTTTTTCCTTCCCTAAAACATCATCTATATTTTTGGGTATAGACGTTATGGAAAACCAATGCATAAAAAAAGTGCTTTTAAAAATAAATTTTATAAGATTTCTGAAGTATGCACTCCAGACCTACAGGGAATGATGCTTATATGTTCTAATAAATAAAGGCTTTCTGAAGCCATTTACCTAAGTCTAGGACAAGAACAATGGATAAGAAAATCCAGAGGACACACGTCAGGTTCCAAGGCCATTCACCTGTACCTCTCAAAAGCATCTGTAAGAAGTTGGGAAAGTGGTGAGTGATTTTCTTACTGTTGTGAAGAGAGGCAGAACTAAGTCCAGTTAAAAATGGAAAGAGAGGGCTTCCCTGGTGGCGCAGTGGTTGGGAGTCCGCCTGCCGATGCACGGGACGTGGGTTCGTGCCCTGGTCTGGGAGGATCCCACAGGCCGCGGAGCGGCTGGGCCCGTGAGCCATGGCCGCTGAGCCTGCGCGTCTGGAGCCTGTGCTCCGCAGCGAGAGGCCACAACAGTAAGAGGCTCGCGTACCGCAAAAAAAAAAAAAAAAAAAAAAAAAAGGAAAGAGAAAGCACGTAAAATGGATCATGACATACTCCCTCCTAATTCCTTTTCTAACTCTTCAACCAACAAAAACAGGTTCCACTGTTATTGCCTCTTTGCCTGAGTGTTCTTCGAAAAGTCCAGCTTACATATAATACGGAACTCCTGAACAGGCAAAGTGACCTCCAATAAAATTTCAAAAATGATAGAAAAGATCTACAGTCAGAATGCAAAGTAGACCTTTTGCTATAGTAGTCTTTAACCAATCTCCTTACCTTGAAATTCATTTAAAAATATTATGTAATTTTCATATCATTTACATTCTGGATATCAAAATTTTAGCTATTTGATATAGTAGAAAACTGTAAGAATAGTGAGCTTGTATCCTAAATAGCATTGATGCTCTCTTACACTACAAATGTGGAAACAGAAAGAACTGCCCAATACAGAATTCTATAGCTCTACGCTGAAGATTAGAAAAAATCCAGAATTTTAGAAATAACCAGCAACGTTTCTTTAAAAGTTATCAATGCAAAACAAAAGGCCGTGTTGAAGAACACAAAATTCTGATAAAAAGCGGTTGTGAATGACACCTACAGTCCTATATGAACTGCAGGGGTTAATTTATTTCCATGGTTTATTTATGCTGCAAAATATCAAGATAGTTCTGATCCAAACAGGTAAGTGGCTGAAAATGGTAATAGTTGACCAAAAAAGCTTGCTTTCTAGTGGCAAGAGGCCCTTACTTAAAATGAACCAGAGGTGTTAATGAAGCGTATTAGGTAATTTTTTTTCGAAGGTATTTATTTTTTTTATAATAGATAAGTATCAGTATTCCTCACTAAAAAAAATTAATTTGACAAATGGCACCTAAAATGTAAATTAAGCCTAAACTTATAATGTTGTATCACACTGTAGTATGTGAACAGTCACTGGTCTAACCCACTATTACTCTGTGGAAAAGCAAGTTCTCAAACAGATGTGCTTGGGCCTTGCTGGGCATATATTAAGCCCAGTACAGGAAAACTGGGAATGTGGCTGGTTGCACAACTGAATGTGAGTGGATATGCACAGGAGTCTGAATGTGAGTGGATATGCACAGCAGAGCTAGGAGCTCTCTACTGGAGTCCCTGTTTACGAAAGTTTCCAATCTATGCACAAAAAGGCAGAAGAAGCTTTATTGTAAAATCTACCCCCAAACGAGTTAACCTGGCAGCACAAGTTAATCACTGGCATCCTAGTGAAAAATTTGGAATGTGTATGTGAAATTTTGTGTCTCTTTCATTACAGTGTTTTATTTTTTATTTAATTTTTTTTTGGCCACACCTCCAGGCTTGTGGGATCTTAATTCCCTGGCCAGGGATCGAACCCATGCCCCCTGCAGTGGAACTGCGGAGTCCTAACCACTGGACCACCAGGAATTCCCTCATTACAGTTTTTTAAATAGTTGAAATTAAGGTCCAACAATGGCATAATGTCTGAACCCCTAGGATATTTTGGAATCCAACTTGAAAACTATCACTCTGGGATGCTACTAAACAGTTATGTTCACAAATTATAACATATCTCTGTACTAAACATGGTTGATGAGAATCCTTAGCTTCTCTGGTCTAATTGGAAATTAAGTCTTTTTTGCATTCAATGTTAGACACAGGCAGCAAGGACCATAGAGCAGCCTAGAACCTAGAATTGACTTCAGGCTTTCCAATGGGCCCTTACAGATTGGAACCCACAATATACAGAAACCACTGGGCGACGGCACTGAGAACCTCAGACAATTCAGCACGTAAAATTCTTGGTGTGACACTCAGGTTCAGACTCTTTGGGATGTTCTTACACGTAGCTAATTTAGTGAGGTGGGAAGTATTCTCTAGTCAAGATTTCCTCCATGAGTAGCTCAGATTAAAAAGAGCACCATTAACTTTGACAAAAGCATTCATTCCATTCTGGAAGAGCCTTAGATAATGAACTGAGTGGCTGTGAGAGTTTGGTTGGATGGTGGCAAAACCATTTGGCATTCAATTCAATTAATCAGCTCATATAAGATAATATTTTGTGGAGGGCTTTGACCCAGAAATGCTTATCTCCCCTAAGCTACTACCATATTTAATATTCATCAGCATTTATCTAATTATCTCTCTGCCATAGAAATATTAATTAAAATAAAAATAATGATGCTACATAAAAACATCTCCAGTTAAAAACCTAATGAATAGAATAGCTAAAAATCCAATGAATAGAACAGATTCCCAATACTCCTAACTCAAATCTTTCTCTAACTACCATATTGTTCTGAAATTCTTCTGTATACAAAGAGCTTTCCTTTATTCCTTTTCAACATTGGTATTTTTTTTTTTTTGCCGCATATGAAAGTAATTGAGTGATATACTCAAAACAGCACACTTCAAATAAAAGTGCATTTTATAATATCCATGCTTCAAAAAAGGCTGTCCCACTGCTATTTAGAGATATTTTTAGAACCACAATGGCTATATAAATGATCCCCTGAAGACTATTAGCCAACAATGGCCATTTAGAAAGACTAGCAAATCCACTGGCATCCACATTAAAACACTATAATTATCTATTATATTATATACTGCTTAATTAATAGTAATTTAAGACTCTAGGTAGAAAAGCACCTTTGTGTATAAAAACATCTTTCATTTAAACACATTCATCATTGCCATACAGACTAACACTCTGAATAAAAAGATGCATTCATTTTGATTTCTAGCTTAATGAATACCTAGGTATTAATGTACCAAAAACTTTTCTTTGAAATTCTATTCTTTAAATCCATCTCTAAATCTAATCCCAAATTCTTGGCTCATCACTGACAAAAATACTCAGCCATCCTTTTGGGAATACCCCTCTTCTTTCCCCAAATAACATAACATTTTGTAGTGGCTTTTTAAAATACAGGAATTACTCTTTGCAGTATAAAGTAACATGCTAATACCTATCAAAACTGGAGGGAAAATACTATTACAGTTTTAAGAACAATGTAACCTGAAATAAAATATATCAATATGCTGTCAAAATCTAGACTTGATAGAAATGGCTCTAAAATTCAGGTCTATAATTAGCCATAATGTTAATTAATACAGAACTTTTCCCTTTCATTTGTTACTGTTTTAACTTTAAGACATAAGAAAAGAATTATCTATTCTTATTTGATTTTACTTGAATGTATTTTTCTTATATGCATAAATTAAAAAATTTTCTCACTATCACTTTAAGTGTATCAAGCACTAAAAATTTCCATTTTATTTCTGCAAAATACAAGTGTTTCTAGAATATCCCAGAGTAGTGTCAAGGTGGAACGGTAATTGGTTTGGTACAGACTCTTTTTAAAGGTTTCTGTTATATAAATTTAATCAAATTAAAGAAAATGGTCTAAATGTTTCCAAAAGGTCTAAGCTTAATGCCTTTTGGGGGGGGGGGGAGGAGGTAAAAAAAGAAAAACCAAAAACATAAAAACGAACCCGGAAGCCTAGAAATCATAATGCATATAGGGTGACTTAGAAACAATTAGAGAAATCTACCTCGGTTATTTTTCAACGCTCGCCAGCAAAATGCACTGCCGTAATGAAACCACTCACCAGTTACAGTGAATTACCAAAAAGCAAATGAAAAGAGTTTTGACAGATAATTGCCCATAGGAGCCATTTAATCTAAGTAAGGCAATGTGAATATTCAACATTTCTCTACTAACTCATATCCCCTAAAGTACTGTTAGTAGTTTTGCTTCACCCACATTTCTACTTGAGATGCAATGAAATTTAAGGTGCTCTACAACATGCTCTACTTAACCTCTATTCCAAGGAGCCAAGAAAAGCTTTGTACACGAAAGCGCCCATTTCTGGCCCTGGAATGTTACAACTTACCATTAGTTTTTGAGAAGCACTGCCATGTAATTTGATTAAGCACAAACAAAAAAACCTTACTGTTCGTGTATGAATCACAGGTTAAAGTGCGATGCCACCAACACAAGCTCTGCTTCTCGCTCAGTGTATTTTACATTTCAAAAAGCAGTATTCATGGCCTCAAATGGAGCTGTTCACCACAGCTTTTCAATTCACTTAACTCCTGCAGACTTTTACGATTTCACCAGGGTCTTGCTTAGCCATTCTAAAACTGTCAAATCTTGATCTAGTTTTATTTTTAGATATTGGTTGCACAAGAAAGGCTTATTCATTTAATGCTGTTTCTACATCAAACCTGAAAAGTCATCCCTTGAACGACAGGAACTTACGATACGGATTGCGTGGCCCTCTTCCAATAATGAAATCCGTTTTCATTTTAACTTGTAAAATATGGTTCTGGAATCCCACCATATTTCTTTAGGAAAGAGTGATTTGAATACAGCAGGTTTTATGTTCTTGGCTAAGTTTAATTGCACATGCTGCCTTTTAAAAATGGCACTAGAAGCAGCATGGAGTATTAACAGCAGCACTTTTATCTTCTCCACACAGAGAAAGGGTCAGTTTGCAGGTCACTCTTGTTACAGAGTGGACGGGCCCCATGAGCTCCTGCTGTCCCAGCCCCAATCAGCTGCTCTCAAGTGTCCGGGCACACTTCACGTATCTGCCAAGTCCGCTGGGAAGCTCAGAACACAGTGTAAAGCGTGCAAAGGGAGTCAGAGAGCTGAATTCCTACCTGGGTAGCCTTGAGCAGAGTACCTAATCTCTCTGGGCCTTAGTTAAGTCATCCACCGTGAAGTGGATGTCACATCCACACCTAGCAGAGTTGTAGCTGAGTTAAATAGGACAGCTAATGCATCTGGCAAAGAATCTGGCATGTATCAAGCACGGAATAAATACTACCTGTTCTTTATTTTCCTAAAATTATTTATGTCTGTCCTGTCCCAGTTCTCCAAGTGCTACCAGTCAACCAACCAAAACTGTGTATTGAGGAATGACTATACATAAGGCATTGGTTGAGGCACTGGGGGTTGATACAGGGAAGCACAACGCTGGTCCATGGCTTCAGGCTCATAATGAGAAAGGGAGCTGAGACGTGTATCCCCATGGGATGAACTAAGTAAGGTAACACGGCAACTGAGCAACACCAAACATAGATGTCACAGGGGCTGAAGGAGAGACTCCATAGGCCAGGGAAGGTTGCACCAAACAGGTGGCGTGTGAGACGACCTCCGAACTTCTGAGCAGAATTGGCGGAGAAAGAGGTGAAGGATGTAAGCAAAGGAGTGGGTAATGGGTGTGTGCCTGTGGCTGAGTCACAAACCTGTGGCCTTTGAGCCTTGTTTTGCCCTTAAAGATGTTTTCTGTTAGATGGCAATATTTAAAAATCAGAGATCTGGCAACACCACGTCCATATCTCAGATGGCAGCCGTGGTTTAGACCTGAGTTGCGCTCTTTACGCAGGGTACCCTCCCCAGTTTAGCACAGTTCTGCTCTGGTTGGCTTCATTCGTTCACATGAACTGTCTGGGGACACGCGAGTATGTAAGTCTCAGTCTATGGTACAGTTGTGAAACAGTAATGGAAGAGGTCACATGGTGTAACTGAAAAGTAGAAAAGTAAGTTGGAGCCAATTCCTGGAGCGTTTTTGAGCTCTAGACTAAGGAGCCTGGGGCTCGTTCTATAGGAAAAGGGAAGTGAATGAAGACTTTCAAGGTGAGAAGTGACAAGAGATGCAGATTACACCTGCTGCATCCCGGAAGTCCAACGGGATACAGGAAGAATAAGGAGAGGGAGGATGAGTTTACTTTTAAATGCAGTGAGCTTGGGTTCCCTAGGCTACTTTAAATGGAACTACTGAGCAAAATTATCGAAGAGCAGAGTTTGCTAAAGAAGGCTAGATGAAGATGGGAGCAACTGTATAAAGAGAGTGCTTGGGAACAACATGAATTCTCAGTGACAATCCTAGGAAGATGTAAGCAGGAGGTTGAGGGTTGAGCTAGGGTGGATGTTCATATTTGGGCAATGGTGGGAGAAAGATGAGTTGAAAAAGAAAAGAAATTGGAGAATTGGGAGACATAAATGTGATAGAAGCCAACAAGAAAGGACTGGAAAAGAGAGCAGATCATAAGAGTCAAAAGTTGTTGGAAGGAGGTCCATGAGACAGAGCATTCAAAGGCCACTGGATGTGGTGTGTGATGGTCCCTGGTGTGCTGGCTTTAGAGAGATGCCCCTTAAGTGGTAGAGGCATACTCTTGATAGACTGAAGAGAACTAAGGATATTGTTGACACTCAGCTCTCATGCCATCTAGCACGCTGTTTCTCCCCAAAGACTCTTCTTGTGGTTGTGTAGCTCACTGATCAGTAACGGCAGGTGCTCTCACAAATGAGCCAGGAAGACAAATTTCTTCATGATCAATGCAAGTATCATTTTACTTAACAATATAGATGAGAGCATGGGATTTGTCATGGGTATGAAGCTTTCAATACCAATCTGCCAGCATCTACCAATAAAAATTAATATCCAAAAAAATTAATATCCAGTTTGAAGATTCGCTCAGTTTAACATAATCGACCTGAGTTGCTGCATCTTGTATGATTAACATCACATATGCATTCTTAAGCTACAAACTGTGCTCCTAAGTGCCTGTCAATTAAATATTCTAAAATGTCATGAAACAAAGAAAAATTAATTTAAACATTAAATCTTAAATCACCCAATCCAAAAATGGGCAGAAGATCCAAACAGACATTTCTCCAAAGAAGATATACAGATTGCCAACAAACACACACGAAAGGATGCTCAACATCACTAATCATCAGGAAATGCAAATCAAAACTACAGTGAGGTATCACCTCACACCAGTCAGAATGGCCGTCATCAAAAATCTACAAACAATAAATGCTGAAGAGGGTGTGGAGAAAAGGGAACCCTCTTGCACTGTTGGTGGGCATGTAAACTGATACAGCCACTATGGAGAACAGTATGGAGGGTTCTTAAAAAACTAAAAATAGAATTACCATATGACCCAGCAATCCCACTACTGGGCATATACCCCGAGAAAACCATAATTCAAAAAGAGTCATGTACCAAAATGTTCACTGCAGCTCTATTTACAGTAGCCAGGACATGGAAGCAACCTAAGTGTCCATCGACAGATGAATGGATAAAGAAGGTGTGGCACATATATACAAAGGAATATTACTCAGCCATAAAAAGAAACGAAACTGAGTTATTTGTAGCGAAGTGGATGGACCTAGAGTCTGTCATACAGAATGAAGTAAGTCAGAAAGAGAAAAACAAATACTGTATGCTAACACATATATATGGAATCTAAAAAAAAAAAAAAATTGTTCTGATGAACCTAGAGGCAGGACAGGAATAAAGACGCAGACATAGAGAATGGACTTGAGGACACAGGGAGGGGGAAGGGTAAGCTGGGACGAAGTGAGAGAGTGACATGGACATACATACACTACCAAATGTAAAATAGATAGCTAGTGGGAAGCAGCTGCATGGCACAGGGAGATCAGCTCGGTGCTTTGTGACCACCTAGAGGGGTGGGATAGGGAAGGTGGGAGGGAGACGCAAGAGGGGGGGATATGGGGTATATGTACACATATAGCTGATTCACTTTGTTACACAGCAGAAACTAATGCAACATTGTAAAGCAATTATACTCCAATAAAGATGTTAAAAAAAATCTTAAATCAGAAGTCTCAGGCACGGTTATTCCAAGCAATAACTCTAATACTT
Source organism: Delphinus delphis (assembly GCF_949987515.2). Taxonomy (NCBI): domain Eukaryota; kingdom Metazoa; phylum Chordata; class Mammalia; order Artiodactyla; family Delphinidae; genus Delphinus; species Delphinus delphis. Next base: position 33,309,307 of record NC_082691.1, on the reverse strand, counting down.
GACTCAACTTAAAACAAGGTATGATATTTTTATCTCCTGAGCACTAAGAAGAATCTCTACTGTCAGCTTTCTTTCAAAACTTGAAATATATCACCATTCTGAGTGTTAATTTTTTTTCCCTTGGTCATTGTGAATCATTAGTGCTGAATTTCAGACAAGTAAAATTTTATTTATTTACTAATTTACTTTTGTTTCTAGTTAAAAGAAATTTTATGGACACTAGAGAGAAGTTATTTTAAATAAAGTTTAGCAATGGATAGTCAATTGCCTATTTTAAACCTAAGAATTAAAAATCTATTCTGCAAACTTACTCATTTAAAGGAAACACAACTAAGGCTCTTTCTAAGCAATGTGGCACGAGATCTTACACAAACTGAACACTTCCAATACAAGAAAATTTACTTTAATGTACTGCCTGTGTTTGAAAACATTTCTAGGAAATGTATTTCAACCAGTGACTGACAGCAGACATGCCTCTGTGTCTGGTTTCCAGAACAGTCATTAGAATTCTTTCTTTCCAATATCACGTGGCTGCTATCTTTCTCACACAGGTGAAAGGGAGACTTGTGGTTTAGGGTCACAAAGAAAGGTTTGGTTGAAACGGATGACCAAACACCTATTACTTAGGGCTGAGCACAGGGCTCTCTGCTCTGGCGAAGACAAAGTTGTAAGATAAAGTCTCAGCTTTTGCAAGGATTTGGAATTTGACTGGTGAGATCGTTAAAGGACCACAACGGGCAGTCTACAAGCTCCAGCCTGATGAATATTCCATCCATGTGAATGTCTGAGCGAACCTCCATACCCCACCCCTGCCCACCACTGCCACCCAGCACACATGTTTTAGCCCCAGAGAGCCCCAAACCATGCTTTGAACCACACCCACTCCTTACTGTGCCCCAGGAAGCCGGCGGTGGCTTCAGTAGGTGACGGGGAAACGTCGGTTGGTGGGGGGGAAGACAGTGGCTAGTCTGTATGAAAATAACCATACCAGCCAACCTTTATGGACCACATATTGTGGGCTGTACCACAAGCGTCACCCACATGATCTGTGTTCCTCAAAACCACCTTAGAAGGTAGGTCTTACCTTTAGCGGGATGATGACACTGAGACTGACATAAGTACAGAGAATAACCACTGAGTTAATGCCGGAAGGGGCCTAGGTCCCAAGGCGTGCTGAGCCACAGCAATGGCTCTCACTGCACAATGTTCTCCTGAGGGTGTGGATACAAACCGTCCATGTCAGGGGTGAGGGGAAAGGAAGTACAGGAAAGTCATGGAATCCTGGGTTTGGACAGGGAAAAGCATCATAGATACGGGAATCCGGTCTTTTTACTGGCCTTGAATCGCCAAAGATGGCCCTATGACGTCTTTTTCCACCTATGCGCATTGCTACAATTCCTTTATTCCTACTCAAATTTTGTTATTTTGTTTTGATTTTCTAGCAAACACCTGGCAATAGCAAATAGCTATAAGAGATCAGCCAATTTACTTTTCTAAAAGTGGAAATGACAATCACATGGAAGGATTAAGACAGTCCACAGATTCATAATGTTTTTAAGATATTTTAACGACCAATTATACATATTTATATTTTTAAAAATTGAAATGTAACAGCAGAAAGGAAAACAATTTTTTTAAAAGGTCAAACCATAAAACTCTTCCTTTTCTTCTATATAAACTTCTCCGTATTAGACACTGTAGATACTGAAAACCATTAGTCACATTACGTTTTGTTCACTCTTTCCCAAATCAAAAGAAGTGACTTGCATGTCAAAGTCTTGGCTATCCCTCACCTCAGTTATCACCTGTCAGCCCAACATCTGGATCAACAGACCATTAAACGTGTATCAACTGTCACTGGCCAAGATATTTTTGCCTTTTGGCTAAAGGCACTCATACATATCCCTTGTCTCAAGTGGTTCTAAGAAGTCAGTTTTGTTTTAAATTAAATGTACTACTTACAAGCCTACGAACGTCCTTAAGCCTTTCTGTTAGCATGATTCATGGTGATTTGACTCACACAGGTATGTAATGGGTACATATGAGTTCTGAAATATCACCAAGAGTACAATAATATAATTATATAAAATTGTATACTATAACCTACTCTTAAAAGAACAAATTTACTTTGTGATATTGTTAAAAAAACTTCTTCAAAGCCATATGACATGAACTGTTTCTTGGTATATGTTAAATTTCTTTTATGAAAAATATTTCTAACAACTGGAAGGGAGAATTTGTGAGTGAAAAATGCAGAATTCTCTAGCATGAATTCAGGGGCTCAAATCACACAAGAAAGGTACTTACCGGTAAGTAAACCTTGAGAATTAAGAATACATGAGATTATCTAACGTATAGCACAGGGAAATATATTAAATATCCTGTGATAAACCATAATGGAAAAGAATATAAAAAAAGAATGTATATATAACTGAGTCACTGTGCTATGCTGCAGAGATTGGCATAACATTGTAAATCAACTATACATCAATTAAAAAAAAAAGAATACATGAGATTAGTGTCAACGGTCACTTGTTGAGAAGCATATAAGACTTAATCCAAACCACTTTATAGGCTTTTAAAAAGTGATTATATAGCACTTTAAATTACAATGTGTTTATATTACTTTGAAGGGACAGAAATATATAGTTATGGCCTCGGGTCTAAAGTATCGAAACAAATTAACATTAAGCTTCCATTCATAAAATTTCATGCCATTTTCCTCTTCTTTAGGAACCAAACTTTGATTTTTCTTGGGCATACTGCTCTCCAGATAGCTTAAAACCAAACCAAACAATACATTTCCCAGTCTCACTTGTATCTAGATGTGACCACAACTAAGTTTTGTTCCATGAGAAAGAAGCAGAAGCCAGGTGTGATGAACAGGTATGTTCTTAACTAGCTCCATCCTGCTACCTGGACTGTGATGCTATATTCACTTTGGTTCGTGGGATGCAGGTCAGACTCTAGGGACACTGGAACAAAGAGCTGGAAGGAATCTCACTCCTGGCTGATTTCAGAGGGGCCTTACCAGCTCTGGACTGCACTTCTTTATTTTTATTTTCACATGAGACAGAAGTATATGTAACCTGTTTATGTCACTGTTCGAGATTTTCTGTTGTATGCAGCCATGCCTGATCACAAATAATAATATACACCCACAGAAAATTTTCAGGAACTCAAACACATGATCAGTAATGTGGTCTTGTTCTCAAGTTTCTCAGCTATCATAAGCAGGGAACGTACATTTAAGGAGAGATGAGTGCTGTGAATTTATCCTGATCTCATTACTGTGGAATGTGCTGATGAAGACACATTTGCCTTTTATGTTTTTGATTATTTTTTAAAAGAACAAACAACCTCCCCAGAAGACTGTCATAGTGTAAACTGTCATAATAATTCTGAGATACGCACTCACAACACGCCAATCAGCACTGGCAGAACTTGAGCTTACTAAAATCTTTCTACAAAAGTCATCAGTGGTAAATGAAAACGATGTTGCAATGCCTTCAAATTCAGATCAAACTGAACTAAGACACAAGGAGTCACATTTCGTACGTTCAGTTCTTGGGAAAAGATCCAAAATTAGGATGAAAATGTCTTCACCCTGTTCTTTTTTTTTCTTAACAAAATCATGACACTGGATTTATGATATCTATAAGCCTGCTACACAAAAACAAGCTATGTGATATCAAGCAAGACAGGAAGAAAATTTGGGGGGAAAACCTAACTTGCTCTATGTACTATGTAAATCTTTCTTCATAACAAGTCTATTTAAGGCACATTCAAAGGGATGTAGCAAGAAGGAAAACACCAGATGCTTTAATATTAGAACTACCATCATGAGCCCTGATATATACAGCCACTCACCTAAAACCCTGTTCACTTTTAGACTGAGAATTTAGGTAGAAATATCCAACCAGACATGAGATGGGCAATTTTAACTGATGCTTTTCATCTTCACACTAAGTGAAGCTCATTTACAGGATTAAAAGATTTAAAACTTAGAAGACTGACCAAGTATCCTGAATGCTGAAAAGAAGGATAAGTCTGAAGCAGAAAAGGATACAGGATGGCTCTGAAAGTAATTTTCTGTCGCTATTTAGATTACAGCAAGATATTCTGGGGATTACAAAAAGGTATTTTAGTTTTCCACCACACCTTCCGTTCACACATACCTACCAATTCTGTCTAATTTCATATTTATTTCTGAGATTTGGGGGAAGGACGGCCAGCCTAATAGCAGCCTTAAGCACAAGGCAAAAACGCTGCAAACAGAATGAAAAGAATCGTTTCAATTGTAGAGCGAGAAAGCCCCAAGGGCAAAAAATGAGGATAATGGGAAATGGGAGGGGAAGGTTATAATGAGAAAGACTGCAAAAAGAAATGAGGAAAAGCTCAATTATAGGTACGTTAAAGGCAAAAATTCTCCCACTTGAAGAACATTCCTTTTAGACATGTGCTTGTCAATTACAGCAATTCTGTGGCATTGCACCCTTTACATGAGGCCATAATTTGACTGAAACATGCTGTGAGAGATTAACATGCAGCTATTATAATCAACAAATTGCTATTTACTAGCATTCCTTCCTCACACTTACAAGACTATCTGAAATCCATACTCTTATATAGAAAAATCACTTTTTTCCCCATTTTCCGATAGGATGCTAAATTTTTGACTGAGGACGATGTCACAGCATTAAAAAATACAGACAAGAACATCTGATAATCTCACTTTAAATCCATCAACTGGAGAGATGACACACAAGATCTCTGAGGGAGAGAAACAGAGGGAGAGAGAAAAGAGAGTTTTTTCATCCTTTGAATTGTCTTATGCACAGTCTCGAGTAATTTCATGTGCTGATGTTACATTAAAACTATGATTCTGCTAAAATTACTCGATTGTCAAACTGACTTTTGACACAGTATCTTGTCTCCAGAAATTTCAGAATGTGTTGCTTCTTTCAATTCGCTGCTCCAAAAATACCTGACTCACATCACACATTTAAACAAGTTTCTGGAAATACAGCAGGACGCTGGCAAAATCACAAGTGTTTCTACTAAAGTACAATATTAAATATGCCAGTGGACCCCAAATTCACTGAGAAAATATGGTCATTTTTAAAACTTTAAGAGTTAAGAACAGCATTTTCTTTTTAAAGAAATAAAAATCCATTTTCCTTTTAAAAAGAACAAAAAAAGAAATTTATAAGAACAAAAATCAGCACCCAACTGAGAAATTGTGCTACAGAAATTATAGATTATAGAACTATAGATAGAAAAATAGAAGTAGCAGCCTTTGTTCTTAAAGGGTATATATTAGAGAGACAAAATATAAAGAGAAAACTAAACAAAGCGATTACCTTTCTCAAACGCATCTTTATGAGAAAAACTACAAGTTATACTGGATTTGTGTTTAAAAAGCAACCTTTAGAGACTTCCCTGGTGGTGCAGTGGATAGGACTCCGTGCTCCCAGTGCAGGGGGCCTGGGTTCGATCCCTGGTCAGGGAACTAGATCCCACATGCATACCGCAACTGAGGAGCCCACCTGCCACAACTGAGACCCAGAGCAACCAAAATAAATTAAAAAATAAAAATATATTTTTTTGAAAATTACAAAAAAAAAGGGAACCTTCACCCTATGTCAAAGAGACTATACAGATTTAAGCCAATATCTTATTCATGTAATTATAAAACCGAAGACTATTCTACATGAACTTTGTGACTTATTAGAAAGGGCCTTTATATTTTACATTTAAAAACAGACTGTAATTTTATCTATTATGATTCTTTGAAAATTGACAATTTATGTACATATTTATGGCAACTCTCAGTGTACCAGAGTATTTTGTTATTTGTAATAATTTATCCACCAGCCATTCTAGGAAATTAGAAATTTACTGAACTACAAAGAAAGAAATACCTAAGCTTCCCCACAGTTGTCTACCTAAAAAGATGAGTACCAAATCGAGCACCCGAGTTGGAGGAAAAGCATTTTAGGGGAAGCAAAGAAAATGTAAATAAGGGGAATAAAGCAAATAAAATTTCCAAGGTGAATAAAAGAGAAAGTCCATTCATTTCTAAGCCTTCTGTTCTGGCTACAATTTACATAGGAAAACCCTCATGGTTTGGGGGGTTGAGGACATCACCAGCAGGACAGACTTCACAGAAACAAGAAGTCACATGTGTATTTCATCTAGAATATAATGTGTGAAGGAAACTTTCAAAGATCCTCTATCTCACTTCCCAACTCTAGGACACAGCCTTCCCTCTAGCCCATCAGAAAGTTGTTGATATTTTCCTTAGAAGTATTCAAAGAAGAAAGTCTAAAAACTCTTCTTAAGATGCACAAGTTTTTCAAAACCCTTATAGTCAGGAGACTAAAGATCTAATTTCTGAGGTAATTCTCGCCCCTTGTGTATTTCCTTTTCCATTTCCTATCTTCAGATCCTCCTGAAATTAATTTCTCACAGCCCTACAATATTTCAGTTTGTTTCTAGGGTGCTCTAGACTTAGAGTTGAACTTTAAGTACTGGAAGACATCATGTGGAGTAAACATGAAAATGATGCGATTTAATAAATGCACTCCGATGATCCAGTCTCATTCGAAATGGGGACGGTATCCCTGAAGAGTAGGCTGTACTCCTCCTTACATCTTTATCCATTAAACATCTTCTTTTGCCCATTGGTTATGCTGTAATGAAAACTTCCACATTTTCACTATTAATCAGTGTACACTAATGACCTTATGCTTCATCTCTGTCTCACTGCATTTCACCTTGCTTCATTACCAACAAGAGTATTAATTAACCCACAATCTACTGGCAGTGTAAAAGCATCAATTCCCTTGTTATCATATATAGTATCACATGTTCAAAGGTGGTGCAAACAGATTAGTTCAGAAGATGAACACCTCAAATGAAATTCACAGTCATAATCTGATTTTTAACATTATCTGATGTGAGTGGTCTGATACAGCATCAGCTGCAACTAGGACCTCTTCCCCCACACCCCCTCTCTTGTGTAACCTTCTTGAAGCAGTGAGCCCACCCAGTGGCCACCTTGCTTACAGGTGGAAACCAAGAAGCAGGTCTTTGTGCTGGAGATTAGCTCCCTCTTAAGTGGCTACTGAAGCGCCTGATTTGGGGTTTACAGCTAGAGTCGAATGGGAGGTTTTTTATTTCAGTTCTGCCTTTCATTCAAGATTTTAGCCACTAGGCAAAAATGATGTCTAGGACAAAGCTAGGAATACATCTGGGTTCACTTTCAGATTCAAATGACCACTCTATCTCTGAAGCAGCTTAGGTAACTTCTGCCTTAGCGTCTACGTCCATTAGATGGAGATAATCATCCCGTACAAGCATCCATCTAGTGGAGGGGATGTTTGGATAAACAGCGTGGTGTCAGATCGTGGCTCTCAAATTTGGAAGGGGCCTCAGATGTCATGTGGTCTAAACTCTTTGATTTCATACATGAGGCAAATGAGAAAGAAATTTCTACACAATTCTAATTATCTCATCACTTAGTCAGTATTAATTTATAAAGTCTTCCAATGCTTCAATTACAATCGGCAAAAACATTACATTCTCCACATTAGCAATTAGGAGAGAAGCTAAGGGAACTGCCAAAAAACCAAACCAAACCAAACCAGAAGCACAGAGCTTATAAAGCAGAACAGAAACCAATATTCTAATATGAGCACTTTTACTCCTAGCACTCTCTCAATGGCGCTTTGGGGATTTTCATCGTCACCGTGGATCGCTGTTTCAAGCCTTCGCTTTATCTGAAAACACAAGCCTTCGCTGAACAGTGGGGTTCTCATCTGCATCTGAGGCACACCCAGGGCAGCTGGAGTTGGTGCTAATGAATTTATTTAGTCTTTCGTTGATTTTTTCATTAGCATGTATGCAAACAAAATTAACCTAATATTTAACACTGACAGTTTCATAAAGCTGAAAAAGACCTCGAGTGGCAACCTAGTCCAGTTATTTGTCTCTGAGAAAGCTACCTTCACAGGTCAAGAAGGTAAAAGGCTGACATCAACCATTTCCCCGGATTGCAGAGTCTACGGCTCCTAGCTGTCGCCAGTACCATCCAGGGACACTTATACCTACTTCCAGCTCCTTTTATTTATTTTTTCAACTAAGTCTATTTCCTTTGGTTCTGAACTTTGCTGAATAGGACCAGACATTTCACATTCATTCTCTATACTACTTTAAACACATTAAAACATCCTCTAGCTTCTTCATTTTTAAAGACATGTGGATATAGTTCTCCCAAATTTGTGTCTATAATGAGATTGGTTATTTAGCACCACGAACATCCACTCTTTCCCTATTTGCTTTTTGTCTGACTCCCTCCACTAAAATGTAAGCCCCACGAAGGTAAGGAGTTTGTGTGTATTCTGTTTACAGCTGTATGCCCCACAGCTAGAACAGTGCCTACGTAAGAGGTCGAAAATATCTGCGGAAGGAAGGAATTAAATTTTTCTATGGTATTCATTCACCCGCATATAGAAACTGAACACTCAAATATGCACTGCTGTACTTTATTACAGAAGCAGTGTGTGAAGTTAAAAGTAAAGGAATTACAGGGGGAGGGCTAGCATAAGAGCCAGGATGCAGAGTATTTCATCACTGGGGGAAAACCGCTGCTTTTCTCTAGCAACGGACTGTTTCTGAATATCCCAAAATGGCCTGGTAGTAAAACTCTCTGCAAACGGCTATTACTGGTAGGTGATAAACCAAAGCTATTCTTTGTAAATGTTATAGCATAATTTCCCAAAGGAACTTAAAAAGTTTCCCATTGGACAAGGTTATACACAAACACACTTAAATCATCACCGGGTATGGCCACTGAGCCTTGAATTCCAAGCCTGCTACCCCATCAACATTCTAACTACTCTCTGAGCGAGGTTGAAGAAACACAGCAGTAAGACAGGGCAACGTGAAGTCAGGCCAAACCGCCTCAGCCCTTGTGCAAAGCCTAAGTGATGGTGAGGTCAGCACAAAACGACCGCAGGGTTAAGGTCTCCTCCAGATCTAGAATTCTACGGTTCTGTGACATACTTTGAAAGGAAAGGGGTTGACATAAATCTCTTTAGATCAAAGCATTTTAGTGATGAAAGATATGTCAGAACTCATCTCACATATAACTGGCTCAAGGTCTCAGGTTGGTCTATTAATGGAGCCCAGATCTGGGGACCCAAGGCTTCAGAATCTCATTTTGGTGCCCTTTCTACTCTCTGCGTGCATATTCTCCTTCCTTAGAACATCATTTCTTACAGAAGCAAGCATTCTTGGCTGTGAGACTGAAGGACCACCCAGAGATCCCTGGAGTGTGACAGAACCCTGCAAAAATCCAAATGGGTTTTGTTCACTATACCGTCACCTCCTCATTCCAAGAACTGAGAGCTAACAGCTGTGTGGCCAGTACCTCCGTCCGCTCTGATTGTTTTCTTTTTTCAAAACCATTTCAGTGGATGGACCAGCAATGCAGGTTTGTGAATTTTGAACTCAGGCTGCAGAGGCTCTAGGGCAGGGACCAGTGGATATGAGGCTGGATACAGAGACCAGGAGAGGGAGTGGGGAGGGGAGGTGGAGGAAAGGAGAAATGACGCCCGTAGTTCTCAGGGGCAAATTGATAACTATTAGACACTTTGAATATGTCTCTGAAAAAAGTGGAGAGACAAAGTCACTGTCCTAGTTCTGTGGCTCTCACACCTGGCTACATATAGCTTCATCTGGGGAGCCTTCAAAGCCCATAACTCTTAGGCCCCAACTCGGGTCAACTGAACCAGGATCTCGGGGGTGGGACCCAGACATTGATATTTTGAAAAATGCCCCATGTGCTGCTAATGATACAGCCACAGATAAGATCCACTGGTCTATTATGTGCTACATGATACCACAAAAATAAAAAGACAGACCCAAGATAATTTTACACGCATGTTAATTGCACAAAATCACAGCGAGGCTTACCACCACCTAAAAACTTCCATGTCTACCCACCAAAAGGTTTAGTCCTGCAAAAGCCATGCGGCCGCAGCGTTATAAAGGTCTTGCCACCTGCAAAAGAAAGCCTAGAAGAGAAGCACCAAACATCTTTCCAGAAATCCTAAAAGGTAAGGAAATTAAGGAAGAAGTTCACCTAAACTGTCTTCCGTATTTCCAACGATCAGGAAAAAGGCATTCTTAATTTTCCTTCACAAGAAATATGTATCAAGTATTTAGGATACGCTTGGCGCTGGAACGGGAAAGAAGATAAAAGACAATGAAAAATGGCTTGCCTGCCCTAGCTTCACTCAAGGTTCCATCAGTGCAATGCTCCAAAAAAAGCCATTAAGCTGGCAATGGAGAATAGCTTTGGGACCCTATCAATGAAGTGAGACACTCCTATGTTATAAACCAGGTACTTTCACGGAGGTGGTTGCCTCGTTACAAAGGTAAGGGACTCACTTTCTCCATGATGTAATCAGCCTACTAGGTGCTGTTGAAAGTACACCACCCACACAGAGGCGTCCATGCCTTCCGTGGTCAAAGCAGGAAGAGCAGACATTTCCACACTGAGTACACAATATACTGAACGATAACCTCATGAAGTAAGAACAGCCATACCTGGAAGAAAGCAGGCTGAGCCCAGTAAGAATCGGCTAATAGGCTTTACCTGTTCCCACTACCTTCTTCCCTGCTTGTTTTTTCTTCAAAACCTGTAATCATAAGCACGTTTGCTTCAAAAAGATGAATAAAAACCCAAGACATGGGAAAAAAAGGGGGAGCAAATAATGTTATTTCCTCTTGTGTTTCCCCTAAGGTAGACTCATCATAATGCAGATGTAGAAAGAAAAGTCAGTAAGAAGGATTTTCTCTATGTATCCATCTGATCACAGTGTTGTCCCCGGTCACCCCCCTTAGAACAGAAATCGTTATTCCTAATAGAAGCATCTCTAGACAAAACACATTTGATCCTTTCCAGAGACGGGGCTGGTGGTGGGGACCTGCTCCTCTACCCCTCCAGCTCCTCTATTCACAACACATTTTCTTGCTTCTTGCCTTCCTTGTAATTCTCCTGGGCTGGGAATGCCCAGTGACGTCTGCCCTATTTCTGGGAAGATGAAAGATAGAGCTGCTTGATTTTTCCCTAACATTCCAAACGCTTCAAGTCAGACCCTGAACCTCGAAAGAAAAGGTAATCTTTGAAAACAGCTTCAGTCCTTCAACGTTCACAAATAGGTATCCAGTTACCAGACTCAGTTTTTCTATTTTAAACAATGAAGAATTATTCATTCATTCATCCATCCATCCATCCATCCACTCATTCCAGATATTCCCAGGATGACTGTTTGTGCCTGGTAGTACCAGGGAGGAAAGGTAGGCACATAGGGGATTATGAAAATAAGCATGGTAAGTGGTGTGTGGATCAAATCATTTATGAAAATCATTAGTAGGTTGCTTGTAAGCATCTCTAATGATGTTTTTTGCTTTTGAAACTCGGTTTGATATGGTGATAGAATACTATATGAATTACTGTTTGCTATTCCATTCTATTCTAGATTTGGGTAATAACAAAAAACTACAGTATCTCTTATTTCTATTCCATTCAATTAAGTAAACTTTTTTTCCACTTGCATGTACACAGCAATTACTAATCACCTGAACCTGTCCTTTGTGAGTATAGGTCTCTTAGCCTATTGGGCCTTGCACCTACATTCACCTACATTTTCACAATGAAGTGACTTCTGTGGGGAAGAGATGGAAATAACTTGCGTCTCTTGCTAGGTTAACTTCCCCAGCCTCTGGTGGGTACAGGAACGTAAGAATCCAGAACAGGCTCATCCCAGCCTCCAGGACCATTTATTTCTTCCCATGAATGCTTTCTTCCTCATTGCCGTTGGGGCCATGTGGATAACCACCATATGGCCCCACCCGGCTCCATATGGCTCCATCTCCCTAAAAGGGGCGCTCAAGAACATAAAAACGCTGCTGTATACGTTTAGTGCAGCCCCTTCTCGTTTTCCTCCATCTGTCTTCCATATGTTTACGCGACTCAGACTCCTGCACACGTAGACCTTTTATAGTGAGGGTTGCCAGCCTGACCAAGATAAAGAACTAACATTCACCGCTGTCAGTGACAAGGGGCCCCAACTACTTTAAATATGTGACTCATTTAGTATTCAAACTAGAACGAACTCATAACCACTTTTCTTCAATTTGTAAATGACATTGATTTTAGATTTATATTTTTTAAAATGTTACCAGCAAAAGCCACCCAGTGGCTCTTCTGTTGTATTTTCTCCAAGCGCTGTTTGTGAAGTGTGGAAGAACTGCACGTGACTTCCACTTAGGTGTCCCTATCATATTACATGTCAATCTCTCTCCAAAGTTGACTTTTTCATTTTCATAAAACTCTCCTTTGATCAGAGGAAGAGTTGTTACTGTTTTCCCCCTCAGGTGTCACTGCAAACATCTGAAGTTTTACATGTGTCCTCTGCAAACGCTAAGGAAATGAGGAGGAATGAGGAGAGACTGACCCCCGTGGGGCTCTACCTGCCTGGCTTTGGCCACACCGAGTCGTGGTCCTTTTAGCTTTGCTCGGCACCTGGCAAGAGGGACACATCTGATCCTGGAGTTGGTATAATCGAGAAGAAACTGGGAATACCAGTCACTAGACACCAGGTACAACACTGTTTCCCAGCAGGAGGCTACTCCTGGCATTAGTAACAGGAATTAGGGTGATTTCTCATTCCCAGGGGTAACTTGTCAGTGGGTACCTAGGCCATCTTTCACAAAAAACTAATGACAGTGAGAACGAAAGAAAAAAGAAATCAAGTAGGCCTAGTACTGGCTTCAGTAATTTCTACTCTTATTAATATGACTTAGACACAAAGTCCTCGGTTATAGAACTGCAGTGCTATTAAAAAGAACGCATTCAGTCCCCCAAACTGCTACGCACGTTCAAAGGTGTCCTCTTCGTGGCAGATAACTTGCCTGTAATCTAGTCCAAACCACCTGTGTAAAGCAGTCTGCTAACCAGTACGTGGAAAATTATGGCCAGTTCCATGATGACTATCTCTGATGAAGCAGAACACGGAAATAGTGCTCAAACGCACAAAATATTAATAGATAGACATCCAAAAACCACCCAGCAAATGCCACAACAATACGTTTCTCTTTTAGCTTGTTTGTGTATAAATGACAACTATTCCTATTTTTCCCCAAACGCAGATATGCAAAATAAAGTTTTTATTTGAATTTCAAGATCAAACAGTAACATTTATGTAGGATGCGTGATTGAGCCATTTTTGGCTTTTTTATAAAAACACTATTACATATTTCACACATCTTTGTTTCTCTTAACGTCCTTTATAATGCAGTATAGAGCCAGACATCAATTAAGTTCAGACAAAACTACTGGGACCCAAGGAAACTCTTGTCCCACCTAAGCTGTCATTTCACAACCCTTCCTGCATGGGAAAAACCTAAGGAGTTACTTGTACTAATAAAACCAAAAATGCCTTTTATTGACGCAGTTGATATACTGCAAACTGCGGCATCACAGGTGCTACAGTGGCAGCAAAAGGTGCATTTTAGTCAGGGCATCAAGTTGCAGAATTCAGGCTACAGCCAGAGGCCTATTCATTGGAATAACTGCTCCAGGCTGGAACAAATGATAAATTTTGCTTAAGAGAAGCAAGCACTGCCCTTGTGTGATAAAGGAAGTTTGGGTAGATCATGCAATGGTAGTGTTTCCAGAAGTGCAAGGGTGAAAAAGCTAAGTGGGTATTTTGCTCCCAGATTAAATAGAAAGGACAAGAAGCCTGATCAACAAGACTTCAGTGAATTACAGTTTCTGGTCTGAGAAGCTATGAGTATCATATCCTGCACAGCAGGGCTTGCTCTGAGCAGTTTGTAAACCACATGGAAAAAGACAGAAGTTGCTGCTAAGCTAATAGCTGCTGAGTAGTTGCATTAATTGTTGACTTTTCGGCAGGGAGGCTACTCCCCCCAGCTCAGTGCTTCCCACAAGCCAGGTGCACGCTAGAGCTGGTAACCCCATCCCTCATATTCCTTCCCGCTGGACACTGGCTATTAAATGCTGGCCTCTCGCCAACTGCCTTTAGGTGAGATGTGGTAAAAACGGCCAGCGAAACAAGAACATCTGCCTTCGTATCATTTTCTTTGTACAGCTACTTCCCAGGCGGCTGCTTGGATCTACGTGCGTCCATTTACTGGATTTAAACAAAACAGCAGGAGGCTAAGGGGGAGGCCCAAGAAGCATATGCTGGGTCAGCCCACTCTGGTTTCAGCTACAGTACAGACGGAGGCTTTGCCCCTCTGGAAACTGACAAGGGCAGCCGCAGCTGTGAGTCTGGAAGCAGGAGACACCCCCCTGCCTTACCTGTTTCTTTGTCCTGGACTTCTTCCAGGTGCAAGTCATTCAAAAGGTGCTCCAAGATCTTCTCTGGGGTCCCGGACACGACCACGTATCTGTCGGAGAGCAGAGAGTCCACGGAGTCATCCTCAGTGGACGACTGTGAACGGCTGCTCCATTCTTCGTCCTCGTCCTCCTCGTCAATGTATTTGAAAGAAGGCACATCGAAGGTGGGCAAGGGCAGCTCTCGGTCTGAAAGCGCGGCAGAATCCTTCCTCTCTAAATGAGGGTCAAAGACTCTCAGCCGGGAGCTGCCCATTGTGCACGGCTACTAACAAAGGCATCCCCTAAAGGCTCAAAGATCTTGCCATCTCTGTCCTTTCACTGGGAACTGAGTCCATCTGGCTGCTAAGAGCTCTGCAGTCAGCTAGCACGCTGGGCTCGAGAGGCGGAGAAAAAAGGGAGGGAGGGAGGGAGGGGGGATAGAGGAGGCAGAGAGAGCGAGTGAGATGGAGTGGGAGAAGGGGAGGAAGGCAGGGAAAAGGAAACAGGAGCACGGGGCTGGGTGGAAACTCTGACCTCCAATCACTCTCCAAGCTCCCCGCTTGGGGGGCTGGGCCGCAGCTCTGCACTTTCTTCAGCACCAGGACGTCCCGGTCTTGCTCTTTAACCTGAACGGTTGTCACTTCATCATCCTGCTTTCATTGCCGACGGGAGTGATGGATGGAAGAAGGAAAAACAGAGAGAAAATTTAAAAGGCAAAAAAAAAAAAAAGAAAAAAAAAAGCTAACTAAAGCTGCACTTTCTCAAGTTGCTTTCCCACCTAACATCTTTACAGATTCAGAACAAATTAGGAATCTGGTCAAGGATCTCCCTCTAATGGTACAGGGTCCAGGCTCAAGTTGTATGGATACATAAAGCATTAGAAAGACATAAATACTTTAAAGGAAACTGGAAAAAAGAATAAAGTGGGGATGGGATTCAGAGTTCATTTTTAAAACTACCTGAATGATGTGAATTAAGAAATCCAAAGTTCAAAGTCTCAAAAACACAATATACTAATTGCCTGTGTGCTATACTCTCTTTTACCTGGTTAATACTTCTTAAACTGCCACTATATTAAAATTAGAAAATCATATAAAACATCATTTAAACAATGAGCAAGCCATATTAAGTAGCTGTAGCAGATACATATCATATTCATTTACATCACAGCCTTTATTTTAAGGTGGGAAAAAAACTACTCATTCTATCATTCAGTTCATGTTTTACTCCCGAACTTGAGGTGGCCTTCATAGTTATCACGTACTTGTTTTGCCAGAATACAAGCAAAAACGGATCTCTAGTTAGAACCTCATCTAGGCTGAAATTCGGATGTCACGGGTGAATGCACTGACTTTCTTCACCGCGGTCCCTTTTAACACGGAGAGAAGGCTGAACAATCATTCATTTCTGCACACACAGCTTCCACAGCCCAGAGCCTAACATGGCCCGCTGACGTGGCTCTGTCAGAGTCGGGCTCACTGCTGACCCAGCAGTGTGGAGCCGACCCAAGTGACACCCAAGTGACAAACGCTTCCAGAGTGTGGAGTGTGAAATTCTCCTGATGGGTGGCGCCCAACCAGAGGCAGGTAGGGGCGGAGCGGGTAGGGAGAAACACATGTAAAAATATTTACCTTCTGTATTTCTGAGGATCTGAGCAGAAGATTGAAGCAAGAAAAGTTGATAGCAAAGAGGCTTCACCTTAAAAATTACGTTGCCTCTTTAAACAGGGAAACACGTCCTAGGGTTCCTAGCATGTTTCTGTGTTTCTGCTCCTGGCAGAAAACCCTACCTCAATTAGGTACAAACACACAAAAAGAACATTTTCCCGCCCCCCGTTGGATAAAAAGTACTATGTCCTCGTGCCTTATTATCAGTTCCATAGATTTATCAGAGATGCTGATGTATTTATTCACCTTCCATAAGACTAGGAAGGCACTATTCTTGTCGTAATTGCCAACCAAATCAGTGGGAAAATGATGATTTCAACTCCTGGTGTGCTGATTCCTAAGAAAATGTAGTGACCTAGTCATCTGAGTCCCCCAAGATCTTCTTAAAAACAAAAAATACTAGTCATTCTAAACAGCAATATAATTTTAAGATCATCCTTTCTAAATCTCTTAGTGGCAAATAATTTTACTATGTAAAACTGATGTATTGCACTTCAGCAAGGTCAGACACGCAGTTACTGTGGCAATTAATACTGGATATTCATTGTTAAACTCCCTGAGGATGGCAGTGTGACTCCTGTAACATGAATACCAATGTATAATTGCTATCTTTCATTTCTCCAAAGGGGTTCTTTTGTTATCCATGTGGCTGAGGTGAAGCAAGGTGGCTGGTGAGAGGAGCATAATATTGACAAAAAAAAAAAAGGGGGGGGACAGAATGTGAGTCCAGGATACTGAGACACAGAAACAAATAATTCAGTAAAGAGCAGGTTTGAAAGGACAAAAATCTTTCCCGAGCTTTCCTCTCGTCGTAAGCCAATATTCATTTTATATGAGCCTGCTGTCATTCTGAAGTACGTTTTACATTCTACGTGCATGTGATATACGGCATTATTAACTTCCGCGGGCCATGCACATACATATGGATGGGAAGGGCTTCTCTAATGTCTGTGTAACTAATATGTATTACAGGGCTGTGCACAGAGCAGCTACACTCTGCTGGGCAGGGGAATAGCTGAACCATACTGATGTACTATCAATAGCATCTTATGTCACAGTGATAGTTTCCATTTTGAAAACCTGTTAAAAAATAAAGAAGCAAAAAAGCAGAAAAATCAATGTATAAAAGGAGATGGAAGTTATCTAAAATTGCCGTGAAAACGTAATAACCGTATGTATTATACCCGGCTCTCAAGAAGGAAGGTGAAATTAACACCTCCTGACCAATCTATGTACCCTTACCTAACTGCTCTTCCTGAAAAACAGCATAAGTACCAGAGTTGAAGTTCTGGGTATGAAACTTTACTCTGGTGCTTGCTTGGTTAAGAATAAAAGTATTTAAAGAACTAATGACAAGAAATATGTTCAATGACAAACAGTTCATGAAATGCAAGGAAAGCATTAAAATGCTTAATTTATAGACAACCACTCAACAAACAGTGAGGGTCTGCTTTGGGTAAGGCACTGTGGCAGACACTAAGGGGCAAGCAGCGGTGAGTAAGACCGATGCCCTGCCCTTAACTGACAAGGTGATAGCTCCATAACAGCGTAACTCTAACGTGGTGAGCTCCCCCAAGGTGAGGCCACATGCAAGAGAGAAAGCAAAGGTAGAGAACCCATGCGATTTGACTGTCAAAGATGACAGATCAAATCCCAGATCTGTGGGTGAAAGAGAATGGAAATGCCATTAAAGGGGACAAAAAAACTGGTTCTGCTGAGAATGATGAACCTGGTTTCAGACAACTGATGTTTCAGTACTGATAACACATCATGCTATAGATGTTTAGCAAGCAGTTAGAAATAAAGAACTAGGGCTCTGGACAAAGGCCAAGGACAGAGATAAATCTGTGAACTACTCAAGTTTGGGAGTGGATGAGATTGTTGAAGGGAAGCAGGACAGAAAGGGAACTAGGAAGAGAAAACATAGAAAGAAGGAGGAAGAGGGAGGGGATCAGAGTCATGAGGAAACCTACCAAAGAGATGACTAAGCAGTGAAACCAACAGAAGCCAGGAGAAGGTGGAGGGCACTGACTCAGGAGAGTCAAGGGCAAAGGCTGTCTGACGTTGTCAAATTCACCAAGATGAAGAGTCTAGGAGGAAGTAATGAGGAGACCACAATGGGAAGGCGAGTGTTGAGGTGTAAGCGGATGTGAAGGAAGTGCACAAACAGGTAAGACCGCCTCCTTGGAATTTCATCTCGAAAGGAAGGAGTCAGGCTGAAGAGGCTGCCTGGCTGGGGAAGTCGGCAAGGTGAGGGGCTAAGGAGAAGGGGCGAGAGATCAGGAACGTGCATGGAGGGTTTAGGCTACAACAGGATCGAGCCTTCCTCCTTCCAGAGAGGATCACGGGAAAGAAGATGGGTGGAAATTTAGAAAAAAATTAGAGCAGGGAAAATAAGGTAGCTGAGGTAGACAAAATGAGATGCCTCTACCATCTCCGTAGAGTGGAGGTTCCGACCATCTTCTGGAAGGGGAGGTTCCTTGGCCTGAAAACTGTTGGAAAAATGGCTTTAGGGGTTGCAACAGGGAATAAACAAGTTATGAAAAGAGGAATTGCCAGGCAGCTTTGTGCTGCTGAGGGTAGAAAAATATATGTTTATGGTTTTAGGCCTTCCTGCCAAAGTGCTCAGAAATCTGACTGGGGGGGGACTTCCCTGGTCTGGTGGTTGGGACTCCACACTGCCACCGTGGGGAGGTGGGAGGGTGGTGCGGTGTGGCCCGCGGGTTAGATCCCTGGTCGGGGAACTGGGATCCCCACATGCTGCGCAGTGTGGCCAAAACAATTTTTTTTAATTTTTAAATTAAAAACATAAATTAAAAAAAAACAATTTTTAAATTAAAAGAAGAGAAACCTGAGAGGAGAACAGCGAATGACGCCCCCTCTGCCCACCAGGGGAAGAGATCAGCATAGGAGACACCAGGAGGGAGGGAGGAGAGGTGTTGTGGGCTGCCGTCAGCACACACGCAAAACAGCCCTTCTCCACAGGGCGTCTGTCTGGTTAGGGAAAGGAGTGCGCCAAGAGAGGAGCTGATAAGCGGGGGCCGAGGACAAGCCTTCACAGGAGTGAAGGGAGCAGGCAGGCAGTCGAGGAGGAAGCAGGTGGAGGCTTTGATCAAGGAGGCTGATCTCTGAAGTGGGGCAGTTCAGAGCAGGGCAGACGGAGCAAGGGAGAAGCAGGGAGCCGGCCTGGCACTCAGGCTGGGCCTTGTGTTCTCCTGTTAAATGTCACTGATTCTGCGAAAAATCAACATCAGATAAGGCCACTCTGTGACTGTGGTGGGACAACACAAAAACACGGCCACTCGGAAATCATATCTGAACACAGACAAAGCATAAACATTGATCACGGCAGAAAATACCAGAAAGCCCAGCGAGTGAGTAGCGACTGCTGCTTCTTCCCCAGTGACAACTTTGGCTTTGCTCCTCTCCCTATAGATGAGATTTAAGATATCGTCACAGAGTTGCCCAGTTTCCTGATCTAGAGCAAAGCCCTGCTACTTGAAATCCTCCCCAAAGTCACCAAACACAAACCCAAGCCTGGGATGTCCTTTCTTCTATCACCTTCTTGTACTGAGCTGCTGTGAGGCTCCCCATGGTGCGAGGGCTCCATCACTATACCAAAAGCAATAAACCCAACTTACTCAACTACAGGTGTGCTCCTGGTGGTCTCTGGCTAGAGGACAGTGACCATGGACAAGGGTCGTAAGATGCCGCCCTGCCGCTGGCATGGTGCAGTGTGGAGAGCATGGTTACTGGAGTCAAAGATAAAATGCATTTCCTTGTCAGGAGGATGAGAGAGTCATACCCAGGGATGTTCCTGAAAGTGATGAGAGGATGGGTGAGGAACGAATGCCCGAGGACTTCCCTGGCGGTCCAGCGGTTAGGACTCTGTGCTGCCAAGGCAGGGGGCGCAGGTTCGATCCCTGGTCGGGGAACTAGGATCCCGCGCGGCACAGCCAAAAAATAAAAATTAAAAAAAAATTTTAATTAAAAAAAAAAGAATGCCAGTGCAAGGGGCACAGACCTTAGGAGAAGGGACTTCTGTAGGTGCAACACTGAAGAGGAAGGTGCAGTGGGGAGTGGGATGTATTCCCAGAAGGCACCATGCTTCCCACCGCCCGCCCCAGCCAAGGCATGGGGGCGCTCAGCTCTGGTTGGTACAGGCTAAGTGAGAATTCTCCCCGCTCCCTGACACACACTTTAGCTCCTAGATCTGCACAAACCAGGTCTTTGCCCTACTCTCTTGAAGGGATGGTAGGAAGAACAAGAAACTCTAAGGACCAGGCCAGACGGATTCTTCACAGCTTTGCCTATGGGGTGCAGTCTGGGATGAGCTGGGAGATGGGGGAGGAAAGGAAGTGTAAAAATAAACAGGTATCCTCAGCTGAAAGGGGGAGGGGAGGGGAGGGGGAGGGGAGGGGGAGGGGAGGGAAAGATGTTTGATCACAGACTCACAGGACCTTTTGAACAGAGGCCATGAAAAATATGAAAACAGAGGAGGGTTTTCAGCTTTTCTCTGCTCCTCATGTCTTTGTTCTATTCTTTGGTGACTAGCTCTGATTTCTTTTCTTTTTATGGCTACACTGCTCCCCTGCCTGCAAATTCTGAATGAATGATAGAACCCGTCCCTTTGACTTACTTTAGATTAACTTCCTTGACCAAGATCAGCTTTTATACTTCGAAATCCAACTTTTCTTTTTTCATTTATTCACATGAAAGACATTTATTTTTAAGATGAAAATACATAGAGGGTAATAAAAATACTGATTTTTTAAAAAAGTAAGGTGAAGAACTGATGTTCACAGTTTAGCAAGTCTATGCTGTCCTGAACCAAATTTCTGACTGCATTTATATTTTCACTTGTCACCAGCACTAGCAAGAAAAAGTCATTACTAAGGGATTTCTCAGGCCTGCTGGAATTGTCACAACTACTTGCTTGATTTTCCATTATCTCTGATAATGGAAAATACTCCTCTCCCAAGTACTGACATAAAGCAGCCACTGGTATTCTCCATGGCGTGGTGTCCCTGATGCTCTGTGAGTATCAACTCTTACAAGAGGGCTTAGCTGGGGGTTCATGGATGGGCTTTAGTGACTCAGAGAAGCTTCTGAAAGTATATAAAATTTTTATGTGTAGGCACATTTTCCCAGGGAGAGTCCAGAGTTCTAGGTCTCACTGGAGTCTATGAACCCCAAAAGGTACAAATCGTTCCACACAATGACACTCATATTTATCACTGCATCTAAGTAACCTTCTTTGACAATCTCCTGCTGGTAACACTGCCTATCCAGATAAGATGCCCAAAGAACCCTGACATGACATCCATCACACTGACCTCTGATTATCTGCTCCCTCTGCGCTCTCCACGAAATGATGACATCTTGAGGGCAGGGACTGTGACTTCTAGTTCTCTTCCTAACACACAGCTTAGGGCCTGGCACATGATATTAACTTGATAACGGTTTACTGAGCGTGCAAGTTCAAGCAAGAGAGTGAGTGAGCGAGTGGATTACCTTTAAAAGACAGAATTCGATCTCACGTGGTTCAATGGTCACTCTCCTCTGAGGTTGCCCCTACCCTCTCTACTTAGTCACTTTCCTATTATGATGCTCATCACATGAGGTAACTGTGTTTTGTACTTGAGCGCTGTACTTGCTCCATCTGTCAGAATTCTACCAAACTAAGCTCCCGTGCAATTGACATATAAGAGACCATATAACTAACACAACAATGGGAAGGCATTCACTCAATGGTACTGTCCCTGAGTCTAGGGCACATGGAAAAAAGGGTGTGGGCGTGAACAGGTCACCCTGTGGGTTGAAGTGTGAACTGGGCAAGATGTGAATTTTGTGCCTTCTAAAATCCCCCTTCTGCCCCCTTTGGTTCCAACCAGGATCCTCAACACTCCTCACGTGACCCAGTGTTCCATCATCAAACCTGTGTGAAGCAGGCAGCACTGGAGAAGCTTTCAGATGGAGAATGCACAGGACCATCTAGCTTGATGCCACGGCACTCAAGAAGTCATACAAGTAGCACAAGGTGCAATGCTGCTTTCCCTCAAGTTTGTGAAGATGCTAACTTAGTGGTAGGAAGGCATTTGCTACGGACTGAAGGTTGGTGTCTCCCCCAACCCTGAATTCCTATGTTGAAACCTATCCCCCAAAGTGATGGTGTCTGGAGCTGGGGCCTTTGGAGCCCTCATGAATGGGATTAGTGCCCTTATAAAAGAGGCCCCAGAGAGACCCCTTGCCTCTTCTGCCACGTGAGGACACAGCAAAATGACAGCTATCTATGAACCAGAAAGTGGGCTCTCATCATATATTGAATCTGCTGACAGCTTGATCTTGGATTTCTCAGCCATCAGAACTGTAAGAAATAAGTTTCTGCTGCTTATAAACCACACAGTCTGTGGTGTTTTGTTACGGCAGCCCAAACAGACTGAGATGGCATTTAGAGCCAACAGCTTATTATGATGCCTTTCATTTCCCAACCTCCTTGGTCG
This sequence comes from Delphinus delphis, assembly GCF_949987515.2. NCBI lineage: Eukaryota > Metazoa > Chordata > Mammalia > Artiodactyla > Delphinidae > Delphinus > Delphinus delphis. The sequence goes on along the minus strand of NC_082691.1, from coordinate 33,286,721 downwards.
AACTTTCATTCCTCCTACGAAGTTCTCTTCAAGAACCACCTCCTCCAGGAAACCTGCTCCGTCTACCTCCCGTCTGACGTGGCTGGCCCTTCTCTGCAACCCCACAGTGCCACATGACTCCTTCGGTCTCAGCATTCCGAGAAGCACATACTGATGACCTTTTCTGTCTCCCTTCTAAAGCATAAGCTCACGTGTGGGCACGCACCGTATCTCCTTCAACTTTGAATTCCCAACAAACAGCCAGGTCTCGGCACTTCATAAATACCTGAAGAACCTTACCCAGATGGATCAATGAACACACAAAATGAGGAATGGATAAATGTGTAATTTTGGGGGACTTCCCTGGTGGCGCAGTGGTTGAGAGTCCGCCTGCCGATGCAGGGGACACGGGTTCGTGCCCCGGTCCGGGAGGATCCCACGTGCCGCGGAACGGCTGGGCCCGTGAGCCATGGCCGCTGGGCCTGCGCGTCCGGAGCCTGTGCTCCGCAACGGGAGAGGCCACAACGGTGAGAGGCCCGCGTATCGCAAAAAAAAAAGTGCAATTTTGAGTAGAGGTTTAGAGAACAGCAGCTTACTCTCAAAAGATACATTTCAAGTGCTGAACTCTGATGGTGCCAGTACAGGGGACAGTTTGCTGAGAGGTGCTCCTCCTAAGGAAGGGTAATCCAACTACTAGGGGTGTGGATAACAGTGGCCTGCGCTGTTCTGCATCTTGATCGTCAACTTGAGTGTTTGGGACGCTCAAACAGATATGGGCAAACTGAAAAGAAGAGCTGCGTGCTCATCACACTGGACAATGATATAGACAGACAAGGGGTTATGAGACCAAAACGACCTGCTCTAATTCAGGATCTTGGCCTGAGGGTGGTTAATGTGAGGATCACTAAGGCAGCCCCAAAACTTGGCCAATATTTAAGAGCAAACATGGCTAAGTATTTTGTGAAGTGTAAAGCATCATGCAATCATTAGCTACTAGACAATTAAAAACAGCTAACATAGTTTTATCTCATAGCGGTAGAGGTAACCACAGCTCAAGAACTAAGGAGACAGCACTGCCATGTGCAACTAACAGGCCCACTAGGAACAGGCAACAAGGGGGGGATCCAGCCATGACCAGGCAGATAAATCTATCACATTTATTGAGGGTTTACCATACATCAGCAAAGCTAAGAGTTGCACATCCATTAATTATCTTATCTAACCATTACAACAATTCTATGAGGTACATACTGCTAAAACTCCCATTTTGATAAAGTAACTTGGCCAAGCAAGATCTTGTGTGAGGGTGTGTGGTAAAGCTGAGATTGAACCCAGGCAGACCCAACCACAGAGCCCTTAACCAGAACCACAGACGTCCCCAGAAGATGGTCACTAATACACGTTAGAGACTACAAGTATGGAAGGGGACTTGGTCTACCCCGGTGCTGGCAGCCAAAGCAGGCTAATCTGCTTGGCAGGTGAGGCAACAGGTGTGTCTACGTCATGCTGAGTTCCAAGAGGAGAAGAGGGATGCCAAGGGCCAAACGTAGTCTCAGGACCACAGCTAAGCAAGCTCAGCCAGGGCGGAGCTCATACCCCTGGCAAGGGGGAAATGCAGTGCTGGCAGGAACAGAGTTCAACATGGCAGGGATTAGTGGGGTCTGATGCCCACAAAACTTGGGTACCCAGAGACATGCAGCCTAAGGTTAGCAGGGCGTCCAGCGCATAAGCTGCCTTCGGCCTGATGGGCTCAAGCACTGGGCAGGCATGGAACTGTACACTTTAATATAGTTAATTTTATGCTACGCAAATTTTACCTCCAACAAAACAAAACAGGGCTGTGATGAGCCTCTGGGCACAGGACTTTGCTGATCAAAATACATGGGACTCTGCGCCAAGGAGCTACAAGTGGGTCTGGGAAACACACCCTTTGAGGTACTGTTCGGGTAGCTGGAATGTCTAAGAACAAAAAGATGGGGAGAATGAAACCACAGCAGGAAATTTTCACTCTCTGAGCTACCCTGCCTTGTGGGATAGGGTGCCATAGGATTACCTGTGATGTTCTAGAAAAGTTACCTTCCGTTACTGGGTGGCTAGATCGAGGAAGCAGATGGAGGCTCAGTTTAAGGAAGTATTGATGGCAGAGGCAGAATGAGCTCTGTCTCAAACTGGAGCAGAGCTTGTCAATAACATTACTGACAAGTGAAGATGGTTCTTCAGTGAGTGAGGCTGGACAAGATAACCTCGGCATTTTTTTCCAATCCTTAGATCCTACAGAATTCAGTTCTCTTGACATCACTTTTCTCACAGAAGCCCAAAGTGCTGTCTCTCCTAAATAGGAAAGTGGCATGTGATTTAGTGGTTAGGGATCTCTCCTCGTCTTGTCCTACGGAAATTCACACACAGCTTAGCAAACCAAACCACCAATGCCCGCATCTATTCTTGTACCGTTAAATGTGGGTACAGCAGAACTGGAATACTTATCTGAAAAAAAAAAATCTCCTCTGGCCAAAAACAATTTTGTCTGAGAACAACCTTCACAGAATTTGCTGACAATGTATCTCATGACTCTCTATCCTCATGGAAAAAAAAAAAAAGGAAACAGATCTTTAAAAAAAAAAAAAAAAAAGTAAGAAGGATATTGCTGGCAAGATAGACCTGATTAAGAGAGCAGCTAAGGGAAAGACAAAGTAAGCAAGATATGTGTCAAGGTGAGTAGTGGTTTAGATTTACCATATCACAAAGTTCTGGCCCGGCAAACACATCGTTTGTATAGATGGTTCTGGCAGAATGAGAGTATTTAAATAATGATAATTAGTTCTTTTAAAAAATCCTACACATATTGTGATTAATAACTCAAACTAACGCCTAAATAGGACTAATAGAATTCATCATCCCCAAGCTTACAAAATGTAGGTCAAGTCTGACTTCCATAGTGTGAAAGCAAACACCAAGTTGTTACGGAACGTGACTAAACTCCCACAGAAAAACGAGTACACAAGACTGGATAGGAAGTTCTGGCTGCTAGAAAAGAACTGAATTTATTAAATGTTACTGCCTCTAATAATCATGTAAAGCAAGTTTTCTAAGAACCCTACAATTAGGGCAAGGCTAGGAATTTGATCCCGAAGCCAACTTCAGCTAGTAAACCTATTGCACAAGAGAGCAGAGGAGATGGGGATAGGATGTAATATCCTGAAATACAGGCACTGTTTTTCCATCACAAGTCTATTTTGATATACGCTATTAGCTTCATGGATTATTCTGGACACTGGAAGAAAAGAGGCATACTCAGCAAGGTTCTGAAAGTGTTTAATGGAGGGACTATTTACAGAAGTATGGGTAGGTTTGATAAAACGAACCAAAATATGGTGAGATAACCATGGACCAGCAAAGGGAGATACTAACCACCCCTGGGCTTGAAGGGGCAAGAGGAAGTCAGAGTGAGTACTGGATCCCATTGGGAGGGAGCTGGAGAAGTAACTGAGAGGCTTGCAAGGAGGAGTTGCAGTCCCAGAGGGGAGCAGTCACTGCCATAACTGCAGCAGAAAGCTGGACAAGGTAGGAAGAAACACCCTGACCCCGTCTCCTTCTACACTCGGATCCCCTATGACCCCTCCCATTGCCCGAGCCCCATTTGGAGATGGAAGGCAAGAGATCACGGCGGGTTAGGTCCATGGAGGTCAGGTCTCACTGCCAACCAGCACAGAGCAGAGGTGAGAATGGAGGAGGGGATGCAAATGTACATGATCTAGCAAACCTGTCCTTCCAGTTTCCAGAGAAGCTTAAGTCAGCTTGTCACTAAGTTAGATGGCACCATAAAGGTCATGGAGTCCATCACCTTGCTGTCAGGAAAACAACTCAAAAACCTAATAGCTTGGGCTTCCCTGGTGGCGCAGTGGTTGAGAGTCCGCCTGCCGATGCAGGGGACGCGGGTTCGTGCCCCGGTCTGGGAAGATCCCACGTGCCGCGGAGCGGCTGGGCCCGTGAGCCATGGCCGCTGAGCCTGCGCATCCGGAGCCTGTGCTCCGCAACGGGAGAGGCCACAACAGTGAGAGGCCCGCGTACCGCAAAAAAAAAAAAAAAAAAAAAAAAACAAAAAACCCCTAATAGCTTTAGGGTAAGTTATATTAGCATCTCCCTAATTGACTTAATCTAATTCCTGCACGTTTTATTTTCTTAACACTCTTTCTGGTCTAATATTTACATCAGTTTACTACAGTTCAGATCCTACACTTTGCTTCATACTCGACACTCCCCATGTGACCCTTGAGAGTTATTAAATCACACAGGTGTTATTGTTTTTTATCATAAAATCTTAAATTTTATTAAATCTTTCCCAGAAAGTATTCTAGATCCAGTATGCAAGTTCTTGGTTGATGACAAGATTGTGGGTGGGGATAGAGAGGAGAAGAGAAAGGCGAAATGGCAGGACAAGTTCCACTCTGATATCTGCTGCATGGGAACAGGGGCTTGGTCTGTCTTGTTCTCTGTGCTGTCCCTCCATCCAGAACAACACTGTCTGTTAAATGAATGAATGGCCTGGTGAATGGTGGGTGAGCAGACAGATTCTAGACATTGGGATGGCCCAAGATCAAGGACAGAGAGGTCGGCAAAGGCAAGGAGGAAGAGGTTCCAAGGGACTCAGTTCAGAGAGTAGGCTAGGGTAGAAAGGAGAAATTTCAAGAGTTAGTTAATGCCTTACAAGGCCCTAGTTTTGTGGCGGGGTTCCTGATTATCTGCAAGGGAGCAGTCAATATCCTTCAGCATCAGCAAGTCTAAAGTATAAACAAGATAAAACACCTGCAGCAACAAGCAAGGCGTGATGTCAGCCGTGGTCACGGGGTGAGGCTGCTGCACTCCGTCACTTCTGCAGCCCCTTGGTCCCAGATATGGTGGTTATTTCATTCTGCTAAGACTCAGAGGTACATACACTCTCCCTGGTTAGTGGGCCCACGGGAAAATGCAAAGGCTCGGCTGGGCTGGGAAGTCACTAAGACTTACCCCTTGGATTCAAAAAGCCTAGGTCAAAGGGCAACTGAGGGCACTGCCTTGTGCATATGTGATCTGACAGAGGCCTGTTAGAAGGTAATTCAGAAGAAATGAGGATGCCTTCAAATTCTAAATTAGATCATTAAGCATTTCCTAACATACTGAGGTCACTGGAAAAAAACTTTGTCTATCAATACTTTGAACCTGTGAATTCCATCAATCCACAGCGTTCATGCAGACAGTTTGCACGATATGTTCACGACGGATTCGGCCACTTTGCAAAAAACTCAGATAACTTAGTGCTGGAAACAGCACTTATTTCCACTTCGCATTATTGGTATATCTTTTTTTTTTTTTAAACATCTGTATTGGAGTATAATTGTTTTACAATGGTGTGTTAGTTTCTGCTTTATAACAAAGTGAATCAGCTGTACATATTGGTATATCTTGATGGCCCTGAACATACAATACATATGTTACTTGAGATTTAAAACAACCAAAAAATCTGAAATCTTGCTTCCTAGGAAATTTTACAGAAATGACAAATATAAATTTTAGAAATACCTTCTAGTTCCCAAGAATTCTTATATCATTGTGTGTGTGTATATGTATGTGACACACTTATGAAGTTATTCTGAAGGGAAAATATCAATATTGACACCTTCCTCAAGCAGCCTAAAGATGAGATGAAAACCTATGGCAAATTACGACTCGGACAAAATTTCTACGTACTAGTTGCAGATATACTTGTCACCTGGGGTTTGACTAATTCACAGCAGCAGTTTCACAGAAGCCTTTAAAATCTGAGTAAAAAGAGGACAATATGGATTTTAACAGCAGCCCTTGATAGCCACCCCTGACTAGTTCCTATGGCGTTGGCTTCTCCTCCCAAATTCCTCTTATAGGAAACACAGTTGTGTTTGGAAATGCGTCCTGATTAAGTAAAGATCTAATTTATAAATTGAAATAACTTGAGAAAGCTAGCTCTTAACTGTGAACAGACCCAGTGGGAATATTCTTCAAATTTAAAAAGTACTGGATCCATGAAATTGGCTAAGAGAGTACATCTTAAGTGTTCTCACCACACACACACACACACACACACACACACACACACACACACACACAAAATCTAACGTAATCACGTGAGGTATGCATATGTTAATTAGCTTGACTGCAGTAATCATTTTACAATGTATGCATATATCAAAACATCACATTGTACACCTTAAATATATATGACTTTTGTCAATCATACGTCAATAAAGCTGGAAAACAATTTTAAATTGAAAGTAAATAAAGTGTAAAGTAATACACTTAGAAAATGGGAATGCTTCAAGTCAAGGAACTCTTTCCAAGTCACTTTTGTGTGTATATAAATGTGCATTTACACGTGCGTGCTTGTGAATATGCGTGTGTGTGTGTGTGTGTGCACGTGCGTGCATGTGTAACTTTAGAGAGGGCAAGCAGTAATAAAAAGGGCAGCCTCAGTCCTTATACAAGTTATGGAATGAAAAATTCCTAGTTACCGTAGCAACTGCAAGATCACATGGCATGGAAGCAAGGAGATACAAAGCATCTTAAGTAAACACTCTTGTATTTTCATGTTTTGCACATTCCTTGGTGCTTTCAGAGAGGCACGCCTTAGGTCTCAGCAGGAACCATCTCAGAAATTTATTTCACAGTTTGAAACAAGATTGGGAGAAAGGTAGGACTGTGTCACTCTTGGTTTATTGCACAGCCACAGAAAGTTGGTGTTAAAACAGGTTAAGGGAATTTAAACTGCAATGGAATACTGGTACAATTATTTGAGAGACAAACAAAATTAGAAGGTAAAAAGGAAGAGAGAAGGTTAAAATAAGACAAAAATGAATTCGGTTGCAATGGAGTAGGTGTTTCTCCCTCTTTTTCTGGAGTGAAGGATGGATGTGCGGGAAGAGAGGAATGGATTGAAAAGAAATGGAAGTACTTTGATAATAAAGAACAGCAAAACAATCTTCTATTTTCCTGAATATTAATGTGCACTTGGGATGCCAAAGAGGATTGAAATCCTCATATACAAACCTGCCCCAGTAAGAGCCTTGCTTTGTAAACTATGACTCATTGAAGTTTGAAAGTTTGTGTCTACTCTTTACCAACTATGTATTCTCCCAAAAGCTTGTCCGTAGTTACAAACTGACTACTGTGATGAACCTCCCTGTCCTTTCTGCTTGTCATTTCCAGGTTAATTCCCCATGGTACAAAACCCTTCAATTTAAAACTTTAAATCTCCAATGAACCGGAATCCTGCAGATGAGATGAAAACCTTCGATCTGCAGAGATACAACTTTGGTTTTGCAGAGATTCGGTTTGAGTGCTTGAACTTGGGAAACATTTCAAATCACTCACAATTGTCCTCTTGACCGAATTCAGGCCCGCAAATATTGATTGAAAGCCTAGTGCTAGACACTGGGGGTAAAAGTTCAAATAAAACATGGAGCTTACCCTCAAAGAGGAAATATTCTTTATGAGAGAGAAATGGGGGAGAGATATAAATTTGCATTTTTTAAAAAACAGTGGTTTGGAGCTAGGCTGTGCATAGCGGTTAATGAATTTAGCCAGTATAAATAAATAGACCCCTTTATTCTTATTTCTAGGAGTTCAAGGCAGAAAGATCTGGAAGTTTTTTTAATTTGTCATTATCTGGGAGTTTTATATCTCAGTCCTGCTCAGGACATTCTGAACTCAGAAAAACAATTCCAAATATTTAATGACATGACTTGAAATATGGTTTTAACACCCTGACAGCAGGGATACTTCTGGCAGGATGCTAGATCACCATCTGTCCATACCAACAGCATTTCACAAAAAGTAAATTTTTAGAAATTCTAGCCACAGGAGTACTTTTAGAACATAAAAGAACAGAATGATTATTGGCATTGATAGGCATAGTCAATCAGAGTAAAAGATGGCTATTCAAAACCTCCTGAATAATCAACCGGTATCCACTTTAAAATGGCAACATTTCCCCGCAAAGTGTTCAACACTCAGAAGTACGAATGCTGCTGAATTTGGGGGGGGGGGGGGGCGGGTCTTCAATTTAAGACAGGAATTTTAGAGCTAGAAGAAATCGTAGATGTCCAATCTACTACCCTTATAGATGAGAAAACTGAAGCTCAGAGAGGTAATATGACTGACTAAATTCATGCTCAATATATTTAATTTGTAGGGAGTTTGTTAACAGAATTTCAATTTATCAAGAATAAAATAGATTTTTTAATGCTGGTAACAAAACAGTAAAAGTTTGAAAATATGAAAAAATTCGCATGTGATAACTGATCAAGAAACCTTACTTTTACATTACAAAAATAAATCCCAGCTATATGAAAGACCTGAGTGAAAAGTGCAACTCTAGAAGAAATAGAAGAAAATAAAATTGAGTATCTAGCCACAGAATTGGGAAGAACTCTCTGATTTTAAAGGTGATTTTTGAAATTAAAAAAACATGAATCAAGAGTTTTGCTCATATATGTATAAAAATAATAAGAAACAAACTCGGCAAAACTACATATAACAAATATTACAAAGATTAATGTCCTTAACATATAAAAAGCTTATTCAAATCAACAAGAAAAATCCCAATGGAAAAATGGGCAAAGGAGGTGAATAGATTATTTACAGAAGAAATATAACTGGATTGATATAAACTGCAAGTATTCAACCTCACTAGAAAAGAAATGTAAATTTGAACAATACTGGTCCTTGCCATCAGCCCGAGAAGAATACTTAGTTTCTCCTTCTAAGAATCGTAATAATCAATGTGGGTGAGGGTATTACAAAATAAGTACTTTAATGTAGTGCTAATGTATGGGAAAATTGGAACAAGCTTTATGGAGCGTAGCTGAGCGAAAAACATAAAAGAGATTAATGCAGTTCATACCTGTGAGTAGTAATTACTCAGCTAGGAACTTATCCTTAAGAAATATAAATTTACATAAAGATTTTTTTAGAGATGTGCATCTCAGATCACTTATAACAGCAAAAATTTGAAAACCTATTTGCCCCCAAATGGGAAGAGTAAGTAAGTGAAGTATGTTACGGAAACGTAAGGAAAGCCTCATAATGTATACACTGATATAATTGGGAAGGCGAGAGGAAATCGTAGTTAGTTCTCACTAAATTTTTCTGTTCTTCCTTGTAGCTTTCTATGATTTCTAAATTCTCTACAAAAGGCACGTATTACTCTACTATTAGTAGAACAATTTTAAACAGTCTTTAACAGAAATGTGCTATAAATTCCTGCAAGTTGCCTGATGCCTTGTTCTGGACTGTCAAACACCTATAAACCTCAAGAATGAGGCTTGTTTTCAAAAACAAATTCAATCAGTAAAACAGGACAAGAACTATATACAATCTTCTAATTAAAATATATTTTGTAACTAGAAAATGGGGAGAGAGGAAAATGGTAAACACCAACAATATGCAACTCTCTTTAGATATGAGATCTGTGGTATTTGCCATTTATGATTTGTGTCCTTACGTGGTCAGAACCCAGGAAGTAAAAGAGAGGATGTTTACTTTAGCAAATGCCTCACCAGAAGGCAAAGAAACAATTTTCTAGAAACAAACACCGTATTCAGAGTACACCCCTTACTTTCTTCTGTCTGCGTATCGCCCTTCTTCACTCTCGTGTCTTTGTTTTCTCATCTTTCTCCCTCACTAACAGTGGCTGGCTTGGGGGCTCAAATCATATCTTGTTCACTTATGTCTCTGTTCTACTGTGTGTGATGCCTGGTTCATCAGTGCTTAACAAATGCTTTTCTCAATGAATATAGGCAAGAATAAATCTTGGCCAAGTACTTTAAAAATCTGCTCTATATATGAAAAGGAGAAAGTTCTACTGAAATTAAAAATTATTTAGGCCCTAGACAAAGTCAACTTTATGTGCCATGGCTGAATACCCACTACTGGTAGCAGCAAGCTAAACAGCTCTCTGGCTGTCTCCATCTTCATCTAGTAGGATTCTTTCTAATCATCTGTATGAGCTCAAACACAGGAATCTGAAATAAACTTCTAATGATGGAGAAGCTAAGTGTCTGATTGATGAGGGATGCTGGTGTCTGTCTGAAGACCTCACTGCAGTTAGCTAAGTGAATGAATTCCCCGGAGTCGGTGGGTCACCATATCCAGCTAGGGAATGCACAGTTAATTCCCTCTGAGTCTTCCATAGTCCTGTGCTACCTCTTCTTTTCTTTCTAGGGTCCCCCAGACCGGGAGGTCTGCAGTTGCCATGCTCCATCACTCAGAAGGAAAAGACACCATTCTTGGCTTTTCTTCTGGATTGGAGCCCTCTCAAAACTTAGGTTTAGGCCAAAATGGGGTCAACAAAACTCACTACACTCTTCCCCGGAGATTCTGGCATAGCCAGGTGTGGTACATAAAAACAGAAGTCAGAGCTCAGATGCAGAAACGGCAAACCACAGAGGCTGGGGCCAGGGGAATAAGCAGCTGCAGATGTTGACTACACCTAGGGCCAGTCAGATCTTTACTAAGAAGGATTTTTCCAGGGTGTGGCGAACTTTTCTCAGGTCTCTGCACATCTCCTCCATATGCCAAGATTATGAATAACACTGAAGGACAGGAATTGGAGATATACTGACTTGGCACAGAAGTGGGGTCTACTTAAAATTGGGATACAAGTCAGATGAGACTGACAAATTACAATGGAAACGGCATTTACCAGTTCAACGAGTCATGAAAGTTGTCTGCCCGCAAGCATCTGGCATTCAGGTATATTCCTTAAAAGACAATCAGAATAAAATTGGCTCTCTACTTTATTCCAAAGTTTCTTCTCTTGGATTTTAAGGGTTAGTTAGAATTCTGTCTCATCTAAGCTCAAAAGCTTCCCTTGTCCACCTCGGTGTACCCCTTAACCTCGAACTTGTAGGTAGAAATCAGCACCAACTTGGGCCATGCGTGCTCTGTCCCTGCCATTCTATACCCTGTAGTTCTATTCATGTACATCTTTTAAAATTCCAGTCATACAAATTACGAGAGGAGACAGTATTATCTCCATGCCTTCAATTACCCTCTCGGTTCCCATGATTTTAGAGTTACACCTGAGTATTGGTTTAACACGGAGATCATTTTTAGATCTGTGCTTCCCTATGAGTGTTTAATGAGAAGCACTGAATGCTCCCATTCATTTTTGTTGACAAAACTGTACCTGTGTTCAGGACTTGCTGTGTTAATTTTCTGATGGGATAAGTGCTAACTAGTAGGAGAGAAGTAGTTCAGCAGAAATGCTTTATTGGAGCAAGGGTCATTTCAGTCAGGCTAGTCTCCATTAGAGTCCCACAACATATACCTTCAGAAACACAAAGAGTTAAAAGCACAAAGACTGAGTTACACCTTTCCCTAACAAACCTGAAGGATCTCCGATAATGACTATTTTAATTAATGATCTTTTGCTTCTGATAACAGAGGCTAAAAGGTACACATTTTACGAGAAGAATATTATCAATGGAAATATTTCAAAATCTTCTTGTGAATAATGAACTTCCGACAGAATTAATGGAGTGTAAAGTACTTATTGCCCATTTCAGAGGATACTCTTTATAATCCTGTTTAGCAGGTACCAGTTTCTGGGTGAAACTTTTTCTTACCTAATGAAGACGCATCACATCAAAAAAGTTCTTTCCAATGCCTATGATTCTCATAGGAAAACTCCAGGATACTCAGATTGATTGCAAAAAATAACACATCATCACAATCCCCCGACCTGTAGTAACAGTAAGTTCACCGAGCAGGGAGAAAGTGATAGCATCCATCAACCATAAAATTCAGTTTGGGATTTTATTATGCATTGTACCATTTGGGGGTCATTAGAATGCTTTATGCACAGGAGTATCAATATAAACCTTGTTTTGCCTCTATAAATCCTACCCAAGGCAAGATCAAGCAAGGTTTAACGAGTCATCCGTGTGATTTTGATCTCACAGGGTCAAATTTTACCTGGACACCTTCCACCCCACCGCTACCTGGGAGGTCACTAAGATATGCTTCTGTGACTCACTAAGTTTTCAAGAGACCTTCCTTAGAGATCCCTACCCCCGAGCCACTTCCTGCTCGTCTTAACTGTGGTTCACTCCCTCTCTTTATTTCTTGGATCTGGAAGAGCCCCTGATCCTTTATCCTGACTCAGCTCACCTCAATCATGCCCAGCCATTCCTGGAACCTGAACAAAGAGGATACTTACAAGGCTTTGTTAAAATTGTTGAGCCTTGTTCACTTAGTTACGTAGGAATGTACAATAAATGAACAGACATGTCATATCTTATTTTTCCTTTTTTTTTTTTAAATACAGGAGGGAAAGATTGGAAAAGAAAAAAAGAAAGAAAAAGAAAAAAGCCACAAAAACCTATCCCAGGTAAACCTAAGTGTGACAGCATTAACTTCTACAGACCCAAACAAGTCTTTTTTTGCTACAGTAATGGAGTGGGTGATTTTTTTTTAAATTAAAGACAAATTTTTATGTAACGACAAATAAGAACATGGTCATGTTTTAAGCAAAATACGGGTATTTAACATGATTTATTAGAAAAATATGTACTGTACATTTACCCACAGTCTGTTATGTTCTGTTACGATATTTTCAGCAATCTTCTATTTTTGCCATCTTAGAACAACATCTAGCGCTGCTGTATGCCAGATGGAATTTTTCCTTTCCACCCACTTCCCAATGCAAAAGGAAAAAAAGGTTCTTTGCATCCCACATGGAAATCTTTTATAAATTTCTTTTCCTCATCTTTACCAACTGAAGTATCTGAATCTCTCAGAAATCACCAAACTCTGGCTGAATCAATGTGCAGCAAATATCGTGCAGCAGAGTAAGTACATTTAATGTGAACATACATGCCTGCGGGGTGTTAATTAACAGAGAGTATTCACATTACATGCAAGTTCAAAATTCATTTCTATAAAAGCAGGACTGAATCAAAGTCAACTTTTTCAAGAAAAATGATGATGTAGTATATTTAAATAAGTAAGAGTAGAGCTATCATTGGACATTGTCTTCACAGCAAAGCTTTACTGTTTATGCTGGTTCCTGTTTTATGTAGTAAAATCAAGAGAGGACTATAAGGAACGGAGAGTCAGAAAGCTTTGAAAGGAGTGCGCGTGACCCATTCTTTGCTAGCAAACCCATCCCCACACGGCAGCAGAGGAATCTCAAAAATTCACATCTAATCATCTTTCTCTCTCTTGTTTACATTCTTCACAAAAGCTCTGTATGGCTCTTAGCACGCCGTTTTTGGCTAGGCCTTTAGGTAATGCCTTGCATCCTCTGGCCCTCCCCGCCCTCTGACCCCCTGGCTTCAGCCACTAGTTCTGCCTGCAGGGCTGCATCCTCCTCTCTCTGCATCAGGCCCTTCCTGTCCTCACCCATGCTCGCTCTCCTCTGCCTGGGATGCCCATTCTTCCTCACTTCTCCTGGTAGCTCTTCTGACTCTTCTCTTCTCTTCTTTCCCTTCCTCAGGGACACATGCTTGTCTCCCTAGACCAGCTGAGCTCCCTGTGACAAGCTTCCACAGCACCCTGGAACTTAGCATGCAGGTAACTGTGAACTCAGCCTCTGAATTTCCTGCAGTGTTATCTCCCCAAAAGCAGTGATGTATCAGGGCAGTCTTTGGGGAATCAAGGCACAATGTATGTCGGTACCTATGTCTCCATACTCCTTGATGTCTCCATGTTTTACTTCTCTGAGCCTCAGTGGCACACAGTTGTCATGAAGTACTGTCCATCTCTCTGTGAAGGACTGTCCATCTGTCTGTGCATCTTTTCTCTACCCTTTTGTCTTAAAGCTCCCATTATAAATTCAAATGAAACCAAACCACCGAAGATTTCTAGTGTTACCTGATCAGACAACAACCTACAAAGTATTAATATTGCTATATTAATGCAGACCAGGCCTTGATAGGGGTAGAGAAAAAAAGAATATAAGGTTGCCAGGGGTCTGGAGTGAGGTACACCACTGAGAGGAACAAAAGTCAAGGAAAAATAACCTATTTTTCAATATTTCTCCTTAAAGATTTCTTAGGCATACTAAAGATGATATGGCTATTTTATTTTTACAAGTAGAAGAAATGAATAAACCTGGGGAGCAGCATCTGTACCATAGGGAATCCAAGATCCACTGAGAATATGGCTTTGATAAATCAAACTAACTGAGACAGTGTCCATTTTCTTAACTGGGCCATTAAAAAAGAAACGTGAATATTTTCAGAAAAATAAATGAGTATCATAAGGACAAGTCCCTCTCCGCTTAAAATGTTAAAAACGTTAAAAACTGAAACTAATATTTTTAAAATGTTGAGACTTGCAGTGGGCTTTCTGTGAGAACCTAGAAATCCAGCTAATGGGCAGATGGCCCCCCAGGCGGCATGAGCACAGCACTGATGTCCACCGGCTGCCGTTTTTCCGGAAGGAAAAAAACGAAACCAAAGCAGAATTTAAAGTGAACCAAACTTGTAAACCTTGCTTTTGAAAACAGAGAACTTCTTTTTGGATTGCTGCCACTGTGGATAGATCTACCAGAGGTATTTCCCTCTCCCAGAAGGCCTGGGAAATGTATGGTTCACTTGTTTTCCAAGTGTGAATTTGTTTCTCCAGCTAGACTGTAAACTTCTTGGAGACAAGACCTATCTTCTATCACTTTCGTGGTTACTCTGTGACCAAATGAATCCGGATTAAAAATGAACTAAAACAACTCACTTAAGGATGCCTGTTTCCTCTAAAAACGCATGTATGTTAGTACCAAACCAACACAAAGTCGGGATTTTGTCATTAAGAAAAATACATGGTTTCTACACAGAATTTCTCAGCAGTGGGCAACTTAATATATTATGACTTGCCTAATACATTTGAATTCTGGCTTTCAATACTAAGCAATAATGTTATAACATTCTATTTGTCTTTAGTTTCCTGGTTAAACTAAATTACTGGTGAACTTCAAATAATGCCATGATTGGTCTTAACTTTACTCGCTTAGATCTATAATGCAAGTTTGAATACAGAATGATAAAACCATTTCCTTTTAGTATTTCACGTAGAGTATAAAGAGGGCTTTCACTTTATATTAAGCTGCTTTTTTTTTTAAGCAATAGACCAAATGAAATGCAGAGACCAACTTCTAGTGTGTGCAATAAGAGTAGCGGTAGCCAGAATACTCCAACCCACTTCTGCCCTAGTAATCCACAACCAGCAAACCCTTTGACGCAAGCAGGAGTCCAGGATGAGGCTGCAGGAAACAGGGGAAAGGAAATTCCGGTTGAAGTTGAGAGATAGGGACCCTACCCTGGCAGCCGACTATGCCAAGATTCATTTTCAGAACGTGTAAAATCCCCTTCCCACCCATATTTCATGAGTGAATTGGAAAAGGGGAAGGAAGTAGGGTGGGTCCCCAGACATAACAAAGGCACTGAAGAAAGCAGGGTGGGGAGAGGGAGGGATACAGACAGGGTCCCCAGGGAAAGCATCACTTAGCACGGCTCTCACATACGTTTTACAGACCTTCATTTCTGCAGTTTGGAAATTAGGAAGTCAAGTTCAGGAGCTGCTTGTTAGTGTTTCTACTCTACAGGTTAATACACTACAAAGCATAAACGACATTTCGGGAAAAACTGAGTTTCGGTTTTCTGGTAAACAGTGCGGCGGTATGCCATTAAACAGCACCCACATCTAGATGTATACTTTAATCCAGCTATTTCACAGACACTAAATGTGAACAGTTTATACACTTTAAAAAGTTAGGACTCAAAATAAGCTAGTAGCTTCGCATTCCCTTTTCATTTTTCCTTCCCACACTTCACCACCACCATCCCTTCAATATGTAGCCGTCTGTCTGTCTTTCCTTCAGGGCTGTCCTCCTAGTGGTGCCTCTTTCTCAGGACTATCATGATTCTTGTCATCGCAGCTTCCTGTCCTCCTACCAGGCCTCCCTCCGGTGATGACAGCTGAGAGAAGATGCCACCCAGGGGCAGTCAGACTTGAGTTCACACTTACCCCAGCTCTGCTTAATCACTCAACAGCCTCAGCTTTCTGACTCATCACACTGAAATAATATCGTTTACCTCACAGAAGGGCCCCCTCATCCTACTTTCTTACGAAAAGTAACAAAACAAGTCAATGCCTCTTCATTATTTCTAGAATGAAGTGAAACGTCTCAGCCCTCAAAATCCTCCACAGTCTGGTCCCAATCTCATTTCTCACTAACTTTTCCATCTCCTGAATCCTTGTCACCATCTCCCTTACCCCCATTCTTGGTACCCTGGTGACAGAATGGTTTCGCTTTCCAAAAAATACGTTGTATTTTTAGATATTTCTGTGCATTTTCTAATGCTATTCTTCCCTCCAGGAATGCTCTTCTTCAGTTTGGATTGTTTAAATCCAACCTAAAACCTACTTTAAGGTCCACATCAAACTCAACCTCTGCCATGAGAAAGAATCCTGTTTCCCCACGTGTAAATTCTTCCTCTGACACCCATGTATCTCTCTGGGGATTATCACCACTGCCTCCTTGTATTGCTGTTATCTGTGTCAGTATCTTTTCTCCACAACCTGACTATACTCCTTCAGGTAGGAACCACCATGGTTACTCTGGATCCCCTACAACATCGGCTTCAATAAAGGTGTACTGAATGAATAAACGACCAAGAGTATTCTAGAATAACAGTATAGAAACACCAACTCGGACTATGGGTTAGGAGAGCATCTCTAAAATCACAGGTAGTTCTGAAGGAGGCACACACATCATTGCAGCCGATGCCAAAGCTCTGGCCAAATAATTGAGTTCATTTTGAGGTTGCCAGAGATTCTCTGTGCTTAAGGTATTGTCCAAGTATCTGGGTCTCAGAAGAAGTAGTCTCCATACTGTCAGCCAGAAACTCCATCAAACAATTTGTTAACGAGATAAACAGTGTTCTGTAGCACAAATCTCAGACACTTGAAACACACTGCAGGACAACAAAACAAGGTAAGTGTCTATGTGGCTTTTTGGCAAAGGTGAGCAACCACTCTGGTGATAACCAGAACTTTCTCATGTCTGTACCAGGAAACTGTAATAACAAATTCAAAAACTGCTTGGTATAAATTAGCACACACATTCCCCCATTATCCCCCATTGATAATTGGCAGAATTATCAAATTCTGCCAATTTTACCATCTAAACGACTCAACATCTGTGGCCTTCTCATTTCCCAGAGCTGCCACCCTGCTTCAGGCTTACATCTCGCACCTGACTCACAACAATAGCTCTCTAAGGGTTCTCTCCAACACTTCCCTGTTCCCCACTCAATTTTTCCTCTAAACCAATGCCAGAGAGATCTTAAAAAGACCACATCTGATTATGCCACTTCCCTTCTTTGATGGCTTTCCTTTGCCAGAAAGGCAAGTCTAAACTCCTTAGAGTGGACTGCCAGGTCTTTCACAACTTACAGCCCACCTCACCCCACCTCATTTCCTAAGAATTGCCCAGGGCTCAACTCATGTGCCTTCCTGCTGGTCCCTCTGCCTTAACTGCTCTCCCTTGTCCTGTCCTTCTATGACCATTAGTCATTCTTCAAGCTCAAGCTCAAAAGTCCCCATTTGGTAACACGTGCCCCTTCCTCTATGGATATAATCATAGAATTAAGCCTAGAATATATGATGCCCACATAAGAGGCAATTTCTTTAGAGAATTAATGGCCAAATGTTAATCTCACTCTCATAATGTTTATAAGAAACAGCCATTTCTGTCCCCTTCTTAAAGTTCTCACATAATTTTCAACACTTAGGACTGAGTGCTGGCTAATTCTGCCTACAGCTTGTTAATATAAAATAGGAAAACTAAGTGCTTGCTGAGAAACTCGTGATAATTATACATTTAACTTTTTTTAAGTTTCAGAAGCCCCTTGGCAAAAGCACAGAGTCAAGTGTTTCTCTAATTGCATCCATTTATAACCTAATCATGGCGTTTACCAGTTGAAAAAGATATTAGCTATGCCCAGTCAGAAATCTCGAAGACCCTTCAATTTGTAACAAGATGTACCAGCAACAAAAGCTTTATTCCATCAAATTCATGTCTATCTCTATGCAGTAGTACCACAAAGTAGTTGCCTCATTTTGGCATACATGTACAAAAGGGGATGTGACATTCTAGGACTGGAGAAACAAAGTCATTTAGTGAAAAGAATGGCTCAGGAGGCAACTGGGATTCTAACTCAAATT
The DNA here is from genome assembly GCF_949987515.2 of Delphinus delphis. NCBI lineage: Eukaryota > Metazoa > Chordata > Mammalia > Artiodactyla > Delphinidae > Delphinus > Delphinus delphis. The sequence continues at coordinate 33,268,508 of NC_082691.1, read as the reverse complement.
TTACCACTGTGCACTTAAATAATTTTGGCCCAGGAATGGTAGATGAGGTAGTTGACGCATTTGAGAATCACAAAAGAAAGGAAATCTGTATGTAACTCTAGGGTTTGGTCGTTATTGTTATAAGAATAGGAAACTGCAGACCGGGTTTACATTAAGTAAACTGCAATTTCCTCTGTATATTCTGTGTGTTATAACTGAGTTTTCATGAACAAGAACAGACGACTGCTATCAAAGAGAAAATGAGGGCAGGAAAAATGAAAATGCTGCAATCATCTCATGGACACTGTGAATTCAGTGGGCAAGCAAAGGTATCTTTATAACAAGTGCTTAAGACATAAAAGAGTGGAAAAAAGCTACCAGATGATTTTTATTCCTTATAAATTATTGTAAAAAGTAGAAGCACCTAGTATCAAATATCCTGTTTGGTAGAGTACTATGGAAGTCTCAGCCTTGAGGGTTGATCAGTTCAGACGGTGTCACCCTGCAGGAGGGAGACCACAAAATGGCTAAGTTTGTATTTATCACTAAGGAAGAAAGGTCCTTCATAGTCACCTTTCCTGACTTTCAGCTTCAGTAGGAAAAGTCTACACAGAAAAGGCCATCATTCCAATATTTATTGATACCTCATCTTTCCTCTCAGAAATGTACACACCTCAGAGCTGTTATTGCATCAATATTATGACATTGATGCAAGAAGTAAAAAACCTTAGTGTTCTCTTTTACAATCTTAAAATGAAGGTGTAAAGAGACTAGTGAGTACACAACCGCCAGCAGAGTTACGTAAGCAAACCGTAAGCAAACCTTCCACCACTAAATTTCCGTCTCATGGTAAAAGTCCTTAAAATAAAGAGCAGCGAGTTCAGATTTCTGTTACTATACATTTGGAGTGTATTATACGCTCATTAGCTGTAACTGTAATATTCTGGATTCAACTAATAAGGCAAAGGCAACACAGGTACCTTTTTAATAACCATAAAGCTGTCTGTGGCCTAAGACTGATGATTTCTCATCTTGGTGAAGTGGTACTCTATCTCCTATTGGTTCGATTTTAAAAGATCTCGCCCTCCCCTCAGGTTGTCACTGATCCACTGAATTGAGTATGCAATCCATTGTAAACTATGTCATCCATTTTAAGGACCACTAAGAAAGAAAAATGCTCCCCGTTAAACTAGGACATGTTTTCCTATCATCAACTTTAAGACTCATCCTGATTTCAGAAATGCTAAGATGTGTGAGGAAAGTGCACCTTGAAATCAATAAAATGTAGCATATGAAAACTACTGCTCTTCTAATTAAAATGAATCGAAAGGAATATTGTTTTGAGAAATTTAGGACATGAACCAGGATATTCAACTATTCTAAGGACGCAGAAGAAGTTAGGGGTCAGTCTTAGATATACATGCAGTCAACCTTCAGGGTGCTTTTTAACAATTCCAACAAGTCCCTTAACTTTTCAGTAGTACCTACCGAGGTGAAGGCTCCTGAGACCTCCACTCGCACTTAAAGCCAATGGTCACCTCTAAGATCATTGCAATCACAAGGCTTTGAAACTGCTAATTATTCTCCCCCTTGAGACACCGATGCTAACGACTTGCCGAATGGTTAGAGACGCGTTACCGTCATCAAACTAAGCAGCGTGCCATCCTTGGACTTCTCACCTCCTCTCCAGCTCAGTAAATCCCTGGCCTTTCTACTGATGGCCTTGGAGCAGAAAAAGCACGAAACAATATTTTTCCCCCTTGGAAAGGGTTGAAAATAAAACTCCAAGAAAAAATTAAAGTCAGAGAAAAGAGATGTTCATAAACACTGAGGAATTTTTCCCCTTCATGAGCAATCCTGGAGAGCTTAGAACGGAGAGTGAAGCCTTACAAACAACAACAAGAAGTCAACAGACAACAATGTAAAGCAGAAGAAAGTGGTCCCATTGTCTCCCTAGCATGACGGCAGCATTCTCAGTTCTAAGGCTCAATCTGAATAACTGCTTTCAGGAGAACTGAGCAGAGCGTCCCTTTCCTCCAGTTGAACTACATCCAAACAATATAACTCTTGTTGGAACACGAACGCTCACAAGATACTGGGAAAACTCCCTTCTGACTCTCTCACTTAGTGTGAGCATCTAGAAACTGTTCGTCCATTCTTATCTGTCTCTTGTGACTTAGGATGCATTTGTTTGATAACTAGATTCACGCCCTGTGCTAAATATAAAAGTACATCGTAATGTTCTCTCAAAACTCATATTCCACACACTATCTGATGGGGTGAAACTCCCCAAGTCAAACCTGAAAGCCATCAAATAGACATGCATTCATATTTGCTCCCATGCATTCTTATATTTCTACATGATTTACTTCTGTGAAGAGATCTCTTACAAAACCACTGGCTTAGAAAATTATAGTAGTTGTCATTTTTTACTAAGAAGCATGCTTTGGGGGGGGAAAACCCCCAAACCTAAAGAACTTAAAATAAAATATTCTTTCCTTCAAACATACAAGCAGGTAGAAACATTTTCCACCCCTTCAAACCCGCATCCCCAAGAGGAAAAGGGCTTACATGTTCAGACTTCTCCTGTTCTTTTTTGTCCGTCTGCAAAAATTGACAGTTTTCTCTTGCCAGCTTCTGGACCAGTTCAATTCGCCCGATATCATCTCTCTCCTGAAGTTTGCATATCACCCCAGCCTTAAGAGTTGGAGAAAAAGCAAAGATATACTTAAATCCACAGTCCCAGGACATGACACCACTGCAAAGTTCACCTTATAACAGACTCATCTTCTCTGTCGTCTGGATTAAATCATGGTCTTGGTAAAATATTTTGCCTTTCCAAAATTGAGATTGTAGTATCTTAACCTAATGCCTCACCAAAAGACTTAAAGTGAGATCATTTATCAGTCTACTTTAAGAGAGTGAAAGGCAGAGCAAACTAAATCATTTGCTACTAAAGGGCGCTCCTGATATGCCACTATTTGTTCCTGACAGCCTGTTTCCTGTTACATAAGCCCAGCAAGAGGTTAAAAACTCATGGGAAAGTTAGCCAGGAATTACTCTGGCAATAAGGGTGAAGTGATAGAGTACTAAAAATAACAGTACATAACCTCCTAATTCCTCAGCTCCACCAGCTCATTCCATGTACAAATTCACAGTTCACAAGAAGATCACAAGATAATTCTTCTGTTTTCATAACTGGAAAGTTACTATGGGGCATTATTAGTAAAATACCTCCAATGTTGCATAAAATCTGGTGGAAAAGTTTATTAAAAATAAACTGCAAAAAGAAAGTTTCAAATTTCATCAGGGTTTAGAAATGGTCCACAAAGCATCATACTTTTTATTACACCCACGTTACCAAATAATAATAATATGAAGAAGGAGAATCTAGGACTTTGATCAGAAACAAAAAATGGTTATATCACACACATTACGAACTGTTTCTGCTCAAATTCTTTCAAAAATGGTTCACACTGACATATCAGGACACGATCTAAAAGGAAATCAGAAGTTACTCTTGGCAGGAACAGCCGAAACTATCAAGTCTTTGTTTTACGCTATACAATCTATAGGATTCGAATGGACCCAGCAACATGACCAAATATGGAGAAGGGGGCAGCAAGTGATCACAGCTTCAGGGTCTTAACAGTTTGTACTAAAGACACACATTTTGTTGAGTGGGCATCAGAAAAACGGAATTTTCCATTCAAAGCAATGACTAAGTATTTATTCCTAAGGGCAAGGACATCATCTTAACTAGCAGTTTCTCCAACAAACAGGAAGGAAACAAACAAAATCACTGATGTGGCCCAAATCAGATTCCCATGGAACAGCAAGTGGAATTCCTCCACCAAAGTCAGACATTTATGTTTACAGCATCCTTCACAAGTGGTCTTCCAGTTTGTCTCCAAGGTTTCCAAGGACAAGGATCTCAGTTTATCTTAAGACAGCCTGTGCAGTGCTGGAGAGCCAGAATTATTGGAAAGTCCCTTATCATGCTAGACAAAACGCTGAAACCACTGAACTTCAAACAATGAGTACTAGTATTGCCTTTAAAGCAACTGAAAGTATGTCTATTTTTTATCCAATATGACAAACTTCCAAATATTTAAATACCACTATTTATGATATCCTCCTTTCATTCACTCACTCACTCAACTGATTTTATTTGAACCACCACCATGTGCCAAGATCTATTATAGGTTCTAGGGATACAGTGGTCAATAATAACAATAAAAACAAAGTCCCACATGTCATGGAGCTTATATTCACCAGGGGATGTGGATTATATAACATCCAGATATGAAACGGCAGATGGTAATATATGATATGAAGGAAAACAAAGCAGGGTAAGGGACAGAGAAATGTTATTAAGAGAGAAATGTCAGGGAAGGATGCTTTGGTTGACATTTGAGTGGAGATATAAAGGAAGTGAAGAATGTTACAGGCAGAGGAACAGAAGTGCAAGGGCCCTGAGGCTGGGGTGTGTTTGGCACGTTCAATGGAGAGCAAAGGGCACAGCAGGGCTGGAGCAGAGCCGGTAAGGGAGAGCCCGGTGGGACTGCTCAGAGAGGTGAAGCCGACCAGAACACGCAGCTTCTTTACAGGATGTGTAAGAGGTTTACATTCTTTTTCTGAACAAGATGGAAATACTTAGGAATGTTTTGAACATGGGATTGGAATAATCTGACATTTTAACAGGATCGTTCTCTCTTCTGGGTTGAGAAAACACTGTTAAGGTGGGGGGAAGCAGTTAAAGCTAGAAGACCAGTTAGGAGATCGGTCTTCAGACAAGAAATGGCTTGGAACTTGTGGTAGTGGTGGAGATGGGGAGAAGTGATTAAAATCTGGATCTGTTTCAAAGGAAGGGCTAGCAGAATTGGTCTCTAAGATATTTGGCCCGAGTCACTGGAAGGGTAGGGTTGTCATTTCCTGAGATTGGGAGACTTGGGGAGATCTGGTAAGGGATATGCTTATTAGACATCCAAGTGGAGCTGCCGGGTTGGCCGTCTGGAGGTCCAGAGAAGTCTAAGCTGGAGATAGGACTTTGGGAGTCATCATAATGTACATGGTATTTAAACCAGAGGAAGGACTGAAGTTACCAATGGAGTGACGTAAACAGAGAAGAAATTCATGAGCTGAGTCTAATAGTTAGATATTGGAAAGATGAGAATAAGGAGGAGGGGCTCTAGGAGGAGAACCCAGTGAGTAGTGAGGGCGGTGTTTCAAAGAGGAGGGAGTGAAAAACTGTTTCCAGTGCAGCTGAAACATCAAATAAGGAGTTCAAAACAACTGACACTGCATTTAACAAAAGTAACTGGTGACTTTGAAAGTAACTTTTTTTTTTTTTTTGCGGTACGCGGGCCTCTGACTGCTGTGGCCTCTCCCGTTGCGGAGCACAGGCTCCGGACGCGCAGCTCAGCGGCCATGGCTCACGGGCCCAGCCGCTCCGCGGCATGTGGGATCTTCCCAGACCGGGGCACGAACCCATGTCCCCTGCATCGGCAGGCGGACTCTCAACCACTGTGCCACCAGGGAAGCCCTGAAAGTAACTGCTTTTTTTTTTGGAGAAAAAAAGTGGTAGGGGGGAAGAAAGCCTTATTCACATGGTTTTAACAGAGAATGAAAGACAACTCTTTTGAGGAGTTTTACTTCAAGAAACGGGGCACTAGGACTTCCCTGGTGGTCCAGCGGGTAAGACTCTTCGCTCTCAATGCAGGGGGCCCGGGTTCCATCCCTAGTCTGGGAACTCCCACATGTATGCCGCAACTAAGAGTTCGCATGCTGCAACTAAGAAGACCACCTGCCACAACTAAAACAAAAAAAGATCCCGCGTGCCGCAACTAAGACCCAGCAGAGCCTAAATAAATAATTTTTTAAAAAAGAAATGGGGCACTAGTTAGAGAGTGATGTTGCTTGTTTGTTTAGGGTGAGGGATATTCCAGCACATTTATCTTTATTAGAAATCATACAGTGTAGAGGGAAATTTGATGATGTGGGCAAGACACAGGGCATTTTTAGGAGAAACGTCCTTGAGAAGGAAAGAGCATAAAGACCTACTCTCAGAAACATGAATATGAGCATTTCACTCACTGTAATAGGAGGGGAGGTGGAGTACGGGGGGAACATGCCAGTAGGTTAGCATATCTGGTGGTGGGAACGAGGAAATTCTTTTCTGAAGGCCTCTATTTCAGAAATAAGAAGTCAGGTGATTAGCTGAGAGTAAGGACTGTGAGAAGATCCTGGAAGTATAAGAAAAGAAGGCATGTAATGGTCATTTCAGTTCCAAGGGTTGGCAAACTTTTTTTTGTAAAGGGCCAGAGTGTAAATATTCTAGGCTCAGTGGGGCGTGTGGTCTTTGGTGCAACTACCCAAGTGTCCCGTTTTAGCATAAAAGCAGCAAGAGACGGTATGTAAATGAATGAGCATGAGCTGTGTTCCAATAACACTTTATGTACAAAAACAGGCAGTAGGCTGTGGTTTCTCAACTCCTGACCTGAAAGAAGAGGCAACCGGACAAGGAAAGTAGAATCAGATTGCCAAGCATTAATAAGGGCCCACTTGACTTTGGTTTTAGATCCTTTTACCATCCTAGCCGTCCTCCTTAGCGTGTATTGGTTTGTCAGGATTTTAATGGAGCCCATAACCTGAGATAATGCTGAATACATGGGCCAATCTTGAAGATGTTCTTTTAATCAATACTAGATCAGCAGTGTTAAGGACGCTCCTTTAAACTATGAAGGCAAGGAAATTATTCAGGGAAATTTCTACACAAAAATTATTAACATTCTTTAAATGTTGTGACACTTAAAGGAATATGTTTCTGTTATCTAGAAAATTCATTTATGTTGACCAACTAGGATTTCTTCTCTCTCCATCCCTGTCATCCTCACGGTGTTTAATATATTGTCCTGCTAGAGGAGAGAGGGTGTTAATGACACTGCAAGCTCTGGACCTGCTCCGGGGCTGCTTATTCAGTAGTGTGATGGATTGGTCCCCATCTCTCTCTGCTCCCCAGTGTGGCAGCCCTGTGTAATAGAGGGCACTTGTGGGATGGGGCCAGGCAGGGGTGGCACACAGGAGGAAAGCACCGTGAGCTAACTAATTTGGTGAGTGAGAATGAGCCTGTTACCTTTTCTCACCAGCACAGGCTCCAAAGCAACCGGGCTAAGCTTCCATAGACTCCAACTTGGAGAGAGAGTCTTTCCTTCTGTCTGTGGGTGCCATATGTATTTTTAAAAAAACAACTGATAATAGCATCAGCAAAAAAACGGTAGGACTGAGCACAGGAAATTTAAGAGACCTCAACCAGTTTTTTGGTTTCTGTGTGAACATGAGTTTTTTGCTTAGGATCCTAAACAGAGACTTTTCTTTCTTGAGGAAATACATTTTTTTTAGAAACAGACAACTTGGGTTTACAAATTATGTATTTTAAACACAAAATGCTATTACTTTTAAAAATGGGTTTCAGATTGACTCAATTATTTCTTATTTATAATTAAATCATCTTATAATTTAAAAAGGAATATTGCTATCTTGATTTTCTGGTTTCTGCATAATTTCTAGATGCATTTTCACAAGATAATCAATTCTACAGCACTCCTTACATATAACTATGAAAAAAAGCTTTCAAGGAGGGTTATGAAAGCTTCTTCATTCCCTAGAGAACTTTAATCCCAGAGAGATGCCCATACATCCTGGATAGTTTTATAAGACAGACCTCTTTGGAAATACCACACTAAACCAGATGTTCTCTGGGGGGGTTCCTTTCACAGTTCTGTAATTTAGTGATTTAATTCAAAAAAGCCATGAATTTATTAATATATTTTGAGAGCTTTGTTATGGTAGGAGAAGCAAGATAACAGCCCTTGATCTAGACTTTCACATTCCTGGACTACTTAATTTATCTATGTGAAAATAATTATAAACAGTTTACCTAACACTGTTAGGCCAGCAAAAAATAAAAGATTAATGTGTAACCATCAGAAGAGTTATTTAAGAGCCTTATTTCAAGGTCTGCTTTGAAAAAAAAAAATCTCTGTAATGCATAATTAAAGCTATTTATATCATTTTCAGTATTTGAGAAGAGAAATGTTATCAATGTAAATGAAAAGTCTGTTTCCTTTATAAATGGAGTCACAGAAATGTTTGGTCCATTCTTTCAGTGGTGAAATGAAACTTGGACAGAAGTCCCTTAGGAAAAACTGCAAACTAAATGAACAGCCTTTATGACATAAGGTAAAAGAGCACAAGTTCTATGTATGGAAGCATTTTCTGCATTATCATAACCTTAAAATTCACCTTTTCTAAAACACCATGCAAAAATTGCTATCAAGGGAAGGAAAACCAGGATGAAAGAATCCACCTTTCATGAAAGCACTTTTGTGATAACAGAATGCTTTTCAATACAAATTCAGGGTATTCGGGTAAACTCGTATTGATTATTACATAATAGATTCATTTCTGCAAACTTAAATCTTGAATAGAAATTCATAAATTTTTTTTTTGTTACTTTGAACACAAAGTCCAAATGACAGAATAAAACACTGATGGGCTGGGATGGTGTAATACATTACCTATTTCCAACACAGAAAGTAGAATTCTTTCCAGGAAAATTCAGAAGACAATTCATAATAAATGAATAATTTTAAAAATTTCATTTTACTATCCATTTTCTCAAATTTCTCCAGAGAAAGAAAACTATGACAAATTTCCTACTGGTTGGAATAGAAAAATACACTCTTTGATAACTGTGGAAAGGATCGAGAAAAGAACATACAGTGAAAAGTACAGGCGATAGAAAGTGTGATGGTAAAGGCAGGTTTACTAATGTCCAGGGCATCACTAGGACAGGCCTCAGACACCATGCTGGGGCATCACTGCGCCTTAGGAAGCTTTCAGTGATTCCCAGTCCCTCACTGTACAGATGAGGCAGTGCAAGTTCAGGGGGGGTTCACTGCTCTGGTCCCCCTCCCTTGTGGAATTACCTGTGTTGATACACCACACTGGTCACACAGACCCATCCTCTACAAACACCGCGTGATACTGTGTCCTGCCAAAGTGGGCCGGGGGCAGGGAAGGAGGCAGAAACCGTAGCTGCGTGGAATTTATTACTGTTATTTCCCTTAAATATGTTCTTAATCTATTACACTTATATAATTATCTCTTCTGATGAGACTAAATACATTACATATTTACATAATCGATGAAGTAAGGGGTTCATTCATTACATGTATTTAATTCCTTGAATTTTCCGACTAGAATAGGGAGGTCACCAATATTTTATCTTGTTTTGACCTGAGAGAAATTGCAGCTCAGATCTGTATACATTACTGATCATTTTGCTAAGCAGAGCAGCAAAGTTGGCAAATAATAAAGTAGTTTAAAAAAAGAGAGAATAAGTACATTTAATAAATTCTAACACAAAGGATTGAAAAGGGTCATCTGTTTTCTATGATAGCTATCACAACCTTAAATAAGAGCTTTCTTCAGTCTATTTTTTTTTTAAATCACACTTTGCTGATAAAACAATCATGAACTATGTGGCAATCGATTTGTATAACTGACAGTTATCATCACTTAATATTAAAATGATTGATTCCAATGGAGGAATAGGAGACAAAATAATTACTGAATCCAGTGGTCTATGGCCACCCGAATAAAAGCAAGAATTTCCCAAGTTCAGCATGTTATAAATGACTCATTGACTATCTCACTAGAACCTGCAAAAATTCTATACATTTGATAAAGATTCTTTAATCCTTTAGTCCGAAATAAAGGGTTACAATGAGTGAAGGGTCTAGAATGTTTTCTGTAAGTGCAGATACCACAATGGCAGACAGAGCAACACTGCAGCCCAGTCCTGTTAGATCCCTTAAATATTCAGACCAGAAAGCAATGTGATACTGATCATGACAATGATAATAACTCCAGGAGGCTATACTTACTGTGTGCCAGGCAGTGTTCTAACTGCGTCACATATATTCATTTGATCTTCAAAACAACTGTCTCCATTTTACAGATGCTAGAAAGGCAGCTTAGCATAGGGGTTAAAAGCAAGGATGTAGGAGCCAGACTACCTTGGCTGGATTCCCATCCCCACCACTTAGCAGCTCATCTGTGAAGTGGTGGTAAGTATATTATCTGCCTCACAGGGTTTGTTGTGAGGTTTAAGTATGTTAATAAAAACAAAGAGCTTAGAAGAGTGCGTTTGAAGTACCGTCTAAGTGTTAACTCTCAATATTCTTACAGAAAAGGAACATGGGGCACCAGGGAGTAGTGTAACTTGCCCAGGGTTGCTGTGACAGTGCAGCCCAGCCCAGGAGACAACACTCTTAACCTCGTGGACGCTGCCTGACATTCACGGAAACTCTTTTACGTGCCAGGGTGGCACGCATTTTTATGTTGCTTCATTTCAACCTCATGACAACTTTATAACATCTCTACTTTACAAAGATGAAAACCAAGCATGCTAGTCACTGCCTAGCATGGTGGGGACACTTTGGTGACAAAGACATGGATGCCACCCTACAGGAACGAACTGGTTTAGAGACAATAAAGAACTTGCCTCCAGGCACCAGCTATGAGGAAGAAGGGCTGGGATGTAAACCCCAGGCTACATGCTCCCTTCACTCTTCCTACACATCACTGCATGGAAATAGGGAGTTTCCTAGGCAGAAAAGATATTTTTAGAGAGAAAGGAAAGAAAGGAATCAACATATGAGGAGAGAACTAGAGTTTTCCGGTAGGTGGTAAACGTGGGTACAGCAAGGCCCAGTCTCTCTGGAGTTAGTGACTGCCTTAACCCTTTATACACCCAAAGTTTTCAACAGCCAGGGGACATTTTCCCCATAGTGACATAATTCATCATGTACGGGGAAGGAATGAGAAACCAGTGAGCACTTAACTTGTTTAAAATATACTCTGAAGACTACATAATTATGCATCCCAGTGAATTAACTCATAACTCTCCAAACCTAAAGAGAATCTGTTCCTGATCTAATTATCGATTCACTGGTTTCAATTGGTTTCATGATTCCTTTCCTCTGTACATTCTGTAGATGCGCAGAGATGTCACCGTTGCTGAAGAAAAACCACAAAACCTCGTAGAACAAGGTCTATGCATCCATTTGAGATACACAGAGGAATAAAATTGCGTTAAAACAGACTTTTGTCCACAGAATAAGTCCAAAATAAATTAAAAATAGCAGTTTAAATTTAGACACTAAATAATAAACTGTCCTACAAATAACTGAATGCCTTAAGAAACCTTTGAGAAAGCTATCCTTGCCCAGGTTTGCTTGGAAGCCTGAAGTATAATTTCAGTATGAGCCTGTGAATGGCAGCATTCTGAATATCACCACGGCAAAACAATCCCAGACAAGTCCTTATATGAACTTACTAGAACATGACCACCTCTGCAACCCTGGCTGAGAAAGCTAATGTGATTATTCTGACCAGACTCCACAGACTTACAACTTTAAAGGTGAAGTGTGCGGGGTCAACCAAACTAAGAATCTTTTCTTCTCCAGGCCTACTGAGGTATACTTAATATACAAAAAGTCACACACATTTAATGTATCCATTTTGATGAGTTTGGACCCGCGTGATACCAGCATACCATCACCGCAATCCTGAGAGGCCATTTCCTCTGGAGGTCTAGCTAGTAGAACCGAGCAACGCCCTGCATGGAGTAAGGGCTCAGACGGGCTTGCCTGTTTCCAGAGTTTTTCCACTCCTTTCCCCCTGAGGATAGAGCAGCTCCGATTCTTCTGCCTGGGTAGATCAATCAACCCATGGCTCTCTACACACCATGATCGATTTCTTAGTAGTACACTCCCCTGGACCCACTTCTTTCTCGTTCTTATGTATAATAAAATGCAATGGCTTATTTATTCAACATACTTCTCTTTTTAATCCTCACAACTCCCCTATCAGGTAGGTTCAGAGATGAGTCACCTAAAACTCAAAAGGGTTAAGAAACTGGCTTATGGTAGCTAGGTACTTAGCCATATCAAACAAGGCTATAGCTGGGTGTCAAGGGGGTGGAACTCTGAGGAGTGGAGTCGAATTGTTGAGGGCTTGCAAAAGAATGTCCTTATGCCATCTGTTCTGCTTCTCGCCCTGCTGTCCCCACAAAGAATCTCTAAATGCTCTGCCCTTACATAAAGTTAACAGTTGATAGCAGTAGGGTACCCAAAGTTTTTATGCTGCCATAGTATTTGGAGGTCAGCTGCTACTAAAAGCGTGTCCATACCACGAGGTAAATGCTGGGGGTGGGCACAGAAACTTCGCCAGGTGAGGCATCGCACTCATCTGTCTGGCCCTGCCCCGGCTGTCATGCTGTCAGCCGGCTGATTCTCCTCTGCCATCTCCAGGGGACAGTCTACCCTACAGCGGTCTCCCCTGGTTCTTCACTTACTTTGCTTGCTGTCTCTGGGAAGTGAGGGATGTCTCTGGAACTGTCCCTCCCCCATGAACCAAACTATAAACATGAAGAGCAATTTAGGTTTTTCTTGTGAAATATCTCTTATCAAAAATAAGTGCTTCATTCCCATAATATGACTATTGTACAGAACACAAGAGGTGAGACCTGTATCATCTGCAAACACCTGTGCCATCTCACCACTCTCACCACAGAAGAAGGGTGTAAGGAGGGGCTGTCACAGAACTTGTCACACCTGAGGATCTGCAACACCTTCAGCCTCTGTCACAGTTACGTGTTTGTCACTGTTTTCTTCATCTTGTTCAATTGCTTAAATAAAAAAAAAAGAAAAAGAATATTAAACAAATGTAGCATCATAAGAAAATTGTTTCAGGTCATTTTCTTTTCAGATGGCAATCTGGCAGGAAAAAATAATGTTAGGTAGAGTCCCAAAATGTAAATATCAGTACTGCTTTTTAAATTATTTGGATGAAAAGTTTAACGAATAGCACTAGGCACTTTTCATGTACATTATCTCATTTGTTAAATCAGTGGCATTGGAGCAATCCGATCTCAATTTTCCTCGTCACCTAAACCCATCAAGACATCACCATGTCAGTTTCGTATTTCACCCAAGGGGGAGCTGGGGTAGAGGTGAAGGCTTCTATCCAGTTCATGTGAGAACATCATATTTTTTTTTATGTGATTTTTTTGGCTAATAGTTTACTGTTATATAATGAAGCATGATTTTTTCAAACTGAAGTATAGTTGATTTGCAATGCTGTGTTAGTTTCAAGTGTACAGCAAAGTGATTCAGTTATACATACATATATATTCTTTTTCAGATTATTTTCCATTATAGCTTATTACAAGACACTGAATATAGGTCCCTGTACTATACAGTAGGGCCTTGTTATTTATCTAGTTTATATATAGTAGTGTCTATCAGCTAATCCCAAACTCCTAATTTATCCACCACCCCCCGTTTTCCCTTTGATAACCATAAATTTGTTTTCTATGTCTGAGTCTCTTTCTGTTTTGTAAATAAGTTCATTTGTATCATTTTTTTAGACTCCACATATAAGTGATATCATATGATATTTGTCTTTCTCTATCTGACTTACTTCACTTAGTGTGATAATCTCTAGGTCCACCCATGTTGCTGTAAATGACATTATTTCATTCTTCTTTATTACTGAGTAGTATTCCATTGTATATATGTGCCACATCTTCTTTATCCATTCACCTGTGGATGGACACTTAGGTTGCTTCCATGTCCTGGCTATTGTAAACAGTGCTGCTATGAACATTGGGGTGCATGTACCTTCTCGAGTTAGAGTTTTCTCGGGGTATATACCCAGGAGTGGGATTGCTAGAGGAGCAAATATTTTATATTTGGATTGTACAGAGCATTGTTACCACAAAATTCCAAACTATGGAGTCTTGAATCCACCTCCTCTCCCATACTTCCCCAGCATCTCCCTATCCAAGTCCTTGTCACCCTTTCTGCACCGGTGCAATAACCCCCTACCACAAAGCCCCTGATTCCAACCTCTCCCTAATAACATCGGGCTTGAGCACAACTGCTAAATAATCAGTCTCAAAAAATATAACAATAAGTGCCCTGCTTTGGCCTCTGTATCACTTATCTCATCAAGTCTGAACACTGCTCATCACAGAAGGTCTTCCTTGAATTCTCCAGCTTCTTCCTCATCTCCAACTTCACCCTGACATTTAACATCAGAACGTATTGTACCAGCTCTGATCCAAACTCTAGGATTTCATTATTTTTCTCCTTGTATAGCCTGCTCTTCCATTTTAACAAATATGTACTTAGTACCTACTAGGTGCCTGGCACTGGGGTCATTCCTGTGAACAAGACAGGTAAGCTCCTGACCTCATGAAGTACACATACTAGCTGGGGGGATAGCTAACAACTACTGTTCCAACGAGTAACAATCATACTTATTACAATAATAATCTTTAAAAATAAGATGAGGTTAAAGATCATGATAAATGGTGAAATGACAGAAAACCAACTGGGGGAGGTCACTGCGGAGAGCAGACCATGCACGGTGCTTCTCTGAGGAAGTGATATGTGGGCTGAGACCCGAGGTTGAGACGGAGCTGCCCGAGACAGGTAAGAGTGATGCAAGACAAGCCTGGAGAGACCATGGGCCACGGTCAATTCAGATGTTAGTCTAAGAACATGAGGAGGCACACCAAGGAATTTTAAAATAGGGAACTGTATGATGCGTCTATTTTCAAAGGTACTTTTTGCCTGCTTTGTGGAGACCAGACTTATGAGGAGCAAGAAGGAAGCAAGGAGTCCAGTTAGGTGACCGTGGCTTAACATCTGGCCTAGAGATAACCAGGGCATGGACTAGGGAAGCGGCAATGAGCTGAAGAAACATGGAGGACTTGAACTGTGTTTTTGAGTTCATTTGGCAATGAACTGAATATGAGAGGCAGGGGACTGTGCAGGTGGGGGAGGGAGATGAGTAAGAAAAAGTAATCCAGGGTGATTTGTAAGTAGAATAAGGCACTGCTCATACACACTGTACCACTTATTCTTCTTGCCGTCTCCATCAAAAGCAGGCCCCAGACACAGCAACCTCACCGACAGTGAGGTCACCCACTGTACTTTTGGATCCAGTTTGCACTGTTTTGTGTACTCTTAAGTACTATGCTCTTTGCTCTGTACTTTTAAAAATATTATTTCACACACCTTTTGCTTTTATATGCCTTTTACGCCCACTGCGTGGTGCTTATGATGACACCCACCTAAAATGCTGTGCACGCAGCATGAGCTCTGTAAAAATTAACTGAGATGAACAATGTCTCCCCAAGTGACCAAAACGGCACAACTTGACTACACCTACATATATGAGCTACGTCTTTCATAACCATTTACTAAAAAAGAGGGGAGGGAAAGTCTTCTGTTAAACTCCACGGATAACTAGGATAACTCCTACCAGCTGAGCATTTAAGGGCAAGGCTGGAAGAGTGGAATCGGAGAGAAGCTTTTCTTCTATTTTCAACAAAACATTCCATTGACGCTACTGTTGCCCAGTTAGGAGGAACTTTAAGAATAAAGAAAAACACTCCTGTTTTCTTTGAAAAACTAGAGGCACAAATGAAAAGGGGAAAATAAAATACAAAATAACATCTGAAACTCCACTTAAAAATGCAATGGGCTGTAGAAATAAGCAAACTAACAAGGAATATAAGAAGCCTTTCCTCATCCTGTAATGGGGAATTACGTTTTTGGAGGGCAATTCAGTAATATACCTACAGGGGACAACTTGGCCCACATGAAGTATCCACTGTACCTTGGCACTTAATTTATGCTTTATTTGAATTTTTGCCCTTTAAGGTTTCAGTTTTGATGAAAATAAAGAAAATTAAATTTTGAAGTATTTTTGCCTATTACATTCACGTTTTTGTTTCTAAAGCAACAATGTTCTGGTGTCTATGCACTTCTTTTTCTCACCTTATTATACTGCATCATACAATATGCAGGACAGTGAATAGCAATTTCATGATTGAGAGTTCACACTATTTAGGCATAATTCTTAGTACATATAAATAGAACCAAAGGAAGAAGAGATTAGCAGAAAAGCACACTTGGGATAAAATAAAAATTCAGTCCTGTATTTCTAGCTTATCCTCAACAACACTGCTCCATTTCTTATCACATGTCTGAAGACCTCAAAATGTGCTGCCCAGAGTTACATGTTGATTAACAGAGCAAGAATTAGAAACACAAGTTAAAGGCACGTGGCCAAGGTCACTCAGCAACTGATTGCAATGTGGGTAACGAAGAGACACTCAAAGTTCTAGTAGACTCTTAACCTCAGCACCTTGATAATGAAGAAAAGAGTGTGGTCTCTTATAACACGTAACATAATTTTATTGGAAATAATGAAAAAATATGATTCCAAGAATGCATTTTAGCCAGGGTTTCACATACACCACTTGGGGAAAACACCTTATTTATCGTGACCTTCAGAGGATTTTATAATCACCCCCATGAAGTCTCATGGACCACATAGCCACCTAAAAGGGAATGCCTTACTGACCGTTTAATGTGAGATTAATGTCTAGGAATATATAAGGGGCAGCTTCTCTTCCTGCCTTCTCATAGTGCGGCTCGTGTAGAACAAGGAGGAAGCAGTTACTTGGATTCATGAACTGAGTTCGTTTATCTGATTAGAATAAGAAAATGTTGGGGGAAACTTTCCTATGCAAATATTGATTCTGGGACAGTTCCCTCCAGTGGAACACAGATACAGGAATGACTGCTTCTGGGACCGAGGGAAGCTCGAAGCCGCACTCTGCCAACATAAACCATCCCCTTATCTCTCAACACACAGAGTCCAAAAGCCAGAAAAGACCTTTGAAAATAACTTACCACCACAAAAGTTACAGCACAAGCTCTGAAGCGTATGCTTTGAATGGTAAACATGAGAGCCCCCGAGAGAACTAAGAATATATGTGGATTAATTAGCACTAATTCACATAAAAGTACTTAGTTTAATTGTATCTATTTGTAAGTTAGCCAAGAGCAATTCAAGAGGAGTTACAGCCTCCGAGGATGCCAGGGCTTGCCTGAATGTCACTTTCTTGCTGCCTTGGGGACAATAGGTTCTCTCTCCCCACGACTTACTGGGATGGTTGCTAAGAAAACTCTCCTAATAATGCTGTCAAAACTATTATTTAAACACACAGGGGACTGATACTCTATCAGAATGATGCTTACTTAATTTCTGATCAATCGTGTAAAGGTCGAAGCCAAACCAGCAGGTCATTAAACACAATGACCGTAATGCACTATGTGACTAGAGTTGCGAGCGTTCTTTAGGAATCAACCAAACTTTTTCTTTTTTTTAAATTTACAAACCAACCAAAAATCTTACTACAGACAGAAATTTAGCACTTCAAGTTCCAATGTGAGAAATCAGCAAATACAGTTGAGAAAAATAATTCATAGAGTAACTTGCCAAGAATTAAAGTTTTGGCAATAATGTCCTCTTTCACTATGTGGTATTTTTTACAGAGGGAAAGCTGTTTCAGGAAGGGTCTCATCTGATGTTCACACAACCTGAATAGTTGGGCAAGTAAAATCATCCTCATCTTACAGATGAGGTGAAGGAACCTGTCCTGGTCCTCCCACATACAACGTATGTATCTGTGGCAGTTCAAGTCGCCCTCGGTCAAGGATGGAGCAGAACAGGCTGGTCAAACTACACATCTGCAAATCCGTTCATGTGGATCCTGACCAGGATTCCTTTTCATTTTTTTTTTTAATGAAATACAACAGAATACAGTAGAAAGAATAGGAAAAAAAATTAAAAGTCAAAGGCATTGCAACTAGTATTTTTCACAAATGTGAATTAGCTACGTGCCAGGTCAAGCTCTTTTGTGTGTCCTGTGGGTTGTGAACATAAAAATGTGAAGAAAACACAGAGGTATCTTCAGGCCACAAGAGGCAGAATCTAGTTCCTCACTATCCAAGTAACCAGCTATTTTCTGGTACCATTCCTGGAGAAACGTCATTTTGTTTATTTTAGGAGGTCTCTCAACAAGACTCCATCCACATTCAACAAGGAGTGTATTCCCCGTGAGAGGGCATGGAAATGAGCTGCCAGCAAGATACACTGACAGAGTACATTCATTTTTAGTTACCAACATACATTCACAAATGCTTCCAAACACTCAATCTTTTCTAATCTTTAAAAAGTAAGGGAAAAAGCAGTTGCAAGCCTCAACTCATCACTATATATGTTTTTGCAGGAAAATTTGAACAATAGTGGTCAGTAGTCACCACTGAGTCATTCCATACAGTATTTTTATTATTATTTTTTTTACTGTTTAAAGTTGTCTGTTTTTTTTCAGTTTTACTGAAAACTAATTGACATACATCACTGTATAAGTTTAACGTGTACAGCATGACGGTCTGATTTACATATGTTGTGAAGTGATTACTATAATCAGTTCAGCTAACATTCATCTTCTCTTATAGATACAGTAAAAAGAAAAGAAACAAAAGAAAAAGGAAAAAAATTCTCCTTTTGATAAGAACTCTTAGGATTTTCTCTCTTAACAACTTTCCTATGTAACATACAGCAGTGGTGGTTACAGTCATCATGTTGTACGTTACATCCCAAGTACTTAGTTACCTTCGAACTGGAAGTTTGTGTCCTTTGACCACCTTCCTCCATTTCCCCCTCCGCCAACCTTCTGCCTCTGGTAACTATAAGTCTGATGTCATTTTCCGTGAGTTTGGTTTTTTCTATATCCATTCATCCACTGATGGACACTTAGGCTGTGTCCATGTCTTGGATATTGTAAATAATGCTGCTATGAAATGGGGGTAGAGATATCTTTTCAAGTTAGTGTTTTCATTTCCTCTGGATATATTCCCAGAAGTGGAATTGCTAGATCACATGGTAGTTCTATTTTTAATTTTTTGAGGATCTTCCATACTGTTTTCCACAGTGGCTGCACCAATTTACAATCCCACCACACTTCACTATTATAATCTGGCCCAACCAGTGCCATTTGAACTTCACTTTGAAAGCTGACCAATAACCACTATATCTTTGTCCCAGTCTGTTCAGCCTGTCAGCTGAACTTGAGACGGTTGTTTTAAAATTCTTTTCTGGGTCCTTATCATGTTGAAACTCTGAAAATGCAAGTTTTCTGCAGGCTGTCTTTTCTCTCTTTGCCTCTTTCCTCGGTGATCGTATCTGTTCCTATGGTTTCAACTTTCCCTGTTATGCGGGTTATTCCCAAAGCTGTGTCTACATCTCTGCCCTCTTCTCTGAATTCCAGGCCCGCATCTCTGGTTACACACTGAGGATGTTCATTTCACAGACCGTCACGTGTCTGCTCCGTACAAGCTGCTATGATAGGTGTAGTGGTACCACCTCTGTCCTCAAGAAAGAGTCATCTATTTAGTAGGATGTGAGGACACAAAGGTCTGAGGTCACATGCATGACCCTCACTATATCCCACAAGCCTCCTCCTCCTCTGGGGGCCTGTTCTTTAGTTCAGATCGCCACCAGGCGTCTTCATATTCTTCCTTCCCCTCATCCCTCACCTCCATCTCTCACTAGATTCTGTCACTTGTACCTCCAAAACGTTTCTATCCCTCTCCCTCCCTGCCACTGTCACAGCTCATGACCCCGCCACCTCTCACGGGGGCCACCACCACAGCTTATCAGCTAGCCTCTCCCTCAATACATTCTCCACCCAGATGGTCCACTTCCAAATCGCCAGTCTGATCCTGCCACGCCCCCCCAATCCCTTTAGACTCCTGCCTCTCACCCCTTGGAGAACACGACAGTCACACAGGGAGCTCAATGCCAAATCAGACTCCACAGCCTGATCCCAGCGTCTCTGATGCAGTAGGGCTCCGCCCAAGTTCGTGCAGGTTTGAGAGCTTTGACACCTGGGCTCCCTACTCTACTAAACACTGGCCGTCATTCAGGCTGAAGCCTCAACCTGGCCTTGAAGGCTGGGCATTTGGGTCTCACACTCTCCCAGGGCACGCCCCACAGTTCTTTGTTTCTAGCCTGGAATGCCCTTGTTGCCACCTTCACCAGGTGAAATTCTCGTCCACTGGGCTCTCCAGCTCAAACCCCATCCCTCTAGTGAGAATCCTTCCGCGTCTTCACGACCTGTACCCCTGGCCCTCGACAAAATGGGGAGTCCTTCCTTCCTGGCCTAACAAAGCTCTTTTTCTATACAGTTATGCTTTTTCATCTCAGTATTTTATAACTAGCTACACAAACATCTGTCTTTACTCATCTACAACACGAATTCCTCAAGGGGAGAGAATAACTTCTAGAAACTGTGCTGCTGAGTATTGGTCTACTTAACTGAACAAAGGCGACCGATTCAGAAACAAACAGATACAAACAATAAAATGTCACACCCAGTTTGAGCGAGAGGGTAAGATTATGAGAGATTTCAAGGAAAAGGTAGATTCTGACACATGAACGAGGTGGTGAGGAAAGGCAGTCTACGTAGAGAATCGGCATAAACAGACGTGAGGTGTAGAAAAGCATGGGATGGGACCAGGGAACAGGACAGTGTTGGGAAACAGCAGAGAACAAAGCTGGAAGAGTTAGCTGCCCTTGGATGTTAGGCTGAGGAACTCGGAAGTCATTTAGCAGCAAGTGAGGCGATGTGAGCAAAGGAAACATCACCATCATTACGTTTATTACAAACAATCTGAGCAAGAATTGACTTGTATTTCCTACTAGGACTTCAGTCTCTTTGAAAATTAGAGCCATAATGACATACTTATTTTTAAGCTCTCCTACACATCCCCTCCCCTCCAACTCTAGCCATGCCTCCCAACCCACGGATTTGTACAGAGCAGATGATAAACGTTTGCTGCGTAAAAGAAATGTATTACTTTTTACTAACATTTGAATATAGGTGTGCTGATAATTCTGGAAATTCTTGGCACCCAGACATCTTAATCAACCTAGAGTGTGGAGGCTAGAATCTCTGCCGTCTCCCACATCAGACGCTCCACACTCCCCACACGTGGCTGGAGGCACCTCCAGCCACGGAGAGGGACTCTGGCTGCTTCCCTGCCGCCTCACTGACTGCATGATTTATCCCTGCCCTCAGGCACAGAGGATTCCACTTCAACTCTTAGGCCTTTGCCTTGTAGTTGAGGCGGCCCTCCAAACTTCCTTTCCTCCACTTCCTCACAGGTTTTTACCTATTAGGTGTTTTTTTTGGAGTAACATTTAATACATGTCCAGCCAACGGAAAAGTTATTCAACAGAGAAAAATGATAATCTCACCAGAGCAAAGTGTATCCTTTAATTAGAACATAAATATTTGCTCCATTGGCAAGGGTAATAAAGAGCTCATCAGTACCTGAGCCCAGCAGCCTGTTCCCTTGCCCTTCTTGAGAGGAAATGTACCAGAAATGAACAAGTTTCCTTTTAATGCAAAGATGGCTTGTATACAATCCAACTAAAAGAAAACCTCAGGGTTTCCCTGGTGGCGCTGTGGTTGAGAGTCTGCCTGCCAATGCAGCAAACATGGGTTTGAGCCCAGGTCCAGGAAGATCCCACAGGCCGCGCAGCAACTGGGCCGGTGAGCCACAACTACTGAGCCTGCACGTCTGGAGCCTCTGCTCCGCAGCAAGAGGCCGCAACAGTGAGAGGCCCACGCACCGCGATTAAGAGTGGCACCCGCTTGCCACAACTAGAGAAAGCCCTCGCACAGAAATGAAGACCCAATACAGCCAAAAGTAAATAAATAAATTTATAAAATTAAAAAAAAATCATTGATTCTAGACAATGTTTAAAAAAAAAAGAAAGAAAACCTCAATGAAAAACAAACGAATTAACCTTAGCAAAAATTTTCTTCAACATATTTCTCGGGAGACAGAAAGGCTTTCATTATTTAAGTGCCTTGCAAGGACTGTGCTCTGGTGACAGGAGAGGTTCAGGCTGATCACGTGATAAAAGATATGAGCAGCAATGATGCTCAGACACTGCAATACATTCATTCATTAAAAAAGATCCTAGTGCGCTCCACTACTCTGTACAGTTTTGCTGAGCAATTAAAATTTTAAAAGATTTATCTTAGGGAGTAAAAGAAAGTTATTTCTAAGCCTAACTACATGCCAGTGAGAAGCTTCATGCTTTAGGCCATCTAACTCTCTCCCACCCCCAAGAGTCCCAGAGGCAGGTGCCCTTTGCTCCATTTCACAGAAAAAGAAAATGAGCGTCTGGAAGCCACTACTTCACAGTAAGGGACTAAGCCAGAACTGAACTGAGTCTCTTAATTTCCTTTTTTTTTTTTTGCGGTACGCGGACCTCTCTCTGTTGTGGTCTCTCCCGTTGCGGAGCACAGGCTCCAGACGCGCAGGCTCAGCGGCCATGGCTCACGGGCCCAGCCGCTCCGCGGCATGTGGGATCTTCCCGGACCGGGGCAGGAACCCGTGTCCCCTGCAACGGCAGGCGGACTCTCAACCACTGCGCCACCAGGGAATCCCTTAATTTCCTTTTTACAGCTAAGAAGTTCTGCCTCAGGGACTGTAAACCAGAAAACACAACAGGTTAGATCTACATGGACACTCTTGTTAACTAAGGTTTTACAGTAGACAAGAAACCTACATTTCAAAGATAACGTTTATTACAACTTTCTGCTACTCACATGATGCTCATTCTTTTTGTTGTTGTTGTTCCTGAATGGTCAGCAGTTCTACTGCTGAAGCTTCCCTTGACATCACAGTGAAATTCTAAAACATACAGAGGAACCACCAAGAATCCCCTAAGAGTCCTTGTGTTTGCAAATACAAGCAAAGACACCAAACGGTACAACTGATCGATCAATCAATCAATCAATGCGGGGTGGGGGGAACCAGACAGGCCAAGAGGAGGCCAGGAAAGAAGATTTGAAAATTTTCCTTAACCTTCATTGAAATCTATCCCGCTAAAATTTAAAGAAATTTCCTTTTATTACACAGTTGGGAAAAAATACAGCATCATTCCTACGCTATTTCTAGTATACGACCTTTGTCAAGTGATATCAACTCACCAACCTTGAACCTCATTACTTGCAAAAGAGGATGATAATAACCGTGACTCCACAGGATGGGTGTGTGGAAGAAAGGATGGAGGTCAAGGGCTTAATCAAGGGTAGCTACTACTTATGGTATAAAACATGTAATGCGCTTTTTTCTTCTGAATTTTCATCCTTGGATGGAAACTTTTTCTTAATCAGACCCACCTACAGCTGGGCTAGAGCAGAAGATAAAGAACATAAAAATGAAGCCAATATGGATAAACAACAAGGTCCTCCTGTAGAGCACAGGGAACTATATTCAATATCCTGTGATAAACCACAATGGAAAAGAATATGAAAAAGAATATGTATACATGTATAACTGAGTCACTTTGTTGTACAGCTGTAATTAACACAACAGTGTAATTCGACTATACTTCAATAAAAAATAAATTTAAAAAATTAAAAACTTGAATATAAAAAAAAATGAAGCCAATAACATTTGTATTCTGACACCCAAGGTAGAATTGTGCAGCAAGACAACAGACTTGAAAGGGCAAAATCTGTAGAGAATATCACCTTCCTTTGCACATCAAGAACCAACTCTAGAAATCTCAGGTGACAGATCTCTTTTCTCCTGGGATGGCTAAGCCACAGGTTTGTTCCCCTCAAGGGGACAGTTAGGAAGTAATGGGCTAGAAAAGCTCAAGGCTGTCCCTGTGTTGCTGCAAGTGGACCGTGGGCTGGGACAGGGGAAAGAGGTAGCAGAGACAGAAGGTCAGAGCAGTCCTGATTCCCCCAGGTGGGCTTGGGCTCTGAGGCCGAGGTGAGTAGATGGTTGAAGGGACACTGATCGCGGGTGCTGGTTTACACACTGACAGGGCCGTGGCACATAGGGGAGACTGCCTTGAAGCCTACCCCAGCCCCACGCAGTGGCCAGCAAACACACAGTGGATCAGCAGTGAGCATCGTAAGGCTAGGGGCAAAAAGGGGCAGAGCTCACTTTTCTGAGTTGCTCTTCTTTCCCTGACTGGGAAGTCTGCAAGGACTCAGAAGTGCCTCCATGGCCTGGGGAAAAGAGGCCTGTGATGGAGCCTGCCCTCAAAAAGGGCCAGGGGCTGGCTGGAGCATGTAGCAGGGAAGCAGTGGGGATTACAGTTCCAGCAAGAGGCAATATGGAGCCGAAGAGCCAGGAAGGTCCAGACACTGACCCAGCCAAGATGGGCCCCTGACTGCCGCTGCAAATCCCACAAGGCAGCAGCCACTGGCATGGGCACCTCTGCAGAGACCAGAGGAGCCCAGGGGCACCATGGGGCTCCAACCACCTCACATGCCAGAAATCAAGTGGTCCAGAGGGGAGATTTAAACTAGGTCCAGGCAGGACCAACATCCTGAACAGAACATTTACCACAACAAAAGTTCAAATCAGAAACAGCTGAAATATTGCTCACTGGCAGTATATAGGACCATATAGCATAGCTGTTGAAAACGAAGAACAAAGCATTTCCCACCTATATTTCAGGGCAGTGAATACCTCTGACAATCTGTTACATTATCATTTTTGAGTATTAGTGTAAATGCTCCAATGGCTCATAAAATAAAATAATTGCATAAGATTACCAGATAAGAAAATCAAACCAGGATATATATGGAAAGAAAAAAGTTTTGATACAGCATTGGTTATCAGCCCAAACTACTTTTCACATCCATGATGAAGGCACTAAGCCAGACATATTTCCTCTCAAATAAAAGTATATGTATTTTGACTTTTCATATAAAATTGATAAAACTACTAGACTGTCCATTTGGTTACAAGACTAACCCTGAAATTATTTGATTCATTTAGGCCTAATGTTACTCGTAAAATGAAGCAGCTTCAACAACATGGATTTAGGTACAAATGATAAGCCTGAATTCCACACCTGTAGTTAGTTTCAGTGATGACTCTGAGAGGACCAAAGGGTCCAAGGTGCCCAGTGTCCAAGCCTACAGCCTAGGTGTGCTGCTCTAATGCCTGACCAGACAAGGTAGACAGGTACTCCCCGGGGTCCACAGGCTGCTTGGGACAATGCCCACAAACCCACCTCCACTGTCAGCAAGAGGGGTTTCCAGCCATGGACTAAGGACAATCTCCAATCTCCCCTAATGCCCCCCACCTGAAGGTGGAAGTTTGTTTTGTTACTAATATATGATAAATTTGTGTTTGCTCTATGAGGTCCTCCTCAGACAGAGGAAAAGAACCTTTACTTAGCTCTACCTTCAGAACTATGATATAGAAATGTGCCTTTTAAACACATGAAAACAAAACTAAAAATCAAAATGAAGAAAAGAGGAACATATAAAACTAAGACGGCAATTCTATCTGTCATGCTTTTCTCTCTATTGCAGTTAGAATGGAAGATAATGGGCAACATCTTTAAAAACTTCCATCTGTTCCTAAGGGTAAAAAGATAACAATCTCACTGTAACAGCTAGCACTGAGGAAGAAAATCTTAAACAGCTTATTAATTTCTGGATTTAGGTTCTAATTCCATAATAATACCAATGAAAACATATTGTAAAATCTAAAGAGATAATAATTATACAGTATCCTTCTTGTTATCTCCACATGCCTATACACGGAATACCTAGAATGAATCTTAAAATAAAAAGATCAAATGTTTACTGAAAAAAAAAAAAAACATTAATCCCAAATTTCTCACAGTCATTTTTCTACTAGAAAACAATAACATGATAAGGTCTAAACTTCCTCCATTAATTTTAATAGGTCTTAAAGCAAATGCTTTGTTTCTATTAAATGTTTGCATTTTTAACAGATAGAAGTTAGCACCTTTTTGGCAAAAGGAGAACCAGACAATCTCTTTAGTTCTGTCAACTTGGAGAATTTATGAGATATGGCTTTGGTTCAGGTGCCCTTATTCAAAGCCAAGGTTAAATTCACTTCCTCTTTAAACTAGTGGAACACCCCAACCCCACACAAATGTCTTCCTGGTAAGTTTCATGTAGAAACTTCAGTGAGAATGTTTGCTTATTCCCGAGTCTGCCCACCAAATAAAGCTTGGTAATAATTCTCTTCGTTTACAAAGGTTTCACTGCCAATGCCATGAGAGCTTTTAATTCTGTTACCATTCCCATGACAAAGTTTCCATTCAGGTCAAGAAAGACTAAAATGTTGGGCAGGTGTCCAATAAATGAGTTAGTAGCAAAAGCGTAAGTAACATTTTGATTCCCTTTACCATGCTTGGTTCATGGGACCAACACCCTTTATAAAACACCAACTCACTCTCTGAGACTGCAGATCACACAGACTCCGGAACGTGTTTGTCAAAACACGGCATCTAAATCACCTAGGAGTGAAGAGTGGTTAAAATTCAGATACCAGGGTCTCCACCCAAACTCAATTGGAGTGGGGGAGGGGTGCTGACAGGGCAGGAATTAGCAGTATTAACAAGTGCTGCAGGTAACTGCTAGGCAAATTAAATTTGAGGAACCCTGCTTTAGAAAAACAAAATTTCGTTTAGTTAACGAGGAATTCTGATGCAACTGGTCAGAAGGAAACCTAGGATTATTCTTTAAAATATCTATCCATCTCCGTTTCCTCATCTCGAACAAAAGGACTTATGTCAAAATGTATATGCTGAAGTTGAAGCTGTACAATATAAGCCTTCATTGTCGCCAGGGTCAAAATTTCTATCACCAATCTCATTCCAAAAACAGATTTCAGTCACTGCAGTATTAGAAATTAAAAATTCAGTCACTGCAGTATTAGAAATTAAAAATTAGAAACTATCTGAAAATCCCATGTAGCTAGAACCACAATTATCTAGCCACTTACAAAGACAATGTCTTAGTAAAAAATTCTCAAATGTTAAGTATTTATGGGTCACATAAATGGAAAGAATAGTACATTAAGTAAATTTCACTTTTTGTCATCATGGCATCACTTTTTCTGGTAGGATTCAGCTGAATCAAACTGCGTGCTTTGTGTTACATACTATAACACGTTACTTAACTTATATTCGTACACGCTGTGCCCGTGTCATTTTCAGTTTTACTGAGAACAGCTCCATTTTCATGGCTGTTTATACAATTAGTCTTTTAATGTGACGAATGATGGACAATACCTGGGTTCTGTGGCCAAGACAAAGATTTCCCTTGATAGCTCTTACTTGTCAATACAAATGACAGCAGAGAATATTCCCTGAATGGGGGGGGGGGGGCTAGAAAGAGGGCCTTGTGTAGAGCTTCACTAAGGAAAAAGTCTAAAAGTAAAAAAAATGTTTGGAAAAGAAATTAAGCTATCAGCAGTTGTTATTCTTACATTCTTACTAAATAGACAGCAATGTATGCTTAAGAGAAGTAAAGCTGCCCAGTACTTGGTACTTAGGACCTGACCTGCAGGACCAGCATGGCCCCTAGCCTCAACCAAGCCCAACCTTTCCTTTTATAAAAAATGGAAACTGAGGTTGAGGGAAGCCAGTGACTTGCCAGAGTGAACACTGGCCAGTGTAAGAATCAAAACATTTCCTGACTACATGCCCAGGCCTGCCAGATTTGGTAGCAGACTGTGTTCACCAGACCACAGAATTTCATAACTTTATAAAAACAGCATATAGCAAGGATTTCACTTCTTAAGGAATATTTTAGTTCCTAAGAGATCATTTTAGCCATTAGCCATAGCTTTCCATTTAATTATCCAATCATCTTTTTCTTTTAATATTTCCTTAACTATTCTAATATTTAATATTTTTAAACATCTACAGACTGCTTTTATTTGGTACCTTAGGGGTATACAGAGAAGCAGTCATAACATTATAAATTGTAAAAATGGATCACAGGTCAATCCCCCTCCCTGCCCTCACCCATGCACCCCGTCCCCCATCAATGTACACCTTTATTCGAGCCCACAGAATTAGTCAGATACAGGGTTTTAAGTGGATGCTCGTCCTTTTGGGGCACTTCATAATTAGCATACTAGCCTCTCAGGCTGGCCTCCAGATGCAGGGTGGCATGTATCACATGTTCTTCTGGGAAGCAGCTCCCAAACCCCAGAAGACCAAGAACAAAGGAGCTAGCAGGCTCTGGAGAAGCTACCCCGTCAACAGTGTATTAAAGACACCCATTAGTTGCCTCAGTCAGCTAATTAGCTCAACAAATCCAAAACCTAAATCATTAAAGAAAGTGGCCCTGATTGCATTGCTGGGCTCTGATTTGGTGTCACAAACCCAGCAGGGTAGGAACAGGGCTGTTCCACAGAAAACAGAAAACGGTCCACACTGGGGAACGGCCATAGGATGGGAGCACATTTTTTATGAAAGTCGAGCCCTGCCAGGAAGTTTCACTGGTGAAAGAAGCGCACCAGGGAGACGTCTGTGTTTATGCTTTGAAATTTAAAGCAATTTAAATATAAATTGCTCTCCTTTTTGTCATTATGAGAAAGAAAGAAAACGTGGGTTTCAGATCTCTGGTGTGCAAATGGTCATTAACTTTCATTTGACCTTGGGTGTAGAACTAATATTGAATTTATGCACAGGGTACACTCATTATACTCATCTAGTTTCCTCACAGAAAATATGTTCCCAGGAGCTGCAGTGCTAGCAGCCATTTTTTCTACACTCGAATAGAAAACTTGAGTCTCCCTTTCATTCCTCTCTCCCACCTTCCACCCACCTTTCTGCTCCAAACCTCAGAAAACCGTTTCCCAAGGGTCGGCCGCATTTATAAAACACAGGCAATAACAGGTAGGAATCTGAATGACGTAAAATCATTGTCCTGGACCACACGAGACTCAGGAGCATCAGTGCTCAGTTCTCCTTCCCAGTATCTGATTCCCGAAAACATGAACGAGCTCCCATTTAAAGTGATAAATACCTTTGTCTACGGAGCCTTATAAAACATTACCTACCGCCACTGAAGTGCCCCTGCAGTGCATTTTTTAAAACAGAGGTCTCTAAACCCTGCATTCCCGAGTACACTCTGCTGTGGTTATTATAATTATTCACCTCCTTGGCAAATCAGTTCCATTTACTCTCTTAATGGACATGACCATGTGGAAGGATGAAAAACAAAATCATCTTGTCTTGCTTTGTAATTTCCTAAATTCTAAGCAACCCTCAGGGTTAAAGGAGTGCAACTTCCTATGCTGGACACTCTCAGATCTCTGGTTATTCAGGAGAAAGGAGGGCAAAGGGCTATTTTCTTTTAATGTATGTCACTGAATGGTTATTTATCATTTCGACTTAATAGCTCTAATTACAAAAGACAGTGTCATGGGATTATTTTTTTAAAGGCAATTTTCTTGGTATCCCAGTGGGAGAGTTAAGAAAAATTTACAAAGCGTCTGCTTCATGCATTTTCAATTGTTCCTGGGTTTTACCGTTGTTATTATTTTCTGGATTGTAAGATTTTTACATTTTCAAGTAACCTTTAACTTTGCACTGCCTTGAGAGTTACTGTTTCAAGACTCTTATTATGCTTTTATGCCATTAGATAAAAAAGGATGATACAACTTGTCAACCGCTGAATTGATCACTGTTCAGTAAGAATATGCACTGGTGGAGATGGGATGTGAATGTGCAAAATCCGTCAGCAAGCAGAAGAGTCTCTGGAAATGTCAGAACAGGAGTTATTATTGCACCAAAGACGGGTGGAGATTTTGCAAACTTCAGCAATCAGCGTGGTGTTAGGCAAAGCTCTCTCTTCTTGGGAAAACATCGTAGATCATCAATCAATCAGGAAGACCAGAATGTTGTGTTGAATATTTTAGGGGAAAACACATGCTACTTCTTTCCTCTTGGTTGACAAATGCTAAATAGCACATTTGTTAGTGGGGCTAACGAGACAATCAGTGTGGGTCTGTGCTGACCAAGAAGGACAGTGATGGCCACTGCCCCCACAGCATCCGGGAGGCGGCAAAGGAGAAGGAAAGGACACAACACAAACCATGTGGAAATGTCAATTCTTAGAGGACAAGGTGCGCCCTATAAGGACAGGCTGGGAAAGACTTGGAAAATTTTAAGTGACTGGAAATATCACTAAAAATTAAGCATAATATCGTAATTGCTTAAAATACAGCTAACAGACTTCTACCATTATAAACTAGTATTTTCTAGCTTGAACATTCATTATTAGAGATTAGATGAAAAAATTATTCAAGAGAAGACTACTACAGCTTTTACTTTTTTTTTTTTTTTTTTTTGCAGTACGCGGGCCTCTCACTGTTGTGGCCTCTCCCGTTGCGGAGCACAGGCTCCGGATGCGCAGGCTCAGCAGCCATGGCTCACGGGCCCAGCCGCTCTGCGGCATGTGGGATCTTCCCGGACCGGAGCACGAACCCGTGTCCCCTGCATCGGCAGGTGGACTCTCAACCACTGCGCCACCAGGGAAGCCCTACAGTTTTTACTTTTAAGAGCATTTAAATTTTTTCAATAACAAGTTAATCACAGAAAACCAGAAAGGTAGAAGGAGTTTGAGATAGCAATAAACGTACCAGCGCATAAGCCTGTCTTTGCTGCCCCTTAATTTTATTATTACCATCTATACTCTAAAATCCCATTTTATTGTGCATTCTCCTATATATGAACAATGTGTTCACGAGAGGATTAAAGATAAAGTCAAACACTGCGCTACATTAAAAGAAGAATCTATCAACTAAAAAGTAAAAAGTTAGAGGACCATAAAAGTTGGAGCAATTCCATAGGCTTAATGGTTATTTTTTTCTTCTAAATGTGCAAAAGGAAAAGCCTGTCTCTGCTGTTAAAAATAATCAGTCAATCTATTTCATTTCTCATGACAAAGTGACAGGGATGGCTTTTCTTTGGGAAGCTTCTGCCCTGAAGGAGAATATGTCTCTTCAGTTGTGTCAGACCTCAAGCCTCACTGCAGAGCTTCCTGTCAACATTGACTTCCCCCCAATCCCACAGACAAGGGGCCTAAAGACGGGCGGGAGCCTAAAACTGCTCAAGTTCCTACAACGTGTTATTGGTGACCAGTGATTGTTACCAACAGGAAATCTTCAAAGCTGGGAATTTAGCCAGGCTCTCAGGGTGATAAAAGGCCCTCAGCTTGTCTGATGGGTCCACCATGATTACCAGATCCAGGGGTCGCCTGCTTGAACGTTTTCCACACACACAGTTCATTGTATAGCAAATAGTAATAACCAGGTTGCAGAAATCACATACTCATTCAAATGCCTATTTAAGCTTCAGCATTGGATTCAAAGATGATTAAACAAACGAGAGGATTTCTAAGGCTAGGAGAAACAATTTAACACGAATGTAAAACAATGGCTTCCCTCTCATCCCTTCTGGTCTATTAAAAATAAGAAAGTTTCTTAAAAGCTAAAACTAAACACAACAGGTGAAACCATTTTATACAATTTTATGTTATACATATATTTTAATATCCCAAAGAAATAATAAATCTTGGCACAAAAATAACACTTTAAGCTGAATCCCTGGATGATTTGAGAAAGAAGAAAAAAACTGCTCCTATCTACTACTTGAAAAATGTCAGTTTTCACTCTATTCTTTTCCTTTTCACAAACCACATCTTTACTCCCCATAATCCAAAAAATTCCTAACAAGGGAGGGGACATTGTGTAGTTGGGAAAACCAGAGACTGGGTGCTGGAAAGCCTGGGCTTGCGCTCTGGCTGTAGCCTTTCTAGCCTGTGTGCTCTCTGGCACAACAATTCACCTCGAAACCGTGAGACTGGGACAATACAAACAATTCCCCTGCAGTGAGTACCCTGCCCAGTAGCCATTCCCTCTTCTGCTGGTTTTCTTTGGGGAGCCATACCTGCCCTAGCCTCAGTCCGTGGGTCTCGTGGGAGGCTGACTTAACCTCTTCATCCTGAAACCTCTCTATCCTGCCCTCCAAACATGTGTCCACTGCTACAGAGATGGGCATTCCACCCTTCCACCGAGGTCCCCACCAAGACTTCTGTCGGACCTACCAGAAAGAGGTTCTCTCTGCTGAGACTGATTAACTCCACAGATTCCCTGAGACAGTAAATTTCCTTGGTGGTTTTCAGCTTGTTTATCTCTCGCTTATACCTAAAAGAGTCCTGAATAAAATATTCCCAAGGTTGTAACTCCATTAAGGATAATGA
Source organism: Delphinus delphis (assembly GCF_949987515.2). NCBI lineage: Eukaryota > Metazoa > Chordata > Mammalia > Artiodactyla > Delphinidae > Delphinus > Delphinus delphis. The sequence continues at coordinate 33,236,446 of NC_082691.1, read as the reverse complement.
AGGAAATTAATGAAAATACTCATTGTTATAATTAAACGCTGGAGCTGGAAGGAATCTCTAAGGTTCCCACATTCTACACCTACCCCCTCACGATACAAATTGGAATCACTTTACAAAAGTCACAATGACATTTAATGGTATAAACAGAGCCTAGAACCTCTTCTTTCTTTCCCAAACATTAATATCCTTGCTACTTAGTTTTAAAACACTTAACTAGATATGGTCTAGGCAGACAGAGTGAAACATAAAAACTGCCAAGAGGGTTTACCAATATGAGATTTCTGGCTTTCCAGAAATAGAAGCCCACCATGGCACAAATTTCATATGATCTAAAGATAATGAGAGCTAAACATGCTTTGGCTGTAGATTCCCTTGAAAAGGGGAAGAAACATATCTCCCAAGACTCTAACTGGTGAGCAATTAGCAGTAGAATAAGCAATTCAACAAAAAAGAAGTGTAAAGATATCTGTGCTAATTTTTTAAAATCTTGTAAAGCCTTAAAATGCTATTCACATTCACTAGGGTTAGCATTTAGAGGAGAAAACTAAAGGCACATCCTGATGGCCTCTTAGAAAATTACAACAAAATGGATTTTTTACTAAGCTAGAGCCTTGAATCATTTATACAATCTATTGATTGACAGTTACTTTTATTTCTGTTTGTATGGTGAGCTGAAACCAAAAACTTTTTCTTTATACTAATTCTTGTTTTAATAACCCTTCGCAGTGAGACATAAATCTGGCATGACCACCTGAGCCCTAATTAACAGTCTGACTGCAAGACAGATATTAGGGTAATCAATTCCTTCTGTCAAGCCCCAGATGTGACAACTATCATTTTAATACTTTTTTAATTAGAAGTATACCAGCTTCTTTTTCTTCTTCCTTAAAAAAAAAACTCAAAATAGTTTTAAAAAACAGCAGTGAGCGTACGTAGGAAGTACCATTCTACAGCTACAGTTCTGTTTGATTAAGGCTGTGCTTAAAAGTTCTTCATTTTATCATCTCCTAACTACTCAGTAATCCATTTTCCGTTTTCAGACAGCTATTGACTTAATGTTTTTTATTCATGAAACATACATTGTGGTTTAAAAATAGCAAGAGCCATATTTGTCCTTGCTCACCATTGTACCCTCATGCCTTACAGTGTTCCTGGCATACAGTAGGTGCTCAGTTAGAATTTGATAAAGGAATGAAGGCAATAACCTATGACTTAGGCTCTCATACTTTGCCACTTATTTTTCATCCACTCTCAATGCCAACTCAAACAGCGAGAGCGTAGGGCGAATCAGGTAGATATCTCCTTATTTCCATATTTGAATTCTCTGAATATTTTAATAGCACCTTGTTGGTTATTTTTGCCCCTAGATTGTTTCCCAAACTTGTTGTGGTTTGCGGAATGTATGACAGAAAAGTCTGTTTTTCTCTGAAACTATCTTCTTTGCTTATACTACTTTTCTAATCAGAAAACATATTCAGTTTTGTCAAGGACAAAATAAGAATGCCAACTATCTTTTTATTATTCAACTTACATCATAGGACCCTAGCTCATGAAATAGTATAAGGGAAAAAAAGGAGTTATATGGATTGGTAAGACAGAGAGAAAATAGTCATAATTGACAGATGCTGTAGTTGCCCATACAAGAAACCCAAGATAATTTTAAAACAAGCTACTGGAATTCATTTGAGTTCAACACTTTTGCTAGCCACAAAAGCATGAGTTCTCATACAGCAAAAGTAACCAATTAGAAAAGATAATAGATGTGGATCAACAAACGGATCCAAAGCTATATATGGAGAGGGAAAAGACCCAGAATAGCCAACACAATGTTGAAGGAGAAAAAGTTGGAGGACTGACATTACCCAACAGCAGCACTTACTATAAAGTTACAGTAATATAGACAGTGTGGTACTGATGAAAGAATAGACAAACAGGTCAATGGAACAGAATACAGAGCCCAGAAATAAACCCATACAAATATAATCAAGTGATCTTTAAAAAAGGAGCAAAGGCAATAAAATGGAACAAGGATAGTCTTTTCAACAAATGGTACTGGAACAACTGGACATACACACACACACAATAAAAAGAACCTAGACACAGACCTTACACTTTTCACAAAAGTTAACTGAAAATGGATCACAGACTTAATGTAATGCAAAACTATACAATTTCTACAATGTAATAGAAGAAAACCTAGATGACCTTAGGTATGGTATGAATTTTCAGCTATAACATCAAAGGCAGGATCAATGAAAGAAAGAAGAAAGGTAAGCTTGACTTCATTAAAATAAAAAACTTCTGCTCTTTCAAAGGCAATGTGAAGAGAATGAGAATACAAGCCACAGACTGGGACAAAACATCTGCAAAATATATCTGAAAAAATGACTGTTATCTAAAATATACAAAGAACTCTTAAAACTCAACAGCAGTAAGAAAACCAGCAACCTGACTGAAAAATAGGTCAAAGACCTTAATAGGCACCTCACCAAAGACGATATAAAGATAATAAATAAGCACATGAAAAGATGTTTCATAGCATATATCATCAAGAAAATGCAAAGTAAAACAACAAAATGTGCAACACTGACAACAACAAACACTGGTGAAGATATGGAGCAACAGGAATGCTCATTCACTGCTGGTGGGAATGCAGAATAGTAGAGCCAGAAGATAGTTTAGAAGAAGTTTGGCAACTTCTTACAAAACTCAACATACTCTTACCATACGATCCAGAAATCACACTCCTTGCTATTTACCCAAAGTAGTGGAAAACTATGTGTTCGTGGGTGTGTAGTTGAAATCTGCACACAGATGTTTATAGCAGCTTTAGTCATAATTGCCAAAACTTGGAAGCAACCAAGATGTCCTTCAGGAGGTGAACAAATACATAAACTGTGGTACATCCAGACAATGGAATATTATTCAGTGCTAAATAGAAATGATCTATCAAGCCATTAAAAGACATGGATGAACCCTAAAGACCTATTATTGAGTGAAGAAAGCCAATCTGAAAAGGCTACATGCTGTATGATCCCAACTATATGACATTCTGGAAAAGGCAAAAACTATGGAGACAGTAACAAGATGAGTGATTGCCAGGGGATGGGAGTAGAGTGGCACAAACAGATAGACGAGAGGGGATTTTTAGGGCAGTGAAATTATCCTGTGTGACACTATAATGATAAATACATGTCATTATACATTAGTCCAAACCCATAAAATGTACAATACCAGGAGTGAACCCTAAAGTAAACTAAGGACTGTGGGTGATACTGATGTGTCGATGTAGAGTAATGATTATAACAAATGTACCCCTCTGAGATGATGGCAGTAAGTGGGCTGTGCATGTTGGGGCAGGGGGGATATGGGAACTCTGTGTACTTTCTGCTCAATTTTTCTGTGACCTTACAACTGCTCTAAAACGTAAAGTTTATTTTTTTATACAGTGTCATGAAAGACAGAGAATGAGAAACCTTCACAAAATAAGAAGAGTATAACTTTTAAAAAAAAGTTAAATCATAATAGTAACCAAAACCACAAGATACCAAAATATACACCAAGCAAAAAAATGTACAAAGCTTTACGGAGAAATTTTTAAGACAGTACTGAAGATCTGAAAACAATGGAACGATATCCTAGGTTCATGAATGCAAATACTTATCTCCAAAGTGTCAAATTTATCTGATGACCTATACATTCAATACACTTTAAGAAATCCCTATAGGGGTTTTCATGGAACTTGACAAAATAAAGCTATGAAGAAAACAGAACAATAAGAAGAAACTTGCTTTACCCCTTAATCCCCCAAAAGTCTTCTTATAGTGTTGGTAACTGAGACAGGAAAGTGTACTCAAAGGAATAAATAGATCAAAGGAATACAGAGACCAGAAATAAATTCAAGCATATATATATAAACGTTATATACGATAAGAGTCAGCATCATAGCCAATGAACACTACTGGGGTAACTGGTTTAGCATAAGGAAAACATAAAACTGGATTTCTACCTGACACCATATACTAAAATAAATTCCAGATGACTTGAAGTCTTAGACATGAAAAACAAAATTTTAACACTCCCCATGCCAAGCTACTGACCTAGCAATCCATTTTTAGTAACTTATTATGAGAAATTAATTGGTAAAGGGCAAAAAGATATATACAAGAATATATCTTCGAGCGCTTCTATTATCATTCATAATAGGAAAACTATTAAAACCTTAAACATACAACAAAGAATTAGTTAATAAGTTGTACGGTATCGATATAAACATAAACAGCTAACAAAAATGATACAGAGCTGTATTAGTGCATGAAAATGAATCCTATAAAAAGTGGATTTATAATACAGTAATCAAGACTAGTACTGATGGATACCAATGGAGTCTGTTCAGTGGAACAGAACAGAGAATCCAGAAATACACCCACAAAAATATGCCCAACATATTTTTGACAAAGGTGCAAAAGCAATTCAATGGAAGAAAAGATGGTCTTTTCAATAAATGGTGCTAGGAAAATTAGACATTCATAAGCCAAAACAAACACAGAAGAATCTTGACATAAGTCTCACATCTTATATAAAGACTAACTCAAAATGGATCATGAACTCAAATATAAAACATAAAACTATAAAAACTTTTAAGGAAGAAAAAGATGCAGGAGAAAATCTTTGGCATCTGGGACTAGACAAAGACTTAACCCAGAGACATGATCCATTAAAAAATATTGATAAATTGGACTTCACCAAAATTAGAAACTTTTGCTCTGTGAAAGACTTTGATAAGAAAATGAAAAGACAGGCTATAGACTGGGAGAAAATACTTGCCTAAGGATTGCTATCTAGAATAAAGAAATCTCAAAACTCAACAGTAAAAAAAACCCTCAAACAATCCAATTAGAAAATGGGCAAAAGATATGAACAGACATTTCACAAAGAAGACATTCGGATGGCAAATAAACACATGAAAAGATGTTCAATGTTACTAGCCATTAGGGCAATGCATACTAAAACTACAGTTTTAGTATGTCACTACACACCCATTAGAATGGTTAAATGGTTAACCTATTAGAATGGTTAAAATTTTAAAAAATAGCGACATCAAATGCTGGCAAGGATGCAAGAACCTACATCACATATACGTTGCTAGTGAGAATGTAAAATGGTTCAGCCACTCTGGAAAACAATTTGGCAGTTTCTTAAAAAACAAAACATGCAGGGCTTCCCTGGTGGTGCAGTGGTTGAGAGTCTGCCTGCCGATGCAGGGGACATGTGTTCGTGCCCCGGTCCGGGAGGATCCCACATGCCGCGGAGCGGCTGGGCCCGTGAGCCATGGCCGCTGGGCCTGCGCGTCCGGAGCCCGTGCTCCGCAACGGGAAAGGCCACAGCAGTGGGAGGCCCGCATAACGCAAAAAACAAAAACAAAAACAAAACATGCAATTACCAAACAATCCAGCAATTGTACTCCTGGGCATTTAGTCCAGAGAAATAAAGACCTACATTCACACAAGAACTTACACATGTAGTTTTATTCATAATGACCCAAACTGGAAACAACCCCAATGCCCTTCGTGGGTGAATGGTTACATATAGTGTAGCACATTCATATGATGGAATACTATTCAGTTATAAAAAGGAATAACCATTGATATACACAACAACCTGATAAATCTCCAGAGAACTACGGCAAGTGAAAAGAGCCACTCCTACAAGGGTTCATACTGTATGATTCCATTTAAGTAATATTTTTGAAATGACAAAATTATAGAAATAGAGAACAGATTGCTAATTGCAGAGGTTAAAGAGGAAACAGAGGTAGGAGGAAAGTTAGTGTAGCTATAAAAGACAAACACGGAAGATCCTTACAGTGATGTAAATGTTTTGTATCAATGTCAATATCCTGATTGTCACACTGTACTTGAGTTTCACAGGATGTTACCTTTGGGGGGAGCTGGGTAAAGGGAACGTGTCATCCCTTATCATTTATTACAACTGCACGTGAATACACAATTATCACAAAATAAAAGAGCACATGTAAAAAATAATCACTTTTATAAAACTGCATATATTATATATATAATATCTACATATTAATAGAGAAATATCTGTAAATACATACAGAAAAGAGTATTATTGGTTATCTCTGTTGGTGAGATGATGGGTGATTTTTCCATTTCTTCTTCATACATTCATGTATTACCAAAGTTTTTCAATGACTATGCTATACTAATAAGAAAAAAATGAAGCTATTTTCATTATGATAAAGACAAGTAATACAGGCTCATTGCACACACTTTTTTCCACTGAACATTTTACTGTATTAATTCTTTGAAATATCATTTAAAAAACTATGTAACATTCCATTTCATTGATCAATTTTACCATTTCTCTATTATGGGAACTTAAGGGTTGTTTCTAATTTCTTACTGTTAAAATAAGCAATGAAATAGGTTTCTTCTACCTGAATCTTCACATGCGTCTCTGATCACGCCCAAAGCTAGACCTCCAATCATGGAGTTACTGGCTTATAGAGTAACTATGCTAGAACGCACTGAAAAGTGGTTTTTCTGAAAAACTATGAATCTATGTCCCCATCCTTGGTGCATTTGTGTTTCACTCTGTCCCTGAGAGGTTGCCAATGTAGTATTCATACTCCAAGCTCCACAGATGAAAGAGTAAGGAAAACAGACATGTTAACGTGATGGCGTAATAAAGTCAACTTCATACCAGTCTTTTACTTTGCACAAGCTACTGTGTGGGGGTCTTGCTTACTCCTCTTCATTTCTCTTCACCTCCAGAAAGTTCAAACTTCTTAGGCTGACACCCAAAACCTGCCTCTTTCTGCCTCATTCACTTGGCTGCAGCCACTCTCACATCCTTGCTGTTCCTCAAACTCATTTCACACACCTCTGCCCAGGGCTCTTGTCTGGATGTCCACAAGGTTCACCCCTCAGTGACTTCACGTCTTTGCTCAAATGTGCCCTACTGGGGGCCTATCCATCCCACTCTGTGTAAATTAGCAACCCCCTTCTCCAGACCCATCTGTATTTACTTGCTCTGTTTTTCTCCAGCAATGACAAGAGTATATGTTTTTACATTTTTAAAAATTTTTTTTGCGGTACGCGGGCCTCTCACTGTTGTGGCCTCTCCCGTTGCAGAGCACAGGCTCCGGACGCGCAGGCTCAGCGGCCATGGCTCATGGGCCCAGCCACTCCGTGGCATATGGGATCCTCCCAGACCGGGGCATGAACCCGTGTCCCCTGCATCGGCAGGCGGACTCTTAACCACTGCGCCACCAGGGAAGCCCAAGAATATATGTTTTTGATTATTTTCCCAACTTTTTCCGAAACTTAAGAAAAAAATTTTTTAACCCCTATCCTCCAAGGCACTGTCATCTCAACTCATACAGACTGTAAGTTTTGTCTCCTTATGTTTACAGGAACCACCATCAGCTCTAGCACAAGTTATTTTTAAGACTTCCCTCCTACAACCTTTATACTGGTGTCCTTTCTCCATCTTGGCCTCTACCTATGCAGACACCCATGATCTAATCCCTGTCCTCGGAGGAGCCCTTTTCACACTGCCTGAGCTCTGTGGGTCCAGATTACTGTTCCTTGTGTCTCTTCTCCACCACCCTTACAGGACCCAGTCTCTGCATCCTCTACATCAGCCAAATCAACAAAGATATAGTATAAACACAATAAGCTACTTCATACTAAGGTGTGTTTGATTCCAGGTCACTGAGAGAAAAGCAAATTTTTACAGTTTCTAGCTAGAAAAAGGAAGATGTAAAATGTATGATTTCTGTTCTGAAGACATTTCTGTTCCACTTATTTCTTCAAACTTTGGCAACTCTTTGATTTTGTCATAGAGTCTTCACCTGAAAAGTCTTATTCTAGTTTAACATCTAGTTTAACATTATCTAAGTCTTATTCTAGTTGAACATTAAAGTTAAACTAGAACAAGACTTTAGCAGTGACCTCCTGCCTCTGAACAGCAAAGGATGCCTCCTCCTGACACTCCTCCTTTCAAAGCAAGTTTTTTTCTACCTCATTGAGTCTCTACTTCATATCGAATTTCAGCAGAGCCTGGCTTTCTCTCCTCAAGATGTATCTGAAAGCTCCCTTTTCCTTTCCACTTCTTACATCCACAGATTGTTTCCTAAGGTATTAGGAATCAGAGCCACACAATCAGTCCCTATGGAAAACGCTTGCTATTAAATGTTATGAGACAATTCAATTATTTTTATAAGAAGCTACTTTGAGATGAAAAATATAAAAAAGAGACCACCATTACGTTATTTAGTTTCCTCTGTCATTATGATAGGTAATGCAATGTGGTTTGCTTTCTTTTGCTGGGTACCTAGACTTTTTCCATGCTTGCAGTGGACTACAAACATATTTTAAATTTTTTATTTCACTTTTCCATGAAGTATGAAATAAAGCAAGGCAGTGTATATCTAGTTTTAAAGAACGAGATATACACCTGTGCTATTTTGATGGTAGGATAATTTTTAAAACATAATGGAGACACTTTTCTGCATTTTATACCAAAGCTTCCTGAGATACATTCAACTGCTCACAACCACAGGACATGTGAAATATCCCCAAAGAATCAGAACCTTCCTCCAGCCCCACGAAAGACTACTCACCAGACTTCCTTGCTTTCAAAGCAATAACAGCTGCTAGCTCTCTCTGCACCTAATAAAATATTAGGGGGAAAAACCAAATTAGAAGAAGAAAAATGTAGCTTTGTTTTTAGATATGCAACCAAAGTTAAGAGCTGTTGCATTAAGTTTGCTGCCATGTTTTTGTTTGTTTGTTTTTAATAATATGGAAAAACCTCTGCATAGGAATTTTAGGCCAACCCTCATAGAATCTGATGGACTTACTTTAAAGAGAAATTAAACAGTTGCCAGAATGTACACTTTGGAAAACATGGGTACTTATGCCATGATGATGAGAAGTACCTCAAAAACATAACTGTGTAACATCAGAAATAATGCAAATAAATTATTAAAACAGGCAAAATACTGTGGCAAAGATATTAAATATTCTTTATCTCTCAAAGATTCTAGTTTATAGAGAAATTCTAGAAAAATTGAGGTAGGTGATCCTAGTTTACTTTGACCTCTGTTTGAATACAATGAAGGATCACTTGAGGCCTCACAGGTGTACAGCAACCATTTCAGATATTATGCTGCATGAAAGCAAGTGCTATCAACACACAGGGCAGGTGAAATGGGGGCAAGATGACCTTTAATACCCTAAGTGCCTTAAACCTCACTCATTTGTCCAGATTTTTGCTTGCTTACTCTCTCTCTCTCTCTCTCTCTCTCTCTCCCCCCCCAACACATATGCTTAAATCCTTTCTCAAAAACATTCTCAAAGAGTAACATAAAACAGAGACCAAAGAAGATAACCACAGTCACTTTCAAAGATAACATGGAAAAAAAAAAAAGATAACATGGGGATAATCTTTGGGAAATCTATGTTTGATAGCAAAAAATTTTCATAATAAGCAAGCTCATTCCTCTTCAGGACACAATCTTTTAAGCTTAGAAGAGTGAGAGAGAGAGAGAGAGAGAGAGAGAGAGAGAGAGAGAGAGAGAGAGAGAGTGTGTGTGTGTGTGTGTGTGTGTGTGTGTGTGTGTGTTTGCAGGGGTGGTGATACTGAGTTTGGAAGGGTCCTGCAGCTTATTATACTAATGACATTTTTAAAGGCAGAGCATGAAAGCTCAAGGTTAAAGATTTGCTATTGAAATCAATCTAATTTACATTGATGTACGTGAAGGCAAAAGTAGCCCAGTGAGTCACTGGGACTCTGTTTAGGACCAATTTCACAATGACCAGGGTATCATCATCCCTGAAGAAGGCAGCTTCCCCGCCCCGCCCCCCGCCATACTGCTTTACTGCCGTGCTTTCCCTGGCTGGCTAGTATGAGTGCCATTCAAAAGGGTATATATACTCCTGATTTAACTGATTCGTCGATTCCTTAAGACTTTCTCAGGAAAATTATATTGTAATCAGAAGATAATCCGTCCCTTTCTAACCGTGGGAGTCTGAGACCCAAAAATACTCATGGGTAGAAGAATTTATAGTTGAAGAACTTATGGGGGAAAGGAGAGCTGGGGGAGACAGGAGTGATGATTAATCAGAGGAAAGCCTTTATAAATACTTGTATGTGTAGTAATAAAACAGCAACAAAATAAAATATAAATGAGTGCCTATTTTATATATTTGAAATTACGTGTAAGGTTTATCGTAGTAACAGCATCTCTCTTCAGAATTTTCCTCTGTTACAGTGTCACAAATGTTTGGGGTAGACAAAGATGCAGATTAGAAACACTCACTGGGACCTTGTGGATGGCTTCCTGATTTTATGAGCTTCTAGGGAAGACTCCACAGTGGCTCAGAGACAGGAAAAAAGCAGAGATGGAAAAAGATGCAGAAGGTGGATCACTTAATTTGCATACAGAGGATCAAAAACTGCCTTCTCCACCCTCCATCAGTTTTCCATACTTGATATTCTCGTCATGAGAGCTTCAGTTTTTCTTTCTCAAATTAGAAATAAGGCTCAAAATAGAAATAGCTCAGAAAAGGAAACTGTTATAGTCCCAAAACTGTCTAAAACTACATCTTTTCAAAGATTTGGTACAGAAAGAAAGGGAGAGAGGGGATGAGAAAGAAACCAACATAGCACTTTTTGGGAAGCCAAGAAGATGAGAGATGAGCAGTGAGAAAGAGAAGAACTTCACAGTTAAAGTTACAAGGAATCTAAGCTTTTTCCTTTTTTTGTATTTTTCCACATAAAGTAAATGAGATTATTCTACTGTACTACACTACATCCCCTGAACATCTGCAGTCAGGGAAGACATAAAAGTGTTATGTTTCTGCCCCCGAGGGAAACTGTTCCTGACCAAAACCCCAAGGGTAGGTTATTCTTCCTCCAAAACACAAAGGGGGAAGAACAGACCAAGCAAAACACAGACTGGGTAAGATCCCGTTAGAGGCTCCTAGAGCACCTTCCCGGCACTTCTTCTTCTTCTTTTTTTTTTTTAAACACACAAGCAATGATGTAATTCATCATTTTCAATTGTGACTAATGCCTGTCTTCTGGGCAGAAGCTCCTCCAAGGCAGCCATCTTTTCATCACACTATCCAGGGCCATCAACACCCATTCAGTGACCCACAGGAGGTGGATGCAGAGGTAACCTTAAGAGAACAGAGACAGAACCTAGGGGAGAGAAAAAGCTGCCTGAGGAAGGACAAGGAAATGCAAAGGGAAGGCACTCCCCAGTAAGAAGGGACTCGCAGCAGACATCTTCAGAACATCTTAGAAGGACTCAAAGCCTCCTTTAGCAAATAACTGTTAGGTTTATACTGAAAACTAAAACTTGGAACAACTGCAGAAACGGGGACTAGAATTTTCATTAAGCACCAATAAGGGACCTGTTGGCACTGAAAAAGAAATATAACACTCCAGCATCGGTCAAGTCTTCAGGTGTCTGAAGTTCTGGCCCACATTTTGGTAACAATCCAAAGCAAAAACCACCCTGCTAAGATGCTCCTGAATTCCTAACATTCAGGAACTGGTTAAGATAATAAATGTGTGTTGCTTTAAACCATGACATTTGGCGGTAGTTTGTTACGCTGAAAAGTCTTTTAGAGATGATGATTTTTTCTACTTGATCTACTTGTGTTGTTGGTTAACAGAAGTTCCTCTCAACATGACAGAAGTGAAACCCTCTTCTCAGATCAGTTTCGAAAAAAAGTGTAGACATATAGAGCCAAGAGCCATGTTCTGACATTCGCCATTGTTTTTATTTAACGCGGGTGCTAAACCACCGCCTAGGAAATTAGAAGAAATGCATTGTTCTTAATCTGACAGGAAGTACCTTATTACACTGGTCTTCCCTATTACAAGCCTTCCCTACTATGGTCTGAACCCTTGAGGCTAGATGTATTTCAGAATTCAACATTTTATATAGTTCAGAAAGGTACCCTATCTAGGGCACACCCTCAGTGAGGTCTTGGGCAGTAACTTATAATAAGAAATCAGACACATTAATATTTCTGCGGGGACACATTAAAGGCAGGAGCCCACTGTGCCCCCCTTTGCCTGGCAAAGTCATAAAGCTATCCTTTTCTATTTCACCCCCCGCCAAAAAAAATTTTCTGCAATGAAATGTATGATTATTCATACTAAATGGGATAAAGACAGACTAGGAAAGGCCTCAGGATTTTCTACTAAATATATTCAGTTTAGGTTAGATTTTTGCCACCAAGTAAGTTATGAAACCCTATTCTTCTTCAGGGCTTTTATATTTCAGAGCTGTCAATAATGGATTGTAAACCTCTATTAACTTTACACTAAAAGTTTCTCTCCATCTTTTTCTCTTGTATCTTCTTGTCAAATACCTATGTAGTCAGTATGTTTTGTCTACCAAGAAATGCTTTCTTTAAATAGCTTGGATTTTCATGTATTTCAAACCTGACTGCACATGAGAATCACTTGGGGAGCTTTAAAAAAACAATTGATACCTGGGCCCCAACTAAATCAGAATCTCTGGGGAAGAGGTCCAGCCAACAGTATTTGCTGCTGCTGCGTTTCCATGTTCCCTAAGTGATTCTATCTAGGTTGTATCGAGGGTTGAGAAGCACTGCTCTACTTAATATCTTAGTTTCCCCGAGACTCAACCTTTTAATCTTATAATCATTTCAACTGACAATCAATCTTTACTTTTTATTTTGTTCTCCTCTAATTTAATTCATTGGTAAAGGAACATGGCCTTCACTGTGTTTTAGGTATTAAATTATGATATGATCCAATCAAATGATAAGATTCAGTTACTACATCAGCAGTTTGACAGACACGATCTACTCAAGCACAAGGAAAATTGCAAGGGAGCTTTTTAAGAAGCTTAAACTTTAAAACATAGTTTACTCAGTATAAAAAGAACCATGTAACTCAAAACACATCTGCAGCTTCGGGTATATTTGCTCTTGTGAATATTTAAAGAGAGGATAATTGAGAGAATGATAAAACACATCTCTAATTTTTCTCTCTCCTCTGGGTACTCACCAGCAATTTTAAAATGTTTTAAAATGCTGAAATGTTTTGGCTTCCTATCTTCAATAACCAGCAGGACTGTTCACAAAATAGCCCTGAAATTCAACAAGAATCAGAGCCAGTCTTAGTTCCAGTATTTTGTCTTTTTTCTCTGGCACTTTATAGTGCCTTCAGCCTCAAAATACAAATGCTCGAAAAGCTGTTTTGCATCAGTACAAGACTCAAGAGGCAACAGGAAGTGTCAAATGCAAACCCTGAGCGCCAGGGATCACGTCCATGGGAGAGGTTAACTGAGAAGACATGGCAGGCTTCCTGGGGGAACGGACCCTTGAAAACCAAGTGTGAAGCTGGATGGAAAGTCAGCAAAGGTCATTGTAGGAGGACAGATCAACAGTGGCAAAAGTCTTACCTAACCTCAGGGCCATTCTTAAAAACTAATTTTAAATAGGATCATGAATTCACAAATTCCCTAAAGGTTTTTAGTAAATCTATTAATCTTAGAAACATTTAAATGTTGATCCCATGATAGAAATGTTTTTAAAACACAGAACCCATTTTCTCAATTACCTAAATTAAATGTAAGAAGAAACATAAGCCAATACTCTTCCCTGTTTTATTCCCAAATGTACTTACTTTTAAAACACTATAAAATCTTAAGATACTATGGACTTAAAGAATTCTAGAAAAATAAATAACTATGCTTCTTAAAGCCATCAACGTACTTTTGGATAAGACACAAACTGAGCAGTGATGGTGGCTAGACTTCTGTCCTATGAAGGAATAACCATGGGCTCAGTAACAATTTTCTTTGTTCCTTGGAGGCCTGTTTTCCTATTTCCAAGTTCATTATTTTGTTCTGAAGAGTTAATATTGCCACAAGAATGACACATGGATAAACTTGTGATTGCCTGTTAATGTCAACCAATAATTAGAAAATTAAGAAAGTTATTTATTTATCTGTCTAGACAGTACTGCTCTCCATCTAATAGTTTACTTAACAAATAGTTCTTTTCCTAATAATTGCTCTCGCCATATCGAAGATGTGTTTGCTAAGCATGCTGGAATGATAAAATATGCTTATGCTTATTCATCTATTTCAAGACTGTTAGGGATATTTTTAAATTTTCATATAGACATTGTTGAACACATACAGATATGCCTATTCATTTTATTATAACTTAGACAACAGCTGACCATTCAAAGACTAATACATATATAGAAGTGTCCTGAAACTAACAAAATAAAGTGGAATAAAGTCCTACACGCAGGCTTTTTAAGTCTGGTATTTAAGTCTGCTATGCATACATAGATCTACTATGAGACAGGTTCACATGAAAAAGATGTGATAAATTTTAGTTGATCATAAGCATAGTATACGTTAACAATGGAAATGTGATTATCTAGAAGTGGACAACAATGTTTTTAGGAATATTACTAAAATAACATTCAGGTCATTAAAAAAATGATGGACTCCAGAGAAATCAACATCTGGATTGTATATGCTTTGAAGTACCATTTGTTTAGGTTTAGGAGGAGTCGAGAGCATCCAAAGGAGGACGACCAAAGGGTGGTCACCTCCTTGTAGACAGTGAGATGGATGGAGCAGTCTTCATCTACCTTGTCCTCTCTGCAGGGTTTGGCAGGTTACCCACCCCCCTCTTCTTGACCACTGGGATTCCATGACACCATATGCTCCAGGCTTTTCTCTTTTCTCTCTGACTGCTACTTCTCTTCTCCCAAGGCTTCCCTTTCCTCTGTCTTGGTTTTGATGATCCTCAGTGATCTATCCTTAGCCCTCTAGACCTTCTTCTCTTTCCATTCATTCTCTCTAGGCAACCTCATTTACTCACAGGGCTTCAATTATATCTGCACCTCCAGGGCCCAAAAGTCTCATATTCATCCACCTCCAAGACCTAAATGTCCCACTAGCAGCTCAAACTCAACATTTCCAAATGTGAAGTCACTGTCTTACCACTTTCCTCCACCCCATAAATCTGCTCCACGGCCCATACCCCCAGTCAGTGAATGGTACCACCATGTACCCAGGGTCTCAAGCCAAGAAGTGAGGTACCCTTGATTTAGCTCAGCCCACCATCTTCTCCCAACTCAGACCGCTGTCTCTCATTTATCTCTCTTCATACCACATCATATATTATATAAGATATAATCTTGTATCTCTCACTAAAAAACTCTTCAAAGGCTTCCCATGACACCAAGACAGAGTCCAATATCTAATACTGCATATATAGTATTCTTTTCATCTGGTCTTCAGTATCATCTATTTCCATACCTCTTCTTACAATCCATGTCTTTAAAAAAAAAAAAGAATCCATGTTCCAGCCTTAGTAAAATAGAACACTTGCAATTCTGTGAACGCACCATGGTCTTTCTTTGCTCTGAGACTTGCCACGTGCTCTTCTGTCTGGAATGCCTCCCCACCTCCCCACTTTGTGTGGCTGTCACTTGCTTGTCCTTCAGGTCCCAACCTAGCTGTCGTCTTCTCATGAGTCCCCCACCTCCCCCAATGGAGTGAAGTCCTCCCTGTTTATTCTCTGATAGCATTCTATACGTACCTCAGTTGTAGCACTACCACATGCTAGTGAAATCTCCTCTTTAGCTGAGGGTCTCCAACAGTAGACTGCAAGCCCACTGAAATAGACTCCTTTACTCATCATTCTGACCATGACTCCTAGTACCACTCCTGACACGTATTTGTGATCAGGAATGCAAGTCAAATGTTCACAGTTGCTGCTGAGAACAGAAGACTTAGGGGGACCATGATCATTAGCTTCAAATATTTGAAAGGGTGAGGGTAAAATTCAGAACAGTGGAGAGAAGCTGCAGAAAGGCGTGTTTTAGCCCTACGAACATTCAAATCATCAGAGCTATCACAGTGGAAATGGTCTACTACGTAAGGTTCAACAGAAGATGCTTTATAAGGGAAGGTAGATATCAGAAGCACCCCGACCAAGGGTTTGTTCTAAAGATTTGTTTTATGACCGCCTCCTATCCAAATCATCCACTATAAAAAGAGAACAAGCGTGAGCCTCCTGGGAGAAGCTGTATCTGTCAGCCAGCAGTTGAACAGGTGGTGATGTTATAGCAATCTAATCTACCCAACAGAGATAGAGGGAGTGCAAATCTTAACAAACAGATGAAAAATAACTGTTGGAGTCCATTCCTTCCTGTGGAAATCTCCTAAATTTCATGGCACAAAGAACAGGAGAAGCTATAGATGTACTGGCTGAATAAAATCTGAAAAGAGCAAGCAAATGACACTGACATCTTTTCAAAAGAGCAGGTGTATCTGCTCCTTCAGCCTTCAAAGCTGCTCTTACAATTCTTGATACAGCAATTTCCCCAAAGCCCTAACTGCTGATCAACATGAATTTTTTGACAAATAAAAATTTCATGTATATGAAAAGTGTTTTAAGGAAACAAGTATACATTGGACATTCTGGGTTTTGCTATAACAATGAAATAAAACATTGATTATGCGTACATCATTAAATTAAAAAAAAATTTTTGTCTCAAGTTATTTCTTTCCATTTTCTGGTAAGACCAGAGTATTTTCAATCTGTGTCACATTTAAATGATTCTTCAATAGATTTATATGATATAATGTATTTAACAAAGTATCTTTAAAGACAATACAATTTGCAAACTCATGTCTTAGTATGTCTTTTATTTCACATTATATGTCATTCCTTACATGTCTTTTCTCAGTCATCGTGCTCTTTGGAACTAAGTTTCTAAACTGTACCAAGAGTATAAGTTCAACACTAGACATTCTAGGGATCTTCTATGGTAAGGATCTCCCATCTGTAGGGGTAGGTCCTATAGAACCTTGCAGGGATGTGATATTAGAAACTCTTGTATTGGCATGAATCCAGATCAACTAAGACCCTTTCCAACTAGACAGTCTATCTACAAAAACCGCTAACACAGGAGGGCTTCCCGGAAGAACAAGATTCAGAACGCAAGATCCAAAAGCCTAAAACAGGACTAGGAAATCTCCTATGCCAACCTTGAGAGAAATTCTGGGATTCTGTTTGTTGAGACCGAATCACAGCTCTCCACCCCACAGCACAGGACTGCTGTGAACATTAAACGAGTTAATACCTATAAAACATCTGGGAATGGTGCCTGAAACAGTAAGTACTATCTGAGTGTTAGCTATCATCATCACATTACTGTAAGTAATATAGTTGAGCTTAACAATAAATTATAAGAGCAAAGTCCAATCTGTAGTTGCTTTAATATTTCATATATTTAAGACCCTTCTTCCCACCTAAATTTTGAACTCCCTGACAACCAGTAATGCTTCTGCTTATAACATTCCACCTACATGGCCCCCACATGGCAACTAGCATAAAAGGGACTGATATGTTTCACCGAAAAGTTGTGAACAGTGCCTACAGTGCTTGTACTTCTAAAAGCTTTAAAAATAAGCTTTGAGATTTCCACAGAATTCCGAAGCTTTTACAGATGTGTGAAAGACAGACTTTAGCTTTAAAAATTCACTTTGAAACTTCAGAGGGATCAACTGACTAGCTGTGGCCTGGCAGCTTTTGACATCTGAGACATAACTGCTGATTAATGAATCAAGGGATTGCAAATATGTATTCAACAAGGAGTGGGTATTAATTTGGTATTTCTGCCGTAGCAAATCACTACCCGTTTAGCAGCTTAAGAAAGAGGACATCCATTTATCATCTCATATTTCCATAGGTCAGGAGTCAAGGGACAGCACGGCTCAACTGGATCCTCTGCTTAGAGACTCATGAGGCCAAGAACCAAGGCATGGGCAGGTCAGTGTCCCCTACTAGAGGCTTTAGGAGAGAATTCCAAGTGCATGCGGGTTGTTGGCAGAACCTGGTTCCTGCTTCTGTAGGACTGAGGTGCCCATTTCCTTTCTGGTTGTCACCTGGCACCTGCCCTTGGTTCCTAGAGGCCTCTCTCTGATCTTTGCACGTGGACTCCTACTTCTCAGAGCCAGTGACACCATGCTGAATCCTTCTCGTGCTTAGGCTTTTTCTTTACTCTCTCTTCTGCTGTTTCTCTTTGATGCCTACCAGAGCAAGGTCTTTGGATTAGACTGGGTCCATGCGGACAATCCAGGTCTGCAGCCTTACTTATATCTGCAAAGTACCTTTTACCATGTAGTGTAATATTTACAGGTGCCAAGCAGCACATTCATCTTTGGGACCATTCTACCTACCACAGAATGACAACACAGATCCTCAGAGCCCTCCTGAAAAGCTAGCCCTCAACATCTTTTTAGGGTTTCATAGTAACATGTTAATAGAGTCTAGTCCTGGAACATGATTTAACTGGTGTAACATCTTTACTAGGGCACACCTCTGAGTTCACACAATGGAACCTGAAGACTTGAGAACCAGTCGGAATAAATTTCTAAATTACTAAACCATGCAGCCATGTTTACACTATTTAATGATTCCAACGGGTTAAAAATTAAAATGCTGTTTAATATAACTGCATAGGTTTCATTTTCTAAACTTCTTCAAATAAGGAGGGAACTCTATATACTACTATACATAAAATGGATAACTACTGAGAACCTACTGTGTAGCACAGGGAACTCAATGCTCTGTGGTTACCTAAATGGGAAGGAAATCTAAAAAAGAGTGGTTATATGTATATGTATAACTGATTCACTTTGCTGTACAGCAGAAACTAACACAACATTGTAAAGCAAGTATATTCCAATTAAAAAAAAAAAGGGAACGTTATAATCAAATCCCAAACACAACCGGTTGAGACCTATTCAGTAACTATGAAGCATTTTAAGTGAAGATAATAGAGACAATTGCTTTTTGAACCCTAAATTATTATTTTTAATTAATGTGGACTCTCAAATGCTTTCTCTCTCCAAATGCTTTATCTCTCCAATGCAAATGACAGTACACTCTGCTATCGAGGCTGAAATGTGACAGTGCATGAAAAGCATGAGCAGAATGCCTGCACAAGGTAAGAACTCAGCAAAAACCACCCATTCTTTGCCTTTTACCCAGATCTCACTTGGTCTTCTGAACAACAGGCTAATAAATTAACATCTGCGAGCAAGTTTCCTCAATAATTTTCCCACACAGAAGTTCACCTCTGGGACTTCCCTGGTGGCGCATTGATTAAGAATCCACCTGCCAACGCAGGGGACACGGGTTCGATCCCTGGCCCGGGAAGATCCCACATGCCGCGGAGCAACTAAGCCTGTGCGCCACAACTACTGAGCCTGTGCTCTAGAGCCCTCAAGCCACAACTACTGAGACCATGTGCCACAATTACCAAAGCCCACGCGCCTAGAGCCCATTCTCCCCAACTACTGAGCCCACGCACCGCAACTACTGAAGCCCACATGCTCTAGGGCCCGCGTGCCACAACTACAGAGCCTGTGTGCTGCAACAGCTGAAGCCTGTGCGCCTAGAGCCCGTGCTCTGCAACAAGAGAAGACACTGCAATGAGAAGCCCGCGCACTGCAACCCCGCTCACCACAACTAGAGAAAGCCTGCACGCAGCAACGAAGATGCAGTGCAGCCAAAAAAAAAAAAAAAAAAGGCTCATCTCTGTGTTGTTTACAATAGAAAAGATGGAAAATAACCACAATGTTCAAAAAATCAGGGGATGATAAATCCATGGAATGGGGTACTATGAACCCCTACAAATGTTGTAGGAGGTACTGTTAACACTGAAAATACATTAAGTGAAAAGAACAGACCACAAAATAAAATGGTCATTTTTTTTTACACATTTTACAAAAAATATACACGCAAGAAAAATAACCTAGAAAGTAACAAACACTAAAGTGTTAATAATGAGTTATTTCTAAGTGGTTTCATTCTGGGCATCTTTTTTATTCTGGAATTTTAAAAAGTTATTAAGTCTTTATATTCAAGTTAATCCAAAATGTCAGATAAACTTTTAAAATTTGCCAAGTATAATCCACAGTAATGACAACTCACTACCAAATTTACCACCCTTTTTTTTTTTTTTTTTTTCCGGTACGCGGGTCTCTCACTATTGTGGCCTTTCCCGTTGCGGAGCACAGGCTCCGGACATGCAGGCTCAGCGGCCATGGCTCACGGGCCCAGCCGCTCCGCGGCATGTGGGATCTTCCCGGACCGGGGCACGAACCCGCGTCCACTGCATCGGCAGGCGGACTCCCAACCACTGCGCCAGCAGGGAAACCCTTACCACCCTTTTAACACTTACAAATATAGGAGTAGAATTCACCCAATTTCTACCCAGTATCCACATAAAATTTCCTTATATTCTGATTTTTACAACAACATAAAATAACAAACTAATTTAAAATCTACCTTATTCCATTACCACCAAAAACTCAAGTAGTTTTCACTTTTTTATATGCCTGCTGGTCCTGCTTCACATATGGACATACTATTTAAAGCTATGCCATTGAGGTAAGTATGCAAAATTACATTTCATCTAAGCAGCAATAAGTTCTATTTTAAACAAGTGCACAAAGAAGAAACCCAACACGAAATATTCATGGATCACCTTTTAAAGCTCCTTCCACTTCCCTCAGATAGGGTTTCACAGCAACACTTCACAAACCCATAACTGAGAATATACAATTTTTTTGGACTTTTAAATTTTTTAAACTGAATATAGTTGATTTACAATGTTGTGTTAGTTTCAGGTATACAGCAAAGTGATTCACTTCATATATATTTTTTTCAGATTATTATTCCCTTGTTTATATACAAACTGATAGCTAAATGATCTATTTCTATTCCTTGTCAATTAAAAATGCTTATGTTTTCTATGTGTATTGAAGGTAAAAATTATTATCTCCATCTTGGGAACAGATACCCAAAAAGCATCACACACTACTTCCCCTATTAACAAGGGATTCATCAAGACACGTTTTATTCTTGAATGGGTTCTGCACACTGACATCTTTCTGAACTAATGCTTTTAAATAAATACCCCTACACTGGGCTCATTGCAGTAGGCAAAAGACATGTATTATGCTGTTCACCAAAACCAACTTGACAAGGCTACAGTTAAATTAGGTTACCACATGATCTGGGCATGTGCAGATGCTTTCTTTGGAAGTAGAGACAATAACTTAATAACTATTTTAAAAAGTGGTGTGCGTGTACATCTGTATCTTTCAGTATTTAGGGATCTATTCCCAGGATGAAGAAAATCACTTTGATGTATGATAGACATAGAACAAATTAAGCCTTTTTTATTGACAAAGGAGAGAAAAATACCATTCAGCTCTCTGTTCACATGTTGACAATCATGGGCTTTGTGGCATGTTACTGTGAGATCCTCCCTGAGGGAAACTGAAGGAGCTTTATTTAACCAGTTCTCCAAGTGGTCCTAGAGACTTAAAAATCCAGGGCCAAAGGCACCTTGAACACTGTAACAGCTGATCAGGGTAGCTCTAAAGCACAATGAGGGAAGGTACTAACAAGCCCCACGGCTTCTTATGAATACCAAGAACAAGGAATACTACACCAAGAATGTGCTACAAGTCCTCTGGGGCCTTCTTAATGCTCTTTGAAACCAGAGCTGTCTTCCAGGGCCTCACTTGACACTTTCGCAAAACTTAATCTACCCGGCCCTTCCCCAAATCACATAGTAGCTCTGAAGCCACTGGAAGGGCTGGAGCCAGGCTATAATTCCACATAAGAATTTTATGTTCCCTAAAGACAAGAAATATAAGATGTTCACAATCCTGTGGCAGCCAGAAAGAAGGTTAGTCATTTGCTGGCAGAGTCACTTTTATTCTCTTAACAAACATGCCCACTCAAGTCTGTGGTAGACTTAGAAAATGGAGATTAACTACACTGCTTCTCCATTCCTCAGAAAGGAAGAGGCAGATAGCCAGGAAAAACGGTGAGTGGAAATTAGTATTTCAGCATTTTAAAAAACCGCATTTCTAAATGTGGCAAAATTCATCACTGGACTGTGCTCATCAGGTACTCAATGTGACAGATTCTCCCCACCTTCCCTAAAATTATCTCTAGACCTAACTAACTTGACGAATCACCTCTTAAATAAGTCTCCAAAATTCTAACTCTTTAGAGATCCAGCGAAACTCAAATCCCATGAGATTTCTGCTTCCTGAACTGGTACCAATGGGAACGTTTCCAATCAAAAAAAGCTGTCACCGTTATCTTCAGATACTACTGTTCAACAAGGAATTTCTCCAACGTATCAACCCAACTTGTAGATTCATCAAGAAGAACAAACTAAAGGAATCCTGGCCACCTTATACGCTTCCTGACCCGGAAAGGGTGTAGACAGAGTCCTGTGAAAGACACACCATAAAGAAAATAGTGGAAGGTTCAGGTGAACGATTAGACATGGCAAAGGAGAGGAGTTTTAAATGACTGAAAGCAAGATACGAGAACAGGCACGTGAGGGGAATGAGAGAGTTGACAAGACAGAGCATCTTGGAAAGTTGGGGTCTTTGAGATTCCTAGTATCATGCTTTTGGTGATACAAGACAATTGGTTGTTCATTAAGACTCAGTTCCTTGGGCCTCCATGAGAAGTATTTCCCAAGAGAATTCTATCTAAGGAAAAGATGACACGGGAGAAGAATCAGAGGCCCAGGGTAAGTGCAGCTCTTAGTTAATGAGAATACAATCAGATCCTTTTTACCAGTAAAGCAGGATCCCACATAGGGAAAAAATGAGAAGATGACTTTTACTAGAAAGAATGCTAGGAAGCATGAGAGAACGAGTTCATGGTTGATGTGAAAACTGATGGAGTTATGTCCAACTTCTGGACACTGAGCGGGGAAAAACCTTTCTGCGAAGTTGACAACGGGCTGCAGTTATAACCACATCTTTTTTTTTTTTCCCCTAGAGAGGTGCAAAAAAAAAAAATTCCATAGCAGATATCTTTTTCTCTAACACTTTCACCACAAGTTATACATCTTAGTACGGCTATTGGCTTCTTGGGGCTTCATCTGCTTCAAGATCTTCTAGAACTTACAGCAGTCACCCCATTTATAATTTGGGTTTGATTGCTCAGTGGTATTTCTCAGAGGAGTGATAATATACCCCATGAGAAGGAATTTGGAAAATACCACTAAGAGCATCAAACGCAGAGGTTCTACATTAAAGTTTGAGGAGCTGAAGAAAATAAGCAACAGGACAGAGCAGAAACGTACCAACAGAGAAATCTAAACTGCTGAAAATTATCAACTACATCAGCTTTGAGAAGGAATATGAGGGTGTAAGAGTGTCTAGTTAAATGGTTCCCGGGTATTAGATTCTGTTCTCATCCACACTGACCTCTCTTCCTAACTTCTGTATGCTTGATTTGTCATTTGAATTCATCTCTCAAGATATGGCCACAAACTCTTCGCCACTACCACCGCCAGGTTCACGTTTATTGTAGACACTCAACACTGTTCTCTTCTACCATCCAAGTGATGGCTGACTTCTCTGGACCAAGTAGCACAGAGGCCCACGCCACATGCCCTACCCCTGTCCTTTTATAAACGTCACTCATATAACCATGGCATCAAATAAGCATTTACTATGTAAAATTCACAACTTAGCCTAACTCACATCACCTCAGTGGTTTGACCATGTGAATAAAAATCATGAATTTCACTCAGATGTTTGTGTTTTCTTATCTCTACAATTTCCATCAAGAAAATTTAGCCCGAAGTACCAGAAATAGCCCAAAATGGTTTGTTTAGGATGTTGATTTTAAGGAAGCATGAGCTATAAGTCCAGAATCAGTTTTTATCTCCTATTTAAGGATGTCCATGTTTCCACTTCGTGTCTTTAGATGATGCCCAAGTACTTCTCAGTTCTTTAAAATGCCTCAAAGTTTAGCTTATTTCCTAAATTTACATCCTAAGAACTATGACTTTGAAAGCAATATTTCATTCACTATAAATTCTTCCCTATGTCTAGTTTATCCTGGATTGTAAAACAAGTATATAAAATCTATGTCATCAACTCTGAACACTCCTTTTGGCATATACACTGGGAGAATTCATGTTTAAAAATAAAATAAAATAATGCTCAGAACTTCAAGGACAGGAACTGGGAGACTATGTCATCCAAGGGCCCTTCTTGGTCTGCCAGCTTTATCAGACTAACAGAGACTCAGAGGAAAAGAAGAAGAGAAGATTTTCAAGTCAACAAAATGTGTAAGGTCAGAAGATATCAAAAAGGAAGCTAAGACGTTAAGGCAGAAACCACACGTAGCGCAGGGAAAGCCAGAGGATTTTCAGATAATAATGCCCAGAGTGTTTCTGTAGACTGTACATAATGGAAGGAGTCTATTATAGCCATGTCGTTTTTCCTTAAGCTGAAAACTTCTTACAAAATTTTCTTCTTTAGGTTTTCAGATGTCAGGTGCTTGACTGAATTATCAAGACGTTTTTATTTCTATACACATTGTCTTCCTATGTTCCTTTAATATGAAAACTCACTAGTGTTTTCTTCCAGGGTAGAATTTTAGGTATTATTTTTTTAGATGACAGGACCTTTCTCTTGATTAACCTGAGACTAAGAAATAAACTATTTTAAAATGAGGATTTTTTTTTTTAAAGATAGCAACATACAGGGCTTCCCTGGTGGTGCAGTGGTTGAGAGTCTGCCCGCCTGCCAATGCAGGGGACACGGGTTCGTGCCCTGGTCCGGGAGGATCCCACATGCCGCAGAGCGGCTGGGCCCGTGAGCCATGGCCACTGAGCCTGCGTGTCCGGAGCCTGTGCTCCGCAACGGGAGAGGCCACAACAGTGAGAGGCCCGCGTACCGCAAAAAAAAAAAGATAGCAACGTACAAAACCCTGAAGTTTGAGTAAAAGGAGGTGAATATACAGGGCAGTACAGTAAACTCTATTGCGGGAAACTGCTGCCCCCTTTCCAGTGCCCCCTAATTACACAAACCTTTTGAAGAGCACTTTAACAAGTCTGCATTACAGACGTCACTTTTGCTTTCCTTTAATGCATTTAAAGGTCATGCTAGATGACAACTGTTACTTGACTGATGTATGCAAACATCTCCCTTCCTACATGGTGTTAACAGCTAGGTAACAGAGTTTTCATACCAAAGCCAACAGGAATAACTACATTGTGAAGAGGTGAAGCACAACAGTCCCTTCATAAATGGCTTATACAACGAACAGAGGAATTTTAGAACTTAGATATTGTCTAGTCCAGCACTCAACTTGGCCAAGGTCATAGTGTTGGAAGAACTAAGAATCAAGGTCCACGTTCTCAGTTCAAAGACAGTTTCACCATTCCAGGCCGATCAGCCATCAATTAAGACGTGAATTTTTCTCCTCTACCCTTTATTCTCATTCCCACTCTAGCACCTCACCTCAGTTTACTCAGTCTTTTAGCTTGGAGATTTTTTCTAGCAAGATTACCTCAACCAAATACATAGCCAACACTTTGCTGTCCACCCTCCTTTTTAGAGGCTTTCTTGAATTGAACTTTCATGGTATAAACCATTCAGTATTTCCACCTCTCACTGTCCTCTCATCTCCCTACTGCCCTCTTATCATGGGTGCTGCCCAAGACTCCATCTTCCACTACGCTCTTCAATCGACAACCTGGACTGGTTCCCATAACTCTAGCCCTGACCTTTCTGAGTTCCAGATTCGCGTCTCCAGGTGTTTCCCGAATATTTTTACATCCTTATGTCCTCAAACTCAGTGTGTGCAAAATTACGTCATCTCTCCTTCCATGCATTTTA
The DNA here is from genome assembly GCF_949987515.2 of Delphinus delphis. Lineage (NCBI taxonomy): Eukaryota > Metazoa > Chordata > Mammalia > Artiodactyla > Delphinidae > Delphinus > Delphinus delphis. The sequence goes on along the minus strand of NC_082691.1, from coordinate 33,210,651 downwards.
CTCAGTTTCCTAAGAGTATCCTCACTTTTCCATTCGGTTATCTGACTCCTCCTCTACATGTACCTGTCCTACTGATTTTTGTTTCGTTTTGTTTTGTTTTTGCAGTACATGGGCCTCTCACTGTTGTGGCCTCTCCCGTTGCGGAGCACAGGCTCCGGACACACAGGCTCAGCGGCCATGGCTCACGGGCGCAGCTGCTCCGCGGCATGTGGGATCTTCCCGGACCGGGGCACAAACCCGTGTCCCCTGCATTGGCAGGCGGACTCTCAACCACTGCGCCACCAGGGAAGCCCTGTCCTACTGACTTTTAAAAACTTCTTTATGCTCCTTTTTGAACTCATTTTTCTTTTGGTTCCCCCAAAAACCTCCAGAAACTATAATAGGTTTTCATCAGCCTCTCAACCAGTCTCCCCATTTCCAACTCATCTTCTTGTTTCTTAAATGTCTGCTTCATCATGTTAATCTGTTGTTCACAAAGTCTTTCACTTTTCTCTATTAGGTGCTTCCTCTGTAACCAGATGGGTCTACTATTTTCCCACTGTATTTTCCCATTCCTCTGCCTGCACACAATAAATCCTACAGCTAGAGTACACATCCTTTGTCACCTGTTCACATCCTGATTGCCTTCAATGATGGTTCAAGCCCCGTCTCTTCACTGAAGCTCTCTGCTACGGTTCTTGGACTTACTACCTATACACCATGATTTCTGATGCTCAATTGCCAACTGTTTTATAGGTTAACTTTTTAATGTGCCTATCTTCCTGGTATAGCTGTAGGAACCACATCTTACCGGTCTGCTGCTTCTGAAACTTACCTACCAACTGCATTACGTTATCAAAAACTGAGGTGTAGTAGTTAAGAGAACATGATTAGGAAGCAGAAAATTCTAAGTTTAGATCCTGGCTTTGTTCCTTTCTAGATGGGTGACTTTGGGCAAGTTACTTAACCTCTAGAAGCTTTCATGTCTGTAAAACAGAGATAACGCCACTTATTTCACAGGGCTGTTGTGAAGTGTAATGTGTGTGTGTGTGTGTATGTACACACACACACACACACACACACAATGTTTAACATAGCATTTGGTCTGTAGTGAGTGTTTTTTTTTAAAAAGATGGCTGTTAACAATTTTGCACCTAACAGGCACTCCTCTTTGGTCAATATTTTAAACTGCAAAGGTCATGTTAAATATTTTTTCATAACACACTGTCAAGATTTCATTTCATGTGAAGTTTGATACCACTGAGTACTGTATTTAGCCAAAAGTTACTTTTCTAAGCTACATTCCAAAAGAGTAGGAAAAACAACTTTTAACTTTCAAGCTGTGCCCAGATGCCAAGACTCAGTGTAAGAACTGTGTAAGATCAGTTTCATTCCACATATATAACCCAAGCCAGCATGACTTTCAGGCAAGCACCGCTTAAAGAATGCAGTTAAAGAAGAACTCAAGAATCTTTGGTAAGGCTAGAAAAGTTTCCAGAAAGCCCAGCCAATGGATAAAGATTTTGTGAGATAGGATTGCTAGAGCCTGTCAAAAACCGGAGCTCCATGATTAGAGACCATGGCCAGCTTTTTCTAGGAAGAAGGGGATAAGCTTTCCTTCAACCAACAAGTCAATTACTGACTCTAATTAATGGCTTTAAAAGACATAATGAAAATGTTGCAATCTACTACATTTAAAAACTGAGGACTTGATCTTTTGTTGGTTGGAGTGATCTTTTTTTTCCTAATGAAACATACAGTCTCTTCTCCTTTGTGCAGCAGGTCACAACTTTCCCTAGGTTAAGTCATACTGTATTTAAAAAAAAAAAATCCTCCACTAAGGTTCCAGGAACTTTCCACCAAGAGCATCTATGATCTTGCAGGTGAGGCTGCATCAGAGTAGAACAAGTTAATGCCACTGACTCCTTTTGCCTTGACGTGGGCCTCCCACAGTGATGAGCAGCCAGCCATAGGGCAAGTGTCTCTCTACACCACTACCCAGACTGCCGCCCTTCAAAGACCCCTCATTATTTCTGCACCCCTGGGCAGGGAAATCACATGGCCTTACCGCAGACGTTAGACGACAAAGAATTTCATCGCTGCTCTCTTCTGAGTCTTCAATTTTCTGGTGAGATCTTTGAAAAACAAAGAATAAATTACTCTTCAGATTTGGCTGTTCAAATTTGTTCACCAAGTGATGGGGAATACATGGTAAATAATAGCATTATTGCTTAATACGTTAGTGAAAGTGCCCATGTGAGTAACACGGTGACAATAATGTCATCGGATCACAGCTCTGTTGCAGCCCCACTGTTCCTTCGAAATCAGTTAGCAAGAATGTCTTTCCCACACATCAATTAAATCCTGAGGGCTGCGTACTGCTCTCCAAATGATACCACGGAATAATCCTGACACACCAGAGTTATAAACACGGGCATGCACAGAGCACAAGTGGATGGCGAATATCACGTAAAGTACTGACATTCCCGCTCGGTCTAAATGAAATCCAGATTCCAAAAATATGAAACATGAATTTTCCACTACATCTGAGTTTCAGCCCAAACAGATTTATTATGAAACGGTATATTATAAGCCTAATACTGTGATAGGAATTACGTTCAATACAATAGCAGAAGCACTTTGGCCTTTTTTATGAGACCACAGCCCAGTTGAGAGGAAAATTATGCATGTGTTAAATAACTAAGGAGACATACAACATAATACACAGTATAAGATCAGTGTGTTTAGAAAAATCATCTTTCTAATGTAATTCATGAAAAATTTTCACCGCACGAATGTACATGCTAACACAAAAAATTATCTACTTCAGACAAATCTTATAAAATTACATTTTTTTTCCTGACTTGGTCAAAGGAAAAAAACATTGACTAATGCCAAGTGAATATATGTAATTGTCTCCCAGATCTATTTCCACAGGCGATTCCTTTCAACACCTGTGGACTGGGGGGGATCGGTGGTAATTGCCTTGCAGAGTGGCGGTACGGCACTGGCAGTCCAGTGATTGATTTCAGTCTCGGGAACTGCAGTGGGCCAGCTGGAGCGCGAGCCTCGCGGGGCAGGAGGGCTTCTCCTGGCTCCTAAGACAGCTAGGAAGATGCTCTCTTTAAGAAAAGAAAAGCCAGTCGAATCAATTCTGGCACTGGCTTCCTGTTTCTGTAAATGTTATTAAACCCTTTCAAAAGAAAAAAAAAATCCCACCCTTCAAGTCAGAGCAATGAATTACAAACTACCGCCTTTACAAGAATTGCAGGTTCTGGATATGAAACAGTGGGCATGTTGTCAAATAATCTCATTCCTAGCGCAGCAAAGCATCTGAAACATGACCTTGATAATGAAGATTTCAAACAACGAGCCTTATTATTAAAATGATCTATTCACAAGGTTTCCACACACACGAAGTTACACTGAGAAGCGATTTGCAACCCTTTATAACATAAGCCACCAAACTAGGTTTATAAGATTATGCTGAGGTGACAAACAGATCTGAGAGGAAATTAGGAGCCAAGAGCATTAGACACAAGAGCACCAAACAAGGGCTTCAACGTCCCATCTGTGTCTGTGTTGAAGCGCAAGCGGGTCGTGCCCACTCACGCCTCTCAGCCCCCAGCAGCACCTGAAGGATGAGGTAACGTGCATGACGTATTTTGCATTAGCACAGATTCTGTCATGAATGTGTTTTCAACAAACTGCTGAAAGGAACTCAAAACTCCAAGGGAAGCTCTTGTGTATGTCACTGATCGTGGCTATTTGATGAGTAATGGCCAAGCTGTTGCTAGCTCAGTGACAAATAATTTGTCTCTGTTCAAGCAAAACTATCCTTCATCACGCTTCCAACACAAAACATGCCTTGGCAGAAACGTTTCTAAAGGAAATACATGTAAGACAGACAGAGTGATGCTCTCCCGAGAGCTGTCCCACAGCCCGTGTCCCATTTTTATCCCCTCAATCACCGTAATTTATACCCAGAGCTCCCAAGTCCTTCTCTAGCCCCTGAATCTTCCCCGAGCTCACCCTGTGTTTCCATCTAACTTCAGTGTGGCTCTAAGTGGCCATTCCAGAACATCTTCACCCACATGGGAATCTCACAGGCTCCTCAAACTCGACGTAACTTCCACTGACATCCTCTTGCCTCCTGCCCTCACCGGTTCTGCCAGCGCCTGTCACCACTCAGCTTTATGTCACCCTGCAGCCCTTCCCCGCCTCCGGCACTCACTCCCAGCGCTTTCCAGTCACCAGATCCTCCTCTGCTCTGCTCTCCTACTTTCCTCCCCACGAGCCGTGCTGACAGGCCCTCACCTCCACAACTTATTTTAACCACCTTCTAACCAACTTGTCTCTGCCTCTCCTCCTGTACCCCATCTCCTAGAGATGCCGGGATTCTCCTTCTAAAACCCTGATCTGGTCCTGCTTTTCTCCAGACTCACACCTTCAGGGATTCTCCCACTTCCTGCTCGAGAATTCAGAAAGACTCTTCTTTTCTGCTAGGGAGTCCCAGGTCGGCCCTGCACCAGCAGGTACCTGCATGGCACCTGGCATAGAGAAGGGACGTGGGAGCAGAACTGAGGGGGACAGGCAAGCAGTGGGAGAGCTTGAAAGGGGGGAAGGAAGAGAGAAGGGTGACGTTCCCCGACTCCCCTTCCTGCCTCACCACTATGGCCCCTCCCCGGCTTAATGCCCAAAGGCCCAGAAGTACCAGACTCTCTTTCCCCAGTAAATGTATTTTTACAAAATGAGATAAATTCTGATTATTTTATGATATAAATACACATCAGTGCAACTCAGTGAAGACAAAGTCCTCACCTGTCAGATCAAAACAGGTAACGAAACAGGTGGGGCAAGGGAGAATAAGGGAAAGAATCAGCTGTAATACGCAGTACACCATTTTACATGAGTGACTCGAGCGTCCGTGGATTTTGGTATCCATGGGGGTCCTGGAACCAATCCCCCACGGATACCAAGGGAGGACTGTACTTGCATATTTGTCCCACTGTTACCAAAGGGGGCTGTGCTGCTCAGTGAAGAAGAGACAAAGAGAGACTCTGGTTGGAGAAGGGGACAGAGAAAGCCTGGCTGGACTCAGCCGCCAATGGCAGTGACAAGTTGACATAAGAAAGAGAAGAAAAAAGGAAGTGGCCCCAGGAAGGAAGACCCATCCTTGAGGGTTTGTTCCAGCAGGAAGCTCTGGCACAACGGGGGTCCCCTTTGTGAATTCTCACGGCTGCTTCTCAAGGTCTCTGCTTGCCAACAGCCCAAGCCTGACCCCGTAACCCTCCAAGGCAAGTGCCGGATCCTCGTACTGCGAATCCTAGTGTGTCGAATCCTAATGCCTAGTCTTTGTGAATGCACGAGGTCTGCAATATCTAAGGGTGCCGTTGTGAGGACACAGGAACGGCAAAAGCCTCTGGTCCTCTGCCCTTGTCCCTCTAACCATCAAACAGGACACATGATCATTCTACTCAACCCCCACCAAAACCAAAAGCAACCCCTGCCCTCCCTACAGGCTTCCCCCGCTTAACTACAGGCAACTCCATCCTTCCAGTTGGAAGTAATCCTTGAGCCCAACAGCCCGCCCCCTGCCTTACAGTCTACGCTGTGTCCACTCCCAAATCCTATCAGCTCTGCCTTCAAGGGATATCTCCCTTTTGACCATTTCTCACCACCTCTACTCCAACTGCTGTTGCTCCAGCCACAGGATCTCTCACCTCGACCCAGGAGCCAGAGTGGTCTTGTTCACATGTAAGTTAGATCATGTCCCCCCTCTGCTCAAAATCCTCAACTGACTCTCTGTCTTTCTCAGTATAAAGCCAAAGTCTCTACAGGGGCTGACCTCTCTCACTTCTCTCCTCTATTCCAGTCACTCTTGCTTTGCCTTAATGCTTCCGTCTTGGGCCTTGCCCTGCCGGTCCCCTTATCCTAGAACACTTCCCTCACATTGCACACTGCTTCTTCCCTCACATCCTTCAAGTCTCTGTCAACCTCCTGAAGAGGCCCTTCCTGACCCGTATCTCTATCGCTCATTTCCTACTTTATTTATCTGCATAAAGTTTTCCACCATTAACTAACATAAATCTGTTTGTTTATGAAATTGCCTGTCCTCTCCCCTCCTAGACTATAGGCTCCACGGGAGTAGAGATTTCTGCCCGTTTTGTTCCTGCTTCCATCCCCAACACTTAGAACACAACACAGTCCATAGGAAGCATTCAATAAATCTTCATTGAATAAATTAACTGAGGGCCTTAAACTTCAGGGAATGCTCTGCTATCAGCCACCATCCCCGGACGACCACAGCACAAGACATTAGCTTGTTCTCTGCAGTCAGTTCAACTGAAGGACCCTGCTTATACTCGAGCTATTTCCCTCAGCTCTTCCATCATCCTCCCAGCTCCCTGCAGCAGTCCCTCCTCTCAGTGACCTCCCTGTCTCTAAAATCCAACATGAATGACTTTCTTATATCAAACTCTAAAGAGCTGTTAACTTTGAAAATATCTTCAATAAAATAACAGCAACCAGTGGTCACCCTCACTTCCTCATCTTCCCCTAAGAAATAATTAGTACAGTCTTAGTGACAGTTTCCAACCTGGCCAACTGTTTGACAATCATTTACACAATTCATACTGCATCAGAAAAGCAGCAGGAAATTCCCCACCGCAGAAGGTCTCCCAACACAAACTCTCAGCTCTGAGAGGGCTAAACAGTCACGTAGGGTTGATTTCCAACAAAAAAAGCCTTAGGAAGTAGCACACAAGAGCCATTATCTGGGCGGCAGAATTCATTTTATACCAGTCAGGTCCAGTATAATTTCTAGAAACTTGGGTTTAGCTGGTATTCCTGCAGGGGTTCCCAAAATTCTCTTAGCAAAAATTCCTTCATGAGAATTATGTAATGAGTTTGAGATTATTCCAACGACGTTTTTCAAAATAAAGCTTACCATAAATCTTCTATATGAGAGATAGAACCCACACTCCTTAATCAGGTTTTGACCAAAATATTTGTGACTCAAGATTCAAAAGCAACTAGTATCATCCTGTAATTGGAAAATCCTACTTCCTTTTCAACAGTGGAAGAGGTTTCCTGGGATTTCAGGATGGAAAACTGGAAGCATTTCTTATAGAAATATTATCTAAATAATATCATTTTGCATTCGTATATTGATGTGACTTTAAAAATGCACAAGTTCTATCTATCTACATCTACGTCTCAATATTGAATGGCATATTCACTGAGTTGCCAAGAGCTACCACTCCACACGTAACATGGTTCCTGAAGGAAAATGTGTTAAATGTGTCCAACAGCCATAAAATAGACAAACATTTGGAGTCTAGCGGTTCAAGAGGTGCAGACCATGCATAACTGGCATGTGCTAAGCCAGGTGAGGTGTCACACATGACCTTCCAGGCACACGTGAGCCAGCACGATCCCAGGCCCAGGCATGTTGCACATGACAGAGGACACGAACAATCAGTTTTCATGTAAGTTGCTACTACTGCCATCCCTGGGGCTGTCATTTGTTTCTGAGTGTTTCCTACATACACCCTTACATCAACCTCCGCCTTAAACAGAGAATATTCTAGACCGAGGCTTCATGAAGGTGGGGCGCACGCGTGTCTCCAAATCAGGAAGAGGATGTCCCTGGGGAATTTGGGGCAGGCCTGTCCACCACCTCCCACCCTGAGCCAGGCTGACGCTGCCTTGCCCCGCCCTGCTTGGTCTGGAGGGACCTGAGGAAAACACAATTTTTAGTGTGAACCTCAGACTACCCCTGCTAAAGGCTGGTGAACTTCTAGGGCATGGAATAAACCAGAACCAAGACAAACTCTACAGGAATCTTTCAAACACGATCCCACGACAAACAGGAGATGCACAGCACACACATATACAAAAAAAAAAAAAGCACATCATACTTAGTGGGCTTAGGAAAATCCATCTTTAAGCTACTCTGCCAACACAAGTGAGAGCCGCTTAGCCTGATCTGTGATTCAGGGGCATCTTGGGAGAAGTAATATCCAAGGTGAGGTTCTGATGGAAAAGGAGCGGCCCTGGAACTCAGCAGGATGAGCAGCACAGGGAAGTGGGCAACGGCAAGAGATAAAGCCGAGGACAGAACAGTCAGGGCCTGTCTATTGCTGCTATAGAGTTTTGGTTTTATGCTGAAGGCCATGAACTTTGGCTGTAAAGTGAACACGATGGAAGGAGAAGTACCTAGAAGGAGATATAAAATCAAAGGTAGGTTTGCTTTCGTCCTCTTAAGATCGAGAGAACCATTTGTTTGAGAAAGGAGAACAGCCAACAGAGAGTGAGGAACTGAGAAAGCAGGCATGGGAAGTGTCCAAGGACAGGCAGGACCCAGAACCCAGGCAGAAGGATGAGTCTGAGTTCTTCCCACCATGCTGGGAAGAAATGATGGTAAGTCAGCTGACAATGCCAGAATCCACGATTTCTTGGACAACCCAGAGTCCATTCCACACTTGCTGAATGTCAGGCAAGAAAAAGTATTAGGGACTTTCTCTATCAGAATTACTTCCTGGGCCGGATTTTAAAAAATTTTTCCCTAAGAAATCATTGCCACAAAAGAGAATGTTCCTCAAGGGACCCAGAGTCAATCTCTACTGAAACCAACACCTACTGACCCCAAGGGGATAAGAAGGTGTCATATCTGACACTCAAGTACTGTCCCACCTACATCTTCCCATAATATCTATAACCAGACAGATCTATTTTGCTTAACAAAGAAAATTCCTATTATGAAAAGAAAAAGTGGGATGGTCGAAGAAGGAGAGTCGGATTTTTTTGAGATCACTGACATCATGAATACAAACACCTGTTCAACCTTCTCAAGAGAAGATACTTTTTCATAGCATCAGGTTATCAGTTATGCTTATAGAGGAAATTTACCAAACAGTAGTAAATTGTGAATGTGACAGGTTTTATTAAGGTCCAGGGTATACAGTGACACATTCATCTAAAATTGAATAAAGTTAGTTATTACTAGTATCTCTTTCACATTTTATATTGAAGATTTGAGAACTAATGCTTCATATTTAATTAAACAGCTACATTTCGAACGCTGGCACAAGCATGCCCCAAAGTTCGATTGTCGTTAAAATTCCTGTACTGTTCCTAAATTGATGTGCTCTCAAAAAGAGGAGCTGTCTCTTCCCACACCTGGAATAAGTCTGGTCTGTAAACAATGGAAATTTTGGAGGACTTAGCGTTTCCTTCGGAGAGGGGGTGATGAGTAATAACAAAGACTGAGACAAGCTAGGTTCACAGCATTTTTTATACAAAACAATTTAAAGTGATAAATGAACATTTTCTTCACCTGATTCTAATACAAAACTTATGCCAAGTTCCATCATGAAAAGTTTTTTGAGAAATACACAAAACATGTTTGTGTACTCATCCAGTCTCTCCTCCTTTCCAAGGTTCATAAAATGAGAACCTAATTAGGAAAAGTGAGGAATACAAAGGTTTGGGACACAGGAATGACAAACGTGAAGTTGATCTCCCCAGTTAGAGGCTGTTAATCTAGCACCATTGCAGAAATTAAGGATGCCAATGGATTTCTCATGTTGCTTGTACATGTCAGGTAGAAAAGGACACGTTAGGCAGGATAAGGAGAATAAAGGGAGCAGAGGTGACGGGGTAGTTGGTGGTGGTACTATTATTGTATATAAGGTCCTAAGAGAAGGCAGGAACCTGAATTTTGGGGGTCATCACTGTGGAGCTGATATTAAATACGTGACTGGGTGAGGGTACATCCAGAGTGAGAAGAGAAAAAGATGTCTGAAGACTGAGCTCCAGGACACTCCCCGTTTAGAGGTTAATGTTTCCAAACGTAGGTTTTATTATTATGCATGTGTGGTGAGGCCAACAGATCAGGAGATGACTGCCACTGAAAAGACAGGTCCATATGGGGAGAATTAACGTCTCAGCAATACTGAATCTTCCAATCCATGAACATGGATAGACCCTCTACTTACTTCAATTTGATTTTTTACATCAGGCTTATGAAGTGTCTGACATACAACTTTTACACATGTTCTTGGATTTATACCTAAGTATTTCATAATGCTTTTTGTGCCAGTACAGAGAAATACATTTTTTTATACTGACCTTGTAGCCTGTGATCTTGCTAAACCCACTTATCAGGCCTAGTAGGTTTTTTGTAGATTCCATGGGATTTTCTATGTATATAATTATGTCATCTGCAAAGAGAGATGGCTTTATTTTTTTTCAAACTTCTAATCTGCATACACTTTCTTTCTTTTTCTTGCCTTACTTGCACTGGCTAGTATTGAAAAGAAGTGATAAGAGGCAATGCATTAGCCTTGTTCCCAATCTTAGTGGGAAAACATTCAGTCTTTTGCTATTAAGCATGATGTAAGCTGTAAGTTTTATGTAAGGTTTTATCAGATTGAAGAAATTCCCTTATAGTCCTACTTTTCTGAGAATTTATATCATGAATGGATGTTGAGTTTTTTTCAAATGATTTTTCTGCATCTATGGAGTTTCTCGTATAGTTTTTTCTTTTTTGGACTGAATCTGGTGAATTACATTGTCTGATTTTTAGATGTTGAATCCTCCTTGTATTTCTGGGATAGATGTCATTTTATGATGTATTATCATTTTTATATATGGCCAGATCCAATTCAGTAATATTTGATAAGACTTTTGTGTTTACATTCTTTTTCTGAACTTTGTCGTAATACAGCTGGCCTCATAAAAGGCCTTACATAACTTACACATGGTCACATCTGTTACAGGGCTAAGCACAGCACTTTACACAAACCTGATCGTCAGTAAATGCTGTTATGTAAGTTACTCAGTAGAGACTAGACCTTTTTCCTTACCTGAAAATTAAGAGGAGCAAATTCAATCATCTAGGAAATCCCTTCCAGATATAAATGCTTATGAAGCTAAAGTTACAGAATTTCAGAAGTGTCACCCAAGTGGCAATAGGTACCATGCTCAATAAAATCTTTATGTTCTGAAACAATTCATCTGGCTTCTTTACGTAGTATTTTGAGACTTTGACTTAATTAACTTTCACGTTTCCTATCACTTAACGGAGTTTTCTGTAAGGCTAACGTTATAGAACAGCAGATTTCAACCTTAGCATGCATTGGCCTCACATTTAGAACTTTACAAAAAGTACCGATACCCATGTCTCATCTCTCTACTCCAATCCTGATTCAGTAGATCTCAGGTTATACCTGTTTATTTTTTAAAGTATCATGGTTGAGAACCAGTGCCATGAAGATCACTTCCAAGTTCACCTTCTGCCTTCAATTCATGTTGCTGCCTGCCACCAAGTACAGAGGCCTGCCCTTTTGGCAAGTTACACAAGCTATCTTGCCTCAGTTTCCGCATCGCAACTCCAAACTACTGCTGTGAGCATTAAATGAGTCATATGTAAAATGCTCAGACTAGTGCTTTGCATGTGGTAAGTACATGTGAGTGTTAACTATTACTGTTATTTTTTGTATTATTGTCACTGCCAGGGCAGCTTAGGCCAAGTGACCAAGCCATTTGTTCCCCATATTTAAGTGGGGGACCCTTTTAACATAGGAGTAGATCACAGACCCATAAACTCTGTACCTGTTGAGCAAATTATATGACAGAAACATTACCGTGAATTCAAATAAATTGTATTTTACTTATTTCGGCAGCATCTATATACAGTTAAGTCATTCTTTCTACTCAATACAAAGACAATGCTTAGCTTCCCTATAGATGTGCAGACCCCTGCAATCGATCTGAGCCTCGCCCCCCCCCCCCCCCCCCCGCTGCTTGTGACCCACTGCTCCAGCCACATCAAGCTGCCTTGTACCCTCTCAACACGCCACCCGTCTTCCTAACTTCCTGCCCTACACACTGTACCATCTACCTCAAGTGCCCTTCTGCTTCTCTACCTAGAGCATGGAGTCATGAATGTTAACAAATTCATCTCAATCCTCTGGGCTGAGCTTTTCCTAGAGTTGGTGAGTGAGGAATGGAAGGTGAGCCACACCATCCAATTAAGTACTCTGCTCATTAACAGTAACAACGAACAGGTGTGGGGTTTTTGGTTTGTGTGTTTTGTGTGTGTGTGTTGTGTGTGTTGTGTGTGTTGTGTGTGTGTGTGTGTAACACACAGGTTAGAGTCAGGGAAGGTCAGGGTGGGATGCAATGAGAGGGAGAGCTGTTTCAGCAGAGGTCAGGCGACTGAATGGGGTGTCTGTGGAAGCCGCAGCCAGACCTCAGGAGCATCAGAATGTCAGCTGATGCTGACATTCCAGGAGGAGGCATCAGCTAGGACCACCGGGCACTGATCAAGCCGAGACACACAGACCCAACCGACAGTAGGCTCCACAGTAACAGCGCACCCCAGTCACACTTCAGGGGTCACTAGGCAAGATCAGTGCGGATGGGAAAGGGCCAACCTGACAGGCAAGCCTGGTCTGCTAGGGTCAAGGGCCCACACCACTCACCATATCCCCAGGGGCTGTCTTGCTGAGGAACAAGGAGAGGGCGCAGAGAGACTGAACCTTTTTACCAAAATATGCTCGCTCAATAGCTAACAAGGAAACCTTTTAAATTTCCTTATTAGAATCATTTTACTGGATTAGGATAAAATTATGGGGCTTCTCTTTTCCTTCTTTCTGGCTGTCCAGCAGGACAAAGCTCATGTGGACAACACAACGCTTAGAGAAAAATGAAGAAGTTACCTTTTCCTTTCCCTGCCGGATTGCAGCATAAGTTAAATTTTAGCAATCTTCTATGACTCTTAACAGCAGCGTAAGTGTTAACTGCCCTGTAATTGGCAGAATATAGTTTTATGTATCAAGGTTCACAGACTCAGTTATTCAGAGCACCACCACTCCCACCCCCGGGCAAGCTGGGAGGGCTGTAATACAGGGACTTGAATTAAAACAGCCAAGCTCCCGCACAGCCTAAATTCTCCAAGTCAGCGTTAGACAGAAGCATGTCTTACTCGTCCTGGAGGAATTATTAGGCTGCCTTTCCCTACAATGCTACTTCAGCGTTCCTAACTGCCCCACCCCAATAAAAAAGAGTTAGGAAAAAGGACATTCTGGATGATTTGATTTGCCTTTCAGTTCGAATAATATACCACGATTGTTCTTTCTTCCCCCAGAGACAGTACCCTTGACAACAAATGCACTCACTTTTTTCAAAGTACCTATTCAGTTTGGATAGAAAAGTCATTTTGTATAGCATAGGAATTTTGTTTCTTCACATTAGCCTAGAAACCTGCATTAGCTCCATTTTCCTTCCTGCTTTAAACATCTTATTTTAAATGGGAAAAAAAATCTATGTTTCTTTTTTCTTTTTAAAAATGAATCTTTACAGAACGGTGTTTACATAGAGACATGAAGTAGTTTCCTCACATAATTTTGAAGGGATTTAGAGAGAAGACGGCAAATTAGAACGACCCCAATGTAGAACTGCACAGGCAGACTTCAAAAAGGTTATTAAAAGAACCACAGGACCGGGTTTTCAGCTTGTGAACGGACAATGTAAGTTAATTAGTCAAGAGGATTTTAGAGGGCATTTCGGTAGAATAGGTAAAAATGAATGGATAATACAGTGGAATGAATACCGTAGGACTAAGAATGACATAGAAGAGTGGAAAAAAAATTGAAACAAACAGCAAGAGCAGTAGGTTACTAAAAGTTAGGGCTGATCATAGATTGCACGTATCATGGAAGTTCTGTGGTCAAGGTAGGACTTGGACTCCCCCTTGAGGGGTCGGTAGAACTTGACAAGGAAAGAGCAGAACTTCACAAGGCCATGAGGGAATAAACGGGTGTTTATAATAAACGGGCTAGAATGAATGGAGATCACCAGATTAGAGCAGAAGTTATGATGGGATCGTATGTGTTGAACCTTAGGAAGGGCTGTGACAACCCAACTGGCAGAGGACAATGTCCCTGGACATCTTTTCTCTGACCACAGTTTACTCCAAGTCTGGATAACCTAAACTTTAGCTTTCAAAAATTTGGCCCAAAACATTATATCAGAGCTTAGAAGTTTGCTTATAACTCTAGTATAGAGTAAATAAATAAATAAATAAACAAATATACACACACACATATATATTTGCTCCAGAAGAGACTTGCAGTGGGTTCAGTAATTTTATCTTTTTATAGTTTGTACTTATAATATGGGATAAACAGGTCTATAGCTCCCCAATGCCAATTTTCCCAGAGGAATTACCACCCCCAAATGTACAAGTTCACACCTAGAGAAAAAAATGTGCTGATAAGGCATGCTATAGTGATTATCAACCCCAGAGGCATGACACTGTATACAGTGATCAGTGTGGCAAAAGACTGCAAGTAATCTGGAATATTAGGAACCAAATTTTCTAAATAGCTTCATCTTTAGAACCTACAGTAGACTCAGGGATTCCCTGTAAAAAGGTCATCTCGCTGGCATTCCAAACTGCTTCCTCAGTGGGAGAGAAAGGAGATAAACCATGAGGACTGCTTGCGAGTTTACTTCAGACACCCTTATACCCCGTTAATCTGGGTACACCCCCTGGGACTGCGCATACTTCCGACTTCAGGATGGGAAATGGTTAAGAAAAGCTGCCAGAGAGGGCCAGTCCCACAGAGTCACAGCCACCTCTAGCTTAAAAAGCATTCCACTTGGGCTTCCCTGGTGGTGCAGTGGTTGAGAGTCCGCCTGCCTATGCAGGGGACACGGGTTTAAGCCCTGGTCTGGGAAGATCCCACATGCCGCGGGGCGGCTGGGCCCGTGAGCCACGGCCGCTTAGCCTGCGCGTCTGGAGCCTGTGCTCCGCAGAGGGAGAGGCCACAACAGTAAGAGGCCCGCGTACCACAAAAAAAAAAAAAAGCATTCCACTCCTTCTTAGAAAGCTTTTTAAAATTTACTGAAATGCTCCTTGACTATTCCTGGGCAACTTCTGACCTACATTAAGACCACATTACATTAAGAAACATCTTCCTTACTTAGACAATCGAATGATGCATTATATTTGCTTCACCATGGCAAGGTCCTCTATAAACAGCAGTGGTGCCAGTGGCACTGGATTCATAACCATTTCAGAGTCAGTCTAACATTTTTATAGCTTCTGGTTATAACGTCTCAGAATGACCCCCATAACTCTTGGGCACACACTCTAGCAGTTGTTAAAAGCGTGCGTGTTACAGCCAGACAGACATGGAATGCTCCACACACCACTGTGTGACTGTAGATAGGTTACCTGATCTCTATGCCTCAGTTTCCTCACTTTAAAATAGTAGAAACTGATGAAATAATGAATATAAAGCATTTAGCATAGTTCCTGACATAAAATGCATCCTCTACAATCAACCTATTAGTATCTCATTAATATTCTGACATTTTATTTCTTTTCTAAAAGCCTGTAATAACTGTTCCGTACTGTCTTTTTTTTTAACAAGAGTAACTCATCTTTGTTATGGTTGTGGGTGCTTCTCCCTGAACCTATTTTTCTTACCCATGAGATGAGGATAATACCACTTGCCCTGCTAATCTCAGCGTATTCTAAAAACTGAATACATAAAAGTTGCTAACTGAAATTTTTAACCTGCAATTCATTATACTGAAATAAGCTTGTCATTAATGCTGTGGATAAACAAAGGCATGTCAGAATCATCATATCATGACTCAAGTCCTGTTCCCACACCCCGTCCAATGAATTAATTTTAATTCATTTTAATCATATAGTGACTCAGCATCTTCATGTGATAATGATTCATGTGTTTTAATTTGCCAGCTGTTGCTTCTAGATTATTTTCAGAAATGTCTGTTGAGCTCTTTCTTAGGAAAGTCACGACTTGGAGAGAGGATGTCAGTTATTATTTTATTCCAACTTAAGCTAAATCATGTTTATTCCCAACTTATATCATCTACTCATATAGCAATGATTAAACTAGAAGCAGCGTGGTGCAGCCGGTAAGGCATGGACTTCTGGAGTTTGAATACCAGTTCAGTCATTTATTAACTGGACTGAATTTTCAGCATTTTACCTTTCTGAACCTGCATCTGAGAAATGGGAATAAAACAATTACTTCTTAAAGGAGATGATCTTAAAAAGCAGAGCACAGTCCCCAGACACAGGGATGGCTCGCTAAGTGAGAATAATTTTACAATGGAACAAAACAGCATCTACTTACAGTTCACAGATGCCAGCTCTAGTGGGAATGAGAGGCACCAGCTGCAGTAAAAGTTTGACACCGTTTTGCCACGCCTCTTCTCTTTCAAATTCACAGTACAAGTAGCTACACTCATCAGACGAAAACTGGTAGAAAACATAGGTGTCTTGAAAGCATAAATGCTGGTCCACTGTTGGAAGCAAAAAAGGCATGGATCAGTTTTGTAAAGTATATCATTTAGAGAGCCATAAACTGAATAATAAATTGAAAGGCCTACTAAGTATGAGGGAGAAGCCAGGGGTAGGACGATAATGAAGTCCATTCATGTTCACAGTCTCATTGAATTAAAAAGGACTTACTGACCACCCTATTTTTATTACTTAAAGCTCTGGCCAGCACATTCACATGTATATTACAACTGTTCTACTTCAGGGACAGGTGAAATCAACAGCAATTCAAAGGCAGTAGAAGAAACTTTTTCTTTTGGCGTCCCAAAGCAGTACATTTAAATACTGTGGTGGTACACAAATACAACACTATGGCAAGATTTAGATCAGTGGTTCTCAACCAGCACTGAGGGCATTTAGCAATGTCGGGTGACATTCTGCGTTGCCACAACTAGGGGGTGCTACTGGCATCTGGTGGGTGGAAGAAAGGGATGCTACTAAACATCCTATAATGTACGAGACAGTGCCCCCCCCCCCCCCATTAACTAAGAATTATCTAGCACAAAATGTGAACACTACCAAGGCTGGGAAACGATATTTTAAAAGAAATCAAGACGTGGAGACTTTTCCAAAAAATATGAACACAAAATGTTTTGCTAAGCAGAAACCTGAACCACACAAGCAAGCTGATAATTATATTCCTCGAAGGCAGTTAACTGTTTTCCTAAAGAAGAGCATCAGGTGCTATGTGTGACCGACTAAGATTACACCCACATCCCCATCTGTACCACTTTTCCACAGTGGGACCTGGCGTGTGCCTTTCTGAAACTTACTATGTGTTCTCTGACCCTCAATATTTCTCATCTATAGAAGAAAAGGGCTTCCCAGTGACAAACCAGCACCTGAGTGATAGAGATAAAAAAAGAATCCAAACTGCTTGACTTCTAAGTCTTCCATTCCCTGGCTGAACAAAGAAAAGAGATATCCACCATCTATTTTAGCTTCTAGTTAACATCAATTTTCTGTTCTAACAGCTTATTTTCATAGATCATTTATGACTACTCACACAATTAAAATGGCATACACATGCTACTCATAAAGTCAGTTTCTGATGACTATTCTAAGTACAGCAAGACAACTCACACATTTAGAGCAACTAAAGATGTGACTAATTTTTTAAAAAAATTGTGTGCATCATTTTAAGTAGAGAAGAGAGGGCGTAAGGGAAAGACTCTTACAGGTAGTAGTTAATGAAACAAGTACCTAATTATTTTTACAAAAGGTGTGAGAAGTAACACAAGATGAACTGTCACATTCATTTATAAGAGAATGCAAATATACCAGCAAACACAATTTCCATCTAGGTTATAATATCATCTAGGAAATCAAACACATTTTGGTCAAGTAGCTTAACAACATAATGATTCTGTGCCTTCAAAACATGTAACACTAACCTGATGACATAATTCCCATATCCAGTAGGAGCTGCCAGACCCCTATGGCCATAGATCTGCATTGGACCAAAGGACAGTGTTCTAGAAGCCAGTCTACCAGTTCCGACCCAACGCAGCTTCTCCTGGACAAAAGCAAAGCCATTCCCAGTAAGACATGGTTGCCACCCATTTGCCAAAAAAAATGAAATTTAATACCGTCACTTTCATGTGCTTTTAAACAAGGAACTCAAGAATAAATGACACGGACCTCTTATCCATCTTTCAGTTTCAGTTCAAATATCGCTTGCCTTACAGAAGTTTACAATTATATCCTCTTATATTTCTTCTTCGCATCACCTAACATTTAGCAATTATACATCTTTCCAAATGAATAGTATCTCTTTTCCTCCCTTGAGAATAATTTTCAGGAGAACAGGGACTATGTGTACGTAACATTTAGCAATTATACATCTTTCCAAATGAATAATATCTCCCTTGAGAACAGTTTTCAGGAGAACACGGACTATGTGTATGTAACTTACGATTAATTGCCAACATCAGAACAGTCCAGGCCCGCGGTAAAGTCTCTGAATATATACATTAGAATAAATGAAGGGATAAATTTAGCAGCCCTTTACCTGAAGACAATGCTTCTGCCTTGGTAAGACAAGTACCTCGAGTTGGTGGTGATCAGCTTTGGTTCAAGCAATTACACATTTTTATCTCATCTCTTTGAGAACAAAATAATTCCAGGGTTAGACAAGGCTATACCACAGTGAGTAGTATGAAGTTTTGTTTTCTGATCTTTAAACGGAGAGTAAATCTTAATATTTGTCTCAAAGAACAATACATTTGACTGTTAACCTTTTTAACGTAATCTAAGCAATCTGCCAAGCAGCGTAGATCATAAACCCATAAACCTGGATGATGGATTCCACTAACCACATGCAAGAAATACTATCTGTAATCCTTAAAATACACAGCTGTGTTCAAAGAATGCCCCAATTTGGGCATCACAAGCGGTACTTTCACGCCTACTTTCCCATCTTTATCAGCTTCAGATGAAAAACCAAACGAAGAAAACTTTCTGAAGTAAGTTTTTTTAATTTGCAGAAATTTCATTGAAACCCACTCTTCCGTATGGAAAAAAAGGTCACCCAAAATTTTTTTAAAGAGGTGTATCATGTAAAAGGCTATCTTTCTCCTATATTTGGTATTTAAGGACCAAAAGATGCCAACATTTATTTGTATTCCTAAAACAGAAAAATATTGTCTATCTTTTGTGATTGGCATAGTTATAAATACCTAGAAATCACACAGTAACCAACAGTATGAAGAAATGCCATGAGATGCTACGTTTTCTTTAGTGACGGAAAAATAAGGTAGTAAACGCTTCTGCTGAGATATCGGAACAAATATTCTACTTTAGATAAAGTATCACTTTTTGGGAGTAAATATTTGCAAGATACTCTGAGGCCGTTAAGGCAATTCCAGATTGTACCAGCTCTACAATTCCAGTTGCAGGTTGGCATTAAGACATAAGATTAACAGTCAAATAAATGGATGTTTTTTGAAACAAAACAAGAAAACAGATTGCAACAAAACAGGCAATTAGACCAAACCGTCAAATTTAACTTCTACAGGACACCTTTCATATTAAAGGCTCAAAGTGTTAATTCCTCAACACCTCTGTCAATTAGCCCGCATCTTTGGGCTTGCAAAGCACTTTTATCATCTTATTCCTTATTCTCAGAACAATACAGGCAGCTCCTCAGCCTGCTCTGTGTCTGACACCACCTGGAACACGGCAGGATACAGCAAAACATTTACTAAACAAACTAAACTGTCAAATTGCAAATGGTGACTGGACAGATGCGTTGGCTTGTTTCTTCACAGCTGATGAGGAAGACGTGCCTCAGACCAGGGCTTCCCAAATTGGTGTTTAGTAGGAGTCAGTCCCCTGGGGCATCTTGTTGACGTGCAGACTCTGATGCAGTGTGGCTGGGTGCAGCCTCCGAGCCCTCACTTCTAACCGGCTGCCGGGTGATGCCGGTGACCCAGCCCCACCTTCTCATTGGGAAGGGCTCTGTCTTGGGGAGGTGCAGGGCTGAGTGGATATGCTAAAACACGGTCCCGCCGTGACTGCTGTCATGTGTAGTTATTACTGAATAATCAGGCTCCCGCGCTCGGAGCAAGCTACTGTTTCGGGGGCACACGATCTCTTTCTACCCCCATCCCCAATTTAACAAGTTATGTTCCGAATCGCTTTCAGCAATCCATCTGCACCAGGCAAAACATCACTGGGGTAAGGATGAACACTATCACTAACGCCACCAAAGCAAACAAAATGAGGTAAGCTGCCGCTGCCGTGAACTCACACCCCCTTGACTTGTGGACCAGATCAGCAACAATCCATTCTAAATGCCTAAACCTCCAGGACTGAGGGGAGAGCAGTGGAGAAATCAGAGATGCCTGGAAGGGAGGAATGTGAACACCCACGGCAGTTCTTACTCCCCGTGTATTTTCAGTCTTGTACTGAATCCAGCAACTGTTCCGAGTACATGCAGATCTAACTAGCGTTGCCGTACTTGACAGGAACATTGTGATATGGAGGTGACTGGCTTCAAGGCCAATGTGACTGCCATAACAAAACATTAATTTTACTAATCTCAAGTTGAATATTCGCTTTCTCTTGGCCTCCTTCTGTCTCCGGTTACATTTTTACTAATTAATTCATAGTAGTGCAGAGAGAACCCTCATCTCAAATGTCAGTGGGGCAGTGGTATTTACACACTTACATGAAGCCTCAAAAAACTAGTATGATTTTTCCTATAGTACCAAATAAATGGAAAACATTTCAAAGTTGCGAAAGTAATTCTCATGGGGTACACGGAGAACGCTTTGCTCAATTTACCACCAGACGAATGAAAATGACCCAGCCTAGGCAATCATATTAGCACTTTGTCTCTAAACCCAGAGCATTCATCAGTCCTTAGATTATAAAAGAAAGGAGGTCTGGCCTGATCACCTGGAATCTGAAATAGGACAACGCATGCTCTCTCCACATTCTACTCCCACTAAACCCTAGGCATGTTCTTACTTGGATGGATGGTTCTTTTCCGTGAACCTGATTAATGTACATCTCCCAATTCTTTTTCAATCTATATCCAATCAGAAACAAAACTGAGAACAAGGACAGATCCTACATACAGCCTCATGTGGGAACTGAAATGAATCCTATGAGCCTGCTGACAGTTAAACCCAAAGACTTACACAGGCAGACCTCGTTTTATTGCACTTTCATT
This sequence comes from Delphinus delphis, assembly GCF_949987515.2. Taxonomy (NCBI): domain Eukaryota; kingdom Metazoa; phylum Chordata; class Mammalia; order Artiodactyla; family Delphinidae; genus Delphinus; species Delphinus delphis. Next base: position 33,189,604 of record NC_082691.1, on the reverse strand, counting down.
TTCTGTACTTTACAGATATCATGTTTACAAATTCAAGGTTTGTGGCAACCCTGCATTTAGCAAGTCTATCAGTGCCAATTTTTCCAATGGCGTTCGTTCACTTTGTGTCTCTGTGTCTCATTTTTGGTACTTATCACAATATTTCAAACCCTCCACCAACAGAAAAGATGATGACCTGCTGAAGGCTCAGATAACGGTTAGCAAGTTTTAGGAATATTTTCAAAATTAAGGTATGTATATTGTTTTGAGATAATGCTCTTGCACACTTAATAGACTAGAGTGTAAACGTAACTGTTGTAGGCACTGGGAAACAAAATAACTCATGAGACTCACTTTATTGTGCTATTTGCTTTACTTCAGTGGTCTGGAACCAAACCTGCAGTAACTCTGAGGGATGCCCATACATGCAGTGTCAGTTTTTTAAAAAAGGGGAAAAAAATTAGACTTGTCTAAAGTTGATATCACCATCTATTTTTTAAAAAGGCGGGGGGAGCTCTACGTGAAGTAATCCAACAATCACCACAGCCTGTCTTCCAGCCTGTTGCGTCTGCTTGGCCTAGGCTCTAAACCAGTGGTTTTTCAGACCCTGGGCTGTGAATTCCTTATGGGAGGGTGGGGCAGTGACCTTTGAGCTTTCTCAAGAGGTTCACAATTCCATATACACAAAAGCATTGTTTGTCAACAGAATAAATCATATCTAACCTATGCCGAATGTGTCAAAACCTACGGAAATACTGTGATTAATTAACATGGGATTTTGAAGTGTTAATTCATTATAGTTCTCTCATCTCCACTACACAGTTGGTCAATGGTGCCAATATTACTGATTCTGCCAAATTTTTTTTTATCAGAAAGAAGTTGTTGGCATGAGATAGTTGCTGACAGGGAAGGGACACGAAGAAATTATCTAGGGTGTGAAAACTCCCTAAAGCTTGATGTGGATAGTAGTTACAGAAGTGTGTGTAATGATTAAAAATTCGTCAAGCTGTACCCTTAAGATTTGTGCATTTTACTGTATGTAAACTATGCCTCAGAAAAAAGGATGGGGGGTCGTCTTACTCAAATAGGTTGGGAACCTATTTAAGCCAGCCCATGATGGAATTTTTCCCATCTGTGGCGAATGGAAAAAAAGAAAATGACTGTAATGCGTTTGTGATAAAGCTAATTTTAGTTAACTTAAAGAAATGTCTTTATTCTGAGACCCTTTCCTACTTTTTTTGTTATCATTTATTCTGAGTACTCTCCCTATTCTTTATGGTACTGTAATCTTCCAGTTGTCATCTCCCTATCTTCAGACCAGGAGTCCAACTGTGAAACATTTGGCTAAGTTTAATTAAGAGAAAAGTCACCACACCACCAGTATCCCAAATAGACACTTCAAACAAACCGACCCTCCTTCTACTGATAATTGCCCATCTCTCTGTGATCAAGGTTATGTCTTTAACATGTTTTGGGGTTTTTTTCTCAAGGAGAATTTCTGACAAGGTGTTAGGAAACTGTGTTACCTGTAAAATCCCTTGAGGTTCACCCTGTCCTTTATCAGGTCAGCTGCCTGAACGATGATAATATTCCTCAGTGCTCTTCCTGCACAAGAAGAATTCTCTCCATAAATCTACACAGAAAAGACAAAGACTCACTGAGAATTCAGAACAATGAGTGACAATTTGTGAGCTGCCAATGACATACTATATAGAAAAAGTTATGGCCAAGTCCCTAAGCTTAAAACACTTAACTGCTTTAACTATAAATAACTTCCTTTTACACAGAGCTTCCAGGGCAAAATACCTGTTTTTTTAGATACAATGTTTGTACCAATACAGCAAATTGAAGAATATTTATATATGAACTCTGCCATATTGATAAATGCATACTTGTAAATGTCTTGGAAGCGGGGAAAATAATTTTTTCCTATCTAGCAAGCATCTCTCGCCATGACACAATTTAATAGCAGGCTTCTGTGTGCTTTGCTTTTAAGCTTCACTCAACTGCAGAGTTTACAGTTAATGCCAAGCATCGTGGTTTCATCTACTTCACAACTCCATCTAGCAGATAAAAATTTCATATAGTTTCTTTTTTTAATCTTCTGATTTGTCCATATGCATCTCTGATTCTTGGAGGATGAAGCAGGGTATTCCTCAGATCTGGAGAGGTCTATGTCCCACTTTATAAACTACCTCCTTTTTCTATAATTGGCAGCTTCGTCCACAGGGCAATGTTGCTTCACAAAGGAAGCTAAATGAAAATGAACCGTCTAAGTAAAGGCTCATGAAAGTGAAGATATATTGAGGGTGCATGCTAACATCTGTTTACTTGTTTCTTGCTGAACTCTTTTTGCACCTACAAAATATTTTATGTCCTCTCCCAAGGCAAACAAATTGATAATATATTGACTATAACTTGATCCGGAACACTTCAACCCTATCCTTACACTCCCTTAATTTTCCTGTAATCACCTCCTAAACACAACCTAAGAAGAAAATGTGAAGGACACGTAATGATTTATTTTTAACACGTTAAATCTATTAAAAAAAAAAAAACAACTTAAGTCCGATAACAGAAAGTATCGCCATAAAAGACGTATGAGTCAGCTGACACTTGACTAGTCCTGACAATGTACCAGTATGCATTCACTCAGTCACTCAAAAAACACTAAGCAACTATCGGGTCCCATTCCAGATGCTGGGGATGCAGTACTGAGCAAAGCCAAAACGGTCCTGCCCTCACAAAGCTCAGAGTCTCCTGTTATTCTAAAATATGCAACCCTGTCAGCTGATTTTTTTTTTTTTAACACAACGTAATGAAGGCATCCCCACCTTGTTTCAATGAGCATTCGGGGATATTCTACTATTAGATAACAATAAATATAAATAGGCCCCTTTTACACAAAGTTTTCAGAGTAAAATATCCAGTATTTTAAAAATACAGCATTTCTATCATACAGCAAATTGAAAATATTTATATTATATATGAACTCTGCCATGTTCATAATGCATTCATGCAGAGGACTTGGAAAATGGGAGAACATTTTTGTCCTATCCATGACTCAAGTATCAGCATTTCAAACACCTTCGGCCGTGCCACCCCAGGTGAAGGAGATGGCGTAATCAGGAGCAAAGGGAAGAATCACTGTTTCAGAAAATGCTGTAAGAGAGATACGAATCATACCTGGGAAGGAGCAGGTTCAAGGTATGGGTTGGAAATTCTTCTTGATAGAGTCTATATGAAAAGAAAGAAAAGGGGAAAATTAGAACCAAACAGAAAGCTTTGTACTATGAGGACACAATATATGCGACCGTGGCAGGCCCAGCAGTTGTCTAAGCCAAAAAAATGTCATGGGCCATGGAGGATGAACATCTCTATTCTCACTCAGTGTAAATATCTGGTCAACATTCATCCCAATGGGACAGGATATTCCATGGGAACGGTTCCCAACCTACAGAGCACAACTTCAAAAAGTGCAACAGAAAAACAGGCATGTTTGTATATGTATCACTTTGTTCTCAGTGTGATTTTGATCCCATTTCTCCTTTCCCTTCCATTTCCACTCTCACCAACCCGAGCTCCAGCTCTCATCCCTGCACACCTGGACTGCTGTTTCGGCTTTTTAGTGGATTTCCCTGGGCTCCAGTCACGCCCCCTCAGGCCATCCTGCAAACCTCAACTGAACAGAAGTCCCTATATAGCCCCTCAACTGACAGTAGGTCCCTTCTTGCTTGTCAGTCCGAACCCCCAGCCTGCCCCTCTGGGCCCACCACAGTCTGCCTCCAACAGATTTCTATTCTTCTACCTCCGTGCATAGCTTCTTTGACTCAACATGAGATCTACTCATCAGAAGAAGCTGCGATTCATACCTGCCTCTGCTCACACCGTCCTCCACAAGCGAAAGCCCTCCGTCTTCCCTGCTACACCCCTGAACCCCACTGAAGTCCGGGTCTGTGCAGTCACCTGTTGGGTGAAGCTCCGCCCACCCACCCCAGTCCACTGCAGTTTGTCCCTCTGGGAGCTCTTTGTTTTCTGACTATTTATATGGCGGCTCCTGGGTGCTCTGCAGTACTGGCTATCTTTCTACGTGTGCATTTGCCCCAACGAATCCATACGCTCCTTGAGGGAGTGCTGGTAGCTTAACCTGCTTTGCTTTCACAGCCTCTAGCACACAACCTCACACACACACACAATGTTTATTTTTCTATTCATTTACTACAGATATTTATATCTCTGCATCAACTATTTGCTGAGTGAGTTGAATTGTAGGAGCTTATTTTTCCTACCTAACAATCAGGTAAGCAGCACCGTCACCCACATGTGTACAAGCGCAATAGAAAACTATTATCATTTCCCGTTGCGGTTTAGGAAAAGGAACAGAGAAATGAACATTTACTGAGCTTCCAATCTATGTTTAAAAGCTCTTTACCGCTATTCCAAAGCTTGCTGTCTTTTGAGATCCCATAGTTTTTAGTCCGCCGCGTCCACCTCTTAGAATCACTTACAAAACATACCCTGCCACTCACTGCCTTCCAGTGTCTGAACCTTCTACCAAACTTTAAGCTAAGACAGAATTCTCACTCAGCCCCTTGCCCACTCCACACAGCTCCCATAGTACTTCTAATTAAACTGAAACAAATATACAGACTCTTTATCCAGGAATGCCAATCGGTACACGCTGCTAAAGATCTGTAATGGCTTCCAAGAAAAAAAAAAGAAAGGTTTAAGACAGGCCATTTTTAATTGCTATGTGTTAAAAGAAAACACCCACTCACCCCTTCTGGTCTAGTCTATACACATTCCCAACCGGCCCTTCCTAGGCCTCCTGTCTTCTGAGCCTAGGCATTGTATTCGCTTACTGAAATACTGAACAGTTTAAAATTTGCATCTACACCAGATTTATAACTTGAAGATGAATCATCATGATAAGTGATTTTTTTTTCCCCTAAACAGCCTTTTAAAAGTCAATATGGCAGACCAGAATGACAATCTTTATTACTCATCTAATTGCCTAAATCAGCTCAGAAAAGCAACTACTTCACATAATCTAGTTAAAAAGAAAGCTTCCAGGTAGAAACAAGCTCTAAAGAATTAGGCGGGGGCACTTCCACAAAAGAAAGCAGAAAGGCTTCCTTTCTCTCTGCCGCCAGCCCAAATCTGGCTGTCTCGACACTAGTGTTACACTCGCACAATTCCACTTCACAGAAACTTCCCCCGTGGATGGCTTGTTACAAAAGATTGGTAAGGTGAGTCAATAAAGCCATGGGGTCCTTCCATGCCGACTAGATAACAGTGTTAGATAAGCTCCTAGCCCACAGGGGATCGACCAGAGCAACCTAACAGGAACTGCCTTTTACAGGACACAATACCTGGATTTGTTGTCAGAAACTCCTGTGAAGCCCGCTCTTAACTGGCCCCGAGGGAGCTGTGTTTCCTGAACGCTCCAGGACAGCAGCTCTCAAACTCACCTGAGCCGGGGAAGCTCAGCGCTCTCTGTACCACTCCGGAAAGGACTGATCTGTTCAACTTAAAATAACTACCGTAACTGTACTTTTTTTTTGAGACCACTTTAAGTTAGCTGTTGGTATTGACTAAAACTAGCAAGTGCCAAAGACTTAAAGAAAAAAGAACATGGAGGAACTGACCATCCATTACCTCATTTTTCATAGACACTGTGAAAGGACTGTTACATAATTTTACTGGGGAAACACCATGGGCCAACTTACAGGAATCTGAGAATGACTGCTCGGAAGAACCTCACGGACTGCTCTCCCAACATTTCCCTGAAAGAGTAGCACAAGGACACCCTTGAAGATGCACCCCTCGCCATTCAATATTCTTTCCCTCAGACTCAATTACTCAGCTGTTTTCATCCCATCTTGGACTCCCTTGGTTTTGTTTCTCCTCTCAGCATTTCAGGGCTTCATCTCATCACTCCCGCGGCAACTAACTTCCATTCATTTCCCTTATGAGGCACCTACTGATCTCCTTGCCAGGCACAGTGGCAGCTCCAGAAACATACATGTGAACAAGATACCATCCTCTAACTTAGAAATCATTTATCAAAAGACACGGGATCTCAAGAACATTTTAAATAAATCAGGAAGAACATTTCTTCTTCCTAATTTCCTATCAATTTACTCTATAATCTTGGATGTCTGGTCCAATTGATGCAGGTGTCCTCTTTTAAATGGCTCTCACCATGATATCTCAAATATAAAGCCCAGATGAAATGATTCTTTTTCCCCCTTTGTTTCCAATTTCCTAGAATTACTTAAGCTAGATGCAATGATTCTTTCATGAAGGACTTATACGGACCATAGAGAGAAGACTAGTAACAATACAAATGAAATTAGATTTTAATTCAAATTTATTTCTTCTCCTCTCCAATTTAATGAACCATAGAAAATGATTCCCTAAATGATTCCGTGCAAACCTCATATTTTAAACATGTGTTAGAAAATTGCAACCCTTTAATATTCACAAATGAACTTCCAGAAAAAATTCATAATAAATTTTATTTACTCAGAAGGATAACTCAGAGTAAACTCAGAAGGCTTTACTCAGAAAGATAACTGGTTAGCAATCATATATTACTTTCATTTTTTTTTAAAGTTAGGTGTCCACTAAAGTTAGATGCTAATAGTCTCTGAGGCTGGGTCTGAACCAAAAATGGAACTTATTTCAGAGTCATTGGAAATATCGTGCTAAACTATATGGTAGACTTAAGGCAAAATTTTAAATCAGCTTTTAAAGGACATGGCTTAATGCTCTCCTTGGATTGAATTAAAATACTGAGGCTACAAGGGGAGAGAGAAAGGAAAGGAAAAAGAATGAATCACTTCAGTCACCAGAGAAGTATGACCTGCTTTGTTAAAATAGGAACCAATAAGAACTACCAAATCTGTTGATAACTTGACAATTCAGTTCACAACACAACTTGCTGTCACCTTCAGCCATTGTCCTTTACCCACTCTGGGTGACTGAGTAGAAATGAACATGTTAAAGTGGAATAAGTGTACTTAGATTTCTTATCATTCTAAGAAGTCAAAAATCTCCATAAGTAACTAGAGGGCCCATGTGTTAAGAGACTATGCACTAAAACAATTAAGGCTGTGAGCCAGTAGGTTGTGCAGTAGAGTTCTAAGGCCTGGGTTGGGGAGAGAGGTTCTTTTTAAGCCCCAGCATACCCTTGCATCTCAATCAAAAGTTAGTTGAGGGCTTCCCTGGTGGCGCAGTGGTTGAGAGTCCGCCTGCCGACGCGGGGTACGTGGGTTCGTCGGTCTGGGAAGATCCCACATGCCGCGGAGCGGCTAGAGGCCCGTGAGCCATGGCCGCTGAGCCTGCGCGTCTGGAGCCTGTGCTCCGCAACGGGAGAGGCCACAGCAGTGAGAGGCCCGCGTACCACAAAAAAAAAAAAAAAAAAAAGTTAGTTGATCCAGGTGAAAAGGACAGAATCCCACTCAGCCAGGAAGTTGGCTTGAGAAGGACACGGTCATCACAAGTTCGGCATAATGCAAACTGGAGACATGAGTCAAGTGCTGATGTGGAAGCACAGGGCCAGGCACCACAACTCTTTCTGCATCAGGCCCAACCATTCCTTGAGGCTCCAAGGGATGTGCTCCCAAAGTCAGTCACAGCCACAAAGGCCACTGTAACAATATCTTCTCAACACAGCCTGGCCAAACCGAAGTCAATGATATTCTCAAAATTAGAGTTTTCCACTGCCCTGTGATGTGTTAAAAAACAGAATGAAAGGGAAGGCGGCAGAAGTGCTTACTGAGCACCTCCTTTGTCTTAAGCACTTTCCCACATTAGGAGCTGCACCCACCTATTCATACATCTACAGACAAGAGACCTGAGGTTCAGAGAAATTAAGGAATTTACTTAAGGCCCCAGAGCTGGGAAGTTACACAGCCAGGGATGGAAGAATATTGTGATTGATTCCGAAGTCACCACTCTACCGTAACATGCTGCATGTTACTAAGTAATAAATCAGTTTCTGCTGTGTGCTAGAGATTGTACTGAATATTTTACATGCAATATATTGCTTAATTTTTGAAAAACTATGAGGTTTTAATCCCATTTTACAGATGACAAAACTAGACTTAAAGAGATTAAGAAATTCACCTGAGTTTGCAGCCCAAGCCTGTCTTTAGTTACTTCCGCATACATTTATCTTATAACATGGAATGTACTAATTTAAGAATCACATGACAAACAAGTGCCGATAACTGCATAAAGATGTCACAGATAGCTGTCTCTGCTAGATCCAGAAGTTTGCAACCCTGGAGGTAAATTAGAACCATCTGGGAAACTGAAGAAATAATCAAACAGGAGCTCAGGTCCACAGAATTAGAACCTATAGGAGAGGGACCTGCGTGGGTTTTTTTCCAAGCCCTTCAATGTAGTTTTAACATGCACCCCGGTCTGAGAAAAACTGTAAAAACCAGTGGTGGGAATTGGCAGTTTGAACCTCTCATCATCCGCCTGCTGCTCTGAAGCCTGACGCACTCAAGTGATCCGAACACAGCAGAGGTGCAAGCCATCCGAACCGCCCTGGGCTCTGAGTCTGAGCTTCTAAGTCTGGCTTGTGTAGAACAAAGAGCCAGTGTCTCAGGAAATCCCACCTTGCACCTGTTCTTTGGTGTGTGTTTTCTATCCACCCCATCCCAGACGCAGCCCTAAACCAAGGAACCTCACGTCCCCAGAGCGGCATCGTACCTACATACCTTCTGAAAGGACATCCCCTTTTAACGATATCCATAGCATTAGACTTAATTTTTACTTCCCACTGCTAAAGGACTCTCTTCTAGTATAAACATGTTTGCCCCACTTAAAAGCTAAAGGAGAAAATTAAAGTGGGGCTTAGGAATACTTATAAATGTTTCACAATCTTGCCTGCCTAGGGAGACAGATCGGCAACAACCAGCAGCTTCTGGGAAAATATATACAATAGGTACCACAGAAACAAACCCCAAAGTGTCATCAACGTGATTCTATTCATTCCTTGGGCAAGTGTCTTTCTTCTCTGCGTTTATAAACAAGAGAATGATTTTGCCTAGCCGGGTGGGCTTCCTTGGTTAATGCAATCACAGAAAAACCTTTACAATTTAGGCATCAAGTGACTGAAGATTTGGGGTCAACAGTTAAATTGTCAGCTTACTTATCTCCACGTGTCACTGAATCCCCTACCTGCGGTAAAATCAACCTGCCTGGTCACACCTGGACTCCAGCATGAACCCTTTCCACAGCAGCCCACGTGAAGAAGCTCCCACTGGCCAAATCTGGGATGATTTGAGCAGCAAAACAATGAAAGTATTGCATTAAACCAGTAGGATAAATACCCATGAGTCCATACTGATATAAATCATTGAATTAAAAAAATGGGGTGGCGGAGGGGTGGGGAGACAGCTCTTCCTTATAGAGTTCTTTCAATTACTAAATGCAACGAAAGGAGGCAAAGAGAATATCACCATTAGGCAAAGAACACAGTACTAAATGTTACAGGCAAGAATCATCGATGGATGCCAAAATTAGGAACAAAAGTATGGCGAGATACAGGATATCTGCATAGTGTCAAAGTGTCTCCTCACAAGCTATTAAGGAACACTGAGGAAAAAATAGTAACCTTTCAGTGGAGCTTCACAGACACCTCCTTAACTAAGTGATAAAACTTATCACCAACCATGAGACTTGACAACACTTGCCTGCTGATACGATACCCTGAGAAAGGCACTTTTAGGGTATTTTTGTCAAAATGCATACCTGAATTTAATGAGACACATCAGACAATTCCAAGTTGAGGGACATTCTTCAACATAGCTAGCTCGTGCTCTGCAAAAACTGTCAGAGTCATGAAAGAGTAAGAAAAACTGAGGGTCCCCAGATTGGAGGAGAACAAAGGAAACTGACAAGGAAAGGCAATGTGACCCTGAGTGTGATCCTGGACTAGGATAAAGACCTTAGTAGGACAGCTGGCAGAAAGTGAACGAGGTCTGTATTTTAGTTACTTGAGTGTCAATGTTACTTGAGCGTCAATGCTGGTACTGTGTATCAAGTGCACTGTGGTTATATAAAATGTTAACATTTGGGGAAGCTGGGAGATGGTTATAAGGCAAAGTCTCTGTATTATTTGTACGTTTAAGTCTGAAATTATTTCAAAACGTAAAGTTCAAAAAAATAAAAGCCTCCTGGATTTCCCTGGTGGCGCAGTGGTTGGGAGTCTGCCTGCCGATGCAGGGGACGCGGGTTCGTGCCCCGGTCTGGGAAAATCCCACGTGCTACGGAGCGGCTGGGCCCATGAGCCATGGCCGCTGGGCCTGCGCGTCCGGAGCCTGTGCTCCGCAGCGGGAGAGGCCACAGCAATGAGAGGCCCACGTACCGCAAAAAATAAATAAATAAAAATAAAAGCCTCCTTCCTCCCTACAGATAAATCCTCAAAAAAAATTCAAAATACAGCATGTGTTTCTTTACTAAAAGCTGCTCTCACTGTAACATTATCATCCTGGCTACCCAACAGAATGACCCTCCTTGCCTCCTTGACCACTCTGGCCTCTAGCACCTTCACACAAATCAGATTAACCTCCCCTAAAACCTCTCCTTAACATACCATCTTGTTATTAAAAAATATAATTTATTTAAAAACAAACAGTTTATGCTCCCTACGTGCTCACAGACAATATCCCAAGACTTTACCCAAGCGGCCAGTCCCCTCAATGTCTACATAATCCAGGCTGCACATCTCTCCTGCAAACTTCCCGCTCTAGCCAGGCAGCTGGTCTGATTTTTACTCTGCAAACCGTGTGCGTTCTCACCTCTGTGTGCAAGCCCTTGCCATGACCTCTGCTCCCTGTATTTCTTTACATTTCCACATCCTGCCCTTCCTTCCATCCACACAAATGCTACATGAAGCCTACCCAAGCCTTGAGCCTCCCGTGACCAATCTCTTCCCCTAAAAACTCCATACTTGTCAGTATTTGCCACTAATATGCCTCCCGGCTCCATTTGCATGTGTAGATCATCTCTCCTCAACCAGCCTCGTAAACCCCCAGAGGGACTTCAACCTAGGACCTTCAATCTAGGACCTTCTACAGTATACAGCAGGGGCTGAACTGCCAATGGCAACTTCTTCCTATTGCCACACCGCCTGGTGACCCAGACTCTCAGGCCAAGTAGTAAGGTATGATACCACCCCCTCAAAACCTATGAAACCCGTCAACACCTCTGCCACCCTTCCCCCCTTGTTTTCTCTAGTGTCTCAACTCTGTCTTAAGTGGTCACATATGAAGCAAGAGTATATTTTTATACACTGAATAATTTATGTGCTTGTTTTAGAACTTAAAGATCCATTTGAATACCAATTATTTCTTTGTAGTGGAAAACATTTCTATAAGTCACTTTGTGTGGGGTCTTCAAGAGGAAAGAATGTTCTCTTTTCCTTTCCTGTATTAACGCCAAGTCAGAAACGAGCAAAAGAAATACGGGAATAGGTATCTTGCTTCCCTTCATCGGCTCTGGAAATAAATTGGTCTCTCAGATGTTTCTTGTCAATTTGTACATAAACTGTATAACCCTGCAAAACAATAAAGGTGATAACATACAGTCTTCTGGCAGACGGAAGACTTACAAACTAGTTCTGGTTTTTATTTCTCAATTACTCAACTAAGCCATACACAGAACCTCAGAAATAATAGCACCAAACAGGACATCCTGAGATCTCCTGGCGCATTCCACGGCCTTCATCTAAGCGACGTGAAACAGGTGGGGACCTGGATTAGGGGGCCACAGGCTAAACTCAGCTGCCACACTGGGTTCATGGTGTTATTGGAACACAGTTAAGCTGCTCTGTTTACATATGGCCTCTGACCGTTTTCCTGACAAAAAGATTCACTCTCTGACCTTTTACAGAAAAACTTTACCAATCCTGGTCTAGATTATCAAAATTTACAGTGCAGGAGGAGCTCTGTAATCTCCTTAGCAATATATCCCTGTGAGTAACCAGAAGAATTTTTTTCATTTTGAACCAAATGATCTCTCGCTGCCATTTAAGATCATTTCCTCCAAAACTGTTTAAGGTACATTTCCACCTTCACTGACATGTTACATAAAAGCAAGAAATAGGTCAAAACAATTATTGGCTCCCAAGATTAAAACAAACACGAACTTCCCTGGTGGCCCAGTGGTTCAGACTCTATGCTTCCACTACATGGGGCGTGGGTTCAATCCCTGGTCAGGGAACTGAGATCCCGCATGCCACACAGTGCCGTCCAAAAAAAAAAAAAAAACATGTTGGTGAAAATAAACAAGGAGCAATTAGTTGCACAAACTCCTTTTAAATTAGGAATTTCCAAGCTATACCGTAATGCAGACTAGCAAATCCAGGAACACATGTTGTTTCAAACATCTGAATCTTGCACATAATATTCCCTGGGCCTGGAATGCCTTTCTCCTCATACATTTAAGAAGTAAGTTTCCGTACAGTTTATGTCAAAATGTATTCATATGCTCAAATCCCCACTCCCTGCCCCGTCAGAATTTCTCTCTTAGTTACTTCAAAGTACTTCAGATTCCAGTTACATATTTATATTAGGTTTTCCTAATTCATTATAAGAATCTTAAAGATAGGATCTATATTCCACTCATATTTATAAATGTCCACGGTGTGTAAGATGATTCATTGCATACAATTAATTCTCATTAAATGTTTGCAAAGGAAAAAAAAATCCAGCTCTTAATACCTTAATTCTTTTTACCTTTTGGAGTTTACAGCTCCTTCCTCTGTGCGTTGCACCTTATTCTCCTGGGAGGCAGCCTTGTCTGGTGGTTAGGAGCAGAGCTCCTAATGTGCCTTGCTTAGATTCGAAACCTCTCTGTACCACTTAAAAGTCAGGCATCTGTAGACAAATTAACTTCTTTGTACCTCTGTTTCCATCTCTTTAAATGGGAGAAATGAAATCTGCTCATAAGGTTCTTGTCAGGGTTACATGTCTTAAAATAGTGGTTCTCAAATCGCTTGCATCAGAATCACCTGGAGGGCTTATTAAACCAGATTGCTGGGCCCCATCCGAGAGGTTTTGCATGCCTTAGGTCGGGGCGAGGCTATGAATCTGTTTCTAATAGGTTCCCAGAAGATGCTGATGCTCATGGACTACACTTTGAGAACCACTGACATAAAATATTAAAGGGCTTACAAAGGTGCTCACTGTATCATACGTGCTCAGTAGGCGTTCACTCCTTTTTTTTTCTTTTTACAGCCGAGCTGCATGGCATGCGAGATGTTAGTTCCCCGACCAGGGATCGAACCCGTGCCCCCTGCAGTGGAAGCACAGAGTCTTAACCACGGGGTTGCCAGGGAAGTCCCAGAAAGCATTCGCTGTTGTTTTGGGGCACTCAGCAAACTTGACTGTTATTACGTACATGAATGTGGGTCTCCCTTCCTACACTGTAAGCTGCTCCGGGGACAGGGGTGTATCTTTTTCATCCACATCCCTAGGACATGGCAGAGTACCTGTGACAAAGCAAGGCTGGAGCAGCTCTGACAGAATTCTCTGCTCCTCACCCAAGGCTCCTCCTGGTCAGAAGAGAAAGAAAATTCTTCTATGGGGCACATGCCCAGGATTCTCACAGCGAGCACCTTTTGGACGTTGGCTATTTCACTCATCCACGTGACCCATGGGGGTGAGGTCCTGTTTCCCATACTCAGGAGTCTGGAGGAGCTCCCTCAGAACCAATCAGTTTTTATCAGGTTCTTGGGACCATGGTCCCTTCCCAAACGGGTGCAGAATTTCCACAGGCTTCTGTCAATGAGAACAACCCACCACCACCACTGTTCACCTATGAATCGACTGTACCTAGAGTTTTAAAGAAATGTCTGATCTGGACACTGCCGAGCGGAAATCCTGTAATTCACTTTCAACTTACCCTGTCTCCTGGTTACTACTACTTATTTCCCTTAGCATTCCCAAACCTCTCAGTTAAGAATTCATTTTAGAACTTGACAGGATCGATATTAACCATGGCAGTTTACAATTTCACATACACAACTTATAAAATTCATGACACGTGCAATGATACCAGGGTGATGACACTGATCCTCAATTGGCAATTTGGCAAACAATCCTAACAGCGGTGCTGCGATCCCACGTGTGGACTTGAAGCATCACAAAAGGTCATTTTCCTAACTCCCCAGAAGTCATTTAAAGGAGCCGGCACTCCACTGCTGCCTATGTCGTGCAATCCCCGTTTGAAACGTCATCCTCTTTTGGAGGTAAGAAGAGAGGCATCGCATCCTGCCACTTGCCGCAAGAAGCAGGCCTATGCCTTCCTCCTCTGCTGGCTCTGATCACACACAAAACCGTGAGCTCTGTCGGCCTTCACTTACTTCCCAAGCCCTCAGTGAGCTGGCCCTGGAGTCCTACAGGCTCGTGAGACTTTCTTTATCCTGGGTCACACGTCCTCCTTCCTCTCGTGAACTTTTCTCTTTTTTTTTTGCGCCACCAGGGAAGCCCTCGTGAGCTTTTCTTTAAGCCTGAAAATTCACTTTAGAAACGCACCAGCCTCCACTTCCTTGTACTCTAACAGCCATACGATGGAACCACAACTTCATTCACATCTTGTATGTATTTCCTTTAGTATTTCCAGCAACCACACCCCAACTATCACTTCTCTTCGTTTGCTGACATCAGATGCCACCACGGGCCAGGTTCAGCACAGGGTCACTTTCTCCCCAGGCTCCCTCTCTGTAACGGGTAATGAGCCTTGTGCTGCATTGGTGCCAACAAGTTTCTTGCCCTGACTGTACGCTTACTCTTTCTGTTCCTTGACACTGATTTAGATGTCCTCCCCTCCACTGAATCCCCTTCGTACTGTCTTCCCGCCAAATTATTTCTTCCCATCTGTCTAGACACCCTTTTTCTTCTCTAACAAGTCATCATAGAGTCTTTCCTCAAACGGTGGTCTCCTCCCCGACAACTTTCTACTCCAGCACAAAGGTCGCGACAGTCCCAGCAAAGAGAAACGGTGATCCCTTCAGCCAGAACGAGACCTAGAGCACATACCCCGCAGGTCACCCAACGGTGTTCAGAAGTCCCGGAGATCAGGGGAGCTCTGGTTCTCTGGTTTCACTCTGGAAATCCTCCTTTCATCATAAGAGGCATCAGCAACTTCCAATCAGCTCTCGCAGCTCATGAGGGAGCCTTCTGGAACACTACTAAAACCACCTGGCACGTATTAATCATCCTCGGGCCCCATCTCAGCGGCTAGTAATCAACAGTTAACTACCCGCTTTCTCCACGTGCGGTCTGTGTGGCAGCAGCGCAGCATCACCTGAGCATTTCCGGGAAATGCAGACTCTCAGGCGTCACCTTAGACGCACTCAATCAGGAAGGAGGGGAAGCTTAACAAGATCCCCAGGTGAATCACACCACAGTAAAGTTGGAAAAGCATTCATCCATACTACCTAGATAGGAAATCCCGCTTCTGCTACAAATGTTTTTACATCAAGGTATCAAAAGAGGTCCTCCTAGAAAAGGATTATATGAGGCAAAATGAGTTTTGAGGATGTTGCTTACTTTATTCTCCCTCATTAAAGCTGAAAAATGCCCCTAAGTCAATTAAAGATGTTAAAGAATTCCTGCAGTAAATAAACCTGTTTAATCCAACATTTCTTGGACACATCAGCCAAGGAATTTTAATTTATCTATTTTTATAAATATCTGCTACCATCTCAAAGCACATTTATTGGTATTAACAGAAAAGAGTTAATTGAAAAGCCTGTCTCAGAAGTCTAAGCACCTCCATTCGACAATTACAAAGCACCACACTGACTTCTCCAAAGCTCTCCTGCTGGCCTGTTTACCAACGACTCTTAAGTACGTCTATCGATGAAGTTGAGATGTGATGTTACCGCCTACCTTCTTGCTTGGGGAGGTCAAGCAGAGAGCAGCCTTGGCCCCAAAGGCAGGACATTATAAAGCCAAGACGAACCAGGGAAAGAGGCCAAACACCAGAGCTACTTAGCCCTCCGATTAAAGCAGCCTGTACTGTCATCCCGAACTTTCTAGGAGGAAGACATTCAGATGCCGATTTACATGCGTTCTGCTGTATGAGATCCAAAAGCAACTCCAAGTTTTTTGTGTTCACCCCTCCTCCTGAAGCATAATTACTTTAAGAGGTACTTCATAAGGAGTTCCATTTTTAGAACTTCCCCAATTTTTAGTTTTAATCAAATTTTTTTAAACTTCATTTTAAACACCTACAACTGCACTCTTTCTCCTTATCTGCATGAAACTAGGTTAACAAACTTAATATCTTCTCTAACTTGACTCAGCTGAGCTAGAGTCAATCACAACCCTAATGTTTTAAGAAGCCCCATTCAAAGTATGTTAACATTGATCATCTGCTTTTAGACGAAAGACCCAAGGTTAATAAAGTGCCCTACATTCCAAAAGTAGGTGACTGCGGAATTAACTGACACAACCTACATGAATGACAGAGGAGGAGACACTTTGTTAGGGTATGTTTTTTACCACCAGAAAGGGTTTTACAGTCCTTGGTTTTCTAAAAACACTACTGCTGTGACTCTGCCACCAGCACTCCCCTCCGCCCCCCTCCTCCGAGCGAGTCCAGGCACCTGATGAAATGTTATGCAGCCACTACAAATATTTTAAAGAACTTGTAATATATGTAAGTATCTTGGTGAAAAGTCAAAAAATAATAATAAAAAATAGTAAGTAAAACTGAAGAGACAGTATAAGGTCAATGACGCTTAAAAAACAAATAGAAAAGAATATACCAAAATGCTAATAGTAATGGTTTGTGTGATTGGCTACTGGTAGATTTGTTTGTTTCTATCTTTTCAAACTTCCAATTTTTCTCCATTACATATATTCCTTTCATAACCAGAAACAAAAGACAAAACCCCCATTTATACCACATCCTCCACCTACAACCCTCTAACGGAAAGGCAAGGTTACACTGACGCAAATGGTGACTCTATGCATACAGGATTAAGAACATGTCTACAGTCAGAAAGAAATCCAAACTTACATTAGCTCTAATATATTTATGGGTTTGGGAGGGGGAGATAAACCTCTAGGTAAAGAGCCAAGAAGATACAACAGGTTATAAAGAGATTGTTAGGAAAGATGTTTTCACTCGTTCCCCCTTTCTTCTCCACGGAGTCCATTTCGCACCCTCCCTGCCTGCCCTAAAGAGACATGGGCCTGGACAAGATCCATGGAGAGATAAAGGGTGACAGAAGACAATGAAAAGAGGGGAAACTGAAAACATACAGCAAGAAGAGATGGGGCAGCCCTTCCATTTTTAAATGACCCTTGGTGGGTAAAGGATATAGACTGGGTTCTGCCCAAAGTTCCTATTCTAATAACATCCGTGCTCAGTCAGTGTCTGTTTTGTGGCCAATTTGCTGAAGTATTAGGATCACTTTCTCATGCCATTAACCTCTGAATACTCAGAGCTAACAACATCTAAAGAAAACAATTCAGGAAGTAAATACCCCAAAGTCAAATACCAATAGTTTGGGCGTTCCCAATGTTTGAATTTAATTGTCTGTACACAGCCCGGTTAGATACCAGCTTCCAGGGGAAGAATGTAGATACACAATGGATTATGATGTGACAGCTACACTTAATACATGATATGAAGCCACGTGGTCAATGTAGTTTCTAGTAAATTCTAACTCTCTCCTCTGTCCCAGAGAACAGGTACTGAATTCACTACCCTCAGATACGCAAACTGCACGTCAATTTTTTAATGAATTGTGATCCTCGTGTTTAGGACACTGGCTTCATCAGAGCCATCAGCAAGAATGTAAGTTTTGGGGCTTCCCTGGTGGCGCAGTGGTTGAGAGTCCGCCTGCCGATGCAGGGGACATGGGTTCGTGCCCTGGTCCGGGAATATCCCACATGCCGCGGAGCGGCTGAGCCCGTGAGCCAGAGCCGCTGAGCCTGCGCGTCCAGAGCCTGTGCTCTGCAACGGGAGAGGCCACAACAGTGAGAGGCCCGCGTACCGCAAAACAAAACGAAACAAAAAAATGTAAGTTTTGGTCCAGGCCTCTTGGGCTTCATTGTCCATCACATCCACTTCTGAGTCCTGAGCGACAACTCTCCAGTTCAATACAGAAAAAAATGTCAGTACTCAGACTTCAACATGCAGATTGGGACGAAATCCTCAAACTGTAAGAGAAAAAGCAGTTCTAAAAAGCCTTTAAGTACATAAACAATTAACAACTTTTCCACACAGACCTTTCACTGAAGGTAAGAGTAAATCACCAAGAGAGTTGTTTTTTTTTTTTAACATCTTTATTGAAGTATAATTGCTTTACAGTGTTGTGTTAGTTTCTGCTGTATAACAAAGTGAATCAGCTATATGCACATGTATATCCCCATATCCCCTCCCTCTTGTGTCTCCCTCCCACCCTCCTTATCCCACCCCTCTAGGTGGTCACAAAGCACCCAGCTGATCTCCCTGTGCCATGCAGCTGCTTCCCACTAGCTATCTACTTTACATTTGGTAGTGTATGTATGTCCATGTCACTCTCTCACTTCGTCCCAGCTTACGCTTCTCCCTCCCCTTGTCAAGTCCATTACGAGAGTTGTTTTTAAAGCAGTTACTAAGCTAGAATGAAAACTATTTTAAAACTCATTTATGGATCGCATATAAAACTGAATTAGACCAAAATTTTTGCAAAAGAATGCAAGATTGAAACCTTTTCATATTTCCTAAGTTATACCCCTCTCCAGGGTATGAGTCCTGCAGATGCAAGTATTTCTACACCATTTTGAGTCTGCAATTAAGCGTGTCCCTTGAAATAAAATGCCAAGACTCCTTCAAAAATAGTTATAAGAGAAACTGAGTTGACCAAGAACTTTCAAGAAAGGAGTACGTTCACAGAGGGGACAGCAGTGAGCGAGTAACCAAGGATTTCCTTCTATTTCTATTACATATTTTAGAAGCGTGAATTAGAAGACACTGCTTGAGTTAATGGAAAAACTTAGAATACTAAAATATTGTTAAAATCCTAGAGTAAAAGCATACCTATAATAAAGCTTTTATACCGTCTGGCTTTAAACCCACATATGATTCTGGAGATTGGATGCACAGCAATGTGAGTGCGCTTAACACTATTGAATGAATACTTAAAAATGGTTACGATGGTAAATTTCATGTTACATGTATTTTACCACTATAATTTTTTCTTTTTTTTGCGGTACGCGGGCCTCTCACTGTTGTGGCCTCTCCCGCTGCGGAGCACAGGCTCCGGATGCGCAAGCCCAGCGGCCATGGCTCACGGGCCCAGCCGCTCCGCGGCATGTGGGATCTTCCCGGACCAGGGCACGAACCCGTGTCCCCTGCATCGGCAGGCGAACTCTCAACCACTGTGCCACCAGGGAAGCCCCACCACAATAATTTTTTTTAAATTTTAAACCATATTTGATAGGTTTTGAAATTCCAAATTTACTTAAAAATGATAATCTCAAAAACTAAGTAAATAAACACCTAACTAAAGCCATACTATGCACTCGAAGGCTCTTCTGGGCTCTAACTTTGCCTGTGAATTGCCTGAGCCTCCAGGCCATGGGGCGATTCAATGCCTTTTCAAACCTATTTCTTAATTTCAATGAGGTTTTAAATAGCAACGCTAGAAATGTAATCAGGAGCAAAGGAAGCTCCAGGAGTTAATTACCACAATTGTGTACCTGTGTTTTCTCCTTATAAATATATTTAAATGCATCACAAGAGTCATCAGAGTCACCCAGTATAAATAAAGCCTTCAATAGGAAGGTGAAGACGAGTCCGGTTCCACCTGCAGAGAACAGAACTGGGCTTTCTCCACTCTCACCCACATTTCTGTAGTCAAGATTCAATGCTAACAGAAGGTTTTCAAAAGTCGATCCCTATTTCTTATTGCTGACTACATCTGACACACAGAGGGGAACTTCATTTTGAAAGTTTTCCATTTAAAAATTCATTCCATAACTCATGGCAGGCTATTCCTTTCACATAACTCTCACTTAAGTCCTGTGTGTCTCAAGTTGAACAACAAACACCTTGCCACAATCATGGTCCTGTTACTCACCGGGTAATGCATTCAATTTTAAACCACCTGTCTGGCTCTCTCCGACTCATCTATGCCTGAGGGAGGAACCCACCACTAGGTGAGCAGAGACACAGCTGCAATAAGCTATGGCTGTTTTTTTTTTTTTTAATCATTGCTTTTTAAACTTTTTTGACTACAACCCACAGTAAGAAGTACATTTTATGTGGTGACCCAGGTCACACAAACGTATGCATGTATATAATTGAAACAAAATGCTTTTAATCATCCCGTTATACAGCCTGCCAAATGAGATAAAACCTGGGCCCACTGTTATTTTATATATATTCATATTAAATGCTAACATTTCATTATAATGATTCTACAGTTCTCATGTTAAAGAGTCAGTGAAAAAAAGGAACGAAACTGGGTCATTTGTAGTGAGGTGGATGGACCTAGAGACTGTCATACAGAGTGAAGTAAGTCGGAAAAAGAAAAATATCGTATATTAACGCATATATGTGGAATCTAGAAAACTGGTACAGATGAACCGGTTTGCAAGGCAGAAATAGAGACACAGATGTAGAAAACAAATCTATGGACACCAAGGGGGGAGAGCGGGGGAGGGGGTGGTGGGATGAATTGGGAGACTGGGATTGACATGTATGCACTAATATGTATAAAACAGATAATAAGAACCTGGTGTATAAAAAATTAATTAATTAAATTAATTTTTTTAAAGTCAATGAAAAAAATTTTTTAAGCTACTTAAATCTAAATTATTCAACAGATATTTAAATATTCATATTTACATATTCAAAAACAGGCTGAACTGCAGGACCATACACCAAGATATTATATGTGTTAGTGCAGAGAGAGAGACAGAGTAACCAACTAAACCTGGGACCCAAAACAGCAGATTCAACACATGGGCTACACCTAGTCATTGATTTTTTTTCTTAGGTAAAGCTTCTCTATAAATGGACTGTGCCCTGGTTTGTCAGAATAACCAACACTCTTAATAATCTTACTTAAGAAAAAGACTATTTCAATAAAAGAATGGACAGATGTAATTGTCTTTGAACCAAATTGAAGAGGGAAAAGAATACATATTACAAAAATCTCCTTGGACTTCCCTGATGGCGCAGTGGTTAAGAATCCACAAACCAAGGTTTGATCCCTGGTCCGGGAAGATCCCACATGCCGCAGAGCAATTAAGCCCGTGAGCCACAACTACTGAGCCTGCGCTCTAGAGCCTGCAAGCCACAACTACTGAGCCCGCGAGCCACAACTACTGAAGCCCGTGTGCCACAACTACTGAAGCCTGTGCACCTACAGCCCACGCTCCCCAACAAAGAGAAGCCACCGCAATGAGAAGCCCACGCACCGCATCGAAGCGTAGCCCCCGCTCACCACAGCTAGAGAAAGCCCGCACACAGCAACGAAGACCCAATGCGGCCTAAAATAAATTAAAAAAAAAAATTTTCCTGTTCTCTTTAAAATATTAATTATTAATATTAACAATAATTAAATGACATTAATAAGCAATGTTAATTATTAAATATTAATATGTTTAAATATTAATGCTACATTTTAAAAAGAGGGGGGCTCCTAAAACCCTTCACAGAGGTAGGATGATTTATCATCTATGAGAATTTCCATTCTGGCTGTTTCTCCTTGAACAAAACAACAGAAGGAAAGAGTAAGGGGGATGTTAGTAATGATCATGAAAACATAGTAGCAAAAAAAAAAAAAAAGAAGACACTAAGTGGCAGAAAAAAATTGATACGCTATCGCTCAGGGTGACAGAGTAAAACTAAAGCCCCAGTTGTAGAGACTGTGATCTTTATGTGCTTCTGTTGCTAATAAAGTTCCAGAATCGATGTTTCTGAGGGAACCAGGAAGAACTGAAACAAAGCCCTTGAACAAAGGTTGGCAATTCATGATAAGCAAAAGCTAGTTCCGGCAAAGAAGAGGCTGTGGGCGTGGAAGCAGCCTGCAGCCCAGAGAGCGACCTGGCATTATATTTAGCAGCTAAAAGCCAAAATATATGTATATATATGCACAACCTCAGCTAGAAATGCATACTCACCAAACACTGAGACACTGCTTATTATTTGCCAGTCACTGTTTTAAGCACTTCTTACAAATATGAATGCATTTCTATCCCGGAAGGCACAGAATGGTTAAGTAACTTGCCTACAGTTTGTTCAGCTGGTGAATGGCAGAGAAACCCAGGCTGGTTGTTCTCAACATTCGTGCTCTTAATGCTTACATTCTGTGGCTTCTTCTCTGGAAATATCCTTGGTTCCCGCCCCTTCTGAAGCCTACCTCTCCAGTCTTGCAATAATTCTTCAGGCCGACCTGCCCTCCGACACCCTTCTAGTAATTTCAGAGTTGGTTTCTCGTGGTTGCAATCAAGACCCCTGACTGACTCAGTCCCAAATCCAATTACAGAGGCAAGTTTAGGTGAACACAAAAGGCTCCTCTGAACTCTGGCCCAGTAACAACTCAATTACCCAAGGACACTGGCAAGACGGAGGTAGGCTTTGGGGGGAGCACATTACTTGTCACGTAAATGAGCCAAATCTTCATCCTATAGGGTGGGAAGCAAGAGCTATCAGGAAATTGATGAAAGCAAGAAATAGTGGGTTTTGTTTTTCTCAATGTCAAGCAGAAGGCAGGTGGATTTTGAGTGGTCAGCCTTGAAAACCTTTGCAATTTTCTACCTGAGTCTGCTGAGACAAGCAGCTATGGGTACCTTTAGGTCACAATTCCCTGGACTTCACATACACAGAAATTTAAGAACTGGAAAAAGACAAGCAGGATTAAAAGAAATACTCTCCTTTTTATCCAGTCAGCTGCCTCTCTTCCCACATGGGCTATCTCCTACGTTACCTTCCTCTGCCTGACCCAAGGTTGAGTTTGAGGGCAGCGGGCACTATGCTTAGCTGGCACTGAAGGTGGAGACCCGGCACTGAGCAGATGCAGCCTGAGGACAAGGCACTGGAGGGGGAGGAAGTAGGAGGACCAGGAGAGAGGGAGGCCTCCATTTCCATCTCCCTGAGGCCACAAGGCAGGACCAACTCTGAGGGACCCACAAGAATGACAGCAGACTGCCCTTTACGTCTCCTTCCTGGAACCAAAACACAGAAACTTCAAAAAATGTCCAAAAGACAAATACCACCATTTAGTCATTTAAAAAGCATCCCCTTTCCCTCTATTTCCCCTCGCATAAGCTGACTTACACACGATTTTTCATTCAAACATACACACACACACATATACACACACACACACACGCTCTCATAATTTCTTAAATAAGCGTCTCAGGAATCTAAGACCTTCTGTATGGAGACCACCTCTGGTCATATTTCTTTTTTTGTTTGTTTGTTTGTTTTGCGGTACGCGGGCCTCTCACTGCTGTGGCCTCTCCCGTTGCGGAGCACAGGCTCCGGACGCGCAGGCTCAGCGGCCATGGCTCACGGGCCCAGCTGCTCCGCGGCATGTGGGATCTTCCAGGAGCGGGGCACGAACCCATGTCCCCTGCATCGGCAGGCGGACTCTCAACCACTGCGCCACCAGGGAAGCCCTGGTCATATTTCCGACAGTTATATTCCTTTCAACACCAGGAACTTATTTTGAGTTCTTGCTAATTTTAAGCTCCCCATGAAAACAGAGAGGAAATCACTAAATCCTGGCATCCTGACCTTCCAAATTCTCAGACCTCTCACTCCAACACCTCCATCTCACACCAGACCCTCAGCCCCTGTCACCTGGACAACCTCCTCCCAAGGGATTTTGCTGCCTTCAACCTCTCCTTTCCCCATTCTGCACCCCACCCACCTAGACTAGACTTTAAGAAATGTTTTTGTCAACTGATGGTGACTGCAACCTTCACTGTTAGATCCCGTCCACATACGGTCTCAACATTATTCTGTCCCCCAAACCCATATATGTACTGCATGGAGTGGTTCTCAAATGTCAGTGTGAGGCACAATAAGAATAAAAACAATGTAGTACTTTTCTATAGAACTATGAAGAGCAGTTCTTTATTAGGGGGTGTGTTCTGAAATCTGAAGTCACACATTAGTTCTCCATTAAAAAAAAAAATTTACTAGGGTAGGGGCTTCCCTGGTGACGCAGTGGTTGAGAGTCCGCCTGCCAATGCAGGGGACACGGGTTCGTGCCCCGGTCCAGGAAGATCCCACATGCCGCGGAGTGGCTGGGCCCGTGAGCCATGGCCGCTGAGCCTGCGCGTCTGGATCCTGTGCTCCGCAACGGGAGAGGCCACAGCAGTGAGAGGTCCGCGTACAAAAAAAAAAAAAAAAATTTACTAGGGCATTAAATACAAAGCCTGGCAACCTCTACTGCACACAGGTTTTCCAATGACACTTTCCATTGCTGATAACAAGGTTAGCGCAAAGACAAACTCAAGATTGTTCATCACCTTCCCTCAATTTACAGATCCAACTCTTTTACCCTGTACTCCTGCCCCAGCCAGGCCCATCCCTCAGTGTCCCTCCTCCATGCCATGCTCACTTCTGCCCTGACCTAGTCTACTGTCTTCTCTGCGTGGTATAGTAAGTTAAGTCCTGCTGTCAAATACTACCTCCCCCCAGTAGTTCCCTTCCATCCTGCTAATCAAGCCCAATCTCCTTTCTCCTCATAGTATATATTGTCTAAACCAATTATTCTTAAATGGGCCATGGTGACATCCTTAACTTAGTTGCTATTTGCCACAAGAGCTTTAGCACTAGTAAGAGAAATACTGAGGTTTAATTTTTTTAAATCAAAGCAGATTGGTTTTTTAAAGCAATATACCGAATAGATCCGTGGAATTCTTATGGGAGAAACAATCTACCATTTGTTGACCGAGGATGCAACATAACCCTGGGATGGTCAAGCAGGTGAATGCCATGACCATGCTTCCTGCGTCTCATGACAGAGGGAAAAGCTGAGAGCCACTGGAATGGACCAAGCAGCACTGGGCAAGAGGTTTTCCATGAAAGTTCATGACATATAAAGACAAATCTTAAGTCTTGGCATGTCATACTCAAAAAGAACAAACTTCCTCTTTTATACCTATAGGCACTCCAATACTTGCTAAATTTAATTAATTACTACCAGAAATTTCTCCACCAGACTATGAGCTCCTTAAGTGGTCCCCAATCTAGCTCCCTGAGGGAATGGTAGCAGGTACGCTATAATATTTATTGAATTAAAAAGTGGTGAAGTTTTATGGAAGGAAATAGATGTAAGTATACAACTTCATGTACAGTTTAGAGGAAGTCTAACGGAAGAAAATATCCCCCATGTATTCAAGCATTATTAAGAATCTACTATGCTCCAGGCACTGGTCTAATTTATAACCACGTATGAAACAGACAATAATCCTTGCCCTTGGGTAGCTTACATACTAGTGGGGAAAGACTGAGCATAAACAAAATAAATAATTATCAATTATTTATTAGAAGGTGGAATAGGAATAGGACACGGGAAGGAGGTAAATGTTACAATCTTAAATAGGGTGCCCAGTGCGTCTCATCAAGAGAATGGCCTTTGTGCAAAGACTTGAAGTAGGTGAGTGGGTATCTGGCAGATCTGTTCTCTTGCGTTCATTTGTACTTTCATTTCTTTCTTGAGGTCTTAAAGAAGAGATAAGCCTATTTCTTAGAGCTGTATCCCAAATGATTAGTTGAACTGTGATGCAGCACATAAGAAGACCAGATACCACCCTTACCAAGGTAACGCAGACCTAAACCTGGCAAACAGACAAAGCCCGGCCCTTATGTCACCTCCACTTAAAGTTTTCCTCTCGTCTCCAGCCCAGGGAGGTAGATGGTCCCACTTTGTGCTTCTAGGTGCTTTTTGTTCTATCATAGTCATTATCGTGCTATGTATTTTGCAATTTGTACAGCTTTGTGAGACTATATTGTAACACTACAAACATGTTTACCTCCCCAGCTGGACCTACAAGACTGGTATTATGCCTTTATTCACTTCTGACTTCTCAGCTTCTGCAGCCTGAGGGAGACATTCCTAATACCTGTGTCCCTTTTCTCCTTCAGAGCTCCTGGGAAGAGGACACTTCCCTGATGCCTGGCGATGAGTGAGGTCATGTGACTTGCTCTGGCCAATGAGATGAGAGCAAAAGTCCCTTCAGGCAGGTGCGTTTAAATGCCCTTATGAAATTCTCCGTTCTTTCTTCACATTTCACAGTCATCGTGGAAGGTGATGACATGGAAATGCATCATGGAAGCAGAGCCACCACATGGAGGACAGCTGCCCTGGCAAGCACCCAGACACAAAATGGTCTTTCTGTGAATAAGAAATAAAACTTCTGCTGTGTTAAGCCACAAAGATTTGGGGGTACATTTGTTACTGCAGCAAAACCTAGGCTATCCTGATAAATCAGATGGTAGGTGCCTTATACAGATTTTTAGAAGGAAGAAAAGATACCAAGAAATGCAAAAGTGAGGATGACTCACTGGACAGCAGTCTGGGATGTCAGGGCTAGGTGCTACATTATTAAGAAGCTGCCTGCAGCAAAAGAATGATTAACAAAATCATTAATCCACTTTACTCTGTGTTCTGTTTAGCCTTGTACTCCCACAGCTAATGGCTTAAATGAAGGTTCTACATTTGCTACGGTCATTAAGAAATGAAACTGATTTTGAATTTCACAGTCTTAGTTCTCACCAGAGGAATACCTTTTTGAACACATCCTTTGACCAGGACAGAAGTCTCTATTTAAAGGAGGTAGTTTTGAAAATGTAATGTTAATCAGAAATCAATGTTTGTAAACTCTGCATCCCCCAATGGAGAGCAGCTAGACAGTGGTTATTCAAGCTCTTGCAGAAGTTCCTCTTGTCTTGGGAAATTAAGGAAGGGAGGGGGAAAGGGTGATGTAAGTGCTGTAAGAGCTTAAATCATCTTAAAAAAAAAATTAAGGGAGGTTGGATAAGGGCTTCCCTGAGAGTCTTAATAATCTTTAACATGAAAAAGTGGGCTTGAATCACCCAAATTTCTAAAAAGAGCATGTAGCATCCCCTTCCACATCAAACAGCCTTCAGCTGGAGCCAGGTAAATGGTAAACGGATGAAGAAATAGGAGGGCTGTGCAGGGAAACAAGGAGAGCAAACAATAGGACGAGCTGATTCAGAGAAGACGTGCAGGGAAAACGGTCCACGAGACAAGCCTTAGGGAACAAAGCTTGGGGGAGGACATGCAGAGAAAAACAAGAAGGGTAGAGCCAAAGGAAACCAAACCCACAATGAAGATGGATACCTCATTCCAAGGGAAGTGAGTAAGGAGATGAGTCCTCAAAACACCAGGACAAAGGCTCCCAGAGATTTCTCAGGGCCTAAGCAGAGATGGAGATACTAAGAAGAGAAGGGCTCCTTCGCTACGTAGGGAGATGGGGAGGTCTTCCACTCTAGGAGGTGGAAACAAGGTAGATCAGCAAGGACCGTCCGCACCCCAGGGTCTGAGACTGGAAAAGAAGCCTACGATGGGGGCCCAGCCATGCCCGCTCCTCTACACTGAGCTCCTCTTTGTTCCCTGGACAGGATACAAGCTCTCTCGGGATCGTCTGCGCTAGAACCCCTCCTCACTCCCTCTGGTCAGTTTCCACTAACAGGTGATGCTCACACATCACCGCTTCAAGGCAGCCTCCATCTAGGAAGGCACCATCCCCTTCCTGGTAGACGTGGGATCCTCTCCTCTGTGGCCTGTCTTCTCTGGGTGCCCAGCCACCAAGTCCTACTGGATAAATGACCAGAAAGGAGGGAAAATTCAGCAAAAACAAAGGGCTCATATGCCTTAAATCTGTGCCACGGTTACACAAGGTGATTCATGATTTGCCTCAATTGTATGAGGTCACACCCCCCAACTCCCTCACATAGCCATGTTTTCTGACACATAAATATATGAAAACCCAGAAAGAGGGAAAAAATTCCAGAATTCATTCTTCCTCATGGAGAATTTTTCTTCTTCCGAAAGAATTGTAACAACAGAAAATTTGAGATCAAGGGCCTGTTTTGTCTTTAAACATTTCATTTATTAAGACAAGGTATTAAGATAACCTTCACTATCCCCCCCCCCCAAAAAATCTCTACAAGCTGTGAAATAGTTTCAACCTGGGCATAACATTTCAATATAAAAGAACTGATAAACACACAGAATTGGTACGAGTTTGTGCTGTGGTCCTGCTTCATGGTGAGGTTACTGTAGATGATGATGTGGCTGAGTGCCAAAACCATGAGACGTGTTTTTCACCTTATTGACACGCCCATCGCTGGAACCCATGGGCAAAGGAACCGAAGGCGTAATTATTCTATTCAACTACCTGTTACTTTGTGAATGTAGTTCTGGCAGGCATTTCAGAACATGTTCAATACACTGTGACAAAATTTAGCCAGATCAAAGAACCACAAAAAGACCTTAGAACTCCTGTGTATAGACTAACAACGCTAAGGGTGTCTGAGAAAAGGGCAGGGGCTGGAAAACAAAAATCAAAAAACCTGTCCGGCAATTGTAGAAGAGGAATGCAAATTCTTCATATAAAAGCTTCTCTGACTCTGAACCCTAGCCGTCCAAGTTTACGCTCAGAAATGATGCAGGAACGGCACTCGGGTCACATTTTGGCGCAGTTATAGCTTCTCACCAGAAACCTCCCAGGACCTTCTGAGGTTAACCCAGCATCCGTTTAGAGGCCAGTCCCCTTCCCTGCACTCCTCATCTCTACCCCCCACCTAAACTTCAGGGGCTGGGCCAATCACTGCCCATGCCCACTCCGTTCACAAGGTTCTTGGCACCCAAGGCTACAACTTCTACTGTCACTCTTCCCAGCACTGCTCTTCCTTAGGCTCCTATATCAATCAAGGGTCCTCTCAAAAGACAGCCTATCGAAGATGTGTGGGCAAGGTTCCGAGACCCAGCAGCAGAGGCTACAGAACACAGGGGTTAGTAATGACAAGGCTTTAACAGCCACAGGCAGGAGGGACTAGGGGAAGACACAGCTTTACTGGAGGCTGGAGAGAGCCGAAGTGATGGAGGAGAGACTGGCCTGTTGTAGCTAGTAACAGACGGTCACAGTCACTGCCAGTACCACACTGAAGGACACAGGAAGCAGAAGGGGCAGACACCCACCCCGACTCCTCTGCTCCCCGGCCTTCCACTGACTGAACGCAAACCAAAGCCACATGGCACGAGCCCTAGTGATGCACATCCAGGGGGCAGACTCCAAGGTACAGACCAGAACACAAAAGAGGGTGCAGGGGGTTGACAAACAGAATTGATCCGCTCAGCTGCCATGCACCCTTTATGTTTCAAATGCTCATTGCTTTTGGAACTGCCACTCACTTTGTGGAAACCAATAAGGGGGAGTTTCCAATATTATTAATTCAATCAAGTTCTGATAGTCACAGACTGCCATCTTGGCTTGTCCTTCCATCGTGGAGGCGGCAAACAGAACACGAGGTAGGCTCCTAGCCTCAGTAATCTTCTGATGTTGAAGGGGACCAAACTTTTAAGGCCCGTTAGACCAGTGCGAGTCCATGACCTAGCAGCATTAGCGTCACCTGGAACTTGACAGAAATGCAGATTCCTGGGCCCCATCCATGACCTATGAAATCAAAGTCTCTCAGATTGGGGCCCGAGAATCTGTGTTTTAACAAGCTCTCAGGGATTCTCAGGTGTGTGTATGCTACAGTTTGAGAAGTCCTCCTTTAGATCCCATTTTTGACAGCTTCAGGGAGAACAGACCATAGATATCCTATCAGAGACCCTTCCAGCCTAAGGAGCCCTTGCCTCTTAACTTCCTCGCTGTGACCTTTAGCAAGATACCAATGTCTGAGCCTCTTACTTAATTGCTATCACCATAACCAATAAGACCTATTTCAGCTTTTCAAAGAGCTTTATCCTGAAATCCCTCAGATTTGTCATTTCAGGCCACGATGGTGACGGCAGCAAGGACAACAGCGGCAATTCCCACTAAGCCTTCTCAACACAGCCAGTTCTGTCTGAAAAGCGCTGCGCATATTAATTTACTTCCACTCCCACCCTGTGAGGTGGGCACTACCTTTGCTTCACAGCCGGTGAGGTTGTGCCCTATGAAAAGCTCAGTAACTTGTCCTGTCTATATGCGAAAGGAATGCCTACTCCAGAGCGATGAAAACAGTAAAATAAGAATGTGAAAGCACTTTGCAAATGTCAAGTCTTACATAAATGACAGCGGAGTGAACAGTCAACTACTGATGAACTGAATGTGCTGAGTTGTTTTAAGCTCTAAATTTATGAGATAGTCAAGGTAGATTAGAATATGACTAGGAGGCTTCTTTGCTTTCTTTCTTTTTTCTTTTTTTTAAAAGAAGTTATGTGCCAAGAAGAGTAGGAAATTTCGGTGTTTCAATGGGTGCTATTTGAAGATTTTTCATACATTTTAAACAGTAGAGGAAAACAAATATTGATGCTCATTTAAGGCTACGAAATAGCTTTCACTGATGACAAGAAATAGCAAAAAAACTCTTATCTAAAAGATAAAACCACCTGGTAAGCTCTCCCCAGACACAAAGGACTGCAGTCACAAGTTCTCTTCTGACACCTCTCCCAGAATTCTGTTTACGGCCAAACAAATGATTTAATCTTCTAGAAACAGATTCATAGGTATGTCCTTTTTATTCTTCTGGTATGACAGATTCTCGATTTAAGCAGAATCTTCCTGTTCCTTCAAATGCTCTTTCTACTAAAGCAGTATCTTCCTCCTCTTCAACTCAAGAGATGAGGTGAATATTAAAGACCCATCTTTCCCTCTGTCTAAGATATGCCCCAAAGTGTTCTGGGGGTTGAGGTGGCATCTCAATGGAGAGAGACCACTGCTCCGACCTTGGTTGGGCAGACAAGGGCCAAGAAATGAAAACTGGTCCCCTCTCCCACCATCAATTCCATCATGATAGAACACTGGTATTCCATTTTAGAGACGGAGACTCAAAAAACGTTATTTGACTTATCCACACAGTTGTTAAATGACAAACACACAGAAAAATGTCCTCTCTCCTATACCAAAGCCAAATTCTATTTTCATGGATTGAAACAGGCATCATACTTCCCCTAATATCTAAAAGGTAACGTCACACGTCTTCTTCTTTCTTTTCCCCTACAAAAGAAGATTTCATACCTACATATAAATTCACAGCACAATATGACGGAGTGAACCATTTGTAGTGTTTGTTCATTATAATGAACTCTAAATGTTCAACATTTAGAGTGTTAGACCAAACAGAAGTGATAAGCCGTTCACTTCCCTCAATAGTAACAGGCGAGAGCAAAACAAATTTACAGTCAGCACCAAAGGCAAAAGTGTTGGGCAATCGTAAGTATTTGCATGTATACCTCCTAACAGCTGCAGGTAAATGATTTGACAAGGTCAAATTCGACTGAACTGAACAGCAAAACCACCAATGGGGCTACAGCGTAAGTTGCCAGACAAGTTAGAAAAAAATACAGGAAGACTACGAGCTAGACTGCAGAAGTCCTGGTTTTCTGGACTCTTTAACTTTAGAAAGGTATGTTTTGCCTTTATTAGAAATCCTGAATTATGTTTTTTCTACAGAAAACACAAATGTTGCAAAATGCAAAGAAAAGCATTTTACGAAGGAGAAGCCAATGCCTCATCAACAAAGCAGATAAAACATAAAAAAGATTAACTGAGTCCCAAAAGATAAGATCTGCCAACTCCCCACGTAATGTACAGTGACTCAAAGGCCAAGTCTAAATCTACTGGCATCTGGGTATACTCAAGGTTCTTAGTGTTTTTTTAAAAAAAAGGAATTTATATGGGAAGTTTAACTTTTAAATTTTACTTAAAAAAAAACCTGGGGCTTCCCTGGTGGCGCAGTGGTTGGGAGTCCGCCTGCCGATGCAGGGGAGACGGGTTTGTGCCCCGGTCCGGGAAGATCCCACATGCCGCGGAGCGGCTGGGCCCGTGACCCATGGCCGCTGAGCCTGCGCGTCTGGAGCCTGTGCTCCGCAGCGGGAGAGGCCACAACAGTGAGAGGCCCACGTACCGCAAAAAAAAAAAAAAAATCTGGAGGGAACCAATAATAAAGTTTCTATGTATATATAATTTCACCTTCAACATTACTTTAAGGATATTCATGCTTTTTGTAGGAAAAAATTTAAATGTATTTTCCTCTGTCATTTAAGTCATTACGTAACCAATTATCAGTGCTCAGATAAATTGTTAATATACTCTTCATTCAATTTTTCACACTTCACAAATAGGGGTTTTCTTTGTATGCACCATTTTATTTATTTTTTAACAGGAGAAAATCAAACAAAAGTTTAATAACATGGATACATGGGAGAGATCCAGAAGTGAGTGATTTGTATGCACCATTTTAAAGCTGTGATTTACTTTGATATTTCTACAGATAAACTATTCAGCTACATTTAAAAACTAAAACATGGCTTACCATCGTTGTTCTATTCTAAGACACCAAAATTGTAAGGTATACTATCAATTTAATAATAGTTTTACAAGGAAAAAAGTAATATTCCATTAAATGACCACATCAATTTAACACACATCCCTATTTCAAAAGTATTAAAATGAAAAAGAGAGAGAGACTATAATCAAGGAAATACATTCTTTTATTTGGAGAGAGGATACAGCAGAACAGGTAGACCTCGTAATGTGGAGCCAGATTTCCTGGGCTCAAATCTTGCGTCCTCTACTTATTAGGTGATCTCAGGCAACCTACTTAGCCTCTCTGTACCTCATTTTCCACTTTAGACAAGAAGAAGCCAATGAGAGCACCTGCCACACAAGGCTGTTATGAGGGTTCAATCGGTTAATGTTCTTAAAGTACCTCAAACGACCGGGACATGATAAATGTTATATAAGAATCTGTTAAAGAATAATAGTTATCACCATCAATGCCACCACCTCCCAGGGCTCACTGAAGCTTTTGCTACATTTAGAGGTGAGCAATTTCCAATTCAACAAGCCAATAAAATGCTTTAATTCGGGAAAATATTTGCTGAACGAGCACTTCATATTATGCCAGATTTTTAGAGGAAGATAGAAAGTAAAATAATTACAGAGCCATGGTGCTGCTTCTAGAAGAAGGGCCTTTTAACTAGGGGTGTGTGGTGACCCAGGCTTCAGAACATCCACAAGCTCTCTGAAATGAGATACAAAACTATGTCTGCACGTGCATTTTTCTAGGGTGCTATCCCAGATTCCTGAAAAGGCCTGGGTTCGGGGAAAAAAAAGTTAAGAGCCATTTGCTTCAGGTAATCACACATTAAAAGGTAAATATCCCAAAGCTTAACTTTATTAAAAGATACTTGTGTATTCTCAATAACTTGATGCAACTATAAATGGGTTCATTTACTTTGACAGGTATGCACACTTCCCCCTTCCTAATCTGAAGTTTCTTAATTATCAAACAAGTCACCTTCAGAAGTGTAACTCCTGGGTTACCAGAAACTCATTCTACCTCCTCTGCCAGTCTTCCTGAAAAGGAACCTACTTGCTTTATAGATCTCCAAGTCTATCTGTAATATGGAGCTAGTCAGCTTCCAAACCACGTGAGCAATGGCTTCCAGAAAGAGTCATCCCAAACCTTCATGTTTCTTGTACAATGGCTGATATTGCTGGGAGGTGACGGACAGCTGCCGCTCAAGCCATCGCCAAATCTTGCGAGTAATTAAAGATCGATCCTGGAAGCCATTACTAAAGACATGGGAAAGAAAATAAGCTGTGTTTTGCACTAAACTTGAAATGTCTGGGGCACCCATTGTTTCATATAAGTACCATGCACTAACCTATTGTGCCACTGGAGCTCCTTGGGGCACCCACTGTTTCAGTACACCACGTTATAATTATTGTCAATGTCTTAGACAGCATGGTTTTGGGGAAAGGCCACAGATTTTGGAATCAGACGGTCCTGGGCTCCATTCTACCTATACTATTGCTAGCTGGGTGATCATGGAAGGCTACTTAACCTCTCTGGACTGTAGTTTCCTCACAGGTGAAAATACCTCCTCCCTTTAGGGGACTATTGAAGTTTCAATCTGATAAAAGACATGCCAGAATCCACAGCGGTGTCTGTGGATTTTCCCTTTTCCATACCCATTTATGAACGATACCTCATAATAATAACTAGCCATGGAAAAAAGTCATTGATTTTAACTATTTCAATTTCCCATAGAATCTAATAACCTCTCACAAATTACTCCTAGGTAACATATTCATTACTGGAGAGGTCAGTATTCCTAACCAGGGTTGTTATGAAATACTGAGGCAAAAAAATGACAAGTACTCCAAGTCATCCCCAGTGAATTTTCTCCCACCTTTCCGTCTATTTTTAGCTGCACAAGTTACCAATTACTGCCAAATCAATTTAAGAAACAGTGCAAGTGTGAAACTCAGACTATTTTGTTATGGCACCAGTATTTAGACACTATCTAAAATATTCACTATATGTTAGGACATCGCGTTTTTTCTAAAACTTGGAAACTGACATTGCATATGAAAGCAAAATTTTTTGTGCCTAGATTTCCAGAAATATGTCTCTGAAAGTCCATTTGCCTAGAATAAGCATCCAGCTGGGGAAGGAAAAATTTAAGCTCCAATGTGTCCAAAACGTCCCATACATTGTCTCTCACAAAAACCTGATCTACAGTGTGTCTCATTACAGAGGAAGAAACTGAGGCTTAGAGAGCTCAGAAAATAACATGCAAGCGATAGCCCTGTGACTCAAACCCAGCTTCTGAAGCTGTGGCCCAAGCTCTTTTCCTCTGATCTAATTATTCAACCAAAGCCTGTGTGAGGGGGTCAGAGGGGAGAGAAAGAAAGTCAATATGGCATTAACTTGCCCTTGAGGTCCTTTGCTAGAATTACAAGAAATTAAAATAGAATAAATGAATCTGTAATTCCTTTTCCTTCTTCCCAAATATTTTTAGAGGTGACATTCACGGAGTTTTACTTTACTTATAGACATGGTCAACATAGTTCTATGATATCAAAGTTCGAGCTGGTAGGAAGTCAATGTTTCTCAAACAAAACCAACATGTGCCCTCATCTCTGACCTGACTCACCTTTCCTGAAAGATGCACACCTCCCTTTAATGGCCTTCATCTTCTGACAGGCTACCACAGCAGATTAAGAAAAGAAGTAAGCAGGATGAATTCACAAGCTTTTTGGATTGATCAAGGTGGGCCTGGGCGTTTTTGCTTAGGACACACTGAATGCACCTTTTAATCTTAGTAAATATTAGTTACCGTACACCTATAACCACAGTAGCTCCCTCCCCCCAGCCCTCAGTTCCCCTACCCCAATCCCAGTAGGTGGATCACAAGTCTCTTTGTGCTCCAATGAAAGAAAAGTTAACGTGTGACATTATCAACACCATGAACTGACCACTGTCAGAGTGGAAGGTCATAGGGGCAGGTACAATAAGGCTATGGGCATTCAGAATAAGACCCTTTGCCCTCAGTGCATTTGAGAGAGTCAAGTCAGAGCATGGACTATGGAACCAGACTGGCTGGATTCAAACCTCCCTTCCCCTACCCACTCAATGACCTTGGGCAAGTTACCTCTGGGTTTCAGTTTCCTCATCTGTAGAATACAAATAATAGCACTGAACACACAAGCTTGTAGTGAGGGTTAAGGTTTATATAAGAACATGCAAGGCACATAATTAAGTGCTATGAAGTGTTAGCCACTGATTTTAATTTAAATACAAGGAACAAATTACATGCTTTGCCTATGAGAAGCGTGTATAAAATGACTATAAATTGGCCATACTGGTATAATTTGGAGCAGAATGTGCTTCTCAATCAACAAAGTCTCATTTCCAGCAGAGGAGGGTGTTAAGTCACACCTAAAATATTCCAGCTCGGACACAGGAAATGGGCAGCTCTGTTCTTCTCTGAGAGGGAGTCATGGGGTAGAGACTGTGAGAAATGAAAAAGTGAGAACTTTCAGTGTCTCAAGTCTGAAGAGCACTTGTAACGTCATCGGGACCCTGCCTGAGTGAAGGGTGGCTAAAGGGAAGGGGTCAGGGGAGAGAAGACTAATCCAAAGGCTGAGCATCGCTGGAGGACTTCGGTGAACAGTCGAACTGGCACAACTGGTGAATCATTCTAGCTGCTGAAATGAAACAGATTTCAAGGAGATGAAGAAAGTGGTAGAACACTGCAGAAAATATCACAGCAGCCAAAGCCCAAAATAAGCCAGTCCCAGCAGCCTGACAGTATATATAGAAAGAGGGAATGGTAGTTACCAGTTATTTTATTAGAGGGAGAAAATGACAGTCTTAGAAACATCTGATGAGAAGAATTCTAAAAGAGACAAAAACTTAAGATGAAAGGCTTAAAATAAAGGTTAAAAAAAATGCAACCACTAAGAGAGGAAAAAGTTGGGGGAAACAAATGGTTTTCAGTAAAAAGAATCAGTACTCCTTGGAAAATGGCTGATTTTGGGTCTGGGGCAGGAAATGGACAAGATAAGCTTAGAATACCTTGTGCTGGAAAGCAAGAAAGGTATTAGAGACTACTAGGCCCTTGTAAAAAGTATACAGGAGATAAGTAGAAACTGAGCATCAACAAGAATATTGACTTCAATGGATTGAAACAAAGACATTAAGATCCACAAGATCTTACTGATACTTGAAAAAGAAAAACTCATTGATTATCATGGGAGGTTGTTAGGGCACTAAATCATAACTCAGAAAATTGATAAAAGGAAAAAAACTAAGCTTTTTCCCTGTCTTTTCTACACGATCTGATTTTCAGGAGACCTAAGTAATTCATGAGGGTAAATTCTTTATAGACAGAATCCCAATTGATAAATGCAAGAGGCATGATAGATTTACATCATCATCATTTTGCAACCTCTAATGAAATGGATCTAGGTTACAAACATGAATGACCGATGCTACAATCATTAGGTGAAAGGTACAAGGGTAAGCTGACTCTACCTGAACCCACTAATCACTCTTGATATCTCAAAGAGAGAAACATCCAGACATCACATGTCTTATGATGTGATGCAACACTTTTACACAGTAACACCTACCAAGGATGCTTGCCTTTAAGTCTGAATCTAATCAAGCCTCTACATCTCACTGCCAGATTATAGGAAACATTGAAAATAAAGGTACAAATTAGACAACACCACAAGTAAGAAGTCAGCCGAGAAGCGTGACATTCTACCTGACAAATGACCCGCTAACTCCATCAAATCAAAGGCATGAAAAAAGAAGGGGGGGGAGGGAGGGGTTGTTATAAAATAAAATAGATCTGAAAACCTAACGACCAAATGCAATGAGACCTTGTTTAATTCCTGACTGCAACAAATCATAAGTGAAAAGACATCTTTGAGAAAAATTAAATATGGGAATTACATTAAGGAATTTTGTTAATTTTTTGTGAACTTTGTTAATATTTTGTGAATTTTGTTAATATTTTGTGAATTTTATTAATATTTTTAGGTTTGAGAAAGCCATACAATTTTTATGTTTTTTTCTTTTTTTCCTAAGGAAAAAAGCCCTTATCAGAGATGTAAACTGAAACACTTATGAATGAGATGACATAATATTTAGGATTTTGCTTTAAAATATACCAGCTCCCATTAAAAAAAAGTAGGGAAAGGAGAAATAAGTGAAACAAAACTGGCAAAATGTTAATAGCTGCTGAAGGTAGGTAGTAATTATACTATTCTCTCATAATCTCCATAACACAAAGTTTAAAAAAAGAAACAAACAATTAAATGGTTTTGGTGGAAATTCAATCTGTGCCTTATCTTACCACTGACTTTTTTAGAAGGTCCTCCCCGAAAGAAAAATTTAGCCATTCCCCACTTAGCCTAAAGCAGTGCAAAGAGTCTTAATCAGTTTGCATTCTGAATTCAGTATGATTAGAAGTGACTGAACCAAGGAACCAGGAGTTCTTGTAGTAACAAATGTCAGCTTAGTTTTTCCTCATAAGAGACAGCCTACAAGGCACCTGGGTTGGGCAACACAACCCACAAAGAGCTTATTAGATGACAGTTGATGTCAGATTGTCAAGATCTGTGGGAGCCCAAGACAGCATGAGCAAGAGTCTCACATATTCCTAAATCAGATCTTGGTCAATACAGAAGTTGCAAACTTTCTTACCAACTTGTGTAATGCACAAAGCTACTTTCTTACCAGTAGTAATGAATTTGTGCTAACTTGTCCCTATAATCAGTCAGCTGTAATCTGGAAGTACGGCTCATGAGATACAAAACTAAAGGTCCACAAAAAGATCTAAGCCATGATTTATTTGCACTGGTAACCAAGGGGCTAACCACATGACCCCAGGTACTTACAAGTCATCCACTGGTTTGGCACATATTTCTCATGGTTTTTTTGGTTTTTTTTTTTTTTTTGCGGTACGCGGGCCTCTCACTGTTGTGGCCTCTCCCGTTGCGGAGCACAGGCTCCGGACGCACAGGCTCAGCGGCCATGGCTCACAGGCCCAGCTGCTCCACAGCATGTGGGATCTTCCTGGACCGGGGCACGAACCCGCGTCCCCTGCATCGGCAGGCGGACTCTCAACCACTGCACCACCAGGGAAGCCCTCTCATGTTTTTCTCTTTCCTTCAAACCCTTCTGTTATGGACTGAATGTTGGTGTTCCCCCAAAATTCATATGTTGAAGCCATAAGCCTCAAGATGATAGTGTTTGGAGGGGCTTTGGGAGGTACTTAGAGTTAGACTAGGTCATGAGGGTGGTGTCTCCAAGATGGAATTAGTGGCCTTATAAGAAAAGGGAGAGAGATCAAAGAATTAGAACAAAAAATTCTAAAATTTGTATGGAAACACAAAAGACTCCAAGTAGTCAAAGCAGTCTTAAGAAAGAGAACAAAGTTATAGGTATCACACACACCCTGATTTCAAACTATACTACAAAGTTACAGTCATCAAAACAGTATGGTAAAGCATAAAAAGAGACACACAGCTCAATAAAACAGAATAGAGAGCCCAAAAATAAACCCACATTTATACGGTCCATTAATCTATGACAAAGGAGGCAAGAATATACCTTTTCAATAAATGGTGCTGGGAAAACTGGAGAGCTACAGCAAAAGAATTAAACTGGACCACTTTCTTACAACATATACAAAAAGAAACTCAAAACAGATGAAGGACTTAAATGTAAGACCTGAAACCATAAAACTCCTAGAAGAAAACATAGGCAGTACAGTATGATATCAGTCTTAGCAATATATATATATATATATATTTGGATCTGTCTCCTCAGGCAAAGGAAACAAAAGAAAAAATAAACAAATGGCACTATATCGAACTAAAAGCCTTTTTCACAGTGAAAGAAACCAATCAACAAAATGAAAAGGCACCTTACTGAATGGGAGAAGATATCTGCAAACGATATATCCAACAAGGGGTTAATCCAAAATATATAAAGAATTCATACAACTCAACATCAAAAACAAAAATAACCCCATTTAAAAAAGGACCTGGGGCTTCCCTGGTGGCGCAGTGGTTGAGAGTCCGCCTGCCGATGCAGGGGACATGGGTTCGTGCCCTGGCCCGGGAATATCCCACATGCCGCGGAGCGGCTGGGCCCGTGAGCCATGGCCACTGAGCCTGCGCGTCCGGAGCCTGTGCTCCGCAACGGGAGAGGCCACAACAGTGAGAGGCCTGCGTACCGCAAAAACAAAAACAAAAAAGGACCTGAAGAGACATTTTTCCAAAGAGGACATGCAGATGGCCAACAGGCACGTGAAAAGATGCTCAATATCACTAATCATCAGGGAAATACAATTCAAAACCACAATAAGATATTACCTCACATCTGTCAGAATGACTGTCATCAAAAAGACAACAAACAACAAGTGTTGGTGAGGATATGAAGAAAAGGGAACTCTTCTGCCCTGTTGGTTAAGGTTATAATTGGCACCACCAATATGGAAAACAGTATGGAGGTCCCTCAAAAAATTAAAAATAGAACTACCACATGATCCAGTAATTTCACATCTGGGTATTTACCCAAAGTAAACAAAAGCATTAACTGGAAAAGGCACATGTGCCCCTACATTCACTGCTGCATTATTTACAATAGCCAAGATATGGAAACAAGCTAAGTGTCCACTGATAGATGAATGGATAAAGAAGATGGCACATATACATATAAGGAAAGATTGCTCAGCCATTAAAAAAAAATGAAATTTTGCCATGTGTGACAATATGGATGGATCTAGAGGGTATTCTGTGAAGGTTAGAGAAAGACATATACTGTATGAGCTCATATGTGGAATCTAAAAAACAAACAAAATGAAAATAGGCTCAAAGATACAGAGAATAAACAGGTGGTCATGGGTGAGGGGGCGGCAAAATAGGCGAACAAGATGAAGAGGTACAAACCTCCAGTTATAAAATAAATAAGCCATGGGGATGTCATATACAGCATAAGGAATATGGTCGATAATACTGCAATAACTTTGTACGGAGACAGACGGTAACTAGACTTGTGGTGATCATTTTGTTATGTATGCAAACGTCAAATCACTATGTAATACACCTGAAACCAACATAATATAGTATGTCAACTATATTTCAATTTAAAAAACAAAAAGGAAAAAGGAAAGAGAGAGAGATCTCTCTCCCTCCATGTGCACCAAGGAATGGTCATGTCAGAACACAGCAAGAAGGTGGCTGTCTACAGGCCAGGAAGACAGTTCTCACCAGAAACCAAATCTGCTGGCATCTTGATCTTGGACTTCTCAGCCTCCAAAACTGTGAGAAAATAAGTTTCTGTTGTTTAAGCCACCCAGCCTATGGTATTTTGTTATAGCAGCCTGAACAAACTAATATGGATACATATTTCACTTATTTTTCTCTTTCTTTCAAACTCTTTCCAACTCCTTTGATGGGAAGGTTCCAAAAACACAAAGGTCGTTCCAGAGCCAAGGGAGGGGAAAAAAGTTGAAAATTATGGGCTTCCAATATTGGAAAATTTGACAATCTTCCTCCAATAAAAAAACTGGCCATGCACTTATGAAATGTGTTTGGAATGTCCCAAAGAGAAGTCATACAGTATTAGAACTAAAGAAGGGCCAATAAAGTATACACTATTTGAAGTAACTGCATTCAGAATAATTAAGTAAATATGTATCTAGGCAAGGTCCACCACAACATCATCCCAGGCAAGGGAAACACAAGCCTCTATGCAGATGAACACTCTAGATCTATTTATAAAGAAACCCTCAGCAATTCTGCTCACAGATTGCCTGGCTGCCCTCACATCTTCAGTATTCTGTGCCATGAAAAAGTAACTGTCAAGGATAACAGGAACATGATTTGACCTACTTTTCCCTAGACGCCTGCAAGGTCTATAACTCTGGTTCTTGTGTTTATTTAGTTATCACATCTTTGGGACACATTTCCTCACTTTCTTTGCAGGCAATCCTGTATGCCACACGTTAAGGTCATTTGTGGGTAATTCCTAAACTCCCCTGGTCATGGACTTAAAGATGTCCTATTACACTCAGCTAATCCTCAAAACATCCTTCTGAGGTAGATCATGTACAGTCATCCCTACACGGGAAGAAAAATTCTTAGGAAAGTAGGAACACAGCCTAGAAAGGCCGAAGACCTCCATCAGTTCAGACCCCTCCCTGACCAGATGAGTCCATACCAAACCCAGTGCTTCTCCCTAACTCTCAAGTTTCCACAAACTTATCTTGCAAGATCTGAAAATCCCCCAGTAAGATCTTTTAAGGCAGACAACCAAGACTTCTTTTTTAACTTACAGTCCAAAAAATCTACACTGTGGCAGCTTCTCGGTCAAGTCTCCTTAAGGATGGCAAATTTTTAAAAGCTCAGTAAAACCCACCAAAATGTGCCCAAGGCCCCGGTGAGCAAGGACACCTGACAAGTCAGCCCCGTGGCCAGAGGCCCCGGCAGGGCCTGCTAGGTGACTTATGAAAGACCCCAGGCCGCCCCGCTTCTCTTAACCGCAAAACACGTCTGACCTGCTCGGGCCATTAGATGCCCTTAGAACCCAATGAGGCACCGTCCTCCACCAGGAAATCCTATCGAACACACCAGCAGGAAGTCAATATTTAAGATTCTGGGGGAGTCGCCGAGTACTAAGTGCTGGCAACTCGGGAACCCGGGAGCTAAAGCTCGCCCCGGAGCTTCCAACTCCGGGGTCTCCCCCTCGTCCGTAGCGTCGGCCAGAGCCAGTGCCGATGCCCAAAGCTTGCAACGAGGCGTCCCAACACCAGCGCACACGTCTCATGCCCCCTGAAAACGGAGATCCCACTCGTGGGGCCTGAGGCTCGCTGTCGGGAAAGGGCTGGCCGACTGTTAGGCACCGGACACCTGCAGCTCCCCCTCTGGGGACAGGCAAACAGCCCTTCTTCCGGCGATGCTCACGGTCCCGCAGCCTGAATCCAGGTGCGCTTGGGTTAAGTCAGGTGCATCTGGGGGAAGGGCAAACCTTCGCTCCCCTGGGGGAACCCCACGACCCCACCGTCCCGGGTGCCTCTTCTGCCCAGTCTCTCACAAGGGGGCCCCTCCCGGAACCTCCCCAACTTCCAGACGCCCGCCTCGGTCGCCCGCGAGGGTGGGCGCGGGCTCCACGTGCGCGCCGCCCACGCCCATCCCGGCCGGCAGGACCCGGACACTCACCCGGCCCCCGGCGGCGCTGCGCTTCCTCCGCAGAGTGAGGCCGCTCCGCAGCAGCGCGGGCAGGTCCCGCAGCCGCGGCCGCGGCGGCAACTGCAGCGGCTCGCGCTCCGGCTCGCGGGCGCTCGGGCTGCGGCGAAAGGCGCCGTCCGCCGCCGCCACCGCCGCCGCCGCGGCCAGGGCCGGACTCTCGCACGGCGGCTGCATCTTGACGGAGCCCACGGCCATCCTCATGCCCTGAAGGCGGCTGCGGGTGCGGCGCCGAAGGCCCTTCTTCACCGCGCTCGCCTCCGCGCGCCGTCCAAGCCTTCGCTAGGCAGTGAGAGGGCGCGACTGCGGCTCGGGCGCGGGGCGCGCAGCCCGCCGCTGCCCATTGGCGCGCGCCGCGGCCCCCGCCAAGCTCAGCCCCGCGCACCTCCCCTCCCCGCCCAGGTGCGCCCCGCCCCGCCCCGCCCCGCCCCGCCCTCTCCAGCGGCACACCTCAGCCCGCGACCTGGACGCCCGTGGACCTGGACCCCGGCAGCCGCTCCTCGGACCTTGGACACCGTCTCTTCCACAGGTGCGGGATCCCCAGAATCCAGCACCAAACCCACTCAACTGCCCGGCCCATCCCCCAACTCCCTTCAGTCTGAAAAGTCCCGCTTCGCCCCCTTTTCCTCTCTGCCAGCGTTGAACTTCGACCAAGCGAGCTGGGAAGTCTGGAGCACACCAACCCCACCCCGTATGCGCAATGGTTTTTTTCCCCGTTCCCATCACAGCCTGGCTCAAAATCGTAATCGCTATTCCCAAAAATGGTTTTTGCCAGAGAACTTCAAATAGGCTCTGTATTCTGCTACAAGTCAAACACC
This sequence comes from Delphinus delphis, assembly GCF_949987515.2. NCBI lineage: Eukaryota > Metazoa > Chordata > Mammalia > Artiodactyla > Delphinidae > Delphinus > Delphinus delphis. The sequence continues at coordinate 33,146,025 of NC_082691.1, read as the reverse complement.
AGTGAGGTAGAATTGCCCCCCCGCCGTCCCCTCTTTGACACATTCATCATTAAAGGCTAAGGGGAGAAGACTTTTGTTCGTTCGTTATGCTAGGTGTTTAGCAAAATAGGTTCAAGTCTGGTGACCTGGAGGTGAATCTCTGCTAACAAGTTGGAACTTGACCCTCCCTAAATGCCTGATGCATATGATGAATGTGCTTGGTGAAGCGTAAAGGCCTACTGTGGTGTGAATCATTGTTTACACCATTCCAGGAGGTAGGAATAGTGGAGCCCTGGGAATGAAACTATTCCAGCAGGGCCTTAATGTCCAGATAGCCGTGAAACTTCACCTCCCAGATCAATCTGTCTTCAACAAGGGCCAGCCAGCGCTTTTACTCCTTATCAGTAGGACACTGGGGTCCCTATCTTTGCCTAAGACTTGTAAGAATTGAGTAAGCTTATTCACGTTAAAAAAAATAAAACTGACAAATGAGAATTACAGGAGATCGGGGCCCTCGGTTGTACCCTCAGCCCTCTCAAGGTAGACGCTTGGCAAATATATACGGAAATATGGCCACGTAAGGAAAAAAGAAGAATGACCTGTGACCTCTGCCTTCAAGAAACTTAAAACTTGGCCCAGGACTAGATACACATATAAAATAACAAAGATATTGCCTTGTACTCTTGGTAATTGCCCAGTGAGTGTGAATAATGAGCATTGAGGGCCACAGGAGCGAGGAAATCCTTCTGGTCTGGGACAGGCAAAAGTCAGTGAAGGGAGCTTGAGCTGTGCCTTCAAGCTGAGTCCAGAAGCTTCAACCAGGCAGAAAGAAGGGTGCCGGTCCTTTGAGTAAGAAGGAAAAACATGAGAAAAACACCAAGGTGGTAGGACACAGAACATATTGGGCACTGAATGTGTCATACTGGTGGGAGAGAGGGATCATGTGATAGAGAAGAAGGAGAAAATATCAGAATGGATGCTGGTGACACACTGGAGAAGGCCTTAAATCCTGTCACCTAAAGCTGTGTGTGTTTACTGGAAAGGGCCCTACAATAAACTCTATCATCCATTACAATTTCCAAATACCTATCTCATATATTGAAGGCTGAAATCCTATTTGTATGTACCATATGAGTGTACCAGCTTATATAATGTTGAAATACTTCTGCTTCCACTGGTAGTTCGGCATTGCCTTGAGCCCCTATGTCATACTCCAAACTCCCTCCTGAAACACCAACTAAAGGTCCACTAGACCTTTAGTCCTGGTCCAGTAGAGGCCCTCCAGGACACTTGTGGTCAGTTATCACTCTGATTAGGGGATGCTTGTGCCATATCGCCCCTGATAATACCCTTTGAATCACACCATGAACCTCCTCTGCTCTAAAATAGAACACTGTGTTCTGACTCCTAGGCCAGATCCTTGGTCTTCACACTCCTTCACAGTGCTTCTCAATGCAAGACCAGGGAGTTTGGCCTTTATCCCATAGATTTTATGGTATTGACCAAAGTTCTAAAACTCAATATCAACAGGACCTTTGGAAAGTGGGCTTGGGGTAAGCTGCTAAATGACAATTACCATATAGCCATGGTATAACACAGGCAATAGGGAATAGCAGGAATGTGTAAGCAGAAGAGCCATGCCACTATTTAGCTCAAATCAAGCAATACCCCACCCCAGGACCTTTGTACTTGCTGTACCCTCTGCATGGAATACACTTCCTCTGAAATGCTGTCCAGTAGAACTTTCTGCAATGGTGGAAATGTTCTGTATCTGCTTTGTAGCCACTACTCATATGTGGCTTTTGAGCACTTGAAATGTGACTAATGTGCCTGAAAAACTGAATTTTAAATTTTATTTAATTTTAATTAATATAAATTGAGAGAGCCACTTATGGCTTTGGGCTACTCTATTAGAAAGCATAGTTCTAGAATTCAGTGTTACCATTCCTCTACTCCTTAAGCTTTTTTTAACTGAAATGTCTCCATTTCAGTGAGGCCATCCATGACCATGTGATTTTAAATTGTAGCCCTTCCCATCTGCCCCTTTCCTGCTCTCTTTCCTAGCCCTCCAATGTTGCCATCCAACATTCTATGTATTTTACTTATCGATTTTCTCTGTTGTCTGCCTCCCCACAACAAGAATATAAGTCCCACAAGGGCTTGAAAGTCTTTTTCCTTTTGTTCAGTATCTAGAACATATGAGTTGAAGAACTGAATTTTACCACATATAAGGACCCAGTTTTTCAAAAGGAGCTTAATCTGGATTTTTACATAAACTCTCCTGATTTTGCAATGTTGGAAGTTAAAACAAAAAAGCAAATCCTATGTATGCCAACATTGCACAGGTCAAACAAAACCACTGGAGTATCAGAGCTGATTTTTACTTAGGAGAATGACATCATCAAAGTTAAAGTTTATGGAAATACATATGGTAAGAAAACACAAGTTTTATTGGCTATTTGCAGTGAGGGGCAATGGGAGACCAGGAAGATAACTCTGACTTTCACCTAGCTACAAAGGGATGAGGGTTTGAATGAGTGGGATCAGTGGAAAAAGAGAGAGGTTAGATGTCAGAGATTATAAAAGAAAGCTCCTCAGGGCTTGGACACATGTTAGGAGGAGTAGAAAAGTACTTCAGGTGGTGATACAGATTGTATTTTACAAAGATGACCAACACAGCGTCTCCTATCCCTACGATCTTCTGCAGTACAATCTTGACACGCCCCCATGAAGAAAACAGGATTTATTTCTCCATCGCCTTGAACCTGGGCTGGCCCTATGACTACTTTGGCCAGTAGAATCCAGCAGAGTTTAACAGCGCCTGTTCTGTAAGTAGCCCCTAACTGACCTGGTAGCTTTCACTTCCTACTCTTTTGCGACGCTGGCTCTTGGGATGCTCCCACTCAGAGCCCAGCTTCCTGTGAGAAGCCCAAGCCATCTGGAGAGTCTAGATAGATGTGCTCTGGCAACTGAGCTCCCATCCAACAACCAGCATCAATTGACAGCCATTTGTAAGCCATTTGGAACCTCCGGTCTAGCCACGCCTTCACGTGACCCCTGTACTAGCTAACGTCTGACTGCAGCCACGGGGAGAAGCCAAAGCAAGAGCTCCGCAGCTGAGCCCAATCAACCCACCGAACTATGAGACTTAGCAGCAAATTGTTTTAAGCCACTCAGTTGAGAGGTATTTGTTACACAACAATAGATGACCAAAACATATGGCTCAGAAAAGTGTGAAGAACATACTCCCTTATGAATTCAAAAAAATAATAATAAAGGGAGATTTATACTTATATTTGTATGTGTGTGAAGAAACGTGAAGTTTTTTTGCAAGTGGTCAGACTTGGCTACATGAGAAAGGAAAGAAGGGAGGTGTTTTTCAAGCATAATTTTTAATTTTTTTTTAATAGTACCTATTCAAAAAAATTCAATTAAAAAAATGGCTCTGGATTTAGAGAAGTCAGGAAGTAGGGGGAGCTGGTTTTGGGGATTTTCGTTTTACATAGCAGTTAAACTAACTAAACTAGAAGGCACCCCAGTGAAAATCTGACCAGCAAGAGCAGAGGGTGAGCTGGAGCTCAAGAGAAAAGACTGGAGAGATAACTATGCTGGGGTCCAAATATCTGAGAGTAAAGGATGGAACTGGACTGCAGTGCTCAGAGGACAGAAGGGAGCAGAGACACTCAACCCCTTGCTGCGCTGGGCCCTTGGAGAACACACAGCATGTGTCTTTCCATTTCTACTTGTATGAAATTTGAAGCAGTGACTCACCTTGGTTTTCCCCCTTTAATTTTTGTGATCCCATGTGATTATCAAGAACGCCAAGGAGAGACTTTCCTGGTGGCGCAGTGGTTAAGAATCCGCCTACTAATGCAGGTGACACGGGTTCAAGCCCTGGTCTGGGAAGATCCCACATGCCACGGAGCAACTAAGCCCGTGCGCCACAACTACTGAGGCTGTGCTCTAGAGCCCATGAGCCACAACTACTGAGCCTGTGTGCCACAACTACTGAAACCCGTGCACCTAGAGCCCGTGCTCCAAAACAAGAGAAGCCACTTCAATGAGAAGCCCGTGCACCGCAACGAAGAGTAGACCCCGCTCGCCACAACTAGAGAAAGCCCATGTGCAGCAACGAAGACCCAACACAGCCAATTAATTAATTAATTTTAAGAAAAAGAACGCCAAGGAAAGCATCTGTTAGCTGGGTTTTTTCCCTTGTTTTTCCCCTCCCCGTGTACCTACGTATCTCCCGATAAATGTACACAATGTATGTCATGCTGAAGAGTCTCCTAACACCATAGCTACCAGGACTTTGGTGAGTCCTCCCTGGTGTCCAACCCTTCCCAACATCTCTTGTTTTAATTTTTCCTCTATTTAAGATGTTTTGCATTGCTTTACCAGCTCTCTGAAATGGAAAACCTAAATACAATTTCGCCTCTCTATTCAAGCCTGCCAACACTTTAATATGTAATGATCAAAACAGACTGAATCAGACCTTCCCAAGGACTGAGGGTGAGCAGTGGGAGGTCAGAGGCAGAGTTTGCACTGGAAACCCAATACAGCGCATACCGCCTCTGCTGAGAATACCACGTATAACTGTGTATTGGATACTAATATTATTTTTGTTTTCTTATGGAATGAATATGCAGGCAAGAGAAATGTAGCAAAATAATGAAACATGTTTCAAACCTAAAAATGTTAAGCCTTACTCATTTTAGTGTTCGAGCATCATAAATAGAACTATCAGCCATCAGATGGTTCATGACAAACCTGTGTGATACTGTGCTACTGTTTGTGTAGTGCATCACACACTATGCGCCATGCAAATATTGCCCTCAGGGATGGTACATTTTTTCTTACACTGTTAGCATTGGTGGCTCCAGCCAGAGACTGGCTGATAAGGGTGGATGCTCCTCCTTATAAGTTTGTCCTCTATTCCTTACACTCATAATCTTGAAACAAAATCCTTCTATTCATGCCTTTTTATATGCCATTTACTGTTATCATCCTGGAAATTTCTTTTTTTAAGTCAGGTGTGCAAGTTTACCAGGCCCTTGGGTATTTAGGACACTGGTGCAAAAAAATACCCAAGAAGACAGAGCAAGAAGGCAATAAGAGAAATAACTTGACCAACAGACAGCAAGAAAGCCAGGCCAGTCTTGTCCCATCCTCCCTACTCTGCTATGGAAATCTACTCATCCTTTCACAGATCAAACAATATCTCCTCCCAGAAGCCTTCTCTGCTCTGCCCATTGGGATTAATCCTTCCTCAGGTAAACCCCAGAGTATACCTACTACTGTGAATCTACTTTCACGGCCTCTCTTATCACAGTTAGTCTTGTATTTGAATTAAATGTTTGCATGTAAGACCTAGATGAGGTTATAAAACCCTGGAGGGCAGAGATGTTTCATTTTTGTATTCCCCTCTAGTGTCTATTGCAGTGCCTAGCACACTGTAGATGCTAAGTTAAAAAATGCCTGCATGAATGAATGCTGGATGAACAAATGAATGAACAAAGCTGTGATTAGCCAAACACTGTCATCCTAGGTTGAGGAAAGCAAGCCAGAGGTCTTAGCAGATGCAGAGTCTCAAAGGTCACAGGAAAATACATTATCCCAAGGGTGATGGGAGGCTATAAATGGACTCCAGATGGTGGCATGTTCAGATCAGCAGGGAAGGAAGATGATTTTAGCATCAGTATGTAGAGTGCTTTAAAATAGGGAGACGTTGAAAGCTGGGCAGCCAGCAAAGCAGGTTACAGAATCCCAGGCATGAAGTATTAACATGGTAATCTATAAAATCGGGTTAATGGAAACTTCTGTGTTTTCCTTATAATACTTGCATCCATGCATTCTGTGAAGAGTTTCTGTGCTAATTAAATGAGGTGACGCTTGTAAAGCTGTTTGCAAACCTTAGAGCGCTGCACCTAGAGCACTGCCGTCCCGTAGGGGTGAAAGGGAAGGGAGATGAAATGATGCCTTGGAGAAAGCAGAGCCTGCACCAGGACGGCAGAAGGGAGTGGGAAAGCAAACAGGGTATCAAAGGTCATATCCAACCAGAAGACAGAGACCTTTGACAGTATGTTTCTTCCTGTTTGTGAATTTGAAACATCTGTAGCATTGACGCAAGCTAAGTACAGAGTAAGCAGTGAGAAAAGCTGCCTTAGAGCATCCTGGCAACATTGTATGAGTTCAAATTGGTACTCAAAGATCTTGGTGAGAAGATATAGATGTGGGGCTAGAGAACACTCAGAGCAGGAATGTCTCCTAAGTTCTTAAATATAAAGAAGCTCTTTAGCTTAAAGAAGATGACAGCACTCAAGGGACAACAAGGTCATTGTTTTCATATACCTTGAATACACAGAAGAGAAATTGGACTCATTCTATACAGAGTTAAGACTGAAGATGGAAACCACGAGTAAAATTTCTTCTCAACATAATAAAGGCTTTTCTATCCACTTAAAGTCCATTTTGAACCTAATATAGTCCTTACCCTTGCAAAATAGGGGGCTTACACCAGGCTTCATGGAATTTTGTGTTATCAGAGGCATGATTGGATTCAGTGACCTGTAAGCTTCCATCCAACCCAAACATTCACTTTTTTTACTGGCCCTAGTGAATACTGAAGTGGTTACGTAAGGCAGCAATTCCCAAAGTGTGGTCTGGGGACCTCTGGGGGTCCTCAACACCCTCGCAGGGGTTCCATACGGTAGAAACTATTTTCTTAATAATGCTAAAATATTATTTGTCTTTTTTGTTCTCATTTTCTCATGAGGATACACTGGTGTTTTCCAGAGGCTACGGACATGTGATATTGCAACAAACGGAATGCAGGAACAGATAAGGCACTCCAGCAGCTCCTTCGAAGCCAAACATCAAGGAAATTAACAAAAATATAAACGATGCCATTCTTTTCACTAACTTTGTTTTGTTTTGGAGAAGTTATTTTTCATAAAACATATTTCTACTAACATATAATCAGTTTATTATTAAATGAATTAATAAATATTTTAAAATTTTTGCTCTTTTCAATTTTAATACAGTAAGTATCCATAAACATGACCCACAGAAAACAAAAGCTCAATAATTTAAAAGTGTAAAGGGGTCCCAAGACCAAGGAACTTGAGGACGGTTATTACAGGGCATGGTTAGACAAATATTTATCTCTGATAGTAAGAAAGGACGGAGATGTGAACAGGCTAAAAAAGCTTTCTGCCTTGCCCACTTCCCAGCTACCTTTGCTGAAGTAATACCACTTTCATCCTGACACGGAACTAGTGATTTCCACAAAGGTGGCTACTAGAGGGACCTGGGTGGTAGAATGGGGAGACCCGTGCTTTGCAACCAGATGGGCCTGAGTTTAAACCCAGATTTTTCCACCTTCTAGTTACATGGCCTTAAATTACTTGACTTCTCTGAGCCTCCATGATATGTTCTGTGTAATACTAATACTACCAGGTTGCTGAGAAGATTAGACAGGGTCTACATGCAGACTCTAACCCAATGAGGTACCTCTTAAATCACAGCTATGTGGCTGGAGCTGCTGTTGATCAATCCCAGGTGAGGTCCAAGGAAGCCGCGTGACCTGGTGAACAAACAATGGTCTAGATACGATCTTCACCAACTTTTCCCACGTAATCCCCTCTCTAGGCAAACCCCAAATCTTTACACAGGTTATTCCCGAAGCACCTTCTTTACTGCCAACACCCGAAACATAACTTCCTCATCCTTTCTACTCTGAATACAGCTATGGGGGAATAAAACAAACACTGAAAGTGCAACCAGAAAACCTAGGTCACGTCCCACGTTTCTTGATTTATTAGCTCTGCGACCTTCACCAAGCACTTCACCTCTTTGAGCCTGTTTCGTCATCTGTAAAACAGGGGATAATAAAACCTAGTCTGTGGGATGGTAATAAAGGCTAAAGTAAATAATGCCTATGAAAACACCTAGCAAACAGTGAAATATATATGTGGTGTCGTCATTAATAAATCCTGTCTATTCTATGTTCAAAACTGGTCTAACCTAAAAAATTCCATAGTGAATACTTAATCAAAATTATCTCCCCACAAACACACACATACACACATGCAAGTACACGGTGATTGGATAGTAACATGAAATTTTGCACACATTTTTACAAGCACACAAACTTTGTGAATGTGTTCTAGGCAATCCCCCCAATTTGTTTTTCTAATCTAAAGCTTTGTATCAAGGCCGGATAGAGAGAAACACTTGACGTATCAATCTTTATTTCTAAATAAACCTACTTAAAAGAGGTAATGTTGATAAGAGCAGCAATGAAGAACTTTCTTAGGAAATTAAAATGTGACACTCATCTGATTCTCTCCCTCCGACCTGGTCCCTTAGGAGGGAAAAGAGGGCTTGAGGAAGAAATGCTTCACAACTGCTATTAGCAGAGCTGCTCACTAAACCTTTTATCTGCAGGTGCTCTTTTAGGTCTATTGATTTAGAACTAGGAAAAGCTGTTAGTCATAAAGTTTCTGATTATGCCTGATGAAATGTCAAAACCTGCATTGTCAAGGCTGAGAGAATCTGACTCTGTTCTCCAGTCGATTCAGGATGAGCCAGTTTTGGTCGTGGTCCACTGGGTTATGTGCATATGTGTTCTCCCTGGCTCCTCTTTGGCTGTAAGCTTTCTGAGGACTAATGCCATTCCTTCCAAATACTGTGTGAATTCCCCATCACTTACAGAGTTGTTCTCTGCAATGATGGGCATTACACGGAACTGTAGTTTTATGATTTCAGATCAAAACTGATGTCGTTTCACTTTTCAAATATGTAGATTTGAAACATGTTCTCAGATACCATTCACAATAGTAACAACAGAATTTCATATTTATTTACAAGGGAGACTCAGAGGATCAACAGGCGTTAATATTTGTAAAGTCTTAATAGTTTTTCTCAAGTTGTACGGACAAGATGCTTTTTAGATCTCTATTTAGGGTGTAGACATTAGAAGAGAAGAAGAAATGTAGTCAAGAGTCCATGAAATCATAGGGAAGACTTGGAAGCATTGTGGAAAGGTGAACGGGCTATGTCTTTGGTCTCAGTTCCATCATTTGCAAAATGAGGAAAATCATAGGACCTGCCTCATTAGATTATTGTGGGGAATACATGAGATATTAAGTGTAAAGTACCTAGAACAATGCAGGCACAGTCAGGAGTGCAGGTGTGTTAGAAAGTATCTTTATTACTCTCTTCAATCTGGGCTACATAGATTTTAGAAGGTCTGGGAACTTCCTGAAATCATATGAAGAATGCCTGTGTACTTTTCTGATGAAAGAGACATAGGCTTCATCATATTTTCCAAGTAGGTAATCTAATAACAAAAACTCCTAAGACCCATGACGCCTGGGCTGAGCCTAACTCCCTAAATGTGAGCGTGTACAGACCAGAAATGAAGACAGATGTAAGCTGCCCCATTTACATTTGCAGCATTCATTATGAATTCCACTACCATTTAAAGGGTTGCTCCTTCTTCCGTGGACCCCTATCTAGTACAAGTGGATCACCCTCCGGCACCCTACCACCACCACTACAAGGTATAAGCCTGAAAATGAACATAAGTTAACACTCCACGCTGGTGTTTGTCAGGTGGACCAGTATCTGCTGGCAAAGAAGTTTTTGGAGGGATTGAGGGCAGTCTGGGAAAGGGCAAAACAAGTGGAAATCTGACAATCCTGTTGATGCTCAAATCCTACAGATACCCCCAAAGAAGAAGAGCCAATCATCACAAGATCAGATGTGACAGGGAAGATGCTAGAGGAGAAGACAGTAAAGAAGGCATTTACAGGAGGCTACTTTGCTTTCTGTTTCAATTTTGCATTTGTCTTTCTAAGGCAGCACAGATCCTCCATAAGAAGAAAAAGACAGATGGGATGACAGAATTTTGTGGCTGTTTTCTGGAGCATCTACTAGAGAATTTAAGACTCTTCAGAGTTACTGTTGGATACGTATTTAGAATAATTTTCTGCCATGACAACAGGTAATCCTCATAAAATTTCAGCCTCTAACAATAGGGCAGAAATGTTGCATCTCTAGTGTTTCTGCCTTTCAGTTTGCAATATTAATAACCTTGAATAGCTACTCAGTATTCGAAATAATTGAAGCTGCCTTGCTTGAAATCTACTTTACTGTTGTTGGTGACAAAAATGATTAATTCATTTCTTCTCTCTGGACAATTTGGACAACTTCCTGAAATGGGCCTTATTGCTTGAAGATCACACCCTTTTGGTTCACATCACATATCTCTGGAATCCAACTAGAGGTGATGCTGATTTCGTTCTAAGAAGCGTATGAACATTTGATGTTCTTTTTTCTTTCTGGCTTAATTATAGATCGCGCCCAGGAATCAGACAACCAATATTTATAGAACATCAATCCTGCGCTCAGCACCGTCTGAGCTACAGATGTGGATGACAGCCTTCATTCCCTCAGGAGGTCAGAAAATAGTTGGGAGAGTTAAAACAATCACATTTGAAAAAAGAGAAAACTATTCAATAGTCACTAAGCCCTACTGTGTTCTGAGATGGAAAGATGAATAATTGGGGGTTCTTGCCTTCTGTAGTAGGGGAGCCCTTATTAAGAACTTTTTTGGGGGGAAGAGCTTATAAGACTTGCAGAACTTCAAAGGAAGAGGAGATCAGTGAGAACTGGCAGAGTTAAGGAAGACATCATGGCTCAGGGACATGTTGAAGGATGAGAAGGATTTAGACAGTCAAGCAGCGGGAAGAAAGAAAATCATGGAAGTTGAAATGACCAGCTCTGCATGATGCCCAATGCCAGGGGGCTATACACAAGCTGCACACCCATACCCACTGGCCCTGGAAATGATCATGGCTTGTTCCCGGTAACAGGAAAAAGCAAAACGTCTTGAGTAATAGAAAATGAGAGCACGCTGGGCTGTTAGGGACAGGCTAGAATGTGGAGGGCCTCGAAAGTCAGGCGGAGTACATTGGAAGGTGTGTGGTAATCCATAGGGAGGACAGTATGTTTCTTAGCTGGGGACGGACATGGTGGAAGCATGCGTGGGGATAATTAGCCAAGAAACAGGAGGCAGAGTTGCCTAGAATATCTGGAATTAAGACCAAGGAGGCAGACTTGGAGGTATCACAGGGACACCCAGTTGAGGTGATGACAACTGAGGCTACTAAGTAGTCTAAGCAGGAGTGGAGCGGAAAGGAAGAGTTGAACATATTGAAGCAAAACCCAACAAGATGATGATGTGGGGAATGGAAGATGAAAGGGGATTCAGGCAGGGGTGAGAGCTGCTTTTGATGACCTGCCCCAAACAGTTTGGGTGCTCAATGCCTTTGTCTAGGATAATGAAACAATGTGGAATCTTCAGTCCAATAAACTCACTTGCCATTACTAAAACAAAAGAAACACAGAAAATATTTTTAAATTTTAGGAAAAATTCTGGGAAACCAAACAAGGGATTTTGTGCTTCGCAGTTCAATGCTAACTCCGTTTGCATCAGGGCCAAACTAATACCCCAACAGGTTGCTAGGAGAAATTTTCTTGCAAAACATGTTTAAACTAAAGACAGGATTAAGGTCCTCATAATTTACAGAATGGCCTACTTCAAAGGAAGTCCATTTAGAGGTAATGGGTGGATTTATAGGAGTTTGTAGATTTACCCAGAGCCTATTTGAAAACTTCCCTCCATATGATACTTCAATCAATTCACAGGGGAGGCTTTTCTAAATAATTAGATGGAAAATAATAGAGTACCACACACTTTTATTCTTTCCTTTTTACCAGTAAATGAGCAGAAGGTAAATAAGTTGGCTGAGATGCGTGGAGTGAGTCAGCCACAGCTCTTTAAAACAGTGGTTCTGGCCTTTAGCCCTGAGCTGAAGACCATGTGGCAATGAAGGTGATTAAACGCTACAGTGGTGGACCCCTGAACGTTTCATATAAATCCTTTAAGCCAGCAATACTCCTTAGGATTAATGCACTAATAGAAAAAGATTCACAAAAGATGCAACAGAGAAATAGCTTCTGTGACAGAACCTTTCCTATTGGGGCAAAGATAAGTGATCCTGCTGGCAAAACAGCTGCAGAGCTTACACACATGGTCAGGTGAGGCCTTGTTAACGAGCTCATCTAGAGCCTTGTCCCAGAACCATCCTCGTTCCAGAACTGCAGGTCTTGCTGTAAATAGTTTTCAGAGGGTTAAGGGAGCCTGGAAGGCTGAAAGTTACTTAGTGTGGAGTGTCCTTAGCATTGTTCTGAGTAAGAACTGAGAAGACCTCAACCTCTGACTGCACTCCATCAGCCTGAGAGTAACGCAGGCTTAGGGTCAGTGGTCCTTAGCAGAAGCTTTACTGCACACACAGGGCAGCTTGCACTGTTCCTAAGAAGTCTGTTTCTCTCACAGTCTCTTGGACTCCTATTCAGAAGCAAACGCCCCTACCACACCCCCATGGACAAAGAAAACTTCACAGCAGTTGTTACAGCAGCCCCATAAGGAAATATGTGGCTCAGGCACAAGACAAGTTATTAAAATCATTCTACACTGATGCAAACACACCTACCCAACATGGAGATGTGATGCAAGAGCACAGGCTAATCAAATGCAATAAGCACTGAAAGGATTGGGCTTTTGTGTTTATGGAAAAAAAAAATGCAGAGTGGTTAATTTGAAGCAAAACCTTTTCCACAGGCAGGACTGTAGAGCACCCCTCCCTGCAAAGAGAGGCTCCAGGGTTCACCAGCTGATGGACCACTTACCACGGAAAGAATGCAATGCAGCGTGCCATACTGTTAAATTAGAAACCGTAGCAGCATCTTTAAATATGGACGTTTCATATGCACACACAGGTAGCCAGAAAGCAGGTTGCCCTAGTTCTGGTCCCCCCAGAATCACACCCTGAAATAAGAGCTCTAGAGCAAGTAGTTTGCTTGGGAGATGCTCCCAGGATCAGCAATGGAAGGATGGAGAACTTCAACAGGGATAGGAAGGAAGCCAAGAAAAGGTGCATTATCAAGAAAGATTAATACTTGATATTTTAATCTGGAGCTTAATACTGCTGCAGAACTCTGGAAGCCAATGTGGAGTTATAAGAGTTACCCTGTTTGAGTGTGAGGGAGTTGGGGTAGTTATACTCCAGTTACCATGGGTCACTGGGCATCAATTCTCCAGGACTTCCATTCTACACTGAGCACTGACAGGGTAGGTTTCAGGAATCAGGAAAAAACCTCCACACACACTGATGTGATGCTGGCAGCTTAACATCTGGCTGGCGTGTGCTACAGCGATGAGACCCAAGGGGACATGGGCAGGACATGGACAGGATCTGCCATACACACCTTCCTCAGAAAATCCCCCGAACACTAGGCCAGGAGAGAGAGTTTTTAGGCAAACATGCTCTTTCTCCTGAAGTGCATTTTTCTCCCACTTACTTTAGGCAGATGCCCATTTCCTATTTTCTGGAGTTACGTGACTGAAAAGAGGCAAAGGTCCAAGGGAAGAAGCATGTATTAGTTTGCCAGGGCTGCCATAACAAAGTATCACAGACTGGGTAGTGTGCACAACAGCAGGGGTCCCCAACCGCTGGGCCACTACCAGTTCACGGCCTGTTAGGAACTGGGCCACACAGCAGGAGGTGAGCGATGACGCTTCATCTGCCTCTCCCCACCGCTCGCATTACGCCCGAACCCTCCCGCCCCACCTCCGTGGAAAAAGTGTCTTCCACGAAACCCGTCCCTGGTGCCAAAAAGGTTGGGGACCACTGCACAACAGAAATTCATTTTCTCACAGTTCTGGAGGCGGGAAGTCCAAGATCAAGGTGTCAGCAAGTTAGGTTCCTCCTGAGGCCTCTCTCCTTGGCTCTTAGATAGCCATTTCCTTCCTGTGTCTTCAGATGGCCCTTTCTCTCTTCATGCCCATCCCTGCTGTCTCTTCGCGTCTCCAAACTCCCTGTTCTTATAAGAACAGTCAGAATGAATTAGGACCCGCCCATATGACCTTGTTTAACCTTAATTACCATTTTAAAGGCCCTATCTTTAAACACAATCACACTCTGAAGTACTGGAGGTTAGGGCCTCAACACATGAATTTTGAGGAGGGGGATGGAAATTCAGCCCACGACAGACAGTAATTAGCACATTCATCATTTAGATTTGTAAAATTTCTGTTAAGAAGGAAAGTAGTAGTTACCAGGTTCAAGCAAACAATTACAGTCGACAAGAAACGAATATGTGGAACCCTAACTGTTGTCTCAATTTGGAAGAGACCTTCCATGAGTTCCTCAGGATCTCAGCCCATGATGTGAGGACCCCCTGCAATGAGACCCCATATGCTGCTTAGTAAATCCTAGCTCCACTGTATTAAATGCTGAGTGCAATCTGTGAAAGCTACGACGAGAACTGACCTCTCCTGAGTGCCGTCTATGCATCAGGCGCTGTGCTAAGCAATCTACAGCAATTAAGTGATTCTTGCAGGTCTGGTAATTACTCACATTTAACAGAGGAGAAAACAGGTTTAAAGAGGCAAATTAACTATGTTTAGTACTTTATTAAAGCAACTGAACCTGTCTCTTAATTAATAAGAATACAAAGACAAGCCTCCCTGTACTGCAATTTTTAGAGCGACTGTAGTAAATATTTGAAAGGTAAACCTATTAAACACTGAGATTGGGCTTGGGCGAAGATGGGAAGAGTAGGGTAATTAGTGAGACTTTGGACTTGTCCCAAGAGGCTGACTATGTAATTGGGAGAAAGGAGAAATGTACCAGGTAAAAGGGAGATAGAACACAACCGAGTGCAGTACAAAGCCTCACGAGAACTCAGGCCAAGAAGACACTGATCCCAGCAGAGAGGACGCAGGAGAGCTCGAAGGTGCAGTTGGCACTCAAGCTGAATAAACTGCAGTGTGGGACACGGAAGTGGGCATGTTCACCTCATCTTTCTCCGTTCTTCAACAGCATGCGCTCATAAAGTTGAGCAGAGAATTCGAGCCCAGCAGCCAGGAGCACTTCCATACAAAAGGTCAATATCTGAGAGCAAATCCTTTGCAACGGGGACACTGTGCGCGGAGTCAGTGCAGTGGAGGAAGGAGATGGCTACGTGTGGGCTCCGCACGAGCTGCGGGTGTAGGCTGTTGGCATGGAGGGTGCCTTTATAAAATTAGGTGCCGGCATTCAAAAACTGGGAGATTTCTTACTGAACTCCAGCTTTCTTGGCCGCTCTGGACAAATCAAAAGACCTGGCACCCTGGCCCACACGCCTGCCTGAGGTGAGTGGAAGCTCCTCCCTGGCTAGACGATGCTCTCTCCATTTGTTCGAGCCCCTTCGCTCCCTGTTGTCTTGCAGCGGCTGACCTCACTTCTTTAAGTTAGTTGCCTGCCAGGACCCTGGAGCAGCTGGGATGTTGTCACTTGGCTGAGTCTCACAGTGAGTCAGAGGACTGAAAAACTCTGGACTTTAATCTTGTCTCTACTATTTTACTACCTGTTACCTCAGTTTCCTCATCTGTTAAGTGGGCATAATAGTGCACTCAAATCTATAGCAACCACTTAATGTGTGTAATTTGCTTAGCATAGCATCCGACCCATAGAAAGCTTTAAATAGAGGTCAGCTCTTATTTGTTACTGTTCTAGGGTTTTGTCAGTGTGGGCATTTGTCTTTGGATAATTACCTCCCTTAGAGAAAAATGCCAATGGAGCCAAGGTCTTCCATTTGGGCCATACGGAGGGCAGTTAGTTTTGCATTATTCCAAAAGCATTTCTGCAACCCCGGCTCAGCCTGGCCATCTTACACGCATGTCATTGATCCAAAAAGGCACCAGGAAGATAGTCTAGAAAAGCACTCCACTGACAAAGGGGTTGGTGGCATCTCTTTTGTAGATGAGGTACAAACACTTCTCTTAAAAACAACAACAAAAAAAACCCACCTCCAATCTCGATTGTACTAAGGATTTACGCTAAATCCAAACAAACAAAACTCTATTCTGTCTTAAGAGTTTAGGTGGTAGAAATAAAAATGTCCCTTCATGGTAACACTTTAGACAAGATTAAGGGTAGGAAAAGGGTATTAATACATTTACATACATGAATTATATACATATTCATAATTATTCCTCAGCTAATAATAACCTGAGTTAACATTCCCTGAACAGACAGGGACTGATTGCAGAAGAGGAGGCATATGGTAAGGTGTGGGCTGCCGGATTAATCCAGGAGGCATTTTTAGTTTGTACTGAGTAAATCCTACACAGGCTGATGGAGACTCGTCTCCCTTGAGAAACTGCATAACCACAAAGTGGCAAGACTCAGGGACGGTACCTCTTCTATTCCTTTCCCTGCTATAGCATAGAGGCTGGAAACAGGGGCCAGACTCCCCGGTTTCAAATTCCATGCCTGAGCAAGTTACAATTTGTCCAACCTCAGTTTCCCCATGTGAAAGAGGTATTCAATGAATTCCTCCTACCTAGAGTTGTTGTGAGGATAAAATACACAGAAAGTGCTTAGCACAGTGTCTGACATACAGTAAACACTCAATAAAATTAGGCATTTATATTACTGTTATTAATTAAAGGTCAGTCTCTCTTTTTTAAAAAAATTGAAGAATAAATGATTTACAGTGTTGTGTTAGTTTCAGGTGTACAGCAAAGTGACCCAGTTTTACATACACACATATATATATATTCTTTTTCAGATTCTTTTCCTTTATAGGTTATTACAAGATATTGAGTATAATTCCCTGTGCTCTATAGTAGGTCCTTGTTGGTTATCTATTTTATATATAGTAGTGTGTATATGTTCATCCCAAACTCCTAATTTATCCCTCCTCCCGCCCTTTCCCTTTTGGTAACCACAGGTTTGTTCTCTATGTCAAAGGTCAATCTCTTGACCCTTTAAACAAAATGCCCAGAATGCTCACCAGGAGTAGAAAGAATATTGTGTCTCTCTGGTCCCTCTTGAGTTCCCTGTCACCTTCATGCCTGGAAAGGAGAAGGCACACTTGTTTTCCCTCCTCCAGAGAAATGCAGATTTGTGAAGGTGAAGAGGATATGTAGGTGGTTGGCCTGGAGGGTTCAGCCATAGAAGCACTGCAAAAAAGAAGACAGAGGTGCAGAGCTGAGAAAATAAGAGCAACGTCTGATCTGGGCAGAGAGTGGGACAAGACAGAGGACACTCAGCAGGTATAACTTAGTCTTTCCCTTTATCCCAACACAACACCAAAAATGTAAATGTAATTGTTACTGGGCACCCAAGGCTTCCTGTGGGTGGCCTAAGATGAACATTTCTGGCATCGTTTTGAATAGAGGTACCATTTACTTTTAGGGAAGCGTGAAGTCGAATTCATATTTCTGAATCTCATCTAAGAGTGAAATTTCAAATCAGGTACAGTTAACCATACTGAGGGCAACTTCTCAGCAAAATTAACAAAATGCACTTCCTTTATGAACAAGTTTCAGTATTTCAATATTCTGGATTTATAACCAGACATGGGAATAACAGGTCCATGGGGTCTTTGACTATTAATTTTTCCCCCCTAGGTCTGCTTGGAGAACTCCTTCCCTGTCATAGTCAGGATGTACAGACCCTGGAGTGAAATCCTGACGGACCCCATCAGAAGAGCACACTTAGCTAATGATTCTTCTCACCTCTCTCTTGACTTGTAGATTCCTGAGAAATTCTGTGGGTGAATTTTATGACTGACACTAATTTATACAGGGTTTAAAAGGGTCCTTTTTTTGCCTAACAGCCTCTCCTCAGGAGAGTAAAGCATTGGAGCTGTAGCAAGAAAGTATAGACTCAAGTCAAATGCAGGGAAGGGGTGCCTGGCGAAATCTAATTGGGAACAAACGGATCATTGTGGATAAACACACTGTTACAGGACTGAATTAAGATCTGCCACATCAGGGGGTACAGGCTGTCCTTCCAGTGCCAGAGGGAGTCTTCCCTCTTCTGGGAAACAGCCAGGGACTCAGTAATGAGAGAGAGGCTGAGATGCTTGCCAGACAAACAAGACGGGGGAGGGGGACAGGTGCCTTGAGAGATGATAATTAGCAACCAGAAGCCAGGGGACCAGGGTGGAGGTGAAAGGCAGTCCAGCTACTTGATTTTGTTTACCTTTTCCTGCTGACATCTGAAAAGCATCACACTGACGACCATCGTGCTTGAATCTATAGTGTTGATTGGCCTATTCGTGTAGAAATGATCATTTTGAAGACTTTATGCTTTTGTCTTACGTTCCCTTAATGTGAGCCGCAGGCATGGGTTTAGCTATTGCCCAGACAGCCTCCTACCTAGCGTGGAGGTCCCTGGAGGGAATGCCCCTAAGACTTAAGCCAAGTTGTCTGAGAAATGTGGAGAGGGAGCCCTTGACACTGTTCCACTGGGAGACACGGAATGTAAATTCCTGCCACTTGCTGCAAACTCCAAAAAGCTCTTGAGCATTTGCATTTGCTTATGAAACATGCTCTTGACTTGATCAAATGAAAAGTGATGTGAACCCTGCCCCCGGGTTATTTATCCCAGCAGCAAATGCTCAGCGTGTCTCAGATTCTATTATCACGGAAGCCCCTGTGGACCTCGGGTTCTTTTTCTCTGAATTTAAATGAGGCTGGTGCCTTTGCATCTGTCTTCATAGGTCATATTTTTGAATGACAGAATCATCTTAGAGGCTCTGCTCTGGGCCATGCATAAGGGATGGTGGGCCACACCAATTAAGGAGGCCCAGCTCCCATGCCAGGGGTCAGCCAACCAGAGCCCATGGGCCACATGCAGCCTGCCTCTTGTTGTTTAAATAAAGTTTTACTAGAAAACAGCCCTGCATTTTCTGATGGATCGTCTATGACTGCTTTCAAGCTACAGCAACCAAGTCCAGTAGTTGGAAGACTGGCCTGTATGGTCTACAATATTCTCTAGATGGTCCTCTATGGAAAAAGTTTGCTGACCCCTGCCCTGTGGCATGGCCCCTTCTGCAGACGTCACTGGAACGCCTGGCAAAGGGCAGGATGGAGGAGGAAGCATGACCTAAGTAGGTTCCTTTTCCCCTCCCTGTGCCCATGGACCCCCCACTTCTTCTATCACTCCTTACTCTTACCATAGGAATCCTTGACCTTCGGGTTCACAGAGGTGAGTGAATTACACTCTTCAATCCACAGCCCAGCAGTCTGGGTCCATACGAGGCCTTTGCTTGCTGACTTGACTTTATTTCATTTAACCCCTTTATCCCCAGCCCCCCCACAAACCCCCCTCACTCTTCCTTCCCATACGCATGTCACTCTGAAGTGTCTGATATGCAGGGACCCTTATAAAAGGTGTAATGTTGTTGGTTGTGTGTTTGTGTGGTTTTTTGTTTTGTTTTGTTTTTTTGCAGTACGTGGGCCTCTCACTGTTGTGGCCTCTCCCGTTGTGGAGCGCAGGCTCCGGACGCACAGGCTCAGCGGCCATGGCTCATGGGCCCAGCCGCTCCGCGGCATGTGGAATCTTCCTGGACCGGGACACAAACCTGTGTCCCCTGCATCGGCAGGTGGACTCTCAACCACTGGGCCACCAGGGAAGCCCTGTGTTTGTGTTTTTAATGTACATAAGTGATACTCTGTTACAAATCTCATTTCATTTTTTTTCACTAACCATTTTCATCCAACACCATGTCGTTGACATCTATGCTTTTCGTGTACATCTAGTTCACTGTTTCTGATTATACCCCAAAAAGTTTTAGGGGAAAAGACAGATTTTTTCTCAAGAAGTGGGAACTCTGGTGTATGAGTTCTTCGTAACATTTGTGACATAGTAGCTCCCCAGAGAAGAATTTTCTGAAAAGAACTTGCCATACATAAGACACAATAGAGTTTACATTAATCAAGAGGGCTGCTGAATTCTTTAGCATCCCTAGTGTCAAACTTACTTCTGAGGCCCTAATTCTGATAGGCATTCAGCATACTCTGTACTAACCGAACCCCGCCCCCCCCCCCCCCCCCCCGCCCAGTATATCCCTACAAGCTCATTTGTGGCCAGCCATTCCCAACCATATACTGTCTATATTGGGTGCTGAGTGAAAACCAAGGTTTTGGGTTTCTCAGAAGATAGAAACTCATGTAGGCCTACCTCTAAAGGGGCAAGAAAGAGCCAGAACAGTGTTAGTTCCCAACAGCTGCTGGATCACCTCCGCTACACCCCAACTGTGAGAAAAACCCAGCGGGACCGTAGTTCCCTCTTGCATTCCCTTATCATATGCTCGGTTAGGAGGGTATGTTTGGTTTGGAAGCCTTCCCAACCCTTAGGCTTCCCAACTTCTCAGGAGTTGGAGGGTGGGCTGAGCAGAGAATTCTGGTCATTTGCCAGATAAATGGTGCTCGAGCCATGATTTTGTGTTAAACTCAAGGGAAGAGTATTCAACTTTGACTAATCCTTATTTCCACAAAATACAGTAAACAGTTTCCTGGCCAAAGCTTTTAATCTCACATGTCATGAGAATTTATACTTTTCATGTTGCTTTTTATATCATTAGAAAAAAAAGAACTGTGTCTTTTGACATTTGATATGTATCTAATACGAGAATAGGCAATAAATGATAGACTAAGGATATGCATGTAAATTTATAGTAATATTTGAATTCTAATAATGTTAATGTTATCAGACTCCTAATAGAGATCCAGAAAGCTTTTGTAGGGTGTTTAATGTACCATTCAAATTACTACCATTTGCTTCCCACCCACCCCCAAATTTTAAGGCAATGCTAATTTATATTTAGGGCAGTATATATTGAGAAGGGGAAGTGGTGAATTGAAAGTGGGGCTGATTTGCTGCACGATGTGACGGAATGATCTTTTTTACTGGCCCAGAGACTTGAGACTCTGTGGAGGATGCTGACAAGGACTGTAGCACAGGGCACAGCTTCAGCATGGGTACAGCTGCCTCCTAAATCGCCCCTATGGAGTCCAGATCAACGCCAATGGGAATTCTGCTAATTAATGAAGAGCTCCTGACAGACCATAATTCATCACTTTTGTACCTAATCAATACCACCTTCAACTCAATTTCCTAAACTTACAATTGGAATGAAGGGCCTGTAGCTCAGCTCATGGCTGATTTTTTATACGAACAATGTCCCACCACCAGAAAGCCCACACACAAAATCAAGCTTGTCAGAATAAAGTAACTCAGGCTAACTCTCTGCCTACCTCTTTATGAATCTGACTTCTACCCACACACATCTCAGCACTGCAGACAGACAAGCAATCTTCCCAACGTGCAATTAACAAAGGTTAAGAGAACCTCGCTGAAATTGAATCTGGGAAGAGCTATACCTCTAGTTTATAGCTAAAGAGGTTGTACGTTCATTACATTGAAGTGCCCATCAGGATTAAAGCAGGAAGTTCCATGACAGGAAAAGTCTAGAATGCATCAATGAGGAAGGCATGAAACATTACAAAATTCACTTAAAAATCTTTTTTAGGATCAATAGTCACAATAGTGAAGATTTTCACACAGGAGACTACTATTTTATTCATCCTAATTAGGTATCTTTAAGAAACAAAAACAAAAAACTTTGAACAAGAGACTGCTTCGATGCCACTGCAGAATCCAAGCACTTGGTAATCACAGCGGCAGTCAGCTACAGACCCTATCTGCCCAGCAGTTGCTCTGCTGAGAAACCTCTCTCCTCTTTCCTGCCTCTGTCCCCAGCACGCATTCCAGAGTCTAGTCTCCTTGAGAGTGCCTTAATGATACATGTTCCGCTATTTGTCATCCTCCCACCCACATTCAAAAGTTGCAAAATGTCAACTGTCATTTTGTTTTTAGAAAACCAAGAAAATTGTAACTTCTCATGTCAGCTTCTCATGTCAGTTACTGAACAGCAACTCTTTTTAGAACTTAGATGATGGGCACAAGGGACAGAATCTGCTGGGTTTTCTTAAGCTGAAAGAGACATAGACTCTATAACTAACTCAAAATAACAATTTTTATTTTAAAAAATGAAACCCTAACTTATGAGTCAGAACTCTCATAAATGCATAAGCTCAATATTTTTTTCACATTTGCTATTTATTTATTCTTGGCTGCATTGGGTCTTCGTTGCTGCGCCTGGGCTTTCTCTAGTTGCAGCAAACGCGGGCTACTCTTTGTTGCAGTACGCGGGCTTATTTTGGTGGCTTCCCTTGTTGCAGAGCACAGACTCTAGGCACGCAGGCTTCAGTAGTTGTGGCACACGGGCTTAGTAGTTGTGGCTCGCGGGCTCTGGAGCACAGGCTCAGTAGTTCTAGTGCACAGGCTTAGTTGCTCCGAGGCATGTGGGATCTTCCTGGGCCAGGGCTTGAACCCGTGTCCCCTGCACTGGCAGGTGGATTCTTAACAACTACACCACCAGGGAAGCCCCACATTTGCTATTTATTTATTTGCTTGTTTATTTATTTTGATGTGGACAAATTTTAAAGTCTTTATTAAATTTGTTACAATGTTGCTTCTGTTTTATGTTTCTGTTTTTTGGCCGTGAGGCATGTGGGATCTTAGCTTCCTGACCAGGGATCAAACACGAACCCCATGCATTAGAAGGCGAAGTCTTAACCACTGGACCGTCAGGGAAGTCCATCACATTTGCTTTTTAAAATGTACTTACTGATTTCATTTATACCTACACTTTAACAAAGCAAATAAGAAGCCACGCTACTTCCCTTACGCTTTCAGATTTTGAGTTGCAGAGTCTCTTAAAATTTTCAAGACTGTGTTATGTTTCAAAAGGACTGGCCTAGATTGGGAGGCAACATGAAAGACAAAACATTTCTGTCTTTGTGCCTCCTGACACTGTTTAGGATATAAGCTATTAAGCTGGTCTATCATCCTCCTTTTCCTCCCCATTCTGGCTTGTTTCCACCCAGAACCCTTTGGGGTTTTTTTTATCATTACCAAGCCCTGTGCAGAAAAACAAAATATATGTCTGAAATTCACGAGCAATGAATGGTTAATATAATGCTTGGAGTGGGGTGGGGGAGGAAAGGTTTCTTTAGCATTGACTGCCATGAAGAAAATACTTCTCTGATTCCGATTTAATCTCAACTCTTAAGGGCTACTAGCCAGTAAGTTCTATCAGGCTCCCAGCTGTCCTATTTGAGGTAGGGCCCAAAGGTCAGAAGAACCCATATTGAGTTTATGACAATATTTCCTCTCAATATTCCTTACTCAGATTATTTACCAGCAGATATGGTAATGGAAAGGCTGTGGTTAGAAACTAGCTCTACCTGAGAATAATATAATGGATTCTACTTTCCTTAGAAATCAACATATTGAATGCTATTAATATCTGAATAGAAAATTACCTTCAAAGTTGCTAGAATATAAGTGTCTAGAGGGCAGAGATTCTTGTTTGCTCAGTAACATATCCCAAGAGACCAGAATAGTGCTTGCACGTTTTAAGTGCTTAATAAATATTTGTTGATCAAATGAATGAAGTCAGAAGGTAAGGTTCAGCTATCTGTGTATTTAGGAGTCTGCGTTTGGGAAGTGGGGATAAGGAAGCAGCTGGAATTAACTGTGAAAAGAGATACCATTGGCTCCTACTAGAGATCACTCTTTTGAGAGGGTTTGCTTTTCAAAAGGGTTAGATTTTCCTTTGAAGTGTAAGTGACTCATAGAAATGCTGGCTGGCAGAAGAGTGGTTACAGAAGCAAAAACAGGAACATCTTAATCTGCATGTCTGAACTTTTCTAATTCTAAAATTCACCTAACAATTGTCTTTTCCTGTGCAAAAACTTTATTTGCAGAAAATAAAGTTAGTGAACACTGTATTTCCAACTTTGAGTTTTTCTTCAAGGACTTTTTTTTTTTTAATTTATTTATGGCTGTGTTGGGTCTTCATTTCTGTGCGAGGGCTTTCTCTAGTTGCGGCAAATGGGGGCCACTCTTCAACGCGGTGCGCGGGCCTCTCACTATCGCGGCCTCTCTTGTTGCGGAGCACAGGCTCCAGACGCGCAGGCTCAGTAGTTGTGGCTCACGGGCCTAGTTGCTCCGCGGCATGTGGGATCTTCCCAGACCAGGGTTTGAACCCGTGTCCCCTGCATTGGCAGGCAGATTCTCAACCACTGCGCCACCAGAGAAGCCCAAGAACTTCTTCTTAAAAACTGTCATTAGCAGCTACAACTTGTATACATGAAAAACTAGCATGGGAAGGCTTGTTTTTTTTGTTTTTCCATGGTGCTTAGCCTAGGTCAGTGTGACACCCAGGTCCCACCACCTAAGCATATCTAAGAACCACTACAGAGCCACCTCTGCATGGTCATGACAAACAGCAGTCCAGAGATGAGGGTCCTGGGACACACCTCCACTTAGCCACTAGCAAACTGTGATCTTTGAAAAGTCAAGTTGTATCTCAATTTCACCACCTGTAAAATGAGCTTAAATCCATCATCCATCTATTTGAATTGAAATAGTCATGATATGAAAGTATTTTTTAAATTATAAGTTAAACAAGAAATATAAGCAAGAAATGCATGGTATGGTTGGACCTATATAGGCACAATACTTTACTCTCATTCCTGCCCTAAAAACAACTGAGGGAAAAGAACATTCTGATCACGTCTGCTGGAAAATTCACGTATATGATCACCTGCCTTTCACACCTCTGATGGAACCCAAAGAGCTGTGGTGTTTGAGAAGGCAGCTTTGGTTCAGTACCGGTCTGTCAATAAATAACTACTCCCCGAGTTAGTTAATCTCTCTCAGGTCCAACTTCTCCACCTGTTACATGGGAATAAAGAACAGAGCTGCTATAAAGTGAGAACAATGTACAAGTGAATTGTAACAGGAATAATAACAACGTATATTTGCATATTAGTTTTCTGCAGCTCTGAGATTCAAACTCAGGTCTTCTCATTTCAGATATAGCCCCCTTTTCTTTATTCCAGAGTTACACTTGTTCTTAAGTAAACTTGATGCTTATCCCATGTATATGGAGAAAATATCTGTGATATTTTGGCATATTAAGTACCATGTGCCTTATTAAAATATCATCCTGAAGACCTCACCCTTGAAACAAGTTGTAATTGAAGAGACAATTTACAGAATTCTTTGTGCACTTGGATCATTAAGCCTCCTTCTCAGGGCAAATTTTGCTTATAGTAACCAGTGTCTGGGCCAATATTATTGGCCAGGTCTCTATAAATAAAACACGAAAATGTAGTTCCTAATTAAAGGTACTGGTCTCCACGATGAAAAGGACCAGACCACCTCCTTGACGAGACGTGGAAAAAAACAGTCTCATCACAGCACTTCTGTTAACTACCCTTCCTTCTCTGCCTCTCTTTTTGGGCTGCCCTAATTCCCTGCAGAAAGTGTCTCCATATTGCCAGCTTCCTGGTTCTTACCTTCTCCTTAGAACGCATCTATATACACAAAGATACTAATTGAAGAAGAAGAAGAGAAAGAGGAGGAAGGAGGAGGAGAAGAAGTTGTTTTTGGTAAGAAGTTAAATAGTGTTGACACTTGAACAGTGCAGTGACTGGGGGTGAAAAGCGGCACCCGCCCCCTGCGCAGGGGAAATCTGAGATAACATCACAGCTGGACGTCTGTGGTTCTGCATCCTCAGATTCAACCAACTACTCATCACTACATGATGAGTACCTATTTATTGAAAACAAGTTCCTCGTATAAGTGGCAGGGGAGGGAAGACTGGGTCGCATATTTTAATCCCATACACTGATGCTAAACTACTCCTTCAAACAAATTTCCATGTCTTCACTTTGGGGTAAAGCTACAAAGTCTACCTATTACTTTTTTTTATTGTGGTAAAATACACCTGTCATGAAATTTACAATTACGGCCATTTTTTTAGATATATAGTAGCATTAAGTACATTCACATTGTTGTGCAACTATCACCACCATGCATCTGCAGAACTTCTTCATCTTCTCAAATGGAAACTCTGTACCTAGTAAACAGTAACTCCCCATTCCCCAATCTTCCCAGTCTCTGGTAACCTATAATCTACTTTCTGACTCTATGAATTGGACTACTCTAGACTTCTCATATAAGTGGAATAATACAATATTTGCATTCTTATGTCTGTCTTATTTCACTTAGCATAATGTCTTCAAGGTTCATCTCTGTTATAACATGTATTAGAATTTCATGTCTTTTTAAGGCTGAATAATATTCCAGTTTATGTATATACCACATTTTGTTTATCCATTCATCCATCCATGGATGTTCAGGTTTTCTCTACATTTTAGCTATGTTGAATAATGCTGCTATGAACATAGGTATACAAATATCTGTTCCAGTCTTTGCTTTCAATTCTTCTGGGTATATACCCAGTAATGGAATTGCCAGATTATATGGTTATTCTATGTCAACTTTTTTTAGGATCTGCCATACTGTTTTCCACAGTGGCTGCAGCATTTTACATTTCTACCAGCAGTGCACAAAGTTTCCAATTTCTCTACATCCTCACCAACAGTTGATATTCTCTGTTTTTTCCAATAATAGCCATCCCAATGTGTATGACATGATATCTCCCAATGGGTGTGATGTGGTATCTCATTGTGGCTTAATTTACATTTCCCTAGGAATGAGTGATATTGACAATACTATTAGTAGTATAGTATTGACAATACTATTCCTTTCTGAATCAACTAAGACTCATTGGCTGGATAGTCGAGGCCGCTTAGCACTGCCTCACATCTTATGTGAGCTGGTACCCTCCCCACTGAGCTTCCCAGTCTCCAATATCCTGCTGGTGTCCCTCTCCTTGCCACCCTTTGGCTCAACCAAGCAGAAGTCAGAGGGTCGGGGGACTTCTGATGTAGTACCATTTGGCGTCCCAGGGTGCAGAGCAGGATGGGGTAACAAGGAGATGATATGTGGAAGGACAAATGGAACTATCTACCATTCTGATATCTTAATGACTACTTTATATCCATCACAAAATCTAGGATGATGATGGGTTCATGGTAGATAATAAATGTTTATAAACTTGAAAAAATTTTTCGCCTGATGTCTTAAGGCAGAAGTCGAGATTAAGTTTGTGAACTACCTACTTTACTTACAGCTTCAAATAGTTAATATGGATAACCCATCCCTGCCATTGTAAACAACTGTTTTGCCTTTCCAGCTGTCACAAGGGTCACACCATCAACTTCTCCTCTCACCATCTGTGCAAAGGGCCAATAAATGGAGAATTGTTGAAGCTGGATGTTGGGGGCATAGTCTCTCTACTTTTGTATATGTTTGTAATTTTCCCTAATAAAAAGTTTATTAAAATAAAGATACCAACAGCTTCCACCAGTCATACGGCCCTCCTCTCACCACAGGGACCTTGGAAATACAGTTTTTCTCCTGACTGCATTATCACTCCCCCAAAAATTTAGGTTCTGGTATTAAGAACAAACGGGAGGCTGAGAGGAACCAAGATGGTGGAGTAGAAGGACGTGCTCTCACTCCCTCTTGCGAGAACACCAGAATCACAACTAGCTGCTGGACAATCATCGATAGGAAGACACTGGAACTCACCAAAAAAGATACCCCACATCCAAAGACAAAGGAGAAGCCACAATGAGACGGTAGGAGGGGCGCAATCACAGTAAAATCAAATCCCGTAACTGCTGGGTGGGTGACTCACAGACTGGAGAACACTTATACCACAGAAGTCCACCCACTGGAGTGAAGGTTCTGAGCCCCACGTCAGGCTTCACAACCTGGGGGTCTGGCAACGGGGGGAGGAATTCCTAGAGAATCAGACTTTGAAGCCTAGTGGGAATTGATTGCAGGACTTTGATAGGACTGGGGAAAATAGAGACTCCACTCTTGGAGGGCACACACAAAGTAGTGTGCGCATCGGGACCCAGGGGAAGGAGCAGCGACCCCATAGGAGACTGAACCAGACCTACCTGCTAGTGTTGGAGGGTCTCCTGCAGAGGCAGGTTGTGGGGGGGGGGGGCGGGCTGTGGCTCACTGTGGGGGCAAGGACACTGGCAGCAAAAGTTCTGGGAAGTACTCCTTGGCATGAGCTCTCCCAGAGTCTGTCATTAGCCCCACCAAAGAGCCAGGGTAGGCTCCAGTGTTGGGTCGCCTCAGGCTAAACAACCAACAGGGAGGGAACCCAGCCCCACCCATCAACAGTCAAGTGGATTAAAGTTTTACTGAGCTCTACCCAACACCAGTCCCTCCCATCAAGCCTCTTAGATAGCCTCATCCACCAGAGGGCAGACAGCAGAAGCAAGAAGAACTACAATCCTGCAGCCTGTGGAACAAAAACTACATCCACAGAAAGAGAGACAAGATGAAAAGGCAGAGGGCTATGTACCAGATGAAGGAACAAGATAAAACCCCAGAAAAACAACTAAATGAAGTGGAGATAGGCAACCTTCCAGAAAAAGAATTCAGAATAATGATAGTGAAGATGATCCAGGACCTCAGAAAAAAAATGGAGGCAAAGATCAAGAAGATGCAAGAAATGTTTAACAAAGACCTAGAAGAATTAAAGAACAAACAAACAGAAGTGAACAATATGATAACTGAAATGAAAACTACACTAGAAGGAATCAATAGCAGAATAACTGAGGCAGAAGAACGGGTAAGTGACCTGGAAGACAGAATGGTGGAATTCACTGCTGTGGAAAAGAATAAAGGAAAAAGAATGAAAAGAAATGAAGACAGCCTAAGAGACCTCTGGGACAACATTAAATACAACAACATTTGCATTATAGGGGTCCCAGAAGGAGAAGAGAGAGAGAAAGGACCAGAGAAAATATTTGAAGAAATTATAGTTGAAAACTTCCCTAACTTGGGAAAGGAAATAGTCACCCAAGTTCAGGAAGCACAGAGAGTCCCATACAGGATAAACCCAAGGAGAAACATGCCAAGACACATAGTAATCAAACTGGCAAAAATTAAAGACAAAGAAAAATTATTGAAACAGCAAGGGAAAAATGAAAAATAACATACAAGGGAACTCCCATAAGGTTAACAGCTGCTTTCTCAGCAGAAACTCTACAAGCCAGAAGGGAGGGGCATGATATACTTAAAGTGATGAAAGGGAAGAACCTACAACCAAGATTACTCTACCCAGCAAGGATCTCATTCAGATTCGATGGAGAAATCAAAAGTTTTACAGACAAGCAAAAGCTAAGAGAATTCAGCACCACCAAAACAGCTCTACAACCAATGCTAAAGGAACTTCTCTATGTGGGAAACACAAGAGAAGAAAATCACCTACAAAAACAAACCCAAAACAATTAAGAAAATGGTCATAGGAACATACATATCGATAATTACCTTAAATGTGAATGGATTAAATGCTCCAACCAAAAGACACAGGCTTGTTGAATAGATACAAAAACAAGACCCATATATATGCTGTCTACAAGAGACCCACTTCAGACCTAGGGACACACACAAACTGAAAGTGAGGGGATGGAAAAAGATATTCCATGCAAATGGAAATCAAAAGAAAGCTGAAGTAGCTATACTCATATCAGATAAAACAGACTTTAAAATAAAGAATGCTACAAGAGACAAGGAAGGACACTACATAATGATCAAGGGATCAATCCAAGAAGAAGATATAACAATTATAAATATATATGAACCCAACATAGGAGCACCTCAATACATAAGGCAACTGCTAACAGCTATAAAAGAGGAAATCGACAGTAATACAATAATAGTAGGGGCCTTTAACACCTCACACCAATGGACAGATCATCCAAAATGAAAATAAATAAGGAAACAGAAGTTTTAAATGACACAACAGACCAGATAGACAATTGATATGTATAGGACATTCCATCCCAAAACAGCAGATTATATTTTCTTCTCAAGGTAACTGACTACACTGCTGCACTGAATGAATAAGCATTTTCAGAACTCTAATGGAAAACTGATCAATTCATAACAGTGCTAACAAAAGATCAAGATGAAAAAAAAATTAATTATATGGCACTGAGTGAACTGATGAGGATGATTATAATTTTTGTGACTTTCTGTTTGAATAAAAAAAAAAAAGAAATCGGGGACCGTGGCTACATTTGAGGGAGTTGTGCCTGGAAAAGAAACATGAGAGGAACTTCTGTGTTCCTGGCAATGTTTTGTTTCTTGATCTAGATGTGAAATACACTGTTCATTTTATGAAAAAAGACAAGAAAAGAAAAAATAAAGATACCAAGCTCCACGACTGACCATGGGAAGGAAGGAACCACCCACGGTCTTGTATACCCATCTGTTTTTTGCATTGGGTAATTAACTTGGAATTTATGGGTAAATATTATTAGATTTGTTTTTTGAAGTTATATAATTCTGCAGAGACTAATGCTGAAGGCATTTTTAATGTTTATGATATATAAACATAAATTATAGGTCATTTTATATGGTCATTTCAAGTTGTGCCTCTTGTTTGATGAGTATACCAAATAACATTTAGATAGCATTTAAATACCTCCTATAATTACACCAAAAGATCTTTCCCAGAGTTACTGAAACTGGTTGCTAATTTTGCTTCCAGATACATAAAGTACTAGCAAAGTAGCCAAAAAAGAGGCATGGACTCAACATGATGCCAAAAATAATAATAGAACTTTAAATGTTAAACAGTTTTTTAAAAAGCTCTTCGCTGGAATGAAACACATTTACTCAAGTTGTTTTTCCCTCCAGCCTCCTGCTTCTTGTTATAGATGTGCCTTTCCGGCTGACTTCCTGATCCGGTTGTGGGCCTCGTCCTACTGAGTCAGCCGGCCGCAGCTGTCTGGATGGATGTGTGGAGCTGGTGGAAGGTGAGATGGAGAGTGAGATGGGGACTGAGCACTTTAAGACATTTTAAATAGCAAAAAAAAAAAAAAAAAATTGAGGAGTACTGAATGGTCATCATGAGGGCAAGTTTATTGCTCTTCCTCTCTCCATAGGTACCATGAAATGTACTTGATGATTGAAGCCAAAATTGACCTGTTTGCTTTGTTTCTTTGGTGAAAAATGAAGATCAAAGATTGTCCTCTGGTTGGCATCACGTCCTCCACGCACAAGTTATTTTCTGTTACAAATGGCTTTGCAGGTCATGCAAGGGGTAAGCAAGAGTACATTTTTCCATCATTGCTTTGAAAAGTGTACCAGGACATTTCATTCCAAGCCATGCCTCTAAGTCTGGTTGTCCCTATTCATGAGCTCAAAGAAAAACCATCAAGGGAGCCAAGACACAGCAATGGGTATGGTGAACTCCCTGGTCCAACCAGTTCAGCCTGGATCCTTGAGATCCTCCCCCAGTGTGGACCACTTTGTGCAGAGGGCCACTCAGTGCTTTCCTTTAGGGAAATATCCTAAAGTCAAGGCCAGATTTCAATCATTTCCCCCAATTTTAGGAAGAGACATTTAAGGTTACAATTTCCAAGCAGTCAACACTAGTTCTTGCTTTTGATAATAAAAAATTAAATGAGACAATGTATAAAGCCTGTAGCACAGTGCCCTCCCTACACATTGCTAAAGTCAATAAATGTTAGCTCTTTTTGATGATTATCTTCACCAGGAATATGGCAAACTTTGTTCTCAATTACTTATTCATTCACTTAGCAAATAATTATTGAGCACGTACTGTGTCAAGCTCTGTTTTTGGTGAGTAGAGATGCGGCAGTGTACAAGCAAAGCAAGGTCCCTGCTCTCATCAAAGGAACATGCTTTGGGAAGGAAGACAGACAATAAATTGTTAAACTAAATAATTTCATTTGATAATTGCCATGAATTAAAAAAACAAGACCATGGGGATAGAGAATGATTGAGGGGATTGGGATGGGAGAGAAGTTGGGTCCAGAGAGAGTGACCAAGAAAAGCTTCTCCAAGGATGAGACTTGGGAGATACTGTGGAGTCTGCCATGTGAAGATTCAGAGGTGGGGCATCCCAGGCAGAGAGAGCAGCAGGACAAAGGGCCTGAGGTGAACCCCATCTCAACACTGGGCTGTATTACCGTAGGTGGTGGATGCAAAGCTACTTTCCTCTGTGCTGTCATGTTCACAGTTTCCTTTTCTAAGGCATCTAAGCACTTGACCTGCAATCAGAATAAACTGCCACCAGAAGTGTGGTACTTTGGTACCACATTTATACAATGTGGTACCATCCCATTGATACAAATAGGGTAGAAATTTGAGTTGAACCAATGAGGACTGTCTCCTTGAATCAACATTGCTTGATGTCAAATAGACTTGCTGTGACTTACTTCATTCATCCATACAACAAGAGGAATGGCTTAGACCAGGCATCTAAAACTTTAATATACCTTCCAGCGCCCTGGGGATTTTGCTGCATACAGACACTGACTCAGTGGGTCAGGATGGGACCTGAGGTTTTGCATTTCTAACCAGCTCCCAGGTGACGCAGATGTTGCCGGTCCTTGGACCAGACTTTTGAGTAGCAGGAGTTTAGATGATCTCTAAAGTGCCTTCCAGCTCTAAATCTAGGACTCTGTGTTCTAGGCTTCTTATGACTTGAACTTCAAGTCCTTGATATTATTTTAATCACCTAAAGATCTGTGTAACCAAGACATAGGCCACCTTCCCGCAGTACCCAGCATGTGCTTCCTTCTGGTGGTCCAGGCCTTCCGAGTCGAGATCACTGACTCACGGCAGCTCCCTCCCACCACAACACCTATGCATTTTAGGGCAGAGGCCAGTGAGACTCCTTATCAATTGTCAAATCCAGTATGATAAATGAGGAAGCTTTGGTTTCCTAAGTGTGCCCACATTCAGACTAGAAGGGTATGGTGAGTTTCCCCAAGTTAGCAATAATAAAGGAGCATACTATTTTAATTTTTATTATTTAATTAATGAATACAATCTTTGGGTTAAATGTTTTTATATGGACGTTCCATATAGTTCTGGAAGTTCAATGAAGGATGTTATTGTTGATTTTACCTTAATTATCCCTGTTGGGTTTCACCTTGAGAGGGTTATAGGCAGGCAAAAAACCAAAACAAAACAAAACAAAAAAAACCACCTAGATTCTTACAATTAAAAAATCCCTCAACTCTTCACAGCAAGATCAGTTGCCACCTTGGCTTTTTACCTCTAAAAGAGGGGACTGAAGTGGGCGGTTTCCCACTGCTTGTCAGAAGAGCTGTAACAGGCAATGTGAAGGGGAAGCAGGAAGATACCTCAGGAAAGTACTAGTTCTGGTTAAAGAGACTGTTCCACTATTTAGTAGAAAAGAAAGGGGGCATAATGGGGCATACTGTAATGATGGCTTACATGTGAATGTGGCCTCAAAGTTTTCAAAGAAGTGACTATGGTTATCAACATTTTATGACCAAGGAGACTGAAGGCTCCTGAGAACTGCAAACTGCTGACTGGTGGGAACAGGTCTGAACTTGGGTCTTCTATCCAGTGTAATTTTCAGGATGTAAATAATGCTGCAATTACATGACACTAACCTAGCCTTTGCAAACTTTCCCAAGCTCACAGAGAGCAGCACATAGAGGAAGAATGAGAATCTGTCCAGTAGGTATGGACGAGGCATACAGCGAGCTGCATGGCAGAGGTATGGGGAGTGTCCTGGCAAGGCAGCAGACTCGAGAAAAAAGGCAGATGAAACACCGTTTGGACCAAGTGTCCTATTTCCTTACCTCCTTCAGCTTTCTTCTCCTCATTCTCTCAAAGGACATCAATTACTTGCTAGTGAGCACTGACAGCCACAGTAGTCGAAGTCTTGGGGCAGGGGAATCCTAGTTCAGGGGAATGTTCTCCCATCGAAAGGACGTGGACTCCCTGCCCTGCCCTCCCACTCTGGCTCAACCCCATTTCATCTGGCTCTAACTGTAAAGACACTTTCCCAGAGAAGCAGCAGCACGAGGGAATGGCCTCCCTCCCTTGGTTATAACAACTGGACAAAGGACTATCTGGTTAAACACCAGATACCCTCTACGGCCCTGTCTGGGCTACAGAGATTGGCTCTAGCTTGGTGAGAGGGCCTTCTTCCCCATGCGTAACTCTCTCCTGACAGCCACAGAGAGATCCCATGCAGTATCACGAACTGTCTGCACACTTCCTAGAAGCCCCAGGCAAGAGGGGAAAAGCGGCTGGAAGCATCTGCAGGCAGCCTCCAGAACTGAAGCAGCTGTAAGGAGTTTCTGCTGCAGTTCCTCACCTTGCTCGGTTGCAGGCTGCTGACTCTTGGAAAGGGAACCCACCACCAAGTGCAAATCCAAGATGTGACTCTTGGCCCAGAAAGACCTGATGACCCATTCGAGTTCCTACAGGCAGCTCTTGGTCCTAATGCCCTGTTTTTACTTCCTCCCCTTGCTTATCTCGGGTAACCTAGGAGGGAACTGAGAGATGTAAATACTGTTTCTGATAGTGGAGATCTGGGACCCGATCGGCAAGGAGGGGTGTATTAAATCTAGGCTGACTCAGAGATGTCAGCAAGGACAGCAAGGCAGCAGGCATCTGCAGGGTCTTGGGCAACTCATTAGGGGGGAATTTTAGGAACAGAAGAGGGAGAAGTTGTGGTGAAGACCAGTGTTGAGGAACAAGAATCACCAGCCCTACACACACTCCAGACCAGCCTTTCGCTCCCCAAGGCCATGTCTGGAGACACACAGAGAGAGGCAAATCCTGGGTGACAGAGCCAGTAAGGCTCTTTCCATGTTTGGGAAAAGAGAGATGAAATGTCATTGCCAACTAAGTTTCATTTCAATAAACATTAATTGAGCACTTACCTATGAAATCCCAGACACCATGATCAGAGATAAATCAGAAAGGGGAGAGAAACAATCTCTCTTCCCAGCCTAGGAACAGAGCTTTATAAGATGTAACCCCAGATTCCAGCTCCTAACAAGGAATCAATGCTCTTTCACAAAATGGGGAGAAAGAAGCTGTGGTCTGAGCTGCAGAACAGACAGCCTGGCTCACGGGGCAATCCAGAGGGAGCCCAGGCCAACCCCAGTCAGGTAACCCAGGGACCCAGGCTGTGCTTACGGTTATACTGTCAGTCGGTTACAAGTAGATATTTAGGATACATCAGCAAAAATCTCTGCCTTGTGGGGTTTCCATTCCTGGGGGAAGAAACTGTTCACAAATACTAGTTCAAAGACTAAGTAAACTATATGGTTGGTATGTTAGCAGATGCACGTATGGAAATAAAGAAAAAGGGTAGAGCAGCGTGAAGGGATGAGAGGTACCGTAGTTTAAAAGTAGGGTAGGTCTATTTGAGAAGGTGGCGTCTGAGCAAGGACTTGAGCAGAGCGAGGTCCACTCAACGAGTAGATGTCAAGGATCCTGAGAGTAAACCATGGGCCCTCCCTCCTGTGAGTCCATCAGGCCATTGCAGGCCTCTCCCTCTGCAAAGTGAGGGCCTAGAAAGCAGGCTCTGTGTGCTCCTGTCCTTGTCCTTCTTCTCGCACAAGACCTGGTATTTAGTAAATGTTCAATTAAAACCCAGGGAGGAGGCACATTCCAGAGAGGCAATCCTGGGCCTGCTCTCGTGTGGGCCCCTTTCCCCGGCTGAAGAAGCCCCTGGTAAAACTCTGGATATACACATAGTGATGCTGCATCATTATAACAAGAGAGGATATTGAACAAAGCCTTCAAAATAATTTCCTACCTTCACACTCTTGGATGACAATCCCTGCATAAAAGCTCTATGGGTTGATGTACCCCAAACCCAGTCAACTAAGAGACCTGTTACAAACAGTGCTCTGTCTTCCTAAGGTTGTTAGATAATCCAGTCAGAGTACAGGTCTTTATAATAACCCAGCGTGACCGTCTTTGGCTCCATCCTTTCTAAGACCATCTCATAGGCCTCCTGAGATGCACTTGGCCTCACCCGCATCCCAGACCTTCAGCTGCTTGCTTTGCTGCAGCAGCCGTTGCTGAGCTGGAATCTCTGAGGGCAGCGGGCAGGTTGACCTTGCCACCCGAGGCCCATCTGCGGAGATAGATACCCAGAGTCCCCAGCACCTCTGGGTGCCCTGAGATCTGGGCCACGGAGCACAAGAGCTATACCACACCCTGACCAGGTGTTGTAGAAGGAAGTCCAGGGGACTGGAAGGGAGTGAGCAGGTAGTTCTCTCTGCACCTCCCTCTTGTGGCCTCTGTCCCCAGAACAGAGAACACACAACAGGTAAAGGTAAACAGTAAGAATTCTGCTTCTTCCCCTGGACACATGCCCCCCACATGCATTTCAGTTGTCTTTATTCTATGTTTAAGACTTAGCCATAAAAACTCAAGGTTAAGTCCCACCCACAAGACAATGCTTCAACTCTTTCAACAATAACAAAACACAAAGGACTCGGGTTCCTCCCAGTGAAAAAGATCATATGACTTCTTTCACTCCTGGAGTCTGTTTTCAGATTCACACCTCTCACTAGCCCTCCACTTCCCTCTCCCTGTAGGAAATGAGCAATAAAGATACTACTCCGGGTTAGAGGCACCATCTGACAAAAAGACACACCATTAAGACGCAAATTGCCCCTGCGTGTGTGTGTGCATGTGTGTGCGCAGGCCTGCTATTTCCCGACTCGCAAAAGCCTGCTGATGCTTTTACGCTCTGCTTTGAAATTTTTTTTAACTCAGACAATTTTCCAGGATTTTATTCAGCTGAACTCATCAAATGCACTTTGTCTTTTCCATTATGGATCAGCACAGGCAATTTTCTGAACGACTCTGGAGGAATTATTCTTTTAATGTGTTTCTTCCCTGAGATCTGTTTGCCTCCTTATGAGCTGAATCTGACTTTCTTTAGCCTGTGATGGAGGTTGGCAAGAGTGACTACCTGGTCTTTTTCACACAAAAATAAGATATCTACTTTTCACAGCATGTTCCCTTTACTCAGGGCAGGCTCCTGGGTTCATGCATTTAAATTGGACACGGAGTGATTTTTCATGAAGTTTCAGTGCCTTGAGGCTTACCAGCACACTCCTGTAGATCTGGCCTAGCCTCAATAAACATTGCTCTCGGCTCTGAGAGCATACATTTCTGCAGGCCGCTGGGGGCTGATTAGGAAGTTCTGTTATAGGACTGTTGGCTCCTAGGCTTCATTCTAGGCAAGCTGGTTTATGGAGAGGACCTAGGAATAAAAGCTGTGTGGAGAGGATTTCTGGCGGGGGGGGGGGGTGATTCTGTGCTCACTCTTCTCACACAGGACTCGGTGACGCTCCGCTCTCAGCCACATTTCAGGGTTATCTCCTTTGCACGAAGGATAACTTTAAAACACTTAGGGCTCCCCTGGTGGCGCAGTGGTTGAGAGTCCGCCTGCCGATGCAGGTGACACGGGTTCGTGTCCCGGTCCGGGAAGATCCCACATGCCGCGGAGCGGCTGGGCCCGCGAGCCATGGCTGCTGAGCCTGTGCGTCTGGAGCCTGTGCTCCGCAACAGGAGAGGCCACGGCAGTGAGAGGCCTGCGTACCGCAAAAAAAACCAACCAAACAAACAAAAAAAACACTTAGACTGGCATCCTGGACCCTTTGCAGCATAGCTGCAAATCATCTCTCCACCTTTAATTCCCTCCCCTGAGCCACGCTCCTCCACAGCAGCGCACCCAGCCCAGAGCAGACGCCAAATCTGCCATCCCCAAACCCACCTTCCGTTTGCCCTTTGTTTACGGAGATCCCACTGCCAGAAAGCATCTCTCTCACCTTCTGAAATCACACCTACCTTTCCAGGCCCAAATAAAAGAGCATCTCCTCCAGAAAGCTTTCTCAGATACCCCACTCCAGTTGGAATTCATTTTTTCCTCCACTCCCTCCACATTCTGTGCCTCTATTTCATGGTACTTAATAGAAGTTTGGGCAAAGGAAGGTAGGAGAAACTGGAGCAATTCACATACAGGCATTTTGAATTTCACTCCCCTTTTTGTTAAGAGGGGAGTGCGAATGGAAACTAATGGAAGCAAAGCAGGAAAGGCTGGTGGGTCTGAAGGAGACAGAGTGTTCCAGGATATTCCAGCAGACTTAGGGCTGAGGTCTCCATGGGACAGCCAGAGAATGGGACCAAGGTTTTAAAACCCAAGGTGGGGAATGAGAGCTGCAGTTCGATCTTCATCTAGGTTGGCGGCGATGCAGAGAGAAGTTGCCTTACACAGGAAGTGCTGTCCAAAATTCCCTCTGTCTCTGGGGTCAGGAGCAATAGATTGGGGGGGCCAGAGTTAACAGGGCTAGAGCACTCATCGCAGACAGCGTGGTGGCTCTTGCCTTTGCACCTCTCATCCACTTTACCTGGAGCATCTTGAGGGCAAGGATCAAGCCTTACTCATTTTGATACCTCCCACGTGCCGGGACTGGAGAAATAAGGGTTGTAGAACTGAATTGAATTAAACTGCATGAGCCCTGGTAAAGGTTTCTATCCTAATGGTCTCTTAATAGCATCTTTTAGAAAACTAGATTCAATTTTACATAGCTTTAAAACCCGTGTTTAGCCTGAATCAGCTTCAATGAGGGAAATGCTTCTGTCAGATAGGTATGTGTGTCTGGAAATATAAAACCACCCAGGAGAAAGAGCCTTCATATGAAACATTATCTAAGCCCTAAGCCATTCAGTCTAGCTTTGGTACAACAGTGTGTGAGGTGTCTTCTCTGTTCTCTTTGCTCTGAAATGTAAAATCTTTCTCAAATGTGAAAAAAGTGCTGATATAGCCAATTCATGGCTATTTTATCATTGGGGGAAAATAAAAGTATACACATACAAAAAAGGAAAATAAAAATATTCATGCCACCCAAAGATAAATGCTTCGTTAGCATTTGGTTGTATGA
The DNA here is from genome assembly GCF_949987515.2 of Delphinus delphis. Lineage (NCBI taxonomy): Eukaryota > Metazoa > Chordata > Mammalia > Artiodactyla > Delphinidae > Delphinus > Delphinus delphis. The sequence continues at coordinate 33,107,354 of NC_082691.1, read as the reverse complement.
CTTTCCACCCCTTCCTCTAGTGTCTCCGGACCTCACCTCAGGTCCAAGAGCTACAGGTGTCCAGAGTCCTACTCCGAGATGATGGCAGCATCTTTTCTGTTTGGTCATTGCCCAAGTCTTACCTCCTTTCTCTTTCTGGCTTCTCCCCCACTCATTTTAGGATCTCACATTTTATGCTTTCTCTTCTTCCCCCATCTGTCAAAACCTGCTCTCAGGAAAAGCTCTAACTCACACACTCTAGAGTATAAATGACAGATAAGACTTTGTGCGCTACCCATTCCAGAAGTATATGCATTTAATGAGAAGTGAAAGCCTAAATGAAAGAACTGCATCCCCAATCCTCAGCTCTAGAGTCCTAATAAAGTACTTCCTTACATGTTATGTCTGGAGGCAGACTCAGATCGTGGCGTCCTGAAGGACACCAATCTCCTGATTCTTTTTTTCTCTTAAGGACCCTCCTTAAGAAACTCTGGTAGATTCAAAATTATGAATACAAAATTATCTTGAAGAAAGCTGTGTAAGGGAGGTACTCTCAAGTTCAAGCTTCAGGAACTTGACAAGAAACTCACTTCCGATTTTTTTCATTGATCCTTGCCATCCAGTGAAATTGGCAAAGTGAGGACCATTAGCCCCACTTTACAGAAATGGAAACTGTAAAGAGAATCACAGCAGAGAATCACACGGTAAACAAAGAAAATTGTGTAATGACCGACACTGGCGGTACCTACCCTAATGAACAGGAGGCAAGAAGAATTAAATGATGTCTTGTAAAAAGGAAAATACTTCAAGACAATATGGTACTGGCACAAAAACAGAAATATAGATCAATGGAACAGGATAGAATGCTGAGATAAACCCACACACCTACGGTCAACTAATGTACGACAAAGGAGGCAAGGATATACAATGAAGAAAAGACAGCTTCGTCAATAAGTGGTGCTGAGAAAACTGGACAGCTACATGTAAAAGAATGAAACTAGAACGCTCCCTAACACCATACACAAAAATAAACTCAAAATGGATTAAAGATATAAATGTAAGACCGGGCATTATAAAACTCTTAGAGGAAAACATAGGAAGAACACTCTTAGACATAAATCACAGCAAGATCTTTTTTGATCCACCTCCTAGAGAAAAGGAAATAAAAACAAATAAACAAATGGGACCTAATGAAACTTAAAAGCTTTTGCAAAGCAAAGGAAACTACAAACAGGATGAAAAGACAACCCTCAGAATGGGAAAAAATATTTGCAAACGAATCAACGGACAAAGGATTAATCTCCACAATATATAAACAGCTCATGCAGCTCAATATTAAAAATACAAACAACCCAATCCAAAAATGGGCAGAAGACCTAAATAGACATTTCTCCAAAGAAGATATACAGATTGCCAACAAACACATGAAAGGATGCTCAACATCACTAATCATTAGAGAAACGCAAATCAAAACTACAATGAGGTATCACCTCACACTGGTCAGAATGGCCATCATCAAAACGTCTACAAACAGTAAATGCTGGAGAGGGTGTGGAGAAAAGGGAACCCTCTTGCACTGTTGGTGGGAATGTAAATTGATACAGCCACTATGGAGAATAGTACGGAGGTTCCTTAAAAGACTAAAAATAGAATTACCATATGACCCAGCAATCCCACTTCTGGGCATATACACTGAGAAAACCACAATTCAAAAAGACACATGCACCCCAATGTTCACTGCAGCACTATTTACAATAGCCAGGTCATGGAAGCAACCTAAATGCGGAACGGATAAAGAAGATGTGGTACATATATACAATGGAATATTACTCAGCCATAAAAAGGAATGAAACTGGGTCATTTGTAGAGATGTGGATGGATCTAGAGACTGTCATACAGAGTGAAGTAAGTCAGAAAGAGAAAAACAAATGCCGTACATTAGCGCATATATGTGGAATCTAGAAAAATGGTACAGTTGAACCCGTTTGCAAGGCAGAAATAGAGACACAGATGTAGAGAACAAACGTATGGACACCAAGGGGGGAAAGCGGGGTGTGTGTGTGGGTGGGATGAATTGGGACATTGGGATTGACATGTATACACTAATATGTATAAAATAGGTAACTAATAAGAACCTGCTATATAAAAACATAAAATTAAATTAAATTTAAGAAAAAAAAAAAAGGAAAATATTTGTAGGTGAGATTCAGACCCACATCTCCTGGCTCCAAGCTTGCTATTCTTTCTAGTACCTGTGCCATCTCACTGAACAGAGGCTATAGCTCCCATCTGTTGAACCTTTGGCCAGTGCTTTCTTCCCTAGGCCCAGTGTGGTCTGACTTCCTTAAAAAGAAAAAAAAAAGGTACTATTGTTGCAAATTTGGCCTTTTCATATATTATAAACATGGTGAAGAAACAGAACTAAGAGTATCAGACTTCCCTGGTGGTCTAGTGTTTAAGATTCCACGCTTCCACTACAGGGGGCACAGGTTCGAACCCTGATCAGGGAAGTTCCACATGCCATGCGGTGTGGCCAAAAAGAAAAAAAAAAAAGAAAAACTAAGAGTATCATCTTAATACTTAAGGAGTCCTGAGAGAAATACGGATGTGTCATGTTTCTGGTGATAGGAGTGCCCAGAAAACGTCCATGCCAAATTTCTACGAAGTTAATTACATGGTAAATAGAAAACTCACCATTTCTAGGAAGTCTGTAATAAAACCTTCTGTTAAAAATTAAAAGAATTACTGTCAATCAAAGAATAGCATCCTAATTTCTCTTTTGACAGTTTGAGTGTTCATACCCAGGGCTTTCTTAAGGTAGAGCACAATTACACACACTAAGAAAAATGTTGGAGTTTGGACAGGCCTGTGAGGTGGACAGAAACAACACCTGAGACATGGTTTGGATTCATTCAACAGTAAGAACACACTGCAACACTGTGAAAAATATGCATCAGTCTTGCTAATTTTGTTTTCAGCTCAACTATGTGAATGATGTTGTCAACAGGGTTTCCTATCCTATCTTTAAAAAACAATTATTTTGGGCTTCCCTGGTGGCGCAGTGGTTGAGAGTCCGCCTGCCAATGCAGGGGACACGGGTTCGTGCCCCGGTCCGGGAGGATCCCACGTGCCGCAGAGCGGCTGAGCCTGCGCGTCCGGAGCCTGTGCTCCGCAGCGGGAGGGGCCACGGCAGTGAGAGGCCCGCGTACCGCAAAAAAAAAACAAAAACAAAAACAAAATACACAATTATTTTGCCTATTCTCTTACAGACTATGCTGGATTGATTGCAGCAACGTCCATGCCTCCCTGGATCTGCACCGTTTGTAGTATTACTTTGTGCTCCTCTCGTTAGGAGGTAGAATCTATTTCCCTGCTTCTTGAATATGGGCTGGTCTTGTTTGCAATCGCCTTGCAATCAAAAGGCGATTGAAGTGCCCGTCTGCCAGTTCTGAGCTTAGGCCTCAGGAGGCCTTTCAGGCTTCCATTCACAATCGTGACCTCCTGGGACGGCACTGTGAACAGTCCAGGCTGACTTACTGGAGAATGACAGCCATGAGATCCTGTACCATCTTCCCCGCCCACCATTGCCTGAGCCGACAGCCATCCCACCACCAGACATTGTGAGTAGGGCCACGCTAGACCACCCAGCCCCTGACATGAGAGCTAGAGCAAGTCCTGTCTGTACCGTTTGAAACTGGCTTAGAGTCTGGTCTAGATCAAAAGAACCACCCAGGTGATCCATAGATTCATGAGCTAAATAAATATTGTCTTAGGACATTAAGTTTTAGAGCAGCTTGTTTTCGTAACTAACTGACAATAGAAAACAACTATAATATATTCTTACAAAGAATTAACTACTTTGAGAGCATTTTCTGCTTTAAGAATGACTGAAACTTTAGCATGCTAAACTGGTCGTCAATATTCCATCTGCTTTAATATCCTAGACTGGTGAACTGTGTAGTCTGAGCTTAAATAACTCCACACTATGAATATATTCACACAGAGTCACTGGCGCACGTGTCTGGCAAGAATGTTGTTCTGGCAGTCATTAAAAAGCAGAAAAGTAGAGTTTTCAGAATCAAGTGAACTTTTTCCAATGACTAAATCTGACTTTGCTCTCACTGTAAAGATTCAGTCATTTCTCTTGACATCTCATCAAATAATTAAAAATTTCTAGATATGTTATAAGTATGTGGCAGAACTGTCGGGAATAAACCACTATTATGCATAGAATAATCCCCCTACAGGCTGTTTGGCAGGCTGGCCACCTATTTTTGTAAATAAAGTTTTATTGGTACACAGTCACATTCATTCATTTACATATTGTCTGTGGCTGCTTTTGTGTGACAACTGCAGAGTTGAGTAGTTGCAACAGACACCCTATGGCTGACAAACCCTAAAATAGTTACTCTATGACCTTAGGAAAAGTTTTCCAACCCCTGCAGTACACCGCAAACATTTTTATAGTAACCCTATTAACATAGCCGATACGAGGATACGCCAAAATTACGAGCTCTGGCTTGACAAAACCTAACTGATCACATTGCAGGTGGAGATAGGAAGAAAGGAAGGCGGGGTATGTGGGGCTATTGTCACCAAAAAAAATGTAGGAATGCAGTCCTGTTGGGTCTGTTGGATGGATTTCCCCCCATTAAGCTGCAGCTAAGTTATACAAATAGGTGAGCCAGTGGTCATAAAGGATTTCCACAAAGTCAAGCTCCAGTGAGCTTTGCCCATCTGTTTTTCTGTAGCCCATTCATTAATCATGTCCCTTAGGAATCATCTGACTCCTTTTCCAGATCCGTAGTTACATTTCAGGCATCTTAAGGCAGGCAGACTGCTCGGCTTGACATTCACCCTCCTAAGCTTTGGTTTCCTTGTTTATAAAATGACCACCAGGTGGTCTCTCAGGTTCCTCCCGGGTTGGACACCATGATTCTGAGCTGGTGCTAGTGATGGTGGTGTTGCTGGCATGGCAGGAGTTGTGGCAACTAGTGGTGCAGGTCCACCAGACCATCCATTCGCTGCACAGGCTTCCTTGGATCCTACAGACCTGCTGATCCCAGCTCAGCTTTGCACACGGGAGTCCTGAGCCTCAAGTTCTGGCAAACCCACATTACCGAAGGGACAAGGTACCCGCTGGTGCCTCACTCAGTGAGGCCACAGGTAGGCAGATGGCAAAATGGTCGTGCCCCCAGCTTGTCCAAAAAAAGAGACAGGATGTACATCTGTCCGGCAGGAAGTGATTCTGAGCACCCAAGTGTTAGCAGTATGACCCTAGGTATTAGAAATGCCAGTGCTTCTTAATTTTCTTCTTTGCACTGATGTGCAATTTTACTATGGTGTACATGGTATAAAAAGAAAAAGAAGCAATAAATGGTGTTTTTCAAAGGACCTCAGTCCCATCACTAAGGCAACAGGGATGACTGGGGCAGACTGATGATCAGATCCTTCCCGGCTACACTTTTTCCACTCTGAATCATGACCACCTCTCTTCCCTTTCAAATCTGGCCTTGACGCTCATTCTAAAATATACTTCCCGTGCACATCATGGGTGATGTGTCTTGGGATGCTCTTCTTAACCTCAGGCCAGTTTTAGCCTACCCCTGTGTTTGGGAACTTTTTAATTCTGCTACAGGAGGGACTCCAAAACCTCCTTGGCCATTAGAAACACCTGGGGAAATTTAATGTGCCATATTATTTCTGGGGGCCCAGACTGGTTTAGCAGCTCAGGGGCAGTGTTCAAATAGCTGCCTTTTTTACGTTCCCCAGGTGGTTTCAATAATCAGTTCAGTTTGGGGCTCAGATCCCTCTGGAACCACAGTCAGTCTGGGAAAGGTAACCTCAGTCTCACGCTGGGCCTTATGGACGCCAAGGAGAGAAACATAGCAGAAGGAGTAATGGCTTTCCTCTTGTCAATCGTATTTTCCCCTCCAAACCTCTTTTTATTTTTCTTTTCTGTATTGGTTAAGAACCCAACCTCTAAAACCATTTTGCCGACCTCCTCTACTTGGTTCTGCCGCTATCTAGTTGTAGGACTTTGGGTAAGTTTCTTAACCTCCCTGTGCCTCAAGTTCCCTTATCTGTAAAATAAAAATAACGGTACTGCCCGCTTCAGAGAGTTGTTGGGAGAACTAGATAAATTGATATATAAAGTACTTAGAGGAGTACTGGGCTTGTGGCAAAGCTCATTAATGGTGGCTTTTTTTAAATCATTATTTGACTTGTTTTGGTCCAGCATGCCACCCTGGGCACTCGTGCCTTGGCCTCTTTTCTAGGCCAAGTTTCCTTAGGGCACTAGAGGAGGTGCCAGGTCAGAGAGAAAGGTTTGGGATGGGCTTGTCAATATTCATGCAGTTACAATCCCAAGCATAGCATTAGCTCACAAGGGACGTATTGTGCAAGTGAGCACTTTCCAGAGGTGCAGGACAGATATGGGGCCTCCATGTCCTAGCAGTGGGTCTCCTGGGGACCAAGGACAAAGCATCTCCGTGTCAAGGAACATGTAAGTAGGGGCTACCTACCTCAGGGCACCCTCTTCTTTCCCATCAATACGGCTGCCCATTTGGAAAATGTGCAATATCTTAAGATGTAATTATCAAAACGATAGACCCTGAGCAACTGGACAAGGTGAGAATTTTCATCACTTGCCGATTCATGTTAAAATTGTGGAGTCTAGCGAATTCCTTACTCCTGTTCATGCTGTGGGTTAATAAACAACAATAGCCAAGGCTGATCACAGGCTGAGGGAGAAAAAAGCTTTCCTCCAACCTGTCACCTCTGTCCCTGGAGCAATTTGTGATGGCAGAGCTCCAGAAACTTCAAAAAGCTGTCACTAACAGTGTAACTGTGGTCTTTTACACATACAGGAGGCGTGCTAGGTGGTGGCTGCTTTTTTTGAAGCTACATATATTAGCAACCCACAGTGAATCCGTTCTTTATTTTTAGGCACCAAGCATGATCCTTTCTACTCCCAGGCTGACATTAGATACTTCACCTGATGATTTAACGAGCACACCTCCCAAAGATAGCACAATTATCTATATTTACAACCCAGATATTTCTAGCGTCACCTTATGTTTGGAGGTGGTGTTAGCATTTACTGGATGCCCTTGAGGAAAAATAAATGCTAACTGGTGTGGAGCATACCCCTCCAGACACTTACATTTAGTCACTGATGGGATTAAAAAAAGCACAAGAATTCAAGTGAGACTACCTGAGTGTGAGGCCCAACGCCAAACTCTGTGTCTCTCTAGGCACATTTCTTGAGCTCTCTGAATGCCTCTTGAGCCAGGCATCACAGCCACCTCAGGGGGTGTGGCAAAGAAATAAATGCTTACACGTATCCCAGTGGCTCCCCTATGTTTCCCAACTACCTTGCAGCTGGGCAGGGTCATGTGACTAGCCCTAGCCAATGATGGATGAGCAGAAATGACCTGTGTCCCTTCCAGCTGAGGCAATGAAAAACCCATGTGTGATTATCCCACCTCTCTCTTCCCTGGTCCAAGGGATTGACAAGGCCACTTTCTTCTTCAAGTGATGGAGTTTACAAGATCGTGGAACCTCTGTCAGCCTGGGTCTCTGAGTGACTTTGCAGAGCTGAGCATTCACTCCCCCCTCCCAGCATTCCTATCTCCTCATGGACCCTCAATCAATAGAGAGTTTGAATGAGAAACAATCTTTGTTAATACGGTAGCATAGAGATTTTTGAGTTCTTAAGGGATTTCTGTTAAGGGATTTCCAAGGTTACTTCCTCCATTCCCAGTATGACATAGCCCATCCTCTCTAACAGCCAAGGTCATTGTGAGACAGTAAGACGTAGCGGTAAAGAAAGTGAGAGTTCCGGAGCCACACTACCTTGATTTGAAACAGAGCTCCGTCACTCATGAGCTTTGTGATTGCTCTGTGCCTCAGTTTCCTCATTGAAACATGGAGGTCATTCTTCAGAGGATTATTATAAATGCCAATCAATAGATATAAAATCCTTGGGCTTCCCTGGTGGCACAGTGGTTAAGAGTCCGCCTGCCAGTGCAGGAGACATGGCTTGGAGCCCTTGTCCAGGAGGATCCCACATGCCATGGAGCACCTGGGCCCGTGCGCTACAGCTACTGAGCCTGCGCTCTAGAGCCCGCAAGCCACAACTACTGAAGCCCGCACACCTAGAGCCCGTGCTCCACAAGAAAAGCCACCGCAATGAGAAGCCGGCGCACTGCAACGAAGAGTAGCCCCTGCTCGCCGCAACTACAGAAAGCCCGTGCACAGCAGCGAAGACCCAACGCAGTCAAAAATAAATAAATAAATTAATTAAAGAAACTTTAAAAAATTAACTTGCATTAAAAAAATAGGTACAAAATTCTTAAAACAGTCTTACACATAGTAAGCATTCAATAGATAGCAGTCACGACTAGGTGAATCATTTAGCGTGTAGCAGGTATTCCGTAAATATAAGTTTCCATGATCATTACATCACCCTCTTCTCTTCTTTGGATCAGTGATTCTCTGGCTGCACATTAAAATAACTTAGGGAGATTTGAAAAAGGACCAAGCCTAGGTGGCACCACAGAGTACCTGATTTAATTAGCCTGGGCGGGACGCAGGAGTTATAGTTTTAAAAGCTCCTCAGGTGCTTCTACCATGCACAGCCAGGGTTCAGAGCTACCCTTCCACACTTGTCAGCAAATTACTGCTTGTCTGCTGGATACTATCAAATTTTCCCAAACTTGGTAAGTGACAACAAAAAGACAGGGGGTTTCCTGTGAGCTGACATCATTTCCCAACTCCAGAAGGGTGGCATTCAAAGCACAAAGGAAAAACCAAGCCTGTGTTATGCTGATTTGACAGTCTGGCTGACAGTGTCTTTTTCTCTCAAGCCATGGTACAAAGCAGCTGATCTGCCACAGCATTTACTAGATCTGTGGGAGAGGGATATTTGAAAAGAATAAGGTTTGGTACCCAAAACACCCACAACTGCAGTTACCTACTGGTCTAGTTAATCAGTTTGGGTTACAAGAAACAGAAGCCAGCTGAGCTGGTGCAGAGGATGGGATGGGAAGATGCAAGAGGCAAGATCATGGATACCGGAAGGCCAGAAGCCCAGGCCTGCGTGACCACAGGAAGACCACCCCTGGGTAGTCAGAAACCGAGAAGCCTTCTTCCTTTCTCCTGGAAGCCACACAACCACGCTCATCCCTGCTCCTCTGACGGGACCTGCATTGTCTCTCTCAGTCGGCTTGCTCTGGCTCGCTTCCCCTCACACAGCTTCTAGTCCTGACTGCTCTGAGACGCCTTGGCTTGAATTCTGCAAATCGGAGGCAGTATATTACTTTATTCAAATTTGCTCATTCAAACCTGATCATTCCTACTTGTTTATTTATACTGGAACACCCAAACCGCAGGGCTTGGGCCACCCAACACATTGGGTGACCTCGGTTCAGAAATTCACTCCTGGTGTCATCGGCTGTGGATGAGGAAGGAAGACCACAATATAGAACCAAGTGTTAAATTGCAAGTTTCAGCTGGGACACCAGGATGTTATGTACACCGGGTTTCAGCCTCGAGTTGGGAGGTGGACGGCCATGCAGATTCGTCAGACAGGTGGTGAAGAACAAGTTCGATGAGTCTCAGACTCTCACTGAGGAAGACAAAGTCAAAAGAGGATTTCTAAAGGTCACTTCTGTGGGAAGAGCCAACCTCCCTGCATAACCCGTAACCCCAGCTTTAAGAGTCCCCACTCAGAAACATATGAGTAGGGAACATTGGTTTCCTGCAGGGACCCAGGAAATTGGCACCTGATCACACCTGAAGAAGCTGACGTGACCTGTGGCAACAGAGTGGATGACTGTATCTGGGAAGGAACTTTCTATCAGCGGGTCAAAAGTGTGTGAGTCCTGGGGACCCGATGTGGGAACTGTGGTAGGAGCGTCAGCCTGTGGATCCTACCCAAGGCGGTGGGCATCCAGAGTAAGAGGTTAGGGGTCATAATACCAGGAGCAGAAGCTGCAGGGGGATCAGGAGAGGCCAGCCAAAGGAGAGGGGCTGCCTGAGTCAGGGAAGCTGTATGGGAGGGGCCCAGTGGCAGCCTCCGAAGAACCCAGCAGGGCAGCTACAAGGGAAAGTGTGTGCTGCCATCTGATGACAATACCAGACAAGTATAAACCCACCTTCCTGTTGCTTCAACCCTGAAGGTCCAGAAAATGGGCCTTTTTTTTTCTGTTTCTAATCAGTAATTTCCAACAGCAGTCAGTTGAGCTGAAAAGCCCTGGGCAAGCTCCTAACAATTCACCTGTTGGGCAGAGCTGCTCCCGAATGTGGCGTGTTGCCATAAATCTCATGGGGTTATAAGAAGGTGGAGCCAGTGAATGGCCACATCACATTTCATTCCCACGTTTCCCAATTAAACAACAACAACAACCAAATTATCTCCTGCTATAGTCCAAGCAATAGGGTCCGCACTGCAGAGCATATAAAGATAAGACGGTCCTTGCCCATAACGTATTTAACTTACAATAAAGAGGGAAAGACAAGTACAGAAATAATCATAATGATGGGCAAGGTCTCTGAGAGTTGAAAAAGGAAGACCATGCCATTCTGAGAGGGAGAAAAGACACGGGGTATAGAGAGAGGTTGGGACTATGACTCTTTGGTAAGTTGTGATATTTAAGCTGGTCTTGAACGGGTAGCATTTCAAAAGAAGAGATAATGAAGGGAGAGGAGAAGGAAGGCCATTCTAAGCCCAGTGGCATTGCCACTGCTGCCTGGTCTACCATAGGAGATTTTCCTCCAAGCTAAGATAGGGGAGGTAAAAAAGTTTCATCTCCTGTGCAAACTCTGGTCTGTTTATGGGTTGCCTGTAGTGTTCCGTAAATGGACGTAGGCAAGTATAGGAAGCTCCGGCTGCTATAACAAAATACCATAGATTAAACGGCTTAAACAACAGACATCTGTTTCTTATAGACCTAGTGTCTAAGAAGTCTAAAATCAAGATGCTGGCCAATTCAGCTCCTAGTGAGGGCCCACTTCCTAGCTTGCAGGTTGCCACCTTCTTGCTGTAACTTCACGTGGCAGAAAGAGAGAGAGTGAGCTTTGGTCTCTCTTCTTCTTCTTAGAAAGACACTATTGCTGCCAAGGGGCCCCATCCTCAAGACCTCACCTAAACCTAATTACCTCCCAAAGGCCCCACCTCCAAATACCACTGCAATGGTGCTTAGGAGTTCAACACATGAATTTTGGGGGGACACAAACATTTAGTCCATAACAGAGTGTTCTGGACAATTAATAAGGAGATAAATGGCTTGGGGTATAGGCATCTAGTAGGAATCTCTACTTTTCTCTCTGTGAGCTGCTCTTATACGTAGATTCTTAAGCCCATGGATGGATTTGGAGGGTCATGGGGGTTTGAAGTTAAATGCAGATTTTCATATTTTGGTGAATTTTTCTGAGGTACTAGGCTAGAGATTTCACCAAATTCTCAAGAGATTCATGACCAAGAAAGGTTTAAATCACATGGCTAAAAGAAAGAAGGAAGGTGGTTAATGTATCAAATTAGTTTGGCTTGAAGAAGAGAGTTACAATAAAGGAGGGGGTGTTAGGTCCCTTTGCATCTGGGAGTGTTGCAGAATATTCCCTTCCAGACATGACAAGTCTACTGAACTCAGGGTGTCTGGTCTATCTATGAAATATGGAACTATTTACCAAAACGGGGGAGGGCCAGAGTCAGAAAAAGGAGGAGTTTTCTGAGCTTCATCATTGTCGAGCCTGTTTTTTTAACTTTACTTTCTAATGGCAGGAGGCAGGGCTGTCTCTACTCATGGACATGCATAAAGCCATGGAAAGTCCCTTAAATTTCGCATGCTGACTGGATACACCAGGAGAGATTCTGCTTTGTTCTGAGGCAGGGATAACAAAAAGGTTTCAACTCGCATACATCTCTGATATATATTTCATGGTTTCCTGTAGTGTCATGTAAAGAAGCTTTCTATAACTTTGTATGGAGACAGATGGTTACTAGACTTATCACAGCGACCATTCCATAATGTAAGCAAATGTCAAATCACCTGAAACTAATATAATATGGCCCATCAACCATATTTCAATGAAAAACTAAGGTTTCTAGACCAAGCCCAGGCTCAGAGGAAGTTTTTGCCTCATCCAGCTGAGGTAATTCTCTCCAAAGTCTCCTACAAACATAAGCATTTTCTGGGGAAAGTAGCTCAAGATGCCCTTAGTGCTCACAAATAAGGATTAATGGGTTAGAATAGCAGGTTCTCACACATGGCGGGTGGGCAAAGAGCCTGTGCTTTGGATGCTTTGAGAGAAGGCCTGAGTAAGCCCCTGAGGGTGAAGGGACAGGGGGAAGGGGGAGGCAGGATGCACCTGGGAATGTTCTGGGAGGAGGAGACCATGACAAACAACACAGAAAAATGTTAGGCCCCGAGGAGTCCTAAGGCAGTAGGGACCTTCTGACTGTTGAGATAGAAACAGACAGACACAACACTGGGAACATCTCCATAGCAGTTCTTCACCAGGAAAAAAACTCTTCACGAGTCAGGACTTTAGTAAACAGCTCCAGGAACTCAGAAAGAATGCTCGCATGCCCTTCACACAGGTACCGTCTGTCAGAGGGCAGGCTCTGTAATTTCTACACATTGGAATCCCACAGGAAGCTTTTAAAAGACCCCCAATGCTGCCTCCACCCATGGAACTAAGCTCGGTGATTCTTAACCTCAGCTGAGCAAGCTTTGAAAAGTGGGGATGCCCGGGTTCTCCCCTACCCCGTTTCCATCTAGAGACTCTCATTGAATTGAACTGAGTTGGTCTGGGGTGCAGCCTGGGCTATTTAAAAGTTCCCCAGGTAATTCTAATGTGTAGCCAAGGTTGAGAACCACTGCCTAAGAAAAACCTGGGAACCAGAGATCCTGATCCAGGAGGTCTGAGATCTACATAGGGGCCCAAGAAGCTATATTGAAACCATCTTCCAAAACCAAGTGGTACCCGGATTCTACTGGAAGGGATAATGTGCTTGGCTGTCTCTACATTATACAAAAACAACAATATGAATGTAACTGTGTCAATTCAGGAAAAGCGCTCAATCTGATCACCTAGCCTTGTACAGACCTAGCAACTGATTGATTGAATTTTTCCCTTTTCAAGCAGTTATCTTGATATCGTATTGAAAGGCCAGTCACACGCTATTAGTTTAGGCATTTTAATTACATTGACTGAACCATCCCATCAGAGTCCATAAAGCCTTCATCTCATACCCTCCATGCCCATCACGATGCCTGGCACATAGACAACAGGGAAGTAGTAAGCGGAGCGAAACTAGTCGTTACCTACGGATCTTTTAAAAACACCAGGCCCCATCCTAGACTAAATGAATGGAAATATTTGATATGGGGCGCAGGCGTGGGACCTATCATCTGTTTGGATGAATGAACCAGTGTTTTAGCCAAAATAACCAAACTGGGGTGTGTGTAGATGCTGCCTCAGTCTTTCTCTGATTTCACTCTCCTCTTCAGGCTGGGGAGTAGATGCCTCCAGTTAGCCTGGCAGATGGGATAAGGCATAAGCCTCTCTCTCCTTATCTTCCATTTCTCAACTAATCCCCTAAACAGATTTGTCACATCTGGGGAGCTTTAGTACTTGGGAATTTGCAGCTCTCTGCAAAGTCCTCCCTTGAGGGGCCAGTGGGCTCCCAAGGGGGAGACACAGCCTCACATTAGCATGTCTAGGGCTTGGCTGAATCAGGCTCTGGAAAAATTGAGCCTTGGGGAAACTTCTAAAACAGGGGCAGCCAAAAATGCCCGGCACATTCGCAGTGAATCTGGCCACCTGGGATGGCCAGCAGCAGAATGCTTTTGCCGTCAGCCCTGCTCACTGGGCCAGGTGAGCCACAGCGGCCCTTCGAGACAGTCAGCGCTGAAGGCTCGGTGGTCACACCCTAGGGCCTTCCCTCCGCGACAGGTAAGTTCATGGTGGGGCTTGCTCTTCCCAGCACGGTCGCCCCATGTCCCCCCAGGTACTTGCTCACACTGACGTTAATAAGAAAGCACTCCCTCATCCCACAAATGTTAGTCCACTGGAAACATTTTAGACAGAAACTTAACACTTGAGGATTCGGTCTTCTGCAAGGTTAAGTGTGTGGTTGTGTTGGTTTTTCAGACATGCTTCCCAAAGAAATTGGTCATTTACATTCAGGATGGGTCTTTCCCGCTCTGAGAACAAGTGTTGCTGACACCACGGCGGCAGCCTCCTCGGCGGTACCTGCCTGACCCGGTGCCCTCGCCAGGACTGACATCTGAACTCAGAACCTGATGTTAACACAGAGAAGCAATGCTGTGCCAGTCATGCACAGATGCAGCCCCACGTCCCCCTACGTTAACCCTGGCCACTCTCAACCCTCCTCACGTTCTGGCACGCCAAGGGTAACGCTGGGCTCAGCAGGGGGCCTCCGGGACCCTTCTCCAGGGCAAGTGGGCATTGATTCAGACTGATGGGTGCCCCTGTTAGGCTGGGCAGCACATTATGGCTGGCATCCCCGTCCACCTCGTATCCCTCCACGCAGACCTGGAGCCATCCGCCACCGTCTCCGCACAGCTCCAGCACCATCCTGTGCTCTGGGGTAATCCCATCCTCCAGGGGCTGCGATTTCTGAGTCTTCGGCCCAACCTTCTTGAAGTAGCATCAGCTCACACTTACTGACTGCCTGCCTCTGCTCTTCCTTTCTGAGGCTCCCAGAGCTGGGTGTGCCGCCCCGTGGGCATGGCTGAGTTCGGGTGCTTTAGCGACGGCACCACCTCTGGAAGAGAAAGGAGGGTTTCCGGAACGGGATGAGGAGAAATCCGAGTCTCAGTAAGGAAGAGGGCAGAGAAGGGAGATGAAAGCAATGAGGGGCATGGGAGCAAGCTGGGATGCTGGTGCAGTGAGGCCCTGAGCATGAACCCGCAATGCAGGCTGGGGAAAGAAGGAAGATGCTGCCTGTGGGTGGGGCTGGCTCAGCAGGAGATAGGTGGGCTTGGAGGAGTAAAGGGAGCCCAGGCCCAGCTACTGAATTCTCACCTGGGTCCCTTGTGCCAACTCCTTCCCCTGGTGAGCTGCTTAGCCCTGGTTCTAGGGGTTCATCTGCTAAATCTGCTGCTAAATCTGGGGTTCATCTGCATCCGGTCAGTCAGCCCTGCCCCAGACCTGGGGTCCATCTCAGGAACCCTCCCTGATGTCTGGTCCCTGCTCTCTGAGACAGACTTGCCAGAGACAGCTGCCCGCCAAGGATCTCTACATGCCACTGAGATGAGGTGACACTGCAGCAGAGACCTGAGGATGGAGGGGGTAAGCTATGTGGACGTGTGGGGAAAGGGCCTTCCAAGCAAAGTGAACAGCAAGTGCAATAGCCACGGAGTGAGCACGCACTTGGCGTGTTCAGGGAATGAGTGGGAGAGAATGATCTGGGGAACGGGGTAAGTTATGGGGGGGCACAGGTGATACCGCATAGGGCCTTCCGGGCCAGGTAAGGAAGCTGGATTTTACTCTGAGTGAAATGAACAAGATGCTCTTCTCAAAACCTCACAAAACTTGCAACCCGAAACAGCTAAGGTGACAGGGAAGAAGCAAAGATGAGCTCAAGTCGAAGAAGCAGGATGTGGTCCTGGTTCTAGCTGTATCTTTGTGACAAAGCACGATGCCAAGTTCTACTTCCCCTACCCTGCAGCCGGGCCCTTTCTCCCCGGAGGCAGCCCCTCCCCAGGAAGAACACCCTGTTCCTTCCCCTCTCTGTCGACCTTGCCCTTGGGCAGTTAGCCTTCCTTGTCCTACGTCACCAAGTATGAAAAGTGTTCACGTCTCCCTCCTTGGCCCAGAGGAAGAGACAGAAGAGAATGAACAACAGCCCTGGTTGGTCAAGCCTCTTAGCATGGGTGCTCTGTGTGGGGGAGGGCATGGGGGAGGGGTACTGAGAAGGGGAAGATGCTGCGACTTTTAGATGAAGGGGAACAGAGAGACTGGCCCTAAAGGACAATCTTCCCTACCTTCCCTCCGTCCCTCCTCTCGGTCCAACCACCACGCGTTCCCTAGGTTGAAACCTTATTTCCTGTTCTTCCTGTTGTCAAGCCCAGTGTCTCTGACTTCATTCAATGGCAGGAAACCCTGACCTGCTTCATAAAATATGCACTGGCCATGTCTACACAACTTTACCCATCTCCCCACACTCTGCCCCATACTCCTTGGTGACTGGAGACTTTATCTGGCCCAGAGACAGGTGACAGTTAATGGCCAGGATTCCAGTAGGTCACTATATTCTAGTTATAACTATTGTTGTCCAAAGAATAATCTGTGTAGCAAACTGCTGTACAACATGTCCATACTCAGTAGAGTTAAACGACAGCTTTTAAAATGATATAGATATAATCTATCTCTATATCTATTGATCTATCTATCCATCCATCCATCCATCTATCTACCTGGGTCCCCAATAGAAAAATGGATAAAGAACACAAAAGGTGACCAATAAAAGAAATATAAATGACTGAAAACCTTGAAAACCTCAATCTTTCTAGAACTCAAAGAAATGTATATTAAAACATTGACAGTAGCCAGTGAACATGAACAGTAGCCAATGCTATTCAGAAAATGGGGAAACAGACTCTTTCAAGCATTATTGATGGTGATGTAAATTGATATGACCTTTCTGGAGGGGAATCTAGTAACAGGAAAATTTTAAACAGGCATACCCTTATACAGCAATTTTGCCTCCAGGAATTTATTCTTAGGAAATAACTGGACAACTCCACAGGACATATGTACAAGGATTTCCAGGGAAAACCACCTAAACCTCCACAGTAGAAAACTGGTTAAATAAATTGTGATACATGTATACCATGGAATTGTCTTTAGCTACCAAAAATGATATAAAGCTGTATTTACTGACATGGAAAGGAGTCTACAATATAATAAGTATAAGAGTTAGATTACAAAAGTGTGCAGCGCATGATACAATTTTTTTGAAGAGTCTATGTTAAATGTATCAAAAGCCTGGAAAATATATATGCCAAAGATAAATCATTTTTGGTTACCTCTGGATTATAGGATTCTGTTTGATTTTTACTTTTTCGTATATTTCTGCATTCTCTGAATTTTAGGTAATGAACATTTGTAACTTTTGAAATCAAATAAAATCAGTAATGCTGAAATGCTCTGAAAAGTGAAATGAAATGCTTGGTCAGGAGACCTCAGTAGAAAGGAGATGGCCTTTCCCTTCTGCTGCCACCTGAAGCCAATCCACCACGGCATCTCCAGATGGGATTATGCTTCAACCATCTCAGGCAGATGAGTATCTATCCTATTTCTAAAGCTCCTAGAGAAAGAGGCTTCAAAATTTACCTTGACAATCCATTCCAGGCTTTATCAAATCCATCTGAAAAAGAAATTGCCCCTAATATCTAATCTGAAACACCTGTTCTGTGATTTAAACCATTGCTTTTCTCCTTCAACTTGCAGTGAAAATAGGAACTGGTGGCTTCCGTTGGTCCTAATCAAGAGCAATTATTTTCCAGAATATCTAAAATTATATACATCCTGCAAGTTAAACACATGTTTATACATACACGCGCATGCACGCGCGCGCGCACACACACACACACACACACACACACACACACACACACACACACACACACTTTCAGGACTCTCCGTACTGGCATTATCACATAAGTAAACATTAAATTCTGAGCCTTAGGCCCAGTCGAAGAAGCCGTTTAGAAAGCCCCAGCCCATCCTAGGCAGCTCGGAAGCATGGAATTGCAGCCCCAGGTTGTTTGTCTGCCTGTTCAGCAGTGACACTGTCAGGAGGGTAACCTGGAGCAGGAAGGAGAACTGGAGATGCTGCAGGAAGATATCTCAGACTTGTTCTGATTGATGAGAAAGAATATCACCCCCAAACCTCGAGAAAAGGAGAGAGCAGTTTGCTGCTGCTGACAGGCCACGGGAACGATGCATTGTGACAAGAGCTTTCTCTTTAATTCCTCCTCCAACCTGTTCTCTCCCTCCTCTTCCTACTGTGCCTTCCCTTCAGCACCTCCTGCCCAATCCGTTGTCTTCAATCCCATCACGGCTCGCGTTTATTGTCCATTTACCATACATCAGACACTGTTCCAAGAAATCTACATGTACTCGCTTAATTCTCACAACAACACCCTAGGAAATGGATGCCACTACCCACCTTTTAAAGTGGTTTCATCCAAGAGATCTGACCTCTACTTGCTGGACACCAAATGGTGCCTAGATGCAGCCTTTTGGATCCACAGGGAGTTCTCTGACCCTAGAGGGGCTCTGGGAGGGGAGGGCAGATGTGCTCAGGAGCTACCATGGCTCAGGGACCGAGGGAGCTGATCAGGGAAGAGTAGTGGAGACCTCAGGCTGTGGAGCTTGGAGCAAATGCTGTCATGTCTCGGCCTACAATCTTTGGACGTGCATGCTTTCCAAGATGATTTGCAATCACCAGGTGCTGCCTCTCTGTGCCTGAGGGCTTTAATTCCCCAAACCAGAGTAGGCCACTCTGCCCCTGGGAGCAGCCCTCAAACTCAGCAGTTGGTATATAAATACCCCGGCCCCCTCAGGCCTTGAGCAGGATTATTCTGGGTCATGAGTTTTGTACTTTTTCCCCATGGGATTAAACCACAGCCGTAATGGTAACTGATGTGACAATCATCTTTATCAGCTGCCTTCATTCTCCTGAATTACTTCCCACTGCCCAGTATATACTACTTGTACTTGAATCCTCATCTCCTTCTTGGGAGAAGGCAGAGTTTATGACAGGCCTGGTTTGAACTCCAGCTCCAGTCCTTCCTTTCTATATGACCTTTGATGAGCTATGACTCTGAAAAGGGGGTGAGGTATTGCAGGGGTTAGACATTTCTATATATGAAGTTCTGGCACTCAGGCACTGAAGAAAAGCCCATTCTTACTATTGCTGCGAAGGGGGTTCTGTTATGTGGTCACTGTTCCTATTCCTAAACAATAATGCAACATCTTTTCCTTCTGCACTAACACTTCTGGAAACTTTAACCCCAAAGGCTTGCAGCTGACCACTCTCCAGTCTTGGACCAGTAAAGCTAACAGCAAATTTGACCTGTTGTAAAGACCTGATATATGAGACATAGCTCCGGAGAGTTCAATTTGTATTTCAAAGAAAGAATTGTAAGTAATTTTCCAAGAATGAGTTTTCCACCCACTTGCTAATTTAGAGATGCTCATTCCTTCCTTGGGTAGAGGGCTTTAATGTTGACAGAACATTTCCATCCTACTGGTATAACTGTGTTTGATTCTCCCGTCGGATCCTTGTGTCAGTCAATATAGGACATCTTGTGCTCCCACAATCTCAGTGCATCCACACAACAGACATGTATTTCTTGCTTGCTCTCTCATGAGTCAGCTGGGGAATCGACCCCATGTCATCTTCTCTGCAGCGTCCATACTGACCAGACAACCATCATCTGGCATACGGCTAGCACTATGGCAGAGGGAAAAGAGCAGTCGGGAGCTTTCTGTTCTAGCAATTAAATGTTGTGCTCAAAAGTAACACTCTTGGGCTTCCCTGGCGGCGCAGTGGTTGCGAGTCAGCCTGCCGATGCAGGGGACCCGGGTTCGTGCCCCGGTCCGGGAAGATCCCACATGCCGCGGAGCGGCCGGGCCCGTGGGCCATGGCTGCTGAGCCTGCGCGTCCGGAGCCTGTGCTCCGCAATGGGAGAGGTCACAACAGTGAGAGGCCCGCGTACCGAAAAAAAAAAAAAGTAACACTCTCATTCCCTCTCACAATTCACTAGCAGGATCTGGTCACGTGGGCAAGAAGCTAATCCTACCATGTACCTGGAAGGCAGGCAACAGGGAATCATTGGTGTATAAAAGTAATGACTACCATCACCTTATTCCTACCCATTTTATTTTGGAAAACATGAGTTTAAGTGCTTTCTTAAAGTCACCCAGGGAGTCGGGGCAAAGCAGGACCTAGGATCCTAGTGG
Organism: Delphinus delphis; assembly: GCF_949987515.2. Lineage (NCBI taxonomy): Eukaryota > Metazoa > Chordata > Mammalia > Artiodactyla > Delphinidae > Delphinus > Delphinus delphis. Next base: position 33,087,368 of record NC_082691.1, on the reverse strand, counting down.
TTCCTTCTCCCTGAGATGCCTGAAGAAGACTACATTGGGAGATGAAGGTCCCACCCCTTTCTCACCTCTCTCCAAATTCAACAAACCTGAACCATCTTTGTAATCCTACCCACTGGCAATCTCAAGGTTAAGGACTGAATGGTGAAAGGTCAAAGAAACTGACTTTCTGAAGTAACTCTGGGATCAGGTGACAAGGGGAATGTTGTTCGTAAGCAGTAGGCTGTGGAAAGGAAATTGGCTCCTACCTCTGGCTGGATAGAACTATCTTATTCCCAGAACCAGGTAGAACCCTCTAAACAGTAGGATTTTAAAGCCGTCAGTCCATATCTCTAGCACGTGGTGTTCTCTGGAATCCTGAAGCTTCTACCCAGTAGCGCCCGGAGCCTGCTCACATCAGCCTGCAAGAACCAACTGTGTGCATCTTTTCCCGGCTCCACAGTCAGCACAATGGTGGCTTGAAATTGGCCACGGTAGGAGTATTTACACCACAGAAACTGGAAAAGCTATAAGTCAGGTCTTTTTTCTCCTAGATTGCTGGTTATTAAACACGTCCCAGCACACTGCTGTTCCTACCTTCAACTCTTCACACATGCTTGGCTTTCCTTCATGCTTTTGCATGCCTCATGGGCATACGCGGAACCTTGAGAACTGGAAAGCTTCTCTGAGGAGAGGGGTTCTGCTTTATCTCTTTTTCAAGTTCCTCCCTTCCCTGGCACATACTTACATGGCCTTTACCTTACTATTTGCCAGGTCTTGTTCTAATCACTATATGTGTAAAGTCTCTCATCCCTATGAGGAAGGTGCTATTATTTTAGATGAAGAAACTGAGGCACAGAGAGAGGAGGTAACTTGTCTTAGGTCACACAGCAAGTAAGAAGCACAGCCAGGTAAATCTAGCTCCAGCATCCCTGCTTATAATAACCACACTCTACTGACTCTCAGAGCACATAATAGAAGAATAGCACGATTTTTAATTAATTAAGAAATCATGTTAAACACCATTTTTCTGAATATCCGAGTTGAATTACATCTGGCAACCACATGGTTAAAGTGGATTTTTTCACTCATTTAATATTCATTTATCGCACACTGGCTGTACACCAGGCTCTATGCTAAGTCATGAAAAGGACACAAGGATGTGGCCAATATGAGGTACCACTTATTGTGCTCTCAGTAAACAGTCACTGTGGTGGGTGCTGTGCGGGGCTACAAAGATGACCATGATGACTGATGATGATGACAGCCATGAGAGTTACTGTTATTATTATTATTATTATTATTTTTGCGGTACGCGGGCCTCTCATTGTTGTGGCCTCTCCCGTTGCAGAGCACAGGCTCCGGATGCGTAGGCCCAGCGGCCATGGCTCACGGGCCCAGCCGCTCCACGGCCTGTGGGATCTTCCCGGACCGGGGCACGAACCCGTGTCCCCTGCATTGGCAGGTGGACTCTCAACCACTGTGCCACCAGGGAAGCCCAAGTTACTGTTATTTAAATGCTTAATTGCCACACCTTGTGCTGAGTATCATTATATTTCAATTTTGCTACACATTGTGAGACAAATATTTTATACTTTGTGCCCATTTTACAGTTGAGGCCCAGGGACATGTCAGGAGCCACACAGTCTGTCAAAGAGCTCACCATGCAGGCAGCTCTGACGACACTCTGTCTACAAGGCAGGAGAGTTAGACTCTGGCGTTCCTCTCCATCACCTTCTGACCACAGCCAGGTAGTTCCATCTCTGTCCCAACTCAATTCTGAAAGTTTACATTTCGGCCTTCAGGAGATCTTTGGTGTTGTCAATCCAACACTCTTTGAATAGAGATATAGTGAGAGGAAAAGACTTTTCCAAGCATTTTTGTAAGAAACATGAATCATTAGCATTCCAAAGAAGCTTACAGCAAGCATAGATGTGCTCGATATTCACTGAGTTCAACACACAGTGCCAATGAGACCAGAAACTCATTACGTGCTCAGTAGGGAGCTTAAAACCAAAGCAAGGACCTCTTCCTACCCTGGCTTTGTAATTAGAACCTCCTGTGGGAACATTTTCAGTAAGAATAAAACTTTGAGCTTGGAATTATCAAAGTTAACTTTGAAATGAAATTTTACTATCAAATAGCGGGATAAAATTTTAAACAAATATACTAGAACTTACACAACTCATTGAATGTCTTTACCTTTACGGATGAGTTATTCTTGTGTTCAACAAATAGTGTTATCACTTAAAAGTATATCAGTAGCACTATTTTTAGAGTTTTTTCTGGTTTAATCTAGGAAACACAGACAAAAAGCAAGGGGTGTGTGTGTGGGGGGTGTGTGTGTGTGTGTGTGTGTGTGTAGGGAGTGTTACTATGTAGTCCATATTTCTGGTTCAATTCAATCACTTACCCTACTGAGTATGTTTGCTTCCAAATGATTTTATGCTCTTTCTAAAAATAAACTTCATCTGCCACAGACTTTGTAACCAACAAGGAGAGCCAAAATAATATGCCACAGGCTCTACAGTCCTCCAAAATGACTTGAGGAATAACTTCATCAAGAATACTCAAGGTGAGAGCTTTGCGAATAAGCATACTCATTTGCATGGTTTTTCTTAGGTACTTTTATCCCACTACTTTCAAAACGATTTGAAACATTTGTTGATAATTTAAATTGTCACATTAGTTTATCCTAGCATTTCACTGACTAAATTTCTGGAAAATGCTTGTTTTTGTTTGAATGAGAAGGAAAAAGATGCAGGGTGTGAAAAGGACATACTGGGAGAAAAAAGATCATTAAAAAGAATTCATTTAAATATGAATTGAATACACTAAATATATAAAAAGATATGACAAACTAATAGGATAAGGGGAAATTATTTTAAATCCTTACCTTACATTAAAGAGCAAAACAAAATAGAGACAAGTGAAGGAGTGAATAGACTATAATTACAATGACAAGTGTTGGAGAAATGGGAACATTGCTGATGAGATGTAAAATGGTGCAGCCACGTTGGAAAACACTTGGTTGTTTCTTAAAAAGTTAAGGATAAATTTACCATATGACCCAGTCATTCCCCTTGTAGGTATCTACTCAAGAGAAATAAAACTATATGTCCAGGGCTTCCCTGGTGACGCAGTGGTTGACAGTCCGCCTGCCGATGCAGGGGACGCGGGTTCGTGCCCAGGTCCGGGAGGATCCCACATGCCACGGAGTGGCTGGGCCCGTGAGCCATGGCCGCTGAGCCTGCGCGTCCGGAGCCTGTGCTCCACCAACGGGAGAGGCCACAACAGTGAGAGGCCCGCATACCGCAAAAAAACCCACAAAACTATATGTCCAGACAAAGACTTGTGTATGAATGTTCATAGCAGACTTTTCATAATAGTCAAAAGGTAGAAACAACCCAAATGCCCAGCAATGGGTGAATGGATAAATAAAATGTGGTATATCCATCAATGGACCATAATAAAGGAAGAAATTCAACCACAATAAAGGAAGAAATACTGATATATGCTACAACATGGATAAACCCTGAAAACAGAGTAAGTAAAAGGAGCCAGTTACAAAAGACCACACAGTGTATGATTCCATTTACAGGAGACATTGAGTATAAGGCAATTCATAGAGGCAAAAATTAGATTGTGTGTGCCCAGGACTAGGGATAGGAAAGAGGAGTGACTGCAAACGAGCATAAAGTTACTGTTGGGTGATAGAAATGTTCCAAATTTAGATTGTAGTGAAGTTTGCACAACTCTGTAAATTTGCTAAAAGTCATGGACTTGTATACTTAAATAAATTTATGGTATGTAAATTGTACCTCAATAACACTATTGAAAATAAACACTATAATTGATTACTTTACCTTCTATCTATTTCTGGATCCCAAGCTAAAATTAAATATAAAAAATAACAAAGGGATTATAAATATGATTACATAAAAATATAGAGATTTTATACATCAAAATAAAATGCAAAGAATAAACTGATAATAACATTTACCATACATAAGACAAAAATTAATTTAATTAGTATACAAAGATTTCATACAAATCTTTGAAAAAAATAGTGAGATCCCAATATATAAATGGGTAAATGGCACAAATAGACTAGTTCATCCTGCCCTTTGAAAAATAACTAGTAAACTTACAAAAAATGTATTCAACCCTAAGAATAACCAGAAACATGTAAATTTTAAAACTATAATTTTCACCAGTTAAAATAGAGTTTTAAAAAAATGTAATATTCCATTTTTACTGGAATTACATAATATTGGCCTATGTATGGTGAGAGAAATCTTCTTGTGTCCTGTTGGATTAAATACAAATAAGGACATTCTTTTAGGAAAACAATTTTGTTATTTGTCTCAGAAGACTGAAAAATATCTATAACCTTTGATTAGATAATTCTACTATAATTATATGATGCTAGCTTAAGAAAATAATTTAAGATACAGGAAAAATTTAATGTACAGGTATGTTCAGGTGAATAGTTCTTATAATAATAGATAACAAGAAACAACCTAACTGTCCAACAATAGGAGAATGTCTAAGTAAACGATTCTGCATTCATACAATGGAATACTATGTACCATTAAAAATATTTATGGAAAATTGATAATAACATGGTAAATACTCAAGTCACCATATTCAGTGGAAGAAAACCCCATCAGTATACAAATGGTTAAGTGAAAAAAAAAATCACATCAGGATACAGTACCATTTCAATTAGTAAAAAAAAATGTGTGGAAAGAAGACTGGAAGGAAATATACTAAAGTATTAACTGTCACCATCTCTGGATGGGTGGGATTCCCAAATATGCAATGTGATAATACTTTCATAGTTAGAAAACATAACTCAACTGCTGTTCTTACAAAGGGAATCTTCAACACAAACAACCAAAGGCAGGTTTCCCAGGATACCTCATTTCCTATATTTTGAAGGTCATCATAACCTTATCTATCAAAAATTGGTATTGGATCAACTGACCCGATGATTTGATGTGATACATTAAAATTGAATTCACTGGACAGAATACTGTATTCTCTATCATTCACATGCCTTTTAAACCAACTTACTGATACGTTGGCAGCAGTAAGTTGTTTTGCAAGAAAAAGTTAGCAAGCCATCTACCCACTGGGGCTGTCCACTATTATTCATGGCCTATTTGTTGCATTTGATGATGGCCCGGCAAAGCAATCTCGGTCTACCATATATCAACAGCAACCATGCAATTAAGTCAATTCATGCCCCAAGTCAGTCAATTCAATGAGACAAACAAGGATTTTTTTTTTTAAATGTCAGTTGGCATCACATGAAGCAAAATTGATTGATTGACTGAAATCTCAGTTTTCAACTGATTTGCATAGTATTCTGAGCACTCCAACCTGTAGCCACTTTGCTTAAAATACAGCCTGTTTCTAGCTACACTATCTCACCAGAGCCAATAAACATTTTTTAAAAATCTGCCATAATTATCAAGGTACCAACGTTTCCATTCTGACTAACACCCTAGGTGCAGCTTAAATGAACTGCAGGCACTGAAGGGAGATGGCCTGCAGCCTTACCCCAGAGCAGAAATTCTGAGGAAAAGGTCTTTCAGACCTGACTTCTAAAGAAAAAGCAAAAGGAACAGCTCCTGACAAAAGCTACCCTGCTAAAATCAGCCACAATTCCCACGTCTACTTCCCATTACATATTTACAAGTGGCTATTACAGCCCTCAACGCTGACAACAGTTTCCTTAGACCTGGAGACTGCTGTGCTGTGATTATTGTTTTTGTTCCTTTCTGTCTTCTCTGACTATAGACATTAGGCTAGAAATATCTGTTCCATTAGACCTCAGAAGAAAATAGGGCACGGCCCTAACTCAAGGTGGAGGCAAAGCACTCACCACGGTGCAGGTGAGGGATCCCAGGGTCTGGTCTCAGCGATTTCACTTACAGTAAGATCTTGGGCAAGTCATTCCATTGGACTGCTATGCATGGCATGAAAAAGAGCAGATTTGAAGAGTTCTAGATTCAATGGTACTATAAGCCAAGGCATCTGAAATGCAAAATAAAACAAAGAAATAATTGGTTGAAATGAGTAGCTAAGCTCACACGAAAGTAAGGGAAATCCTCAGAGGAACACCTCCCCCCAAAAAAGAAAAATGAAGTGAGAGAAGGAATTCAGAATTTTTAAAAAGTGGTGAAGCCAAAGTTGCCTGGGGATGTTTTCTGACATTCACTCATCAGGAAGACAGAAGGTGAGACCTTGGGCCTTTAAAAGGTATCAAGTCAAAAGACAGATGCTCCCTGTGAACAAAACACATAAGCCCTGCCTTGAAGGAGATTATACTCTAATAGTGGAAGGCAGAAAATGAACAAACATACAAATCAGACAACGATGAATGCTAGAAGAAAAATAAATAAGGGGAAGGAGGATAACGAGTAACTGAATAGGGGTGAAATTTCATTTAGTTGAGTGAAGAAAGGACCCTGGTAAATGTAACACCTAAGCAAGACCTGAGAGGAGTGAGGGAGTAATCTATGCAGGTATTAAAGGCAAGTGCTTTCTAAGCAGAGGGAATCAAAAATGCAAAAGCCCCTAAGCCAGGCCTGTCTGAGGAAGAGGGAAGTGGCCATCTGCTGCAGAGTGAGCAAAAGAAGAGTGCAGAAGAGAGGGTCCAAGAGACAGGCGGGGGCCAGATGACAGAGAAGCCTGTGGGCCACATGGGGACTTGTACGTTATTCAAAAGAGCTGGAAAGACACTGAAGGGTGAGTTAACATGTAGAAGGCTCATTTGGAGTGCTGTGTGGAGAACAGACCATAGAGAAGCAAGTCTAGAAGCCGGAGCACCAAATAACACAACAGGCCGAGCAAGAGGTGATGGTGGCCTAGACAACTTGGTGCTATGGTCTGAATGTGTCCCCCCAAAATTCACATGTTGAAATCCTGACCCCCAAAGATGATGGTATTACAAGGTGAGGCCTTCGGGAGGTACTTAGGTCATGAGGGTGGAGCCTTCATGAATGGAATTAGTGTTCTTATCAAAGAGATCCCACGGAGCTCCCCAGCCCCTTTTACCATGTGAGGACACAGCTGAAATGCCAGCTATGAACCCAGAAGAATGCTGGTTCACCAGAAGGCAACCAGGCTGGCACCTTGATCTTGGACTTCAGCCCCCAGAACTGTTAGAAACAAAATTCTGTTGTTTATAAGCCAGCCAGTCTGTGGAATTTGTTGTAGCAGCCTGAACAGACTAAGACACTAGGTGTAATGGAGATGGCAAAAATGGCCAGACTTCGGAAGGGCCGAAAGGACTTCCAGACTGATTGGAAGTGGGTTGCAAGAGAAAGACAGGCTCAAACCTGACTTCCAGACTTGTGGCCTGATTAACTGGAAGAATAGAGTCAGCTTTTCTGAGATGGGAAAGGGTAGAGGAGGAACAGAGGGGTTGGTAGTGATCACTAGTTTGGGTGTGGACATATTCTGTTTGACATCATATTAGACCTACAATTAGAGATACATAACTTATTGTTATATCAGTAAGTAGTGACAAAATAGGCAAGTTCCAAAAAAGGTATAACTTTCCAACTAGAAAATCTGACTGTTCTTATTAACTTAAAATAAATTGTCAGTGGTTTTGTGTTTCCTCTTCCCACAAGGAAAGCATCAGTAAATTCTAACAAACATCCAAAGATCAGAAATTTTCCATTTTTATTATACAACCTCTTAAGATGGAGAAAGAGAAGGACAGGAAGAGGGAAAGGGAGATGAGGAGGAGGGAGACACGGAGGAAGAAAACTGGAACTTCCCAATGGACTTCATAAAGCTAATGTATCAAAATGAGACAAGAGTCATGCAAGAAAAACTATACAACAATCTCATTCACGAACATAAAGCCAATGATTCTAAATAAAGTATTAGCAAACCAAATCTACCAGTGTATAAAAAGTAAACTACAGGGCTTCCCTGGTGGCGCAATGGTTGAGAGTCCGCCTGCCGATGCAGGGGACACGTGTTCGTGACCTGGTCCGGAAAGGTCCCACACGCCGCGGAGCGGCTGGGCCCGTGAACCACGGCCGCTGAGCCTGCGCGTCTGGAGCCTGTGCTCCGCAACGGGAGAGGCCACAACAGTGAGAAGCCCATGTACCGCAAAAAAAAAAAAAAAAAGTAAAATACATATGACCAAGGTGAGTTTAATACTAGAAGATATTTTAATGTAACATATCTCAAACTAAAGATTTGAATAGGCTTTCACCACAAAGGAATCATAAGTGGTGGGTAAACATGGAAGATGTTCAAACTCATTAGTAAATTGGGGAAATAGCATTTAAACATATGACATTGACAAAGAATTTTTAATCTGACAACACCAAGGGTAAGCAATGACCAACCCTATTGCAAAAAGTAGCCAGTTGCAATAAGCAAATAACAAGCCCTAGCATCGAGACTGCTACTTTAAATGCCATTTCCCAGAATTCTGGAGAAATGGCCGAGTCCAGGTCTGTGACATAAAATGTATAAAAAGAACCTGGCACTTCCTGTCACAAGCTGGCACGTCCTCCAAGCTGTTGGAGAGTATTACAGATGGGTCAAAAGGACACACAAAGCAACTTAAACAGGCTCCCACTGGCCGAAGAGGCGACAATTGAACATCAATAAGTTTAATAGCTGTAATGGATTGAAATATCAAATATATTTTAAATGTGGTAGATAATAACTTTCAAATTTCACTGGTCATATCTAGAGGACGTGGGGAACCAATGTGTCATTTTGAAAACTAGTAAATAAATGGAACAAATCAAGCAAACTGAATCTATTTGCAGACTGTATCTTGGGATGTCAAATAGTTGATGAGGAGAATTTCTTTATAGAAGTATCCCAGCAAATAAATGAAGTGGGAGTGATAGAATTTTAATATTTAACACCATAATTAAATAAGGAATCCAGGTAATAATCATTAATGGTTGTTGCTAACGTCATTAAAAAAACCCCAGCTAACTGGATATTATATGCTTCCTGACGGATGGAAGTAGAAACACATCGTCTGACACATTCTTGCCAAAAAATTGAAGCGATATCTCAACAGTTCTCTAGATCTTGCCACCAATTTATAGGAAATAGAGCGTTCTGTGAAACATGTTGATTGACATGTTGGAATGCAATCAACAAAATCCGGACTGTGGAAACTATCCAGAATAAATGACCTGATTTCTTCAACAAAGACACTAAAGAACAACATTAGAGACAGAGAGGAGACCTATACATCAAGAAAGACTTCAGAGTTATATCAAACAATATAGCTGTATTGTAACTGTATTACCATATTGTACTCTATGAGTCTTATTTGAATACTGATTTGAAACAAATAAATAAAGTGATAATTTCTGACACACTCAGAAAAAAAAAATTTTTAATGTGACAATATCAAGAGTAAGCAAGACTGTGGTATAACAGAGAATCTTGTACACTGCTTATGGGAGTGTAAACTGACACAATCACTTTGGTAAACAACTGGTCATCAAGTAGGGCACTCAAGGCTATATGTGCCCTACAAATCGGCCGCCCTACTCCTAGATTTATACCATGGAGACACTCTTGCCCATGGGCACCAAGAGACAGTATGGGAGTGTACACAGTGGCAAAGTTTGTATAGTAAGAACCCCCTACCCAAATGTCCAGCAACCACAGCAGCAAAGCTGAAGTGTGGTGTATTCATAAAAAGAGATGTCACAGTGCGGTGAAAAGTGAGTCAACACACTTACCTATATCAACATGGATAAACCTCATATCACATTGCATACTTTAGAAGAATACATACAGAATGATACCATTTACACAAAGCTCGAAAGCTTACAAATGTAAACAATTTATTAAGATTGTAAGTGTGTCTGATGGGCTTAAAAGGCCTGACGTAGGTTGGGTAGATCTATACTTGGTAAAACCATAGGAAAGATAAAAGCAAAATTCAGCCAAGGGTTGACCTCAAGGGCAGAGGGTGTGAGGGACTGGATTAGGGAAGTGATATACAGCATCTTCAAAAGTACCACTCCTCAAACTGGTTGTGGACATGTGTGCCTTTGTTATATTATTCTTTATACTATATACATATATATTTAAATTCTTTTATGTATAGACAATATTTCAAATTTTTATAGACAGGGTGAACCAAATGACTAAAAGCCTTCCTATCACTTAAAATTCAAGTCATATGACTTCTCATTTCCCTCACCTTCCTCTTAAGAAAAATAATAGTAACTTTCTCAAAAGATGTGGTGAATAGTAAATGAGTTAATGCACATGAAGTGCTTGGATTAAAAGCATAGGAAAAAAAAGAAAGAAAAGATTTAGGACTAGTATGAATATACAAATGCCCCATTACTTGTAAAGAAAGGGTGACTCTAAAATTCATAAACCTGAATAAAGTATGCATGAACCTTCCAGATATGTTCTAAGAGACGATTTGTGTGTGCAAGGGCCGTACAAATTTAATATACTAATAATATCATTCAATTACATCCAATTAAATCCTACTCTCTTTATTTTCACACCAAAATAAATAAATAAAGTGCTGGGATTAGAGCCAGACATATATGAAAACACATTAAGTGTTCAATAAATATAACTCCAACTATTAGCATCATCTTCCTATTTACCACCAGCACTGCCAGGAGAGCACATCTTTAGTCTTATGACGAAGGCGAGGAATTATTAAAATCCTGAACAAAGGAAGAAGTGGTGTAAGAATATTTTGGATTGCTGCTTGCAGCAAAGAGAGGGCCAGCCAGGGGACGCCCTCTTCCTCTCTCCGCCACTGGCTGGCCTGACAGAAACCATGGGCTGGGTCCAAAGGCTTTACCCTCTGAAGAGTCATGGGTCGTGCTGAGAACGCAGAACCACAGTTGTGCCTCAACAGCCAAGTATTCTCAAGGAACCGGAGAGAGCCACTTCCTGCTGCTTAAAGGTGATGACCTCATTCAAAACTGTCTGTCCAACCTGCCCCAGGCCTTTTAAGCCAGTCAGACAGAAACACGTACCACCATGACTGGGCCTTCCCCATCTACTCTTGACGTGCATTTCACCCAGTCTTGTCTATACCGAGCACGGAACCCTTCACTCCACGATTCCAACTTCTACCTCTACCCAGGCATTTTGGACTTGATCCTGTTCTTAGCCTCCCTATCATTTATGCTATAGCTTGTCTCACCCTGTGGTGCTTCCCTTTCTGGGAAACACTGAATAGGAGAATATTCTCTGGTTCCCGGCCCGATACCGGTGACTTTGGTAAAATGCTTTTGGTTGTAAGAAATAGAAACCCCTACTCAAGTTGACATAAATAATAAGAAGATAGTATTGGCTCAGTAATTAAAAACTAGTCACAGGGTGAGTTTTGGTGGCCCAGTGATGGCACCAAAGACACAATTTCTTTTCATCTTCTCTCCTATGGTACCTGCTTTATCCTTAAAGCTGACTTCCTGCATGTTTGCAAAATGGCTGGAAGCAGCTTTAGGGGCTGTGTGTTTCCTTGTTTATGTCTAGCAGGAGGGGAAAAATCTCTCTCTCCCAGTAGCTGTCATAGAAGTGAAACATCTTCTTTTCCAAAGGCGCTAGACAATTTTTTTTGGCTCATTGGCCTAAATTGGGTTGTGTGTCCTGAGCTAAGCACCCTGGCTGGGGTCGGGGGGTGCTGGTGGGGTGTGTGAAATCTTCTGCTTGGGATTAGCTAATCAGAGCCTAAGGCTATGCTTCTGGAGTGGCGTCTCCTCTCCCAGAGCACAGGGGTGGTTGAAGAGGCATGATGCCTGGACCCTGTTTCACCCTCACCCCCAGATCCACTTTCTGCTCCATTCTGTGCTCTCAGGTGCAAACTCTTCAGAATGCATCACCCCACTGCCTTGCCCTCTGCCTCCTAGTTGGATTTGCTCCTGGGAACAGCAACGGAAGATCCGAAGGTGCGAGGAGAACAGGGTGGGGATAACCGGCTCCCCAGCTCGCTCCCTGCCTTGCTGTGGTCCTAACAGAGGCTGTGTTCCTCGAGAGGGACACCTCCCGGTGGGTGCCCCCCACACCCTTCCAGCTCCAGCTCTAGCCAGGCTCTGGTCCCACCTCTCCCTCCCTCGCCCCACAGGCCCGGGGTGGTAACGGCTCCCGGCTGTTGCCTGTCCCTTAGTGCTCCACTTTCCTCTGTTGGTCCCCCCATTTGTGTAACTAGCCCCTTCACTCAACCTTGTGGTGGTGACTTCTGTTTCCTTCTCGGACCTTGGCTACTATGGTATCTGAACGAAGAGTAGGAAAATGTGCCCAAGATGAAGGGAGAATGGATGCCAGGCAGCCCCAAACTGCAAATACCCACGACTCCTGCCATCCACCCCCATCGCCCAACCACCACACCAAAGGGAAACAAGAAACTGTCCCTTCAGGCTTCCCTGCTGGCGCAGTGGTTGAGAGTCCGCCTGCCGGTGCGGGGGACACGGGTTCGTGCCCCGGTCCGGGAAGATTCCACATGCCGCGGAGCGGCTGGGCCCGTGAGCCATGGCCGCTGAGCCTGCGCGTCCGGAGCCTGTGCTCCGCAACGGGAGAGGCCACAACAGTGAGAGGCCCATGTGCCGCAAAAAAAAAAAAAAATGAAACTGTCCCTTCATGGTTTCAAATAGTTCACTATTCTAGCTTGTTATTCTGCTATGGATTACATATGATATGAACAATACTTACATACACACACACACACACACACACATAATAGGAGTCTCGTCTCCTTCTAGAGAAATGCCGTCATCATTCCCTGAGAGCAAAGGACTTACAGTTGCTTCACGAGCTCAGGCAGAAAAATTCTAAAATCTTCAGACCTGCTGTTCCTGCCACCTGCCAACAAACGCTGCCGGGGTGCTCACAGTACATTTCAATAATCTACTGGAGGACGGAAGACAGAAAAACAGGGGAGAGAGGGAGGGACAGGGAATCTCGGAATGGAACGAGACCTAAATGAGTTATTCCACAAGAAAGGCACACTTCACAAGTCTCCTGGTTATTTGACTGGACTTCCGCACTGGCCGCTGGGGAAACCCTCCTCCCTCTCCACTCATGAACCCTGGAAGAGGTGAGCGTGGTGTGCCCACAGCAGCACAACGACAGGTTAGGCCAAACCAGTTTTGGGAAGGGGGGATTTGTATAGGAAAGAGTGCACAAGTTACGGGGGTTTGGGGCTTGTTACACAGAATTCCTATTGAGTAGAAAATATTGCAAGATGTCCAGATACAATAGGGAAGAGTATAGCAAAAGATGGGCTGAGGACATCTTTTGAGAAATCTCATTCCAAAAAGTCACCCACTCCTACCCCTTCAGGAAGAGTGAACCCTTAGAACTGGTTTAACTAATTGTCAACTAAGGTGAACTGAAGAAAAAAAAAACTTCTGGGCTTTGTCATGGTGAATGTGCATCTATATGTGAGTGTGTGAGAGAGAAAGAGAGAGAGATTCCCCACCACCAATAAAGTTCTCCTCTCCCCTGTCATCTCCTCTGTAGCTCCCTGAGCATGCTTTACTGGGGGAGCCCACCTACATACATTGGCCTCCATCCTGACAGCTGGGGAAGGACACACACCCACACAGGGGCCTGCACCTGGAATCCCGCCGCACAACAGCTGTTCCAACCACGTAGGAAGCATGGGGGTCACTGGTCAATCTCCACAAGAACAAAGAGCCAAGGACGCAGAGATAATCGTATCAAAGGGATTCAACTTCCTGGATGTCCTCATTCCAAAGATCTGCGGAGAACAGATAAGCATCACAGGGCTCTGGCAGAGGGCCCCTCCAGGGAAAGGAAACGGACAGGAAAGGGACAGGAAGCTGACTTTCCATAGTCTGTATTGCTTTCCTTGACAGAGGGACAGGGCACCTGTGGCCTTCAAAGTCATGATGCCCCATGCTGGCTCCTCCCAACTCCACAAGAAAGGCAACGAGGGACATGTCACCCGCAGTGTAAGGCCTCCACTGACCCCACGTGGGTTCCCTGGGGAGCTTTTCCTTCTGCGTCCCCCAGCATAGATTTCTCATGTCTTCAGTCAAATGAATTTGTGTTTCATTCTTGAACTCTTTCTTTCATGTTCTCAGAATATACAGCATTAAAAATAATAAGAATAGGGCTACCCTGGTGGCGCAGTGGTTGAGAGTCCGCCTGCCGATGCAGGGGACACGGGTTCGTGCCCCGGTCCGGGAAGATCCCACATGCCGTGGAGCGGCTGGGCCCGTGAGCCATGGCCACTGAGCCTGCACGTCCGGAGCCTGTGCTCCGCAGCGGGAGAGGCCACAAAAGTGAGAGGCCCACGTACCGCAAAAAAAATAATAAGAATAAGAATAGGTAAAAAAAGGTACATCTCAGAATATAATTTGTGAGCAATAGAGAAAATGAATATTTCCAAGCATTTATTCATTCATTCTCCCAACTTTTTTTTTAGCCCTTTCTGCACCAGACACAAATTCAAGCCTGGGAGACAGAAAGATAAAACACGTTCCCTGTTCTGGAAGAGCTCACAGATTTGCTGGAAGTCATAGACATTTAAACAAATGGATATTTAAGTGCTACAAAGTCATTTTATCCCTAGGAATTCTACTAATATTGTATTAAAGAATAAATCAGCCAGACTAAGAATCAGGTATCAAAGCTTTGGTTTATAGTGCTCAGTTTTGGCCCCAGAATTTGTTAATTTATTCAATACTCCTACCCCAAATCAACTGTCTTGTTCCCACAGAACTTTCTGCAATGAGGCAAAGATTCTAAATTTGTGCTAACAGGCTAGCTGCTAGCCCCCTGTGGCGACTGAGCACTTGAAATGTGACTAGTGTGACTGAGGAACAGAAATTTAAATTTTATCTAATTTGAATTAATTTAAATAGTCACGTATGGCTGGTGGTTTCCATTTTGCATATCACAGTTCCAGAGTTCTAGTCATGTGTAGATCTGGCTAGATTTACCAAAACCAGTGAAGGTTAATCAACTGAGATTAAAATCAAGTAACACACCAATGGGCATGGTCAGCGAGGCATTAATAAGTCAACTGCCTGCCCACCTGGACTCATTCAACCTTGAATGTCTGGAAGAAAACGAACCTGTTACTCAGATAGGGCAGAGAAGGAGGTAGGAAGTGTAACCACAAAGCAAGGCTAAGCAGCTAAAACGGAAGCCCCAGGCACAAACAAACAAAAGAGGAAGTTTGGGGGGGACAGCGCCAAGTTGGTGTCAAAAAGCAGAACTAAAGCAAGTTCAAACTCAAGTCAAACGTCTAAATATTTCAGTTTTTAATCAATAGAATGCAATCTGAAACCCACTTATTGACAACCTTCCTTCCATCAAGAAATGTCTTTCTGAACGCTTCCTGTGTGCTCAGCACCAAGGGGAATTATTAAGAAATCTAGAGTAACATCAACCTCTGCCTTAAAGAAGTGGAAATTTTTGCTTGAAAAGACCAAACGCACACACATAGAGCAGTGAGAAAACTATACCAGACTGTATCCAGTAAAGCACTGGATGGTATTTAACTCAGCCATAGTTAAAGTTCACCTGTAAACAGTAATCAGGCACCACAAGCGGAGACGAAGGGAGGCGGCAAGTGAAGGCTACAGTCTCCAGAAGGTCTTCATGGGGTAGGGGAGTTTTGACGTGGGCTCTTTGCGACTCTCGGGACTCAATTCAAGTTAGCCTGGCATCCAGGCCCATCACGACCTGGCCTCCACCTACCTGTAGCAGCATCCTCATCAGACCAAGTCTACCCCTGCTTTTGCCAACATGATTTAGCTTCCCAGTTTGCACACCACCTCTTGTGCTGAGCCACCGTATACACAGAACCACTGGCGGACCTGCCAAGGGCCCCCGGCACTGGAGTCACAGACCTTGCATCCCAGCCTCGCCAAGTCCTAGCTGGGGAACCTCAGCCAAGTTCCTCAACCTCTCCAAGTCTTGGTTTCCCCAATTGTAAAATCAGAGTAATATTACCCACCCATAGGGTTTCTGTGATAACTGAGATAAATGAAAGTCTTACAAACAACTTTAAAAAAAACTGCTTTTCATACTTTACCTGACAATTTTCAACCTATCTTTTTTTTTGCAGTACGTGGCCTCTCACTGTTGTGGCCTCTCCCTTTATGGAGCACAGGCTCCGGACGCGCAGGCTCAGCGACCATGGCTCACGGGCCCAGCCGTTCCGCGGCATGTGGGATCCTCCCGGACCGGGGCACGAACCCGCGTCCCCTGCATCGGCAGGCGGACTCTCAACCACTGCGCCGCCAGGGAAGCCCGATAAGAGGTGTTTTTGTAGTAATAATAGGAATACAAATTTAGGGGAATGCTTAGGTTCATGGAAAAATAATGTTCTTACCAAATTAAGAAAGCTGCAAAACAGAATGTATTTGGAAAACTGTTGTTGAGCACATAATTCATGAGTGTCTCCAAAGAACTGTGATATTTCACCACAGGAAATAGAAACTGTCATTGTCAAAAATTACCAATGTTCTTACATATAAACAAAGTAACTAAATCACAAAATTCTTGTGATAGACCTTATATTAAGTATCCAGTCACCCTTCTCAAAACAAACAAACCCCTTGCATCAACAATAAGAACAAAAACTTCAGCTTGGCAGTGCACATTTTCTTCCTCTCTCTGTTGCCCATCAGTAATTTGATTTTGGGAATGTTTGAGCCTTTGAATAACTATTTTGTAAATCAACCTACATGCCCTAGAATACTACTGAATTATTTTGGAATAGTTCCTTAAATGTTGGTTGCATTTTAATGAAAATCAATTGGAATATCTTAATAAATTATTCAATAAGTGGAGCACAAAAAATTCAGGTTGTGAAGATTTTTATGAATTGTAATTATCTAAAACAAGCGTACCCAGGGACACATTGAAATTGTCTCTACCAAAGCAAGGGAGGAAATGAAGAAATTAAACTGTGGGAGCTCAGAGGTATACAATACCTTGACTTGTGGGAAGGATCCGGACGCGCAGGCCCAGTGGCCATGGCTCACGGGCCCAGCCACTCCGCGGCACGTGGGATCCTCCCAGACCAGGGCACGAACCTGTGTCCCCTGCATCGGCAGGCGGACCCTCAACCACTGCGCCACCAGGGAAGCCCCGGGAAAGATCTTTTGATGAAGCTCCTATTTTTAATTGGATCAATTTATATTCTGTACTGAAATGGAATATAATTGAAAAGTCCTGCAATTTTACATTAACTTTAGTGAAACATTCATACGCACCATAAATAGTGAGAAATTATTTGACAGTTTGTGCCTGGTAAAAGTATAAAGATGCTCTGAGTGGGGGAAGTTATTTTGGCTGAAATATTAACACGGTCCAATTTGAAAACATTAGAATCAAGAATATCCTCTACTTAGCTGCATTTGCTCTGACCTTACTAAATAATTCAGCACCTCCAGAGAGAGTATTTTCTCAGTTAAAAATATTTTGGTTCACAGAGAAGTGACAGTTTTAAGTTATTAATCAAATAATGCAACCGAAAATGATATGATGGTCCACTTTATTTTAAAAAATAAAAAGACTGAAATAAATACATTCTTCAAAAGTGTCAGGGACTTACTGCAATATAAACAAATATGACTGAAGACTGATCAAAGTTGTGAATATGTGTTTATGGACAATAATGTACAATATTACAGGCATAACACAGAGATATTGTGAGTTCAGTTCCAGACCACCTCAACAGAGTGAATATCACAGTAAAGCCAGTCATACTAATTTTTTGGTTTCCTGGTGCATATAAAAGTTATGTTTACACTCTACTGTAGTTTACTAAGTGTGCAATAGCATTGTGTCTAAAAGATAACATAGATACCTTAATTCAAAAAGACTTTAGGGCTTCCCTTGTGGCGCAGTGGTTGAGAGTCCGCCTGCCGATGCAAGGGACACGGGTTCGTGCCCCGGTCCAGGAAGATCCCACAGGCCGCGGAGCGGCTGGGCCCGTGAGCCATGGCCGCTGAGCCTGCGCGTCCGGAGCCTGTGCTCCGCAACGGGAGAGGCCACAACAGTGAGAGGCCCGCGTACCGCAAAAAAAAAAAAGACTTTATTGCTAAAAATGCTAACCATCACCTAAACTTCAGCAAGTAATAATCTTTTTGCTCGTAGAGGATCTTGCCTCAATGTCTGCTGACTGATCAGGGTGGCAGTTACTGAAGGTTGTGGTGCTTTTGGCAATTTCTTAAAATAAGACAACAATGAAGTTTGCCACATCAATTAACTCTTCCTTTCACGAATGATTTCTCTGTAGCATGCAATGCTGTTTGATAGTATTTTATCCACAGTAGAACTTCTTTCAAAACTGAAGTCGATCCTCTCAAACCCTGCTGCTGCTTTATCAACTAAGTTTATGCAATATTCTAAATCCTTTGCTGTCATTTCAATAATCTTCACAGCATCTTCACTAGAAGTGGTTTCCATCTCAAGAAACCACTTTCTTTTCTCACCCATAAGAAGCAACTCCTCATCCGTTTAAATTTTATGATGAGACTGTAGCAATTCAGTCACATCTTCAGGCTCCTAATTCTAGTTCTCTTGCTATTTCCACCACATCTGCGGTCACCTCCTCCTGAAGTCTTGAACCCCTCCAACTCATCCATGAGGGTTGGAATCAACTTCTTCCACGCTCCTGTTAATATTGATATTTTGACCTCTTTTCATGAATCACAAATGTTCTTAAATGGCATCTAGAACGGTAAATCCTTTCCAGGAGGTTTTCAATTTACTTTGCCCCGATCCATCAGAGGAATCACTATCTAGGGCAGCTACAGCGTCATGAAATGTATTTCTTAAATAAAAAGACTTGCAAGTCGAACTTACTCCTTGATCCATGGGCTACAGAATGGATATTTTGTTAGCAGGCATGAAAACATTAACCTTGTTGTACATCTCCATCAGAGCTCTTGGGTGACCAGGTGCATTATCAATGAGCAGTACTATTTTGAAAAGAATCTTTTTTTCTGAGCAGTAGGTCTCAAAAGTGGCCTTAAAATAATCAATAAACCATGTTATAAACAGATGAGCTGTAATTGAGGCTTTGTTTTTCCATTTACAGAGCACAGGCAGAATAGGTTTAGCATAATTTTTAAGGGCCCTAGGATTTTTGGAATGGTAAATGAGCGATGGCTTCAACTTAGTCACCAGATGCATTAGCCCCTAACGAGAGAGCCAGCCTGTCCTTTGAGGCTTTGGAGCCAGGCATTGACTTCTCTCTAGCTATGAAAGACCTACACGGTATCTTCTCCCAAAATAAGGCTAAATTGTCTACATTAAAAATCTGTTCTTAGCGTAGCCACCTTCATTAACGATCTTATCTAGATCTTCAGGATAATTTGCGGCAGCTTTTACATCAGCACCTGCTGCTTCACCTTGCCCTTTGATTTTATGAAGATGGCTTCTTTCCTTAAACCTCATGAACCAATCTCTGCTAGCTTCAAACTTTTCTTCTGCAGCTTCTTCACCTCTCTCAGCCTTCAAAGAACTGATGAGTTAGGGCCTTGTTCCAGATTAGGCTTTGGCTTAAGGGAATGCTGTGGCTGGTTTGATCTTCTATCCACACCACTAAAACCTTCTCCATATCAGCAGTAATGCTGTTTCACTTTCTTATCATTTGTGTGTTCACTGGAATAGCACTTTTAGTTTCCTTCAAGAGTTTTGCGTTCACAACTTGGCTAACTGGTGCATGGAGGCCTAGCTTTCAGCCTGTCTCGGCTTTTGACATGTCTTCCTCATTAAGCTTAATCATTTCCAGGGTTTTGCTTTTCTTTTTCTTTTTTTTTGGCGGGGGCTGGGGGGGCATGCTGTTTGGCTTGTGGGATCTTATTTCCCCGATCAGGGATCAAACCCACGCCTTTGGCAGTGAAAGTGCCAAAGAGTCCTAACCACTGGACTGCCAGGGAAATTCCCTCATTTCCAGGTTTTGATTTAGAGTGAGAGACATGTGACTCTTCCTCTCACTTGAACACCTAGAGGTTATTAATTGGCCTAATTTCAAAAGTGCTGTGTCTCTGGGAATAGGGAGGCCCGAAGAGATGGAGAGAGAAGGGGAAATGCCTGGTCGGTAAAGCAGTCAGAAAACACACAGTATTCACCGAGTTCACGGTCCTACATGGGTACAGTCCATGGCGCCCCAAACAATTAAAATATAACATCAAAGATCACTGATCACAGATCATCATAATAAATATAATAAAAACGAAAGGGTTTAAAATATTGCCAGAGTTACCAAAATGTGACACAGAGACACGAAGTGAGCAAACACTATTGGAAAAATGGTGCCCAACAGACTTGTTTGCCACAGGGTTGCCACAAACCTTCATTTTGTAAAAAAAAAAAAAAAAAAAAAGTACAATATCTGGGAAGCACAATAAAGCACAGTGCCATAAAATGAGGTATGCCTGTATTGTATTTTGCTTGTATTTTCTTAATCCGTATAAAATTGTTTAGCTAAAAATTTTGGTTTACACACATGAACAATGTTCTTTTCTATTTTTAAAAAGAATTCTATTTGTATAATTTTTGAAGAGCACTATTTATTGTTGACCACTATGTTGAAATTAATGTGTTAGTGGATAAATAATTTCAAAAATGATGTAGTTTTCATTGTTCTCATACCCCCCTAACTCAAAAGCATCCCAGGGCTTCCCTGGTGGCGCAGTGGTTGAAAGTCCGCCTGCCAATGCAGGGGACACGGGTTCGTGCCCCGGTCCGGGAAGATCCCACATGCCGCGGAGTGGCTGGGCCCATGAACCATGGCCGCTGAGCCTGCGCGTCTGGAGCCTGTGCTCCGCAATGGGAGAGGCCACAGTGAGAGGCCCGCATACCGCAAAAAAATAAAAATAAAAATAAATAAATGAAAAAGCATCCCAGACTGGATAAATACTAAGTTTCCCTAGCTAGAGCTCACACCAGCCTTCGTCATGGCTGTCTGTGCCCAATTCCTTCTGCCTCCACCAGAACTTCCTTGAGAGCAAGGATTTGATGTTACTGACTTGGTACCCTTAAAATTCCCTTACCATATGCGGGGCACTGTTTAACTCTTTTAGTCCTCATGAACCTCTGATATGGGCATTCTAATTACCCTTCTTTACAGACGAGGAAACTGAGATGGGGAGAGGTTAAGTAATTCAACTACGGTCCCACATCCCAGCCAGTGATTGAGCTGGGATTTGAGCCCAGGCAATCTGGCTGAAGAGCCCATGCCCCCAACTACAAACTCATGTGACTCCGTCTCAGTGAATGTCTACAGAATGAATGAAAAACAAATGAACGAATGAATGAACGAAAAAATGAACAGAAAAAAGACAATGGCAACCATTGTAACTATGATGGGTAAAAAGACCTCAATGAGAGGAAGTGCCTAACTTCATATTCACAACACAGTTGAAAGATCTGGAGTTAGAACCAGCACTCTTCAAGGGAAAGCAATCTACCTTAAGTAAACAGGATTGTTTCCTCAGTGCGCCAACGGCCAGGATGCAAGGACTCACAAAAACAAACTTGCTTTTCCCCCTGCTGATAACAGAGACCTCCTCGTTTTGGTTGTTTACTCAGACCCTGAGAACTAGACACCCTGCCTAAAACAAGGATGTTGTGTACCTTGTCTTGATGGGCTCTGGATGTCTGATCCGGCCCCACTGTGCGCAGGCTTGGCCTGCAGCCGGTGCCTGCAGGGCAGGAATAAAGTCTTGAAGAGCTCTTTCTCAGATGGTGGGACTGGAGGTCATGCATGATGAGGTGTCAGAGGCATCAGGAGAAGAGCCAAGGGTGAAGGTGAAGAGGATCGTCTTCAGGACCTGACAGTGTCCATGACAGAGGTGCAATCTTAGGAAAGAATATTGTCCTAGAAAGGAATACGCTCCAGAGAGGTCTGAGCTTGTTGAGTTTGAGTCATTGGAGATTGGTTGGAGAGAGACTGTGAGAACGCTGAGAGAGGACCACTGTGACCTGGGCTGCCTTGCCTCCCAAGGAGGAGAGCTCAGGGGTGATAGAAAGAAGGTGCAGAGGCGATGGAGACGCAGGTGACCCTGATGGAAGAAACACGCGATGAGAAGACACTGCCTGGAAAAGGAAAAGCAATTACCATCGTCACACCCAGATCATCTCTACACCCTTCCCCTGACAGCATGGAGGTGCAGCACCCAGATCCGGCTTCATGAAAGACCTTGCCATCAGCTGACTGGCCTCCAGCCCAGTGCTTTGCAGTCCTGCTTACTTCTCCCTTTCTTCTGGCCAGATCTGCAGAGCGGTCTTCCCCACCCAATCTTGCTGCGTCCTGTTTTATTTTTTGCAGGTGTTTCCCCCCAGTAAACGTGCACTTTTCATCTGATTCCAGTGTCTGCTTCTTGCAGGACCTGAAATGACACACGTCCCAGATCTCTGAAAGTGACATCCCTTTTTTAAGACCCAGAGAAAATCCTGGTGTCATGTTCTTTGGTTATCTTCAGGAATCTAGGACCCAACGTTAATGGTTTGTGGATTCACTTATTCAATTAATTATTCATTTAATCCATGGCTTTAACAGGTATTAATTAAGCACCCATCATATGCCAGGAATTGTGCTGGATCCTCAGGTTATAACAGTCAACAAGGAAGACAATCTTGCCTAGACGACTTGGAAAATGGAAAAGCCATGAGGAATCTAGAAGGGAGAAGCTCCTTCTGGATGTGGCTGAAACTTAAAGCGTTATCTCCCACCTGAGGCAAAAACATACAAAAGGCTCATCCCACCGGACTGAAAAGATCTTCAATCCCACGCGATATAATTTCCGCTGTGGCCATTCCCCTTCCACACTGTACACGTTCAGTTACTGCCACCAGCACCCACTGGAGAAGGGCAACTGCCCATCCCGGGAAGAGGACGGCACGGCATCGCTGACTCCTGTGGTGGTCTAGCGGTTGGCATTTCCGCCTTTTCTGCTTTCGGCTTCCTTTCCCCCCGCCCCCAATCCCCACCTCACACCCGAGTCAGGCAAAACACTTCCATTGGTGGGAGCCCGCGTGAATTTGATTTACACAAAGTGCCCCAAAAGTCACCCCAGTTGAACAAGCTCCAGGTCACAGAAGGAGCTGACCAGGAGCTGGCATCCAGCGGAAGGCAGGAGGGCGTGTGGTTGCCTGTGGGAACGGGACGAGGGAGGCATCGCAGAGCCCTGGGCCGGCCCAAGAGGCTGTCCCTAGAACTGGCTCTCAGGGGGGTGCCGAGTCCCACTTCCCAGTCTATGAGATGCAAGGTGCATCTATGCACATCTATGCACTTCCCAGTCTACAGGCTGGTCTCCTCCAGTAGCTCCTCAGGCTGCAAGGACTTCCAGCTTCCTTGTATCCCACAGACTGGGAAGTGGGGCTCGACAGCCCCCTGAGAGCCAGTTCTAGGGACAGCCTCTTGGGCCGACCCAGGGCTCTGCGAGGCCTCCCTTGTCCCATTCACCCAGGGTTTCTGAAATTACACCCATCATGAGTTGTCCAGGCCCCTGGACTCTCTTTGTAGGAAAGGACACTAGTCAAACTCAGGGAGAAAATGGCCCATGAGTCCCCGACTGGGCTACAGAGGGGCCTCTGCGTGGTCCACGCACAATGACCCCAGGGAAGCAAGGGCCTCAGGCAAGGCAATAGGACAGCCTGTGCCTCCTGCAGGAAGTCCACCGGTGGCGCTGAGCCACAGGTTTGGATCTCCGGCACACTGCCAGTTAGGAAGCGAAACCCTTTCCGGAACACTTGCTGCTCTGTTGGTTTTCCCCTGGAGATGCAACGATTTCGCCTAGACACTGTGCGCTGAGAAGCTGTGCACAGAATGCAGCCGCCCAAGAGCTGACACGGTACCTCACAGGCTCCCTAGTCCTCTTCCGCGTGAGTGGGGGCAGTGGCTCCCCGCCCCCCGAAACCCCCAAGTCGCTTGAGCAAACTGAGCTGTCCACCTGGCGGGAGGCAGCCACACTGAGAGCTGTGTTGCATCCGCCTTCTTTTGTAACCCAAAGTCCTAAGCTCAGGATGCGAAAGAAAAAAGGGCCATTGTTTCTGCTGACAGGTTTGCGTTAAGGATCTGGAAAGACACGCTGGTTTCAGTGCGAGGACCCCGGGCAGGGTTGGCATTGGGAGCAGGGGCTGAGGGAGCCTCCTGGACCTTTCTGAACCTTCCCGCCCTCATTATTAGCAAGAACGCCTTCAAGCCAGTTCTGCGGATGGCACCAGGGGCCTCCCCGTGGTGGGCTTCTTGGGCAAACGGTTTAATTTGGAGCCACGGAAGAACAATGGGAAATCTTTTCCCATGACCTTCATTTCTCCCTCCTTTGAGATTCCATTGTATTTGTAACGTCAGAGGTGGTGGACTAATTTCTGCCACTCTTCGGGGAGGACAGCTGGGCCACCTCCACCTCAGCCTGCCAATCTTTCCCTGACTTGTCAGCCAGTGGCGCTGGGGTCCCAGGCAGGAACCAGCCGGCCAAGGTGGCTATAAATACTCTTCTTGGCGGCTGGCTTCCATCGGGAGTGCACAGCTGAGGGGCAGGGTTGGGGAAGCACCTGCATCTCTTCAGGGCACATCCGCTGCTGGCCAGGCTTGCTCGCCCTCAACCTTCGAGGAGCACTTTCCAGCTCTGAGGAAGCTGGCGGTACCCCAGTTTCCCTGCTGAATGCCAAGGTCCAAGCGGCCACCCCCTGTAAACTCAGAGCCCGAGCTTCATTTTCGCTGGGGCTGATGAAGCTGAATAGCTGAGGGTAAAATAAGGAAGGAGGGGAGAAGAAAGGAAAGGAGACTCTTCAAAGGATGCTCCCCCCCGCCCCACGGCGATTTCACTTACGTGCGATAGCATGAGACAACTCATCAGCCAGGCCTCTTTCTCCCTGATGAGGCAGAAACTTGACAATTGAGAGGTTTTATTTTATAAGCGACTATTTTCTTTTTTTGTTTTTATTTATAAAGCATGACTAAGAGATCCCTGATGGGTACTTCAAATAACCAGAAGCAAGTCACAACAACTGCTAATGGCGAGTTGTAAATGGAGTTCTGCTCGAGGTTGTCACTCAAAATGAGATGGAATTTAACAATCAGGTTGTATATGAGATGAGGGAGAGGTTAAAAATCCACTGGATGACAGTTCTCACACTTCAGTGAGCTGAAGAATTGCCTGGAACACTTGGTTAAAAGACAGATCTCTAGTGCCCATCCCCTGAGACGGATGCTGAGTCTGGGCCTGGGCCCAAGAATCTGCATTTGAGTCCGTAAGTAATTCTGACTTAAATACTCTGGGCGGGGACTGCACTTTGAGAAACAATGCCCTGAGACAGGAGTTCACAAAGTGAGGGCTCCGACCAGCAGCAAAACCAGGAAATTTGTTAACAATGCAGATTCTCAGGCCAACTTCAGACATAAAGGATCAGAAACTCTGGAGGCAGGGCCCAGCAATCTGTGTGAACAAACCACCAGGTGATTCTGCAGGTTGAGAAATACTGCTCTAAAGGCTCTCTTACAAATCAGGAGTGTAAACCCTGGAACAGTGCTGATTTTAACCTGCAGTCAAGATTGAGAATTGCTGCTCAGGTTCTATGGGAATATAAATGCTAATATCACCTCCACAGCTCCTATTTTCTGAGCATCCACCTTTCTAAGCCAGGGTCAGAGTTAATGGCATGAAGGGGAAAGAATGTGGTCTGTTTCAGATAGATAAGGACTCATGTCTTCATGCCAAATTTAACTTCGCTGAACTTCAGTGTTTTCACCTGGGAAATGGAAGGAAGGACACCCAACCCACAGTGATGCTGTGAGGAGTAGTGAGATGAGATCTGGGAAAGCACCGAGCCAGTGGCTGGCACACTGTAAGAACTGGATTTTCCTCTGTCTCTCTGCAATCATTTCCCTTAGTTTAATCGGGGTCTGGAATAAGATTCTTAATCTTTACAGAAATATGGCTTAATGCTCCAGAGAGCATCAAAAAACTCATTTTAAAGTTCATCTCTCTTATTAGTGTAACTGTATGAAGACCTCAGTGAGCAATCTTAATTTTAAAGGCTGGTGGTATGAGTGTAGAAGCAGCTCTAAATCTGCTTTACCTGATTCGACTGTATAACCACAGGCACGTTCTTTTATTCATCAATGTTTTCAGTAATAGACAAAATCTTATAGTTTTATTATTAGGTACTTGGCACAAACATTTTAATGTCTCACGTGACCTCCATTGTTGATAAAACGCCAGGTGAACTACTACGAGTTTGGTACCAGAGATCTGTAAAAAAATCACTTTGTGTGTATATGCGTGCTGGTCAGCTTGTGATTCAGTTTGTTGGAACATCGGCCGGTCCTGGACGCTCCCAAGAGAGCAGATTCAGTAACCGTGCCGGCATGAAGCTATAATGTCTGTGTTTTACATTTTATATAATACATAGAAATACTTGACAGTGACCACTTCAATAGATTGTAAGGATGAAATGACTGCAGATGTGTCTCCCCGAGGCAAGGACTGAAGCATACGTTCTGTGTAGCAGGAAGCTTACGCACACCACAGCTGTGGGAGTAAAGCGGAAGCACATCCATGTGCAACCATCAAAGGTTCCACATATTTTCTTTAGCAGGGAAGACCTGCGGCAGTGTGCAGCCCTAGACGGCCTAATTTAGTTCTTGATAGACTGACAGGCAGCCCTTAGGGCAGAAAGAGGTGCATATGTCAAGGTTCACTGCCAACTAATATTTCTTATAGCTTCAATAGACATTACTGATGGCTTGCCATGCGTGAGGCACATATACAGGCACCACCTCATCTAAGGCTCACGGTTATCACCATCCACTTTTTACACACGAGGAAACTGAAGTGCAGAGACATGAAGGCATTTGAGAAGCATCATGCAACCAGTTACTTGCAAAACCAGGACATCAACCCAAGTCTTCTGTTTCCAAGACAGTGCTGTTCTACTAAGCCACAGGTAGTTCCCTCCAAAAGGTAAAATGAATATTCCAACTGTCACTGATTTGGAATATCTACATCCATTGCACAGATGAAAAAATAAAGACAAGACACAGGACTTTAAGGAAATGCATTATAAATCATTCATTCAGCCATAGGCCATTCTAAAATAAAGACAAAGGAGAGACTTGGGCTGGCTCCTGATCTGGCCCCCAATATCAAGGCCATGTTGGTCTTTTGCGTTTTCCATATGCATATTTCCCCAACAGGAGGAGCTGAGAAACAACCTGAGCAGAGAAATAGGGAATGTTGTTCTTATTTATCCCAGGAGGGATTTCTATCTTTCAATTGTTGATTCACTTATTCGATCCCTTATTCATTCACCCAGTCTTCATGCATTCATGTTTTATTATAAGTGAGGCACCTGTGTTTACTCATGTGTCTCTTCAAACAATTTTGGAAAACTACATATCTTCTTGAACTTTTCAAAGATGAAATCTGAAGTTTCTCTTCTCTCTTATATTCTTATATGTATATACTCTTATACTTTTATATTATAAACTTTCTCTATTTTCTTAAATAGTCATAAAGAATGTAATTCTGACCTGTAGTCAAGATTGACAATTTTTTTTTTTGGCTGTGCTGGGTCTTCGTAGCTGCAAACAGACTTTCTCTAGTTGCAGCGAGCGGGGGCTACTCTTCATTGTGGTGCGCCGGCTGCTCATTGCAGTGGCTCCTCTTGTTGCGGAGCACGGGCTCTAGGCGCGCGGGCTTCAGTAGTTGTGGCGCACGGGCTCAGTAGTTGAGGCTCGCGGGCTCTACAGCGCAGGCTCAGTAGTTGTGGCACACGGGCTTAGTTGCTCCACGGCATGTGGAATCTTCCTCGACCAGGGCTCAAACCCATGTCCCCTGCGTTGGCAGGTGGATTCTTAACCACTGGACCACCAGGGAAGTCCAATATCAACAATTTAGAACAAAAAAATTGTTTCATGCTTTTATACATATCCAAAGAATTATAGATACCACAGCAATTTAATATTTATCATCATCCAAAATTTACAAATACATGAATGACCTTTTAGCAGTAGGAAATGTAGTGTTCTTTTCCCTCCTTAAATTCATATTTCCATTCCAGTTCCCCAATTTTACCCTATTATAATGTATTTCATGCTTGAAAATCCCTTATTAATCATCCTAGCATTATTCTATGTAACAAGAGTATAATATAAATCACAATAATTTTTAAATTTCCTGTAATCTTAAGGTTTTATAGGTTAAATTTTTTCTTCTGGGTTGAGTTATTGTTAAAATTATTAAAACAAAATTAATCAAAACAGCATAAATATATTACAACTCTAGACAATGCACTGTAAAATCTGGGAGAGATAAGTATGCCTTTTTAAAGTTCAAGGTGAGCTGAGAAAGAAGAACTTTTCCCATGGGATCTCTCCTCCCTTTCCCATGTTCTCAGGCTGATCTTATTAGGAAAGAGTATACACAGGGAAGTCTAGGATCTGGAAATTAATTCCCTGAAATATATACAATGTAATATATTCCAGCTGGAAGGCTGATTCTGTAGGAGGCAAGAGCACGGAGGCTCCATAAGGAGTGCTAAAGGGCATATACAAACAACACCGCACAAGTCAGGTGCGTTCCAGTGTATCTGTTAGGGACCAGTCAAGAGACAATCCCTATTAATAATTTGAACGTGGGACATCAAGCATAAAGAATTGTTAACTAGGCAGAAGGTGATTAACAACTAAAAGGGATGAAAGAACTGTAAGGTGTAACAGAGGTAGAAACTCAGAAGGCAGCTACCATCCCTAAGGCTGAAGGAAAAGTAAATGAGGAAATCCGAAATCGAGAGGAGGATCCCACAAGACTGAGATGCACACCCTTGTAAACAGGGCATGGCTGCTGTAGTAAAGAAGGAACAGGGTGCTGGAGTGCTCGTGGCAGGACCCTGATAGCCATCACCACTGCGGTGAACACTTGCTGGGTCCCTCTGCACCCCGGTTTCCTAGCAACTGCACAGGAAACAGCCCGTGGAACAAAAGCGTCCCTTTCTTCCCCTTCGGCTGTGCAGCGCCCTCTATGGGTAGAGCGTAACACTGAGCCGGCTGGCAAAAGAGAAACGCAAGGTATTGAGTCCAGGTGCGGGATGACAAAGCAGGAGAAAAAAAGAATGGGTTTGGGGCTTAAAGGCGATTAATTAACAACTGGCACAAGCGTCAAGAGAAAACTGCAGTTAAAGGATTACACGAGTCCAGGGAATGGGGAAATGACTTTTAATCTCCCCTCTCCTCAAATCAATAGGTGGGTAGACTCTACTGCTGGATTCTGAGCGAACACTTTTGGTCTCAGTATACCTGCAGTTTTTAACTGAGAGTAACCAGAAGCTACATGCACAGCTACCTTGCAGTGACGCCCAGGGCTGAGAATCTTACCCCAAGTTCACAAAATCTTGATTTTGCTTCTGTGTGTGTGCAAAACAAACTGGTTCTCTCACCTGTGCAGGAAGCACAACCAGGATTCCCCAGGGGCGAATTATGTATCTGTCTTTGTGGCAGTTGCTCCTCCTGACACCAGTCCTTGGAGACTGCTTTTACTGCTGAGCTTTTTCTCCTTTGATTCCTGCCCAAGAAGAGGAGAAAGGCAGGGAGCTGGGGATCATCTATTTTGATTTCTCCTATTTCTGCTCTGTGTTTTGAAGTAAAACGATTACATACGGCCCCCAAATTGGCACTAAGTTCTCCTTTTCACCAACTCCCTACAGGCTTTATCACTGTAGTCAAGAAGACATCAAAAAAAGTGTCAGTGCCAACCGTGACAAGATTTTTTACAAATTCATTCTCTGTTGCTTTACTTGTTTGAAACTCTCTGCCATATTCTACAAAACATCCCGTTACTCATCTCAAACGTCTTTAGAAAGAAACCCTCTGAAAGGCCACATGATAGGAAGGAAGTGCACTGGTTGGAAATAGAAAGCTGAGGTATTCCCATTTCTACCACTAACTGGCTGTGTACACGAGAAAATCACTTTGTTTCTCATCACGTCCCTCAGCTTTACCCCTGAACACTGCAAAAGTTTGGGACCATATTTACAGTCACCAGCCTCAAGGGATGACTGGAAAATACCCCATTCACTTGTTGAGCATTGTTGAGGTGGATGCAACCAAAGGAATCAGTTAGGGGAGATACTGTCTACATAGCTCTACACCCACGGCCCTTTTGATGACCCTATATTTGTACTCCTTTTTAGTTTGGTTTTTGTTTTTTTAATTAAGGTATAATAGACGTATAGTAAAGTGCACACATTGATAACTTTTTATGTAAATATATACCTCTGTAACTACTTTTTGATCAAGACAGATATTTCTAATAACCCACCCCCCAAAATCCCTGTGCTATTTCTTAGTCAATATTCCCTCCTGCCCATAGAAGTAACTGCTATTCTGACTTCCATCACCATAGATTTGTTTTATCTCTTCTTGAACTTCATATAAATGAAATCTTACAGCATGCACTCTCTTGCATCTGGCTTCTTCCATTCAACACTGTCTGTGAGATCCATCCACAGCTAGCTCCCTCCTCTTTCTTGCTGAGTAGTTCCCAGTGGTCCCTTAAACTATGCTCATTTTTTAAAATGCTATTTTCCTTTTTCTGTTCATCGTGGGTGATATCCACTACTCCTGTTGATTCCTTCTCGTGTATTTTTTTATTCCAGTTATTATATTCTTCAGCTCTGTTTGGCTCTCCTTTATATTTCCAAACTCTTTGTTAAACTTCTCACTGTGTTCATCCGTTTTTCTCCCAAGTTCATTAAGCTTCTTTATGATCATTACCTTGAACTCTTTATTGGATAGGATGCATCTCTCCACTGCATTTGTTTCTTTTTTTTTTTTTTAATTTATTTCTGGCTGCGCTGGGTGTTCGTAGCTGCGTGCAGGCTTTCTCTAGTTGCAGCACGTGGGGGCTACTCTCTGTTGCAGTGCACATGCTTCTCATTGCGGTGGTTTCTCTTGTTGCAGAGCACAGGCTCTAGGAGTGCAGGCTTCAGTAGTTGTGACTCGCGGGCCCTAGAGTGTAGGCTCACTAGTGGTGGTGCACGGGCTTAGTTGCTCCGTGGCATGTGGGATCTTCCCGGACCAGGGCTCGAACCCATGTCCCCTGCATTGGCAGGTGGATTCTTAACCACTGCACCACCAGGGAAGTCCCGCATTTGGTTCTTTTTCTAAGGTTTTGTCTTGTTCCTTAGTTTGAAACTCATTACTCTTTCTCCTCATTTTGCCTCATCCTCTGTGTTTATTTCTATGCATTTGGTAGATTGGTTACATTTCCCAATCTTGGAGGAGTGGCCTTATGTAGGAGACATCCTAGGGGACCCAGAAGCACACTCCCTCTGGTCAGCAGAGCCATATGTTCTAGGGGTGCCCCTCTGTGGGCTGTGTGGGCCCTTCTATTTTAGTGGGGCTGACTGGAAGGTGGGTGCACTGGAAGGTGGAGCTGGCCCTTGGTCTGGTCGGCTATGAGGCCCTGCCTTGTTCAGTGGCTGCTGGCACTGGTGGGTGGAGCTGGGTCCCAGCGTGGCTGGCTGCATGGCCGGAGACCTCTGGGACAACACTGAGTCTACTAACATTTGCATTGTAGGGGACCCAGACAGAGGAGAGAGAGAGAAAAAAGCAGAGAACTTATTGGAAGTAATAATAGGTGAAAAATTCCCTAACCTGGGTAAGGAAACAGAAATCCAGGTCCAGGAAGCACTGAGAATCCCAGATAAGATGAACCCAAAGAGATCCACACCAAGACACATCATAATTAAAATGGCAAAAATTAAAGATAGACAATATTAAAAGCGGCAAGAGAAAAGCAACTAGTTACATTCAGGGAACTCCTGTAAGACCATCAGCTAACTTTGCAGGACACAGGGAGTGGCAGTAAGTATTCAAAGTGATGAAAGAAAAACCTACAGCCAGGAATATTCTATCGGACAAGGCTATCATTCAGATTTGAAGGAGAGATAAAGAGTTTTACAGACAAGCAAATGCTAAAAGAGTTCAGTACCACTAAACTGGCTTTACAAGAAATGTTAAAGGGACCTCTCTAAGTGAAAAAGAAAAGACCACAACTAGAAATATGAAAACTGTGAAAGGAAAAGTCTCATTGGTAAACACAGACAGTAAAAGTAGTAGATTAACCACTTATAAAGCTAGTAGGCAGGTTAAAAGCCAAAAATAGTAAAAATCATCTATATCCACGATAAGCAGTTAAGGGATACACAAAACAAAAAGATGTAAAATATGATGTCAAAAACATTAAACAAGAGGGGGGGAGTAAAAATCCAGGGTTGTTAGAATGGGTTTGAACTTAAGAGATCACCAACTTAAAACAATCGTTCATATACACATACACACACATACACACACGTACATATATATGTTGTATAAACTTCATGGTTTATATATAACAAGCTAAAAAACCTATAATAGACACACACAAAAGAAAAAGGAATCCAAGCATAACACTAAAGATAGTCATTAAATCACAAGGGAAAAGAGCAAAAGAAGAAAGGAGCAAAAAAGAACTGCAAAGCAACCAGAAAACAATTAACAAAATGGTAATAACTACATACCTACCAATAATGATGTTAAATGTAAATGAACTAAATCCTCCAACCAAAAGACATAGAATGGTTAAATGGATTAAAAAGCAAAACAAAACCCAAGACCTGTTTATATGCTGCCTACAAGAGACTCACTTCAGATCTAAAGACACACAGACTAAAAGTGGGAGGATGGAAAAAGGTATTCCATGCAAATGGAAATTTCAAAAAGCAATATTTTTTGGAATATGTCTCCTTAGGCAAGGGAAACAAAAGCAAAAATAAGCAAATGGGACTACATCAAACTAAAAGGCTTTTGCACAGCGAAGGAAACTATCAACAAAATGAAAAGGCAGCCTACTGAATGGGAGGAGATATTTGCAAACAATATATCCAATAAGGAGTTACTATCCAAAATAGATAAAGAACTCATACGGGGCTTCCCTGGTGGCGCAGTGGTTGAGAGTCCGCCTGCTGATGCAGGGGACACGGGTTCGTGTCCCGGCCCAGGAAGATCCCACATGCCGTGGAGCGGCTAGGCCCGTGAGCCATGGCCGCTGAGCCTGTGCTCTGCAACGGGAGAGGCCACAACAGTGAGAGGCCCGCGTACCGCAAAAAAAAAAAAAAAAAAAAAGAACTCATACAACTGAACATTAAAAAAACCAAACAACCTGATTGAAAAATGGTCAAAGGATCTAAATAGACATTTTCCAAAGGAGACATACAGATGCCCAAGAGATACATGAAAAGATACCGAACATCACTAATCATCAGGGAAATGCAAATCAAAACCACAATGAAATACCACCTTGCACCTGTCAGAATGGCTATCATCAAAAAGAACACAAATAACAAGTGTTGGCAAGGATGTGGAGAAAAGGGAACCCTTGTGTACTGTTGGTGGGAATATAACTTGGTGCAGCTGCTATGGAAAAACAGTATGGAAGTTCTTCAAAAAATGAAAAACAGAACTACCATATGATCCAGCAATTTCACTTCTGAGTACTTACACAAAGAAAACAAAAACACTGATTTGAACAGGTAATTGCACCCCAATGTTCACTGCAGTATTGTTTATAGTAGCTAAGATATGGAAGCAACCTAAGCGTCCATCAATAAATGGATGTCATATATATAAAATGGAATATTACTCAGCCATAAAAGAAAAAGAAATCTTGCCATTTGCAATAACATAAACGGAGCTACAGGGTATTATGCTTTGGGAAATAAGTCAGGCAGAGAAAGACAAATACCACATTATCTCATTTATATTAGGATTCTAAAAAACATGTAAACAAACAAAACAAAATGAAAAGAGACTCATATATACAGGGAACAAACAGATGGTTGCCAGAAGGGAGAGTAGTGGAGGGTTGGGTGAAATAGGTGAAGGTGGTTAAGAGGTACAAACCTCCAGTTATACAATTAATAGGTCACAGGCATGTAATGTACACCGTAAGGAATATGGTCGATAATACTGTGATAACTTTAGGAACAGATGGTTACTAGATTTATGGTGGTGATCATTTCATCACATAGGTAAAAGTCAAGTCATTTGTAGTACACCTGAAATTAACACTGTAGGTCAACTATATTTCAGTAAAGAAATGAAGTTACCTCTAGTACCCAAAATAAAAAAATCTAATCCACTTAAAATAAATGTTCTCCTTTCCCTCTGCCACGTTAATTGTTGAAGTCAAACATTTCTAAAGCTGAGGAAAAGATTCAGGGCTTGAATTTATTACGGAATGCTCCTCTGAGATCATTCAGATTGTCTGTCTCAATTTCTAAAGGAGACATCCTGCTTAAAAATCAACAGCAGGACAGCGCCACTTCTAAGGACTCCAGTGGCACCCGCCCTTCCCAGTCATGGGGCCTGATACTTATGTGCTTGGCTATCTGTTTTCCTTCTCAAGGTTAAGTTTCTTGAAAGCAGGAATAAAACATTCTTATTCATCTGTATAAGCCTAGGGCTAGCCCAGGAATTGGTGTGTCCTCTGCACTCAAGAAACATTTCTTGAATGTCTTGATTGAATCATAGCAATCATCTATTCCAAATGTGGGATGAGGCACAAACTGGGTATTTACCTTTGTCCACTTATAAACGGTGTTGGGGCTGATGGTGGCTAATAAGGGGAAAGATGGTAACCTAGACGAAAGGTCTGATTCCCCGAGGCATAAAAAATGGGAAATTGGAAGCTCCAGACCAATCTTCTGGAGATGCGAACTCATAAGAGAGCGGGAAACAGAGTCTCATTTAGACCAAAAAGGAATCGTAAGGGATCAGAAGATGCAAATGCCAGAGGGATGGCTGGAAGAGACGGGAACCCCTTAGCAGACCCCAGCTCCCTGCCGGAGGAGACTTAAATCATACCAGTCCCCGGCCGCACCGAAGAGCAGTAGATTTAGAATGCAGGTGGAGCAGGCATCCGTGGGTTTTTTTTTTTTTTTTACAACTACCCCAGGTGATTCTGATATATGGTGAAGGCTGAGAACACCTGCTCCAGAGCAAAGTGAGGCTGGAGGGCTTCTGTCCAAACTTGACCCTGAAGTCTGTGTTAAGAGAAGGCTGATTTATATAAGTTCCCAGGAAAGAATCTGGAGGACCAAAAACTAGAGCTCTGAGTGCTGTAAAGTGAGTAGTTTTAACCTAGATCTGAGAGGTAGACTTAGGCCTTCAGTATTGAGGACTTCACTTTTGTTCACCGTGGAGAGAAAAGCAATACAAGAGAGTTCTGACTTTGAACTTGGGGTAGAAAACATAAGGCGACCTAGGAAGCAGAAAAGGTGAACGTCCTAAGTAAAAAGCGCAATTAGCCAATGATATCTCTTTTAGCTACAATTGCTACAATGAACCAACTGCATCCCTTGTGTACCCTGAGGGTGCCACACCCTGTGGTAAAGTCATTTTAGCAATTACAGGGTTGAGGCCAGAGCATGGAGGGCCCTGAACGCCACAGTAAGGAGAGTGGATGCCTTACAATGGGCGGTGTGCCCCAGGCATAAAGCCTGCAGATTAGGGAACTGGATCCTGGGGTAAGTGTCTTCACCAGTGAGTTAGCCTCAACTCTGAAAGCCTATGATTCTATGATATACACTATTGGCAAGATGCAAAGGAAGTACTAGCTATTTCTGCATCTGAGCTTTCTTTATATATATCTTGCTGATGCCAGCTTACATTAGTAACACAGTTCCCATGTGAGTGCAACTGGCAGTTGGTGGGAGGGCTTAGGTCAAGTACAGAGTAGGAGCAAACCGATGGGCAAGTTTTGTAAATCTGAGGTTTAGAGAGTGCAAAGTCAACGGCGAGGTCCCGCCTGCCTGTATAATGACATAGTATTAGAAAAAGAAAGTCCATGAGGTTAGCAGGCACTGTAATTAGTGGTGTTGCTCTACACTGAAATCTGGGTGTTCTGTGCACCAAGAGCCAGCTGGAGAAACCAGCTGTCCAGCCATTTCCCATCCTGACCAAATTCTCACCCAGCCAACCTTCACCGCTCATTTCTAACAAGCCCAGATGAGCCATTCCACTAGGTTGTTTGGATACGGCTCACTGCTAAGAAGAGTACACAACATGATCCAGTTGAAGGAGAAAAAAATCCCTCAATTTGGCAAGGCAGAGCTATACTTATTCATTCCATGAACATGGATCAGGTAACAACTGTATGTCAGGCACTGTGCTAGGTGCCAAAAACTTAGAGGAAAAAATGTGATCCCTGTCTTCATGGAGCTGAGTCTGGGAAAGAAACAGGTGTAGAAAAGTATAAGTCAGTGTATTAAATGGAAATGATAGAGAAATGCACAGTATGTCATGAGAGCAGCCACCAGGCTGTAATCAGGGAAGGCTTCCTGGAAGAGTTGGTACTTGAGCAGATAGGTAGAGTCGAGGGTGGACTGAAGCCACTCACACTGGCTTGCAAAAGCCAATTACATACATTCTTTCCCAATTCTGCATTTAGTGACCAGATTGGTAACTTGAAGTCAGCAGTGGCATTGAGTATTCACACCTCAGAAATCAGCAAGCCCTAAAAACCAAGCTTTTTCCCCCTGGAGAGATGGTTGTTAAACATTTCCCAACACACCCCTTGGTAGGATGTAGTCAGGATGGAGGGAAGTGTATTTCAGTAAAAGTATACACCAAATAGGCAAAGGCATGGAGGCCAGAAGAAAAACATAGCAGAGGGGAATGTAGGACTTTAATTTTTGTAGACTATAAAGTGCACAGCTGTAATGGCAGGACATAAAACAAAAAGGGAGGCAAGGGCTAAGTTATGGAGGGCATTAGAAGCTGTGCTGAGTTTTTATTTTATCCAGTAGGGGATGGGTAGGCAAAGAAGTTTTAAGGTAGGGTGTAATAAGCTAATATTCTGGAAACATCGTATTTACAACCACTGAAGCTTCTCCTTGCTAATAATTAACATCTTATACAACATGAATTGAGATTAGATTGATGAAAATTTGTTCCTAAAACTACCTTCAAAGCCAAAAATAAAATAAAAAGGCGAAATAAGTTTTAAAAAATACAAAATTTTGTTTTAACACCCAGATTTTCTACCACAATATCATAATTTGATTCAGGTAGGCAGTCCTGTGGCAAGTGTAGCAGTTAGGTCTAATCAGATGATAAACACCACACGGTGGGGGCTTCCCTGGTGGCGCAGTGGTTGACAATCCGCCTGCCAATGCAGGGAACACGGGTTCGAGCCCTGGTCCAGGAAGATCCCACATGCCACTGAGCAACTAAGCGTGTGCGCCACAACCTCTGAGCCTGAGCTCTAGAGACCACGAGCCACAACTGCTGAGCCCACGTGCCACAACTACTGAAGCCCGTGCGCCTAGAGCCTGTGCTCTGCAACAACAGAAGCCACCACAATGAGAAGCTCGCGCACCGCAAGGAGTAGCAGCCCCTGCTCGCCGCAACTAGAGAAAGCCTGCGCGCAGCATCGAAGACCCAACGCAGCCAAAAATAAATAAATTAAATAAATAAATTTAATTAAAAAAAAACACACAGTGGGTTAAACAGGGAGTTTAATATAAAGAATTATTACTATGAAAAAAGACCGGAAGATATAAGGAAACTCCATATGGCGCCCTAGGGCTGAGGGGGAGTACCCAGGAAGGACAAACTTGGAAGGGGTTCACTGGTTGGAGAAGGGGGGTGCAGCCCACCACATAGCAGGGAAGCGTGCTGCGGAGCTGGTCTGAGTTGCTGGACAAATAACAGGCCACTCTCTGGGGTGTAGACTGGGGGAACTGACCATCAGAACTGGTGGCTGGGGCATGGAGTGGGTGTCCCGGCGCTGGCGGGTTCAGTGCGGGGCTCTGGTTCTCATGAGAGACAGCAGCAGAAGAGCGATCTCCAGGCCAAGGCTGCAAAGTTGCAGAGGGACCACATTCTGGGCCTGAGGCTGGCACAGGTTCTATCAGGTGACCTCATCCACCACCAGGCCCTGGCCCACCCCAGAAGCCACAGGAGAGCCTCTTCCTCCTGTAGAGGCCCTCCAGCGTCCTCTACTGAGCAAGCTTTAGGCTATAAGGTCACTTATTTTTTTCATTGTTATTTTACTATATATGTGTGTGTGTGTGTGTGTATTATTAAAAATATATAATTTTACTTATTGCTCACTTTAAAGGAGGAATACTTAAAGAAATCCCATGTTTATCACAGAGCATGTTGAAGGGTGTGTTTGGGGCTGGGAGGCAATAAACTGAGGTGACACAGGAGGTCAAACATTCCAGGGGGAACTGAAAATTGTGGTCATTCTCCTGGCTGTTTTAGCTCCATGACCAAAGAAGCTAGCAGGGCTAGATTTTTTAGGCAACCCTAGACCTTGAGGAATTGCTTCCCTCTCATCCTGGGTATCACCTTGTAGCACTCGGCTAAGGCACAGCTCTAAAGAGGCTCAGCTCAGCTTCCACGGGGCTCATTCCTTCCAGCCGCTGAGCGTGCTCTCTGGGCAGTTCCGCTCTAGTGTTCAGCTGCCCTTCCCCCACCCACTCACAGCGCTGTCTGGGATGCTCACATTTCCTGCAGCATGCTCCGCTTTGCACCCTCTCTCTTTGGGGGGAAAATAAAAACAACATGTTGCTGTGGTTGCTTAATTTTCTTGATGGTGCAAACATGTTACTGTCGTGAGAGACCATGGTTAAGAGCCCAGGTTCCAGAATCAGACATATCCCAGTCCCAATATTTAGTTAAGTTATGCATTAAGTCTCGAAACCTCAGTTTTGCCATCTATAAAATAGGGATAAAGAGCACCCGTCATATGATTGTTAGAGGAATTAAATGAGATAATCTGTATAAAGCACAGTAAATACTTGGTAATAGTCATTGTTATTATGCTGTACAGACAGCCAAAACTCAAACTCCCCGAGAAATGGCCAACCGTGCCTTGTCTTCCTCAAAACGCTAAAAATTTAATAGTCATTTATACTTATTACGATTTTGACTAACATCATTCCCCAACTGAAAAAGAAATGAGTTTTGTTGGAAATTTTTTTACTCTCCCCAGATTCACTGCCAGAATGGAGAAATTGCGAGGATTTGCCTATGATTTTTCTTTTCTCTTTTTAATACAGCTGATGATATTGTTCATTATCCACTTGAGGTGGCATTAGAATAAATTAATATTAAAATATTTAAATTTAGAACAATGCGTTTGAAATGCCATTAGGAAGATTTATCACCTGCAATGAGAAATCAGTGCTCCATTAGCTGCAATCCCCTTTCCAGTTAGTTTGGAGACCTCTGGCTCAGATCATTACCCAGCACCTCTCTCTCCCTCTCTGTCCCCTGATGCCGTGTGGATGGCTGTTCTTGGGTTTACTGAGGGTTTGCTCTACTGACTCGCTTTGCACCTCAGACTCCTGTATCCAACTGGGTGCTCTTTAATACCATGTGCTTAGATGCCAAGCTGAGGCCAATTACCACTATGAGGAAAGGCAAAACTCACTTGTTCCACCAAGTGTTCAAGATAATGCAAAATGTACTTCAGGAAAGCAAAATGAGTAAGAGCGCTGTTTCCAGCTTGGAGAATAGAGCTGCGAGACGGAACCAAATTGGTGAGGCTGTAGGATGTGTTGTTAAAGGCCCAGACTCGAGCCAAACTGCCTGGGTTCACATCCCAGCCCTGCAACTTGCTGCCCACGAGCAGGTTACTTTACCTCTCTGTGCCTTGATTACCTTATCTGAAAAATGGGGATAACAATACCTCCCTCATAGCGTTATTGTATGGATTTCATGAGTTAATAAATGTAAAGGCCTTCAAACATCTAGCACAGGGTTAAGGCTATGGACGTATTTGCTGTCATTACCTGGTCTTTGTAAAAGACTTAAGAGGACATATAATTACAGCTTCTTCCAATCGATGAAGCACGTGCCAGCATTCCAACAGACCCTTATTTATAAGATCCCTGTACTTGGCTTGGACTTGCCTCCCTTTGCTGATTTTATTCAAAAGAATAATGACCTACTTTTAAGTAGAAAGCCCTGAGGAAGTCACTTTGAGAGGAAATTTCTCAGGAAATTCCCAAGTAATCTGCTGGGGAAAAAATAGCAGTATCTTAAACCTGCTTAAAAGCCAGCCAGCCTCAAACTAGTCTACTGCATTACAAGTCAAAAGAGCAGCTTAGTAATATGCTATGTCTTTTTTTTTTTTTTTTTTTTTTTTTTTTTGGTACGCGGGCCTCTCACTGTTGTGGCCTCTCCCGTTGCGGAGCACAGGCTCCGGACGCGCAGGCCCAGCGGGCATGGCTCACAGGCCCAGCCGCTCCGTGGCATGTGGGATCTTCCCGGACCGGGGCACGAACCCGTGTCCCCTTAATCGGCAGGCAGACTCTCAACCACTGTGCCACCAGGGAAGCCCTATGCTATGTCTTGAGGGTCCCTGGGTGTGCTTACTGGGTGAAAGTGGATCCAGCTGTGCACTTCCGTTTTGTTCACCTTTTTAAAAATATATGTTCAATACAAATTTTACTTAAAAATACCCTATCAGAAATATAGCTCCACATCACCTGAGACCCTCTGAATTTCTTCTCCATCTTCTTCATGGATATTTGAACATTTTTTTGGCAAAGAGCTCTGACCCTCTTGGACCTACATTGAGGCCTGAGAATAGGTAGCCCCTAAAACATCAGATAAATAGTTTTTTAGTATAAATATGTTCCATGTAACATTTGGGACATATTTATACTTAAAAATACTTATTTACATGAAATTCAAATTTAACTGGATGTTCTGTACTCTTGTTTACTAAATTCAAATTTTAAATAAACTATTTTTAGTTTGTCTCAAATATTATGTGGAACATATTTATACTAAAAAAATATATAAAATTCAAATTTAACTGGATGCCCTCTGTTTTATCTGACAACCCTATTCTGACTGCTTTACATATATTGATTCATTTAACTCTCATACAACTAAATAAGGGAAGTACAATTATTACCTCCATTTTACAGATGAGGAAACTGAGGAAGAGTCTAAGTAGTTTACTTTTTGAAAAATCTGACAATACCAAGTGCTGGCAAAGATACAGAGCAATTGGCACTCTCATATATTGCTGGTGGAAATGCAAAACGGTACAGTCACTTAGGAAAATCATTCGGCAGCTTCTTAAAAGTTAATATGCACCTACCATATGATACTACCTACAGTATCATCTGCTAAAACACTCTGGGAGGGCTTCCCTGGTGGCGCAGTGGTTGAGAGTCCGCCTGCCGATGCAGGGGACGCGGGTTCGTGCTCCGGTCCGGGAAGATCCCACATGCCGCGGAGCGGCTGGGCCCGTGAGCCATGGCCGCTGAGCCTGCGCGTCCGGAGCCTGTGCTCCGCAATGGGAGAGGCCACAACAGTGAGAGGCCCGCATACCGCAAGAAAAAAAAACAAAAAAACAAAAAAAAAACACTCTGGGTAAGTTTTGATTGGATACTGTGAGGCTAAAGTCAAAAGTAACTGCACACACACACTGTACTCTAGCTGGTAAATCTGTATCTCACAGGGTCAAGCATTAGGAATTTAGAAACTATTTGTATACTAGAGAGGAAACACTAATTACAAATAATTACAGCCAATTTCTCAATATTGGAAAAAGAAGTTACAAATAAGGAATGGAAGAATGCTAGAGTGAACCCTCAGGTGCTAGAATGCGAGTCAGAGTTACCAATATTGACTTGCGTCTTAAAAGATACACACACAGAGACAAATAGATACAGAAATAAAAACAGAGGTGTGTATATACATGAGTTAGTATACATGTATGTATAGATTCCAGACAGGCCAGAAGCAATACCACCCCAGGGGCAAATTAGTACACCCACTGCCCAGATCTTGGCTTCTAATACCATTCTCCACTGAAAGGAGCCAAGGCTCCTTGGAGAACTGGTTGATTCTAGAGTTGAAGCAAAAAAATCGCAAGATGAGCTCCAGGCTTATCCTGTGGTGCCAGAAAGTAAGGAAGTACTAAAAATTATATCAAAGGAGATGGGGGCATGTCAAAGGGGCACAAGAGCCACCAGAAAGAGCTCCCAAGGACCAAGGATGGAACCATTTGAGCAACAAACTAAATGATATGATTGGATTATAACCAAAAGAATAAGATAAATATCTGAGTCCATAATGCTATAAATAAATAACTGAATAAATAAATGAGGGAGAATGGACAAGTCTTTTTTTTTTTTTTTTTTTTTTTTTTTTTTTTTGCAGTACGCGGGCCTCTCACTGTTGCGGCGCACCGGCTCCGGACGCGCAGGCCCAGTGACCATGGCTCACGGGCCCAGCCGCTCTGCGGCATGTGGGATCTTCCCGGACCGGGGCACGAACCCGTGTCCCCTGCATCGGCAGGCGGACTCTCAACCACTGTGCCACCAGGGAAGCCCCGACAAGTCGTCTTTAACAGAAAGATTCCAATCAACAAATGTAGAAAGAATGACGGAAGTGGAAAGTCATGATTAGACCACCACTGTAATTATCGTCAAAAGATCCACCGAAAGGTGCTAAGATCAGGGAACAAATAAAAAAGAATGAAATAATGCCATGTGCAGCAACATGGATGCACCTAGAAATGATCATACTAAGTGAGGTCAGACAGAGAAAGACAAATGTCATATGATGTCACTTATACGTGGAACCTACAATATGAATTTATTTACAAGACAGAAACAGACCCACAGACATAGAGAACTTATGGTTACCAAAGGGGAAAGTGGGGTTGGGGGAGGGACAAAGTAGGAGTTTGGGATTGGCAGATGCCAGCTACTGTGTATAAAATAGATAAACAAGGTCCTACTGGAAAGCACAAGGAACTATATTCAGTATCTTGTAATAAACTATAATGGAAAAGAAAAAAAATCAGGGGTAAGACTTTAAGCAGAAACAGGATACTTGCATACTCTCAAAGTATCTCCTCAAATGTTTAATAATTGCGAGAGGAAAAGAGTGAGTTTATGATGGAGAATCCTGACAAATACCAGCTCAGCCAAGTGACTGAAGTTAACATCACCAGTAACACACATCAAAATCGTGTACCCCTGATAGGATGCACCAGGAAGGGCACCCTTCTGTTGTACCCTTCCCCAAGCTGCATAACCTGAATCTCATCACAAGGAAACATCAGATAGACCCCAATGGAGGGACATCCTATAAAATAATTGACCAGAGCTCTTCAAAATGCATCAAGTCCATTTCAGAGGATGACAGACTGATGGGGGAAGGCTAAATGAAATGTGGGATCCTGGAATAGAAAAAAAGAACAGTAGTGGAAAAAGTGGTGAAATCCAAATAAATTCTGTAAACTTAATATATTGTACTAAGGTTGATTTCCTAGCTTACATAAATATTCAGTGGTTATTAGATATTAACATGGGGGGAGTAGGTAAAGCATACACAGCAACTCTCTGTATTTTTGCAGCTCTTCTCAGTCTAAAAGTACCTAAAAATAAAAATATTACCCCCAAACCATAAAACCCTCATTTCTCCCACACAATCCCTTACTCTAGCAAAAGAAAAAATTATTAAAGAGCCAATCTGGGCTGCAAGAATAGGGTCAGGGGACCACATTTTAGACTACTAAATCATTTCCCTCGTCCTCTTTTCATCTTCAAATTGGGTCAGGAATCCTAGAGTCTTTTTCCTCCCTCTTTCCTTCTTTAAACTTCTAAATCAGGATTTCCCGCTGAATACATGCAGCTAGCTCTGTCTGTCTCCCACACAGCTCCAAGCCTCACATAGCGACAAGGCCCCATTGGTGGGCTGTGCCCCTTCCCAGCCTCTGCTATACTTACACTTTCTAAGTGCAGGTTTGGGAGGGGGCAATGCGTTCCCCCGGAGGTACCACAAGCTGTTAGAATGTCTGCAAACCCTTCTAGAATTTTTGTG
This sequence comes from Delphinus delphis, assembly GCF_949987515.2. Classification (NCBI taxonomy): domain Eukaryota; kingdom Metazoa; phylum Chordata; class Mammalia; order Artiodactyla; family Delphinidae; genus Delphinus; species Delphinus delphis. The sequence goes on along the minus strand of NC_082691.1, from coordinate 33,043,501 downwards.
AGAAAAGCAACGCAGAGGAATCTCACCCAAAGCAAGAGTTGCGAGGCCTGGTCTTAAGAATCCCCAGTTGCCTCGTTTTTTGAGGAAAATCACTCCCATTGCTGAATGTATAAATAAACTATTAGTGGGTAACGAAGTAAAAACCATCTGCTGCCATCTGAAGATGCTGCCCAACTGTGACATTTCACAGGGCTGTCTACATCTTCTATCTTCCCACAAGGCAGGGTTTAAAAGAAAACTTTTTTTAATCCGAAGGCAGATAGTTTACCTTATTAAGGTGTTAGCTATTGTATGAAGAGACTGGTCCCTGACTCTTTCAGTTTACTCTCCAGTTTATCACAAGGTAAACGCCAATTTTGATTAATATAAAATGTTTTCACGTTGATGATATGAATCACTGGAAATAACTACTTTGAAAGAATATGTTTCTAGCTAATGGAAGAATGGGCTACCTACCAAAAAAAGAGAGAAAAAACCACCACCAACAAAAACCAGATACTCAGGCAGACACCATCTAGGTGGGAATACTTTTAATGGCTCAAGACACTTGGGAAATGTTCATGTTTTGAGGCTCAGGGATTACTGGGACTTTGGGGATGAGAGAGTTAGCATCACTGTCCCTGTCTCCAGGCATTAGGCCAGCTTCTTAAGGCCTCAGGAGGACAGACCTAAGTTCACGGTAGTTGTGACCAATGCAACTTGATCACATCAGGTTGTCAAGCAGGCATGTTCACTGGGCACAGTGGGATTTTTCTGGGATGTTTGTGGGGAGAAGCTGCAACTCTGAGCAGTCCTTAGAGGGGAAAGGGGAGGGTCTCCATCTCCTATTTCCAGTTGAGCAACGGTCCTATCGTCCAAACTCCTTGTTGGTCTCTCAGAAAATCAGAGTCCATGTTCCAAATTGTTGCATTTCATCTCAGCCCGGATATAGAAGGCAACTTGGAACAGGTGAGGTGCCAAACAAGAGAGAGGAGACAGTCAAGGGAACCTGAGAAGGCGCACAGGACTTTTATCTTGATTTCCAATGCCACTTCTACCGCCCAACTTTCTTATAAAAACCAGCAAAGGGGAATGAAACAACATAGAATCTGTGTCTTGAGTCCAAGGATAGCACAGAAACAATGTAATTCTAAAACGTTTGGAAAAACTCAAAAACCTATCTCCTAACCAAAGTCTGATGGCAACTCAGTAGGTCTGGGAGAAGACTGGATTCTTCGGATTGAAGATGCTGGTTTTGCTCCACAGATGGCTGTGGGGCAGGGTTAGGGCTGAGATCCCCAGCATGACACCCCACAGCCCCAGGCTGGAGGGTTAGCAGGCAGCCCAGGCTCTGGGTGCCAGCAGGTGCTCCAGAGGCCCAGGTCATGCCAGAGCAGCATGTAGACCAGACCATGCCATGAGTCCGAGCCCGGAACTATAACGGTGGTGACAGCAAACAGAAAACAATGGGAAAGTATAGTCCTGCTCTACTGCTAGAACCCATTGGTCACCAGTGAATGATTTGTTCTATTGTTAAAGTTGGAAAAGGGTAATATGAACAGTTATGGGATGCTAAATTCATTGCCTATCACTTTGAAGGGAGATGGTATAGATATGTGTAAAATGTATTAGACAGAGATCTATATACCTCCCTTCAAAGAGTACACGTGTATGTATATATACATACACATATACATTTATATATTCAAATATATATGATATCCAGGGATCAGTGAATATCTGGCCTACATGCTGGAGACGATATAGAAAAGACCCTTTAGTTCAGCGGTACTCACCCTTGGTTGCACCCTGGAATCATCTGGGAAGTTATAAAAGATACTGATGCCCGGTTCCCATCCCCAGAGATTCTGATGTTCCTCATCTAACACAGTTACATAGTAGAGCCGTGGAGTTGTGTCACTTGTAGCATCTGGGCATCCCTCAACCTGACTAGACAGCTCTGAACACCTCTGCCCAGCAGCTCACCATCTCAGGGCAGAGATAAGTCCCAGACAAGTGGCTGTCTGAGCTCTTGCCCTAGGAGGTGACAGGATCTGAAGCCAAATGAGAAACCTCTCCTGATTGCTAAACAACTAGTCACATACGTTTTGAATGAACCATCATATTTGGAACTAAGATCAACTCCCTGGTATCCGTCTGCGATTGTCCAACAAGCCTCTTAGTATCCTCATCTCTCACAGGAGGAGAAAAATAACATATACCTGAGCCCCTCCAGGCTTGAAGGCAGGGCTGTATATACATCAGCTCATTTCATCCCCACCACAGACCCAAGGAGTGGCTTCCTGTCCTGGCATTTGTGCTTTTCCTCCTAATGGGCACCTGGCTGTCTCTGTCAGCCAGTGGGTGGGTGGTGGTCAGGATACCAGCAGCAACTGCCTTATACACAGCATGGTTTAAAGAGTCACATCTGCCTGGAGCAAGGGTGGCCCTGCTGCACGCAGCCGTGGGTGGCCAGGCTGGACTCCTGGGCTACCTTCCAAATGGGGCCTTGAGTAGCTGGATCCCTATCCCCACTTCAGGCAGCTAGTGGTAGTTCCCCCAAACCTCAGTGTATTAGTTCTCTGTTGCTACCTAACAAGTCACCACAAACTTGGGGCATAACCAACACCCATTTATCACCTCTCAGGGTCTGTGGCTCAGGAGTCTGGGCATGGCTTGGCTGGGTCCTCTGCTCAGGGTCCATAGGCTACAGCCAAGCTGTCAGTTGGGCTGGGTTCTCATCTGGGGACTCGACTAGAGAAGAATCTGCTTCCGAACTTACTGAAGTTGTCAGCAAAATCCAGCTGCTTGTGGTTGTAGGACTCAGGGCCCTTGCTTTCTGCTGGGAGCAACGCTCAGCTCCTAGAGGTCACCCACAGTTCCCTGCTGTGTGGTCATCTCACAACATGACAGCCTATTATTTCAAAGCCACAGAGAGGGAGTCTCTCTCTCCAGTCTGCTAAATTACCTAAGTTACCTGCTAACATCCATCGCCTTCGCCACACAATGTAACCCAGCCGCAGGAGTGACATCATGGCTTTTGCCATCTTCTATCGGTTAGAAGAAATAACCAATAACCATAGGCTCTACCTGCACTCAAGAGGAAGGGGATATGCAAGGGTATGACTCATTGGGGGTGATCTTAGGGTGTGTCTGCCACACTCAGACACTTGCTTTTGTATTTGACACAGACTACAGGATTCGATTTCCTCTTTGATCCTTCTTGCCGGGCCTGAAGTTGGCCTAGATTTTTGTTACTGATCCCTGACTGCTTCCCACTAAGTCCCTCCCTTCCCCTGACACTTCCTCCCTCCTCCAGATGCTCCTAGATGATATAATTCAACATGTTGGTGGCAGTCAGCTTTGATAACTAAATGCCATCTATCCTCTGAGGAAACTGATGGGGGATAAGTGTGTCTTGTCCAAGGTCACATAGATTATAGTACAGATGAAATCTGAACCTGGGAAGATGAGTGAAGTGAGTCAGAAAAGCAAATACCATACGATATCACTTATATGTGGCATCTAAAATATGACACAAATGAACTTATCTACGAAACAGAAATGGACTCACAGACATAGAGAACAGACCGGTGGTTGCCGAGGGGAGGGAGAGTGGGGGAGGGGTGAAGTGGAAGTTTGGGGTTAGCAGATGCAAACTAGTATGTGTAGAATGGGTAAATAACAAGGTCCTACTGTATAGCACCGGGAACTATATTCAATATCCTGTGACAGATGTAGAGAACAAGGGGGGAAAGTGGCGGGGGGTGGTGGTGGTGGGATGAATTGGGAGATTGGGATTGACACCTATACAGTAATATGTATAAAATGGATAACTAATAAGAACCTGCTGTATAAAAAAATAAAAATTCTAAAATTCAGAAAAAAAATATCCTGTGATAAACCATAATGGAAAATATAAAAAAGAATGTGTGTGTGTATGTATATATATATATATATATATACACACATATAATAACTGAGTCACTTTGCTGTACAGCAGAAATTAACACAATGTTTTTAAATCAACTATACTTCAATAAAAAAATAAAGTAAATAAAACAAATTAAAAAAAAAGAATTTCACTCATTAAGATCAAGGATTTTTGGCTTAATAAAATAGATCCTCACTTGCATTTGCCCTTTGAAAACCCCACATCTAGGCAAACTTTTGTTTATGTAGCTTTGTGGCCCATTAACAAGAGTTAAATCTTTTTAAATGCTTCCAGTGTAATCCATGTGTAGTCTACAAAACATAAATGGGGAGAAATTAATTTAAAAATTTCTTTTTAAATCTCCTCTTTTTAGTCTTCCTTTGCTCTTTTCTGCTTTCTCTCAGCAGGTGTCCTATTTAGACCTGTGATTTCTGTGAATGAACCACTCATCTTGGGAGAACCAAGCTGTCTGTTCAAAACCCCTTGAAATCCAAAAGTATAGGAAAAGCACAGAGGCCTCTCTCCCACTCCACTCGGGGGCCTGCGCTGCCCACCTGAGCCCAGAGCTCTAGTTTCAGTCAGCAAGACCTGGGAGCTGAGCCTGCGGGAGGGCCTGGATGGGGGTAGAGGGAGGATGCTGAGACTCAGGCCCAGACAGGTCCCTATTACCGAACCAAACTGGTGAGACCTGAATCTGGTCACAATTAGGCTTCCATTTGCTGGATAACTGACGCTGTTTCTTAAAGCAGAGAGGCGAACAATCACACCCTTGTTTGAAAAGTCTGGGCTTTATCTTTGGTTATTTAAGGCAATGAGGACAGACCAGAGTTTCCCACATCTCTCTGGCGCTGAGATTTGTAGCTAATAAGGCAGAAATGCCTGCTCTCACATAGGGCCTTGCACTCGGAGATAAGCAGCCATTTCTCCAGTCATTAAACACCATCTATCTCTTCTAACCACAACGTTCTCACAGGATATTCTGAACATTTTCCCGTAGCACAGTCTTAAGAAAGCCACACACTGGAGCAGCAGTGAGGAGACTCTCACGAGCTGAGGTAACATGTGATTAGAAGTTGGAGAGACCTGGATTGAAAACTCAACTCAGCCATTAGGCACCTGGTTAACCTTAAGCCTCTCCAGGCCTTTATTCCTCCTGTCTAAAATGAGAATGTTACTACTACTTAACTCATTTATATGCTGTAAAAAATTAAATGGGTTCATGCACATAAAATCCGAACACAGGGCTTGGTCTAACCTGGCACTGACCAATGAACTTGCCGCAAGGATGGAAACGTTCTAGATCTATGTCGTCCAATACAGTAGCACCAGCCACGTGTGGCTGGCGAGCACCTAAAATGTGGCTAGTTTGGGTTTTGTTCTCTAAATTCTTTTCCTTCCTCAAGTCTAACAGGGAGGTCAGGCCATCTTGTTCCTTAACTCAGGGGCACCAAAACCACTTTGCTGTCACTCCGTGGTTTCTGTAAACCCGAGCTCATGGAGGGGTCACCCTGGGTGGACAGGGAAAGCAGTGATGGAATGGAGGTCACTCTCAGCTCCAGGGTTCCTGCCCAGCTCCCCGGCTGTACCCCGGTGGTGGCAGAACATCAGAGGAGGAAGGCTCAGTGTGGTACCCAAGAGACTGCCTCTCAGGCTGCCTGCCAAAATGCAGAGATTCAGCTCCCGACCAGCTTGGCAATTTGATTTAAAGAAAATAAAGACATTTCTTCACACCCAAGGGGACTGAGAGTCATTCATGCTACATTATTATCACTATCACTTCCACCAGGAAATAAGAAATTCCCAGAGCTTCCCTGGGTGGGACAGAATCACACGGGTGGAGAATGGGGAGAAGGTAGACGGAGAAAATAAACGAGGGGGCAAATACAATACTACGCTGAATGAAGGCGATCCGATTGCCCACACCAAGAATTCTCTCTGCCTTCCCTTAATAGAGTCACATGACCGTGCCTAGTATTTCACAATTTACAGCCTTGTTCATTATAAGCCTCTGAACTATAACAACTAATTCTTTCTGCTAGGCAAGTAAAAGATATTTTATTCATTACATTATCATCCTCAGAGAGTAACACCCCCGTGGAAGGAGTGAGCTAGTAGGGGAAATCACTGGCTGGCTGGCCAATATTTTAGATTTAACGTGCTGACTTTAGATTCTCCTAATACTCCATACGCTAACTAAGCCTCCTGAAGCTGTGATGCAAAAGTTCCTTCTCTCTCTAGAACTACACTATGCAGCCTAATAAAAAAAAATTTAAGTGTCTACCAACAGATGATGAGAAGATGTCACACACACACACACACACACACAGGAATATTACTCAGTTATTAAAAAGAAATTAATTCTGCTATTTTCAACCACATGGATGGAACTAGAGGGCATTATGCTTAGTGAAGTAAGTCAGACAGAGAAAGACAAATACTGTATATCTCTTATATGTGGAATCTAAAAAATAAAATAAATAAGTGAATATAATAAAATAGAAATGGACTCAGACACAGAACGAACTGGTGGTTACTGGTGGGGGAGAGGTAAGTGGGGAGGGGTAGGGGATTAAGAGAGGGGTAGGGGATTAAGAGGCACTAACTACTATATATAAAATAGATAAGGTACAAGGATATATTGTACAGCGCAGGGAATATAGCTAATATTTTATAATAACTTTAAATGGAGTATTCCATAGAAATATTGAATCACTATGTTGTAACCTGAAACATGTTGTAAATCAACTATACTTCAATAATACATTTTTTAATATTAAAAAATAAAAATTGGAATTAATCAAAATTAAAAATTCTACCCTCAGTCACACAAGTCACATTTCGTGGGCTCAGGAGCCACAGTGGACCACGGTCTCCCTTACTGCCCAGAGCAGATGCAGAGCATTTCCACCCTTGCTACACATTCTGTCATACAACCCTCTAGAAAGGGGGATTATTGAACGCACATCTAGAAAAGTGCACATCTAAAACCTTCTAGAAAAGGTATAAATGACCATTCCTTGGTTGCTATGAGTAATAACTTATTTTATACTCAAAAATGAGAATAAACCTCATCCAGTTTCACATCCTAGAGAATCATAATCTAGAGTCATGATTTCCTGTAGCACTCATAGCTAAAAATAAAAAGCTAAGTTTTGCGACACACAGCACTTTGCTTTCTTTTGGAAGCTTTAACTGCTTGCTTCCTGAGGACCAATGATATCCCGACACTCTCGTCAGTGTCTGTGAGCGGCAGTGCCTTTAGTGTACCAAGACCCACTTACTCCCCAAAGGTGATGAGAAACTGGGGACCCATGTTCAGAGTGGACACAGGCAATGCCCTGCTGTCTGGATGGATTAAAATGAGGGCAATTTATGGCTCACCCCAGGGAGACTCGGTCTATAAAAGCCAAGTGACGGGGGAGTTGCCATAAAGATGCGGTAATGAAGGCATTTACTACCAACTCTATTGAGGCAAAAAGGGCTCGGGGCTGATTGCCTGGGTAGACTGTCTGCACCAGCTGATTGTTCCCACAATGGCTTGATGTTCCCCTTCGTTTTCCCAATGACGACATGCCTTTAGAGGGCACAGAGGTCGTTGCTGCTATATTGAGCGTTGGAGTATAATGATGCCTCCCATTAAAACCCTTTATCCTTTTGTAATAGGTGTCAGCTGCAGCATGCCTACGCATATTTCTAGAAGTAGCAGGACCAGAATGTAATCATTTAAGTTCCACCCTAAAGAAACAGAAGCTGCTGCAAGACAATGAGGAAAAGCAGACGGTAAAGGAGTCCGTTCCAGGCCATGCCTAGCCCCCGTTCAGCTGCCTGCCGAGATGACCACAGCAAGTCCTTCACAGAGCATCGCCTTGCTTGCACAAGGACAACTGGCTGAAGTTACATTAATAATAGTGGTTACTTGGGACCTCCCCAGTGGCACAGTGGTTAAGAATCCTCCTGCCAATGCAGGGGACACGGGTTCGAGCCCCGGTCCGGGAAGATCCCACATGCCGTGGAGGGACTAAACCCGTGAGTCACAACTACTGAAGCCCACATGCCTGGAGCCCATGCTCCACAATAAGAGAAGCCACCGCAATGAGAAGCCTGCGCACCACAAGGAAGAGTAGCCCCCGCTCTCTACAACTAGAGAAGGCCCGCGTGCAGCAACGAAGACCCAACGCAGCCATAAATAAGTAAATAAAATAATAGTGGTTACTAGTTATTAGGGGTTTACTCTGGCAGGCTCAGGGCTTAACATTTAATATGCATTAAGCCATGGAAACCTCCAAAAGCTCTATGAAGGGTCACTGTCACAACCCCACCTCACAGTACCTTAAAGAAGTTAATGAAGTGATAGGTAGTAGCTGAACTTGAACCCAGACGATCTGACCACTGCTATGGGTTTCTGCAGGTCTTCTGGCGCAGTGTGCTGTCAATTCATCAATATATACCTGTCCCGTCCACCCAGTCTTTTCATCAGCTTCCCTATTCGCCCGATTTAGTGATAAAGCACATGCATCCCAGGGCCAGACCACCTGGGTTCAGGTGCCAGCTCTGCTGCCAGCCACTTGTGTGCTCATCTGGGCTGGTTTTCCATCTATAAGAAGAGTTGGACACTGATGCCTGGCATCACCTGATGCCGCAATGCAGTCGGAAATGCAGAGTCTCAGACCCCACCACAGACTGACTGAGTCAGAACCTACATTTTAACAAGATCCCCAGGTGTATTTGCACATTAGAGCTTGAACTCCTCACCCCATACTAGAAAATGGCACACTGCAATACATTTTTCCCCTAAGACAGGTAAGTTCCCAGATGAACTGGTTTTATAAGACCAGGCATATATCACAGGTCTAGTTCAACACGTGCATGGAGAGAGCTATGTGCTCCTCAGATGAACACAGATGGATAAAACCACAGGATTGTTGTGTTGAAAAGTGAGGAAATGAAGCTAGACTGTTGCTGTTAGGACTCAAGTCAATGGGGTAACCCTAGCAGTCCAGGTCCCAGAATCCACAAAGGCTGCGAAGGAAGCATCATTTGAGTAAAATAAAATCTGTTGGCATCTGTGCTCACCAAGAGTTCATGCCTAATTAGGTCAAAACCAAGAAGGTGCATCCTGCTCTGGGGACACTGGGTGGCCACGGTGTTCTCTCTGGGACCCGACTGCTCTTCACAGGCCATGCAGACCTACATCTGGGTCCGGTCCTCAGATTCCTGGAGCTCTGCTTGCAAGAGTAGCTCTTACAGGCCACTCACCAGGTATCAATAGCTTTGAGTCAAGGGTCCTGAGCGGCTCAAGCTGTGCCTATTCCTTTCCTGCCCTCCCAATCCCCACGTTCTTAGGAGCTCCCCAGAAACAGAGCTTGAGACAGAAACTCTTGTTCCAATGATTTATTGGGGACATACTCTCAGGAGAAGGGGTGCAAGCAGGGTTGCCAGATAAAACACAGGATGTCCAGTTCAACTTTAATTTCAAATAACCAACAAATAACTTTAGTACAAGTATGACCCAAATATTTCCTGGGACATACTTATACTAAAGAGTTACTCATTGGTTAACTGAAATTTAAGCTGAACTGAGTGTCGTTATTTTTATTTGCTAGATCTGGCCACAGTGGAGGTAAGGGAAGCAAGACAAGTAGGGAAGGCAGCTAAGTTAGCCAGGAGGTCACCACAGCTGGAGCCTGAGCCCATGGGGAACCCAGAATGGCAGAGTGTATTCCAGAAGCGTCCCACCTTGGAGCAAGGGGGCTGGCGTCCCGTACTCTCGTGCCCCTCAGTCAACGGCCTCAGTTGGCTGCTGGGCATGTGGACGAGAAGGTGGATCCCATTTGGCCAAAGCAATTCTCTAGAGATGCAGGGCAGCTGGGAGCTGGCAACAGCCGGTGCTCAGTCAGAGCTGGGGCCTCAACGGTATCCACAACATCTTTCCCAAAACACACACACACCTACTGGCAATCCTCAGGCCCTTAATCCTCAGCATCTTACTCGTGACTTTAAACTGGGGACCGACCCTGGATCTTTTATTCCCCTTCCACTGGGAATGGATCTGTAAGCAGGGCTTTCAACAACAGCACGGGGGCCTACCTTATCCACCAGCCGCCAGATCTGCATCACCAGGGCATCGCCAGGTCAACTCTGACTTACTCTGGGTGCTTCTGAGAGCTGGGCTGAGTATCTTCTTCCCATGGTACTTCTAGATCGGGGCTGTTGTTTCACCAGAATGGGAAAGGAGGGAGGGAGAAAAGGTTCCTCGCCAAGTTCCCTCCTTCCAGGCTGTAAGGACTTGATAGCTGATGGATAGGGGATACACTGTCCACGAGCAGCAGCTACAGAGATTCCTGGTGCTGTTTGAGATTCACTTGCCCCATTTAAAGCCCAGCAGAAAACTAGAGGTGAAAAGCAATCAGGACCAACAACTTCAGAATTGAGGCAGGTAAGAAAAGAGGGAAGATGTTGCCCATTGACTCAGCAAGGAGGCCACAGGAACTATATTCCCAACTTCAGAATCTCCTCTTTCCTCATCGATACTGCTAGTGATGGTTAGTTCCTTGCCAGCTGCAACTAAGTCAGTCCCCCCCACAGTGTGGTCCACGGAACACCAGTCTTGTATATACGCCTTATAAGTGAGATTACTCTGCACACTGTAGCTGTCTCTCTGGAACTTCACAAGGCCCATTTGTGTGATAAAGGCCCTGAGAAGTTCTACAGTAAAGAAAATCAGCTTTTTGCTAATGTACTTGTTTGCAGAACACCAGGAGTTCCGAAGAATAACCTTATCATTCAGGCGAGGCAAAAGGCAGTTACCCGAGGAGCCCCCCCTCCCCAACATCTGCACCTGTGAGTCTGCTTTGGTTCCTCTTATTCCCCCATTACTAGTTTCTTCTGGATTAGAAATAAAGGCAGCTAAATGGTTCACTGGAATCAGAGGCAGTAACACTTGGCTAATGTCAGGCCTGTTACCCAGTAGATACCTCACACCATCCTCACCTCCTACGTGACATCCACACCTAGAATAAATTGAGGAGAGTAAAGACAAGAGAGCCCAGGTTCTCTCAGAAGCTGCCAGATGGGGGAGCTCTCGGCATCCCATGAGACAAACACGTCACAGGGTGCCGCAGGCTCAGGAATTGGGAGAGCATTGCTCTTTTGCCTTTTGTAAAGAAAAAACTGTTGAGGGACTTCCCTGGTGGCGCAGTGGTTAAGAATCCACCTGACAATGCAGGGGACACAGGTTCGATCCCTGGTCCAGGAAGACCCCTCATGCTGTGGAGCAACTAAGCCCGTGCGCCACAACTACTGAGCCTGTGCTCTAGAGCCCGCGAGCCACAACTACTGAGCCCATATGGCACAACGACTGAAGCCCGCGTACCTAGGGCCCGTGCTCTGCAACAAGAGAAGCCACCACAATGAGAAGCCTGCTCACCGCAACTAGAGAAAGCCCATGTACAGCAACAAAGACCCAATGCAGCCAAAAAATAAATAAATAAAATTGAAAAAAAAAGAAAAAACTGTTGAGGAAAAAACATCCAACTCTATACCTCACACTGAGGAGAAAAGAAAACAATGAAACTTGCTCATTCTGACACTTGGGAGAAAAGCGTCATCTTAGAAGGAAGTAATCACCAGTGTTGTTTTGCCATGTTTAACAGATTTTTATTCTATCAAAGGGTGAGGGATACAGACAGAACATACCCACTTACCCTCGAATTAAAGAAGCAAGAAATGTGGGAAAGCTTCTTGTAGATATTATTTGGGAGGCAATGAGAGGGTCTTTCTGTCCCCAATACATTTCTTAACATAACTTACTAATACCCCAAATTCCACAATTAGAGATTCACTCCTTTGAATTAGGTCAGTTGTTCTCAATGACGGATGATTCTCCAAAAGATTGCTGTCTCACCCCCAGAGTTTGATTCAATAGAACCAGAGAATCACACATCCAACAAGGTCCTCAGGGATGCTGATGCTGTGGTTCAGGGACCCCACTTTGAGAATTACTGGTTACAAGGCCTGAATGAGATAATGCATGTACAGAAGTAACTAGCAGTATAATGCCTGGCATATATAAGCCCGCCACACTCAGTGGGTCTCAAACTTGGCTGCACGTTAGAATCTCCTCGGGATCTTGTAAAAATTCCAGTGTTCTGTCTGCACCCCAGACCAGTCAGATCAGGGTCCCAGACATCACTGCTTTTTGAAGCTCCCAGGTGATTCCACTGTGCAGCCAGGGTTCAGCTGCACGGCAGTAGTGGTACCTTAGAGTCACTTGCATTCATTGAATCCTCTCTGATTTGTAATAGCCGCTGAGGGAAGCCGACGGGAAAGGCTCGGGTGTACCAGCACCACCGTTGGGCCAGTGCTGCCTCTGGAAGGACACGCTGGGCCTAGATGAGCAGGCCAGGGGAACCACGCAGCTCCAGTGATTCCAAACTGGCCTCTAAGACTTTTGCTCCTACCTTGTCACTGATGGTCTCCACTCCTCTCCCAACCTTCTGTGTAGAGTCCCAAGGGTCTCCTCTCCAGCACTCACCCGCTCACTTCTCTGCATGGTCGACAGCCCCATCCCCTCCTCCAACTGCAGTGCTGTCCTCAGAAAAGCCCCTCCAAGGCACTGTCCTAGCCAGCAGCTAGCCAGGCGTCGGTGCTCAGAGCCCAGTCTTTCTACCCCCTGGAGAGCGAGGGCATCAGACCACATCTTCTCTATCCCCATGCACTCGGTGTGTTTTGGCCCTCACCAGTCCTCATCTAATGTCTACAATTCCTCCTACACCGATTCCCCCCACCTCGAGGAATCCTCACCTCCCTTCCTGTCTGCCCCCGACTCTGCCAAGGGGCAGTCCCGCTAAAATACACAGCCCCTGCTCTCACTCCCTCTCAGGCAAACCTTCCCACGGGGTCTACCCTTTCCTTCCAGCCACACTGGCATCTGTACCCGCAGCCCCTCGTATCTGGGCTGCCCCAGGGACTCTCATGCCTTTCGACCCCTGCCCAGCCCTCTCAGCTCACCCGGCCCCTCTCAGGAAGAGATCCCAGAAGCTGTACTCCCCACCCTAAAGGCCCAGTTATGAGAGAGGCTGTTACTATAAGTACTGGGTCATCGTCATGATCGGTTTGTCTCTCCAACTAGAGAGGAGAAAAGGAGAAATCTTCACTGATAACAAGAACTAATCTATCATTTCCATTATTTGTTTTTCAGCCTTGCAGAAACCAACATGAGAAAATGACCTCTGCTCCAAGGAACTCGCATCCAATTGATCTGAGTTTCCAAAAATGTCACCATGATCTTGGGTCTAAACCTAACTAAAAATCAGAACTAATAGTCTGAGAAAGATTTCTTTCAGTTATATGACTATTTGTTTGGAAACTTACAAAAGCTCTAAAAATTAAAGCAGATTTTGTTACACATTTACCATACTGCCTTTCCAAAGCAAGAACAGTAATACAGGCACAGAGATATAAGACTGAGCAAATCATACCAATGCCCTTATCTGTTTGAGTATTGAGATCAGGACTATTCTTAGCACCAACCCCCCCAAAATGGTTAGAGTCATCGTGACCCATCCCTGAGGTGGGAGACCCATGACAAGGGGCTGCTTCACTCCCACCGGTCACCACAGAGATGCTGCTGCTGCAGAACCCTCCAGCCACATCTAGAACAGGTGGCCACACAGTGTCCCTGACCTCCGCCTCCCTTCTCTCCTGGCTCTTCCTCCACTCCCCTCCCGGGGACAGCAGCCCCATCCATGTGGCCTCCAGGCCCCTGCAGGTTGCCCAAGCAGCTGCCATTTCCTCTTCATCCCCTGCCCCACCTATCCTTCCCACAGCGCCAGATTCCTTCTGCAGGTTTCCTGTGGAGCCCTGTATTTTTGTGGGTTTGGGAGGTCACGGGGTGGGGGTGGGTGGGGGGAGTAGAGAGAAAGGAAGAGCTTTATCATCTGATCCACACCTCCCCATCATCTGTTATCCTACGAGTCAGAGCAAAGGAGAGCGTCTCTGAGTGACCTGGTCACCCTGTGGGCTCCACGTCTCTGGACAGTGGACCCCAGCCCTCCCTGCTTCTCACCCTTACTGTGCTGCACTATACCCTTCTTTCCAAATATTAAATTCAACCTTGAAATGGAGACCCAGCGGGATTTAAAGTAACCCCCTTAGCTCTAACAAAAGAAGATGGGAACTGCTGTTCATGGTTGGCCCACCAAGCTTCACAGGGGATCATCACAGATGATAATCCCAACAGCCCCTTGCGAGGAAACCACTGCTGGCTGCTGTCCTGCAGGGCACAGCAGTGACGGGGACTATGGAACATGAAGACTTGACCTCCCGGGGCCCCGTCCCTAACTTCCCAAGCACAGGGTCTTTGGCCTGCTGTCCCCCAAGGTGGCACATGCAAAGGTGGAAACTGAGCAGAATCCTAGAGAAAAGGGAAAAGCATTTCACGTTTTGCCGAAGACAAGTCCCCAGATGGATCGGGGAGTCGGGTGAATGAGAAAATGACTAGCAGTTGCAAAGACTGGGGTCACAGTAACCTGAGACACACTGTTCTCATCCAGTGGTGTGTGTAGTGCTGTTTTTTGACCCAAGGCTTTTTTGAGAATGAACAATCACAGAGCGGGCAACAGCGGCACCTGCTGGTTGCAACAGAGTCAAGCCTGGTAAAAAGAAACCAAGACTCGGGGTCTGTCACGATCTTTCTATTTGTTGTTTTGGGATTTCTGATTTACCTGGTACCGTTATGGAAGCTATTGTTGTAGTTAATAACATATTTTGATCAGTAGTTTTCACAACATTCTTGGAGCAGCAGGGAACATAATATAGCCAAAGCACGATACTCGAACAATATTAAACTCTTCATTGCACTGTAAATGGACTCTTCCTAACACTATAAGGTGCGGTACCCTCAATAAATACAACTGATATGAACGATAATAGGGCACTGTTATGGTCTGAATCGTGTCCTCTAAAAAGATGTTGAAGTCCTAACCCCAGTAACTGTGAACGTGACCTGAACTGGAAAATAGGATCTTTGCAGATACTCAAGTTAATGAGGTCATTAGGATGGCCCTAATCCAAAACGGCTAGTGTCCTTGTAAGAAGGGGAAATTTGGACACAGGGACAGCCATGCGCACAGGGATGACACCACTTGAAGATGACGGTCAAGAGCAGGGTGTTGCATCTACAAGCAAGACATGCCAAAGATTGCCAGCAAACCACTAGAAGCTCAGAGGAAGGCGAGAAACAGATGCTTTCAGGAAGAAGCCAATCCTGCTGCCACTTCAGTCTCAGACTTCTCACCTTCAGAACCTTGAGACAAATTTCTGTTGCTCTAAGCCATACAGTTTGTGAGACTTTGTTACGGCAGCCCTAGAAAACTGATACAGCCACTCATTATAATTTGAAGAGTCTGCTTACATTGTAGCCTCAGCTGGGTAGAGGCATTTGTGATATAACCAAAGAACTCAAGTGGGTTCTAACCCCACTTACCAGTTGTGTGGCTTTAAAGCTCAAAGATGCTGAGCAGGTTACTCACCCAGTTGCCTTGTCTAGAAAATGGGACCACCAGCAACTTCCTTGGAGTTGATATGTATCCTTGATGAGCTCATGCACATGACTGTGGCCTATTAATTGGAAAGGGTGACAATTATACATGGTTGTCACAAGAAGTGTTACTATGCCTCCATCTAACCCCAGCCAGCTCTGCCCAGAATAAGGCCACTTATGTGCCCCTGCAACCAACTTTGTCTATGCCTTTGGAGGTTAACCTGTAGGGAATCAATTAATGCCCCCTTCTCTGTTGCTGTCAGTTGGGACTGGACAAAGGGAGGCACCAGCAGTTGATCAGATGGCAAGAGAACAGAGATGCTAAGGCTTTTATCCCCCTGGTGCCCTCCCCGTTGGGTCACCAGGAGCTGACTGTGTCATCTGTGGAAGGCTTCAGCAACTGTCAGGCAACTATCTCTCTACAGCTACCCTCTCAGGGTTCCAGAAATTCTGGCCTCTCCTTGTCCCTTCAGGCTTAGGAGGCAACAGATCCCTGTAGGGCTCTGCACTAAACATGACCCATTTGCTTGTATTCCACCTATACCTTGGTAAATAATCCCTTTAGTAAAGGCTCCTCAAAGTATCCAGTTCGAGTATGCCATCTTTGGCCTGCCAGGACTCTAACTGATTCAGGAATTAGTTTAGAAGTGGCCTTAGGAAACAAAAGCCTCAAAATGCATTTGTGAGAATGTTTTGCTCGTGTATTTGAGGACTTCATGGACAAACTCCTTTGTTGTTGGAAATGGAACACAGGTAATTCATGACATGAAGTAGCATCATGATCACCCCACTATTCACCAGTTGTTGCGTAGGATAAAGTACAGGTGGAGTGTAAGACACGGGGAATGTGTAATACATCCAATTTTGTCTCAACAAAACTGGAAAAAAATAGACACAATCATTTGCAGTTCCTCTTACCAAGAGCTAGACTTTATTTCTCCACCCCGATTCTGGCCTTAGCCATCTTTTTCCTGTTGGCTGTTGGGATATTAACAAATGTGACACAAGCAGAAGCTGCAGAAGTGCTTGTGCATTTCTGCATTTATGGCTTGCCTTTCTCTTCCTGCTCTTGGGCAGCCTTAGGCTACCATGTGAGGACACCCAGGCTGGCCTCCTGGAGGATGAGGCCCCATGAACAGAGACCCTAGCTATCCCTGTCATCTCCAACATCCCAGCTGAGGCCCCAGTCATGCCATTCTCGACCATCCAGCACCAGTCGAGTGGCTCAGACCTGAGAAGAGTGACTAACTGACCCACAGAATCGTGAGCAAGTAAAACGATTGTTTTCTTATACCATTCTGTTCTGGGGTGGTTTGTTACACTTCAAAGGCTAACTGAAAAATAGTAATTATAGAGATTGCAGTGTCCACTGACTTATTCTAATGGAACAAGAGAGAGTGTAGAAAAACAGGAGAAAGTGAAAGCCAGGAATCCGCAACTAAGATCAGAAGTGGAAAGCCGGTAGCCTGTAGGGCAGCTCTGAAGGAATCCTGCGTCTCCTGTAATCCCAGGGAAACGTAGCTGGGGCCCAAGCCCGACACCTGGTTGTCAGGGCTGCAAAACTGCAACCAACAAGTAGATATTCAAACCCACCCGTCTCTCAAACTAAGACAGTTTCAAAGTGCAGTCCCCACGCCAGCAGCAACAGTGTCAGCTGGGGGCTTGTTAGAAATGCAAATTCTGAGCTCCACCAAAAGCCTAACGAATCAGACTGCTGGCGGTGAGGTCCAGCTGCCGAGGATTACCAAGTCCTCCAGGTGATTCTGCTGCAGGCTACAATTTGAGAGCCACGGCACTAAAGGCAATCTCTGACGGGAAAGGGGTGGGACTCCGAGGTGGGGTATTTGGGCACACGTGGATGAAGCTGAGAATTCTGAACCCCCCATTGCCCCTAAAATCTGCGACCCTCTCCCATCCAAGGATGCTACCTACACCTGCAGAAAAACTTTCAAGGACTACCGGGATGAGCCTCCAGGCCTACAAGAAGATTTAGATCTCAGTGTAGCCCAGATAAGCCCTAGGCCTGCTCTGACCTCATCAACCGGTGGGGCAGGAGCCTAGGGAGTGTGTATGAGAATGAGTTCTAAGGTTGATAGATGAAAGAGAATGAAATCTAAGCAGTGGCACGCGGGAGCGGGCTTGAGAGGGCCAATGGTTAAATTTTCAAGAATTTTTTGAGATCCTTGTTAGACATAGCCCTTTTTAAAACTTAAATCATATAAACTTACGGTTAGGTATATTAAGACTAAAGGTAATACTCAAAACGCATCACTTCTATTTATCTTCACTACACCGTACAATTATCCATGCTCTTGAGGTTGTTTGCCTCTACTGTATCTCTATAATGGAAACACTGCATAACGGTGGGCTGCTCTGCATCTCTTCCCAAATCTGTGTTCAGTAACAAGATGTCCACAGCTTGAAGTGAGCGGTGGGGAGAATATTTACAAACTGGAAATTGGCGAACACTGTAAGTCAGGATTTTCTCCCTAGCTTGCCGCTTGTTAAACAGTTACCAGCCTACCCCTCACCTGATAACGGCTAAATTAATCTTTGTGGCCGTACTGGTCTGAGACTCAGGATGTAATGTTTGCTCTGGAACCTGGGAGTGACACAAGTTGAAACTTGGATTCAGTGGTGGCTGAGATCATTTCCTTTCACTGCTGTGGTAAATGGCCACACACTTGGTGGTGTAATATCAAGAGTATAAAGTGTGATCTGGGACTCATTAAGCTTGGGAGGTCACAAGTCCAACATGGGTCTCACTAGGCTAAAATCAAGGTGTGAGCAGGGCTGCATTCCTTTCTGGGGGCTCTAGAGAGAATCTGTTTTCTTACCACTTCCAGATGCCCCGCATTTCTTGGCTTCAGCCCCCTTCCTCCATCTACCGAGCCAGCGTCTGCAGGTTGAATCCTCCTCGAGAGGCTGTTTCTCACACTGACTCTCCTGCTTTTCTCTTCTCCGTTTAATGAGGCTTCTGATTACATTGGGACCACCTGGCTGACCCAGGCTCCTCTCCTTATCTGAAGGTCAGCTGATAAGCCCCTTAATCCCATCTGCGAGTCTCCTGACTTCCACAGTGGCCTCCAGTCAGAGGGAATCATCAGAACCTCCCGGCAAAGCCTCAGGGAGGTGGGAACAGCAGAAGCAATCTACAGGCAGACCTCATTTTATTGCACTTCGCAGATAGTGCCTTTTTCACAAATTGAAGGTCTGTGACAACCCTGAGTCAAACAAGTCTATCGGCACCGTTTTTACAAAAGCATTTGCTCACTTTGTGTCTACGTGTCACATTTTGGTAGTTCTCCCAATATTTCATATTTTTTCATTATTATTATATTTGCTAAGATGATCTGTGATCAGTGATCTTTGGTGTTACTAGTACAGAAATATCATGACTTGCTGAAGGTTCAGACTTTTTAGCAATAAGGTATTTTTAAATTAAGGTACATACATTACTTTTTAGACATGTGCTATTGCACACTTAATAGACTATAGTAGAGTATAAACATAGCTCTTATATGCTCTGGGAAACCAAAAAGTTCATGTGACTCACTTTATTGTGATACCGCTCTGATGCAGTGATCTGGAACTGATCCCGCAACATCTCCGAGGTCTACCTGTACTACATATGTGCAACCTGCTCAGGCTCCCTCACCGCACTT
This sequence comes from Delphinus delphis, assembly GCF_949987515.2. NCBI lineage: Eukaryota > Metazoa > Chordata > Mammalia > Artiodactyla > Delphinidae > Delphinus > Delphinus delphis. Next base: position 33,024,381 of record NC_082691.1, on the reverse strand, counting down.
CAACCACACATACACACACACGTGCACACACATACACCCAAGCGCGCCCCACTGGTAGATCTTGGAGCACTCTCCACACACAAAAGCATTGCAAAGTTTGTGCGAGGGGCAACTGCACAGAGCTCTATGACAAGCTCGTGGTGGCTGTCTTCTGCGGGTAGAAGATGACCTGAGGGTGCTGCCTGGAATTAGAGTCCCTGAGCTCAAGGAGAATAACAATCAGCACCACTGATCCGATACACAAGGTGGGTATAATTACCACAATACACCAGCCACAAGAGCAGAATGGTACCACAGGGATTTGTGGCTATGCTTAATTGATTTTGGTACCCTTAGAAATGAAATCAGTGGGTAGCCTACTAAGATGCTGCCGGACATAGATAGGCAGAAAAAAATGTGGACTGGGGGGCACAAACCTAACTCAAATTATCCTCTTTCCCAGTTCCAGACCCGGAGCCCTCAGATGAACCTCCAAGCATAGAGTATAATGCAGCCACAGAGTATAATAAGAACTTTCTTCCAAAGCTTTCCCAGAACACACTGTGGCCATTTACCCTGATAACTGGGACTGGAGAAAGGGAAATATACAAACCTCCCAGGAGTTATTAGATATTTGCTCTGAATTGACATGAATCCCCAGAGACCTGCCTGAGCTATCACCAAGGACCACCACTCAGAATGGGAGCTTATGGAGGGCAGGTGATGGGTTGTGTGTCCTGGCCCAAGTCCCTCTCACAGTAGGGCCAACATGGACACTTTTGTGGTTATTTTCTCATTCTCGGGATGTATAAAAGGAAAAACATAAACCTGGCAACTGGCAGAACGCTCACATTGGCTCCCTGGCCTGTGGAGTAGAGGCCATTATGGCTGGAAGGGCCCGAAGGAATCCCCTGTAATCCCTGAGAATTGTCAAGTTTAGTGCTGACATCAATGACTTGAAAGATGCAGAGGTGGTGATTTCTATTGCACCCTCATCTTGCTTGGCTGGTGTAAATTCTTGAGGGGTCATAGAGAATGGCTGTGTTTTCACTAATTAGGTACTTTTGGATTTTTAATATGAATTCTTGGTTTCCTTGGGGGAAAGAAAAGTTTTTCAAAGGAAGACCTAAAACTCAGAATCCATCATGACAAAGATGGATCAATTTGAATATATAAAGGTTAAAATTTTCTGTATGAAAGAATTAGGTGAAAAGATAAAATAACTAGAAAAAAAAAGGTATTTGGCACCCAGATAACAAAGGACTCATTTACTTAACATATAGTGAACACTTGCAAATCACTTAAGGAAACCTACAATCCAGTAGAAAATTGGGAAAGAAGCACAAATAGAAAAAGAAATCCCAAAGGCTCATAATTAAATAGATGGAATTACAACAGTGAGAAACCATTCTTCTTTGCCTTGTGCATTAGTAAAATATTTTAAAATTAAAAAAAAAATTTAAATACAAAATGTTAGCAAGGATATGGAAAATAAACATGTTAATATTATGTAAATTGCAACAACCTTTTAAAACGATAATTTGGGGACTTCCCTGGCGGTCCAGTGGTTAAGACTCCACACTTCCAATGCAGGGGACGCGGGTTTGATCCCTGGTTGGGGAACTGGGATCCCACATGGCGCATGGTGCGGCCAAAATTAAAAAATTAAAAATTGTAATTAAAAAATTAAAAATGATAATCTGGCAAGACTCCATCAAATGTAAAATGCACATCATCTTTGACACGACAGTTCCACTTCAAAGAATCTATCCTCCACGATAATTGCGTATGTGTAGGAAGATGCCGCTGAAGCAATGACTGGTTAGATCAAACCTGGAAGCTCTCTAAATGGCCATTGTTTAAAGGGCTGTGTGAAATAGAAAACTGAAAGCCTGAATACTTGGACTCTGTCTTGGTTAAAACTGTAGTTGGAAACTGTGACCCACAAGTTTCCATGATATTATGAAAACTTTGAATAAAGTTGTTAATATGTTTTTGATAAGTGAAGCACCTGGTTAGCTGTGATCTTTTGCTTAAAAAGATAAAGAAAAGTTAGAGAATAACTTCCAACTGATTACTGTAACATTAAAATAAGTCAGTATTTATTCAGTATCTTGTGCAGATGAAGGTGCGTTTCTATCCAAGTCAGTTTACTGAAAAGGGCAAAAAGAGTTCCTAATATTTAGAGGTTTGTTATCTATCAAGACCGTTGACCTGTAACTTTAAAACCACACATTTGTCATTGGAAACTGCACATAAATGCTTATTTTAGAGGATTGTGTTTGTTCTCTGAGAGACTATGTTTGCATAACAGATTTAACTGCTTATCAACTCCAGACACTTAACCATTCACTATGACCTCATGGGTCTTAGAATAATAAACAAAACCACATGAAAACTGTGAAGTTTCTCTTGGAGTTAAGAATGTAGCTTCATTTGGGCTTTGTCCTGTCACTGGTTTATGAAAGTAAAACAATCTTTAAATGGTGTTAATATCAGATTCGTTATTTAAAACACAATTCAAAACAGTTTATCTTTTTTAATTCGTTAAATAAACTATGGGATACCAAAACAATGAACAAAGGAATAGAGTAAATCTGCAGTGGTTCTCAAATCTGAGCATAGAGGGTTTGACAAACACTCACCATCAAGCCCAGTTGGAGTTTCTGATTCACTTGGTCTGGAATGGGGCCTAAGAATGTGCATTTCTAACAAGTTCCCTGATGATGCTGGTGTAGTTGGCAGGGGACCACACTTAGAGAACAGCTGCTTCAAAGTCATGAAGGAGCTCTCTATACACTGATGTAGAAAGAGTCCCCAAGGCACAATAGATTAAAAGAACAAACAAAAGACTGATAGGTATGTCTCATCTGCTTATGCAGACAAATGGACTTATCCATGCTTGGGAAATGACTGGAAGAAAATATGAGGTTGGGGACGTTTCTTGGGGGCAGTAGGCAAGGATGGGAAAGAGACTCACCTACATCGTATATCTCTATACTGCTTCGGTTTACCACGTGCATGTGTTAGATTTAAAATAATAATATTTAAAACCGAAATTGAGACCGTTGAGTCTGGCGCTGGCTGTGTCTCTATCGAACGCATAGCACCCCCTTGTGGCGACTGGAGGCCAAGCAGGCCATCGCAGGCTCACTCACATCCTCTTGAGGGTCAAGTGGTGCCTTGGAGGGACGTGGGGATGTACCTACAGGAAAATGTGCTCAGCTGTAGCCGGTTCACTTCTCATCCTGGAGAGCTGTGGGAGGCGGGAAGAAACTAGCCGAAGGGGCGGCGGGCGATGGGGCTGACTCGCCTGGTTCCTTGGGGGTGGGAATCGGCAAGCCTGCCCAGGAGACGGGACAGAACAGTGGCCACCCTTGCCCGAGCCAGGGAAGGAAAAGAAACCGTCTCTGGCCTCGGGGTGGGGGAAGGAAAGGGCGATGCTGCTGTGACTGCGGCGACGTCGCAGGGACTGCTAGGCGGGGGCCTGGGGGGTGACTAGTGCGGGGAGGGAGGAAGTGAGGGGGCGGCAAAGCCCCGAGCAAAAGCTCTGGTTGCCGCCAGTTTGCTTTCAGGCCCTGACCTTCCTGCCGGGACGAGAAGGGAGCGCATCCGAGGGTACCTGCGCAACGGGCGGCTGTACGTGACCCCTGAGCTAAGGTGCAGCACCCAGCGAGGCACCCAAGCGCCTGGCAGGAGGAGCGAGACTTCCACCCCACAAAACACCACGGCCCCAATGCAAACGCGGCAGAAGTGGGCCCCCGCCATGGCCTGACGTGCGCACCTGTTTCCCAGTAGGTGCTCCGGGGCTGCGGCTCCCGGGAAATGGCAATGACACTGGTGGCAGCTAGGGTCAGAGCAGCAGGCAGCCAAGCAGCAAAGTGCTTTGCTTCGAAAGGAGTAACAACTTTGGCCAGAGGAAGGCGCAGCTGCTCCGCTGGTTTTGCCGGGCTCAGCGGGGGAGCGGCTGGAGGAGGCCGGGCTTTGGCCACTTGGCTGGTAGGAATTCACGCCCGGGGTTTGGGTGGAGTCTCCGTTTGTTAGTTTGATTTTGGTCAGCATTTTTGCCAGCTGTCCTCTTATCCTCCATCCTTCTTTTTAAAATTTGTTTATGGCGTTACTTACATAGAATAAAATTCACCAAGTTTAAGTGTACAGTTTGATAACTTTTGGTAATTGTATAGAGTCATTTAACCACCATCACAATGAGGAATATAAAACAGTTCCAACATCCTGAAAGTTCCCTGTGCCCCATTGCTCTTCATCTTCTCCCTGACCAGGCAGTCCTCAGCTGCTTTCTGTTACTGTACTAGTCTTCCCTTTTCCAGAATGTCGTATGAATGAAATCAGGCTTTTAAGTCTGGCTTCCTTCACTTAGTAGCCTTTGAAATTCAACCGTGTCACGGTGTGTCTTCATACCTTGCTCCTTTTTATTGCTCGTAGCGGTCCTTCAGAGGGGGACACACAATTTGTTTATCCATTCTCCACTTGGGGGACATTTGGGTTGTTCCCTGTTCGGGGGTTTTGTGAATAAAGCTGCTATGAACAACACTGTACACATTTTTATGAACACAGGTTTTTATTTCTCTTTGGTAAATACCTAAGGAGTAGAATCAGTGGGGCAAATGGACTTTGCATACTGCCAGACTGGTTTCCCAATGGGTTCCAGCATTTCACATTCCCACCAGTAACGTATGAGGGTTCCAGTTTTCCCCCGTCCTCACCAACACTTGGTATTGTCAATCTCTTAATTTTAGCTGTTCTCTTGGGTATGTCTAACCATCAGCTTTGATATTTATCCCATTAGGTCCTAGGGACCTGGAGACACAGCAATTTCAAGATGCTTGCACCACAGTGCTTTGACAACATGAAGGCTGCTGAGGAGTCTGTGAACCTGAGAAGGACAGGTTCTATATTCCTGAAACAAAGTCTACAGGCCTCCCAAGGCTTCCGAGCACCAGCAGCCACTGTAAAACAGAGTTCCAGCATGCAGATTAGAGGGAATGTCCTCATGCAGAGAAGCAGAGAAGGAACACCAGCTCTATCCCCACAGCTTCTGAAGGCACTGGATATTTTTGTGGTCAAAGAGCATTGTCAACTGACAGTGGCCTTGGTCTTGCAGAGATGCATATGGAAGTGTTTTACTTAGAACTGATAAACCTCAGAAATTATTTATATCCTGCCAAACACATAATTTTGTATAAGTGGTGCTTATAATTATTTGCTCCTCTATGTGTCCTGGCCTCCCCTGCAGTTAGGTTGGGGCCATGTGATTAAGTTATGGTCAATGGGCGATAAGCAGAGAAGTTCCGAGCCAGGCCCTTACAAATGTTCTGGGATCCTCCATCTCTCTTTTCCCCTGCCAAGGGGTCTTTATAGGACACATGCCCCAGAAAGTGAACTTCCAAGATGAAGTAGGGATGTTTGACTCCACTAGATTTTAGGCTAATAAGAAATACATCTTTTCTGTGTTAAGTAACTGAGATCTGGGGAATTTTTTTTTTTTTTTTTTTTTTTTTTTTGGTTAGTACAGTACATCCTAGCCTATCCTAATTCATACACTTAAGCAATTCCCTCATTCTTCTAATGTCCACAGAAGAGCAACTTGAACATGTTACTATGACCTCATTTTGATAGTGGCAAAAATCACTGTCGTGGAAAAGAGGGTGTTGGACGAGGGTAAGCCTCTCATTTCTCCAGATGAACCATAGAACGCTCATCACTTCCTTCATCCTTCTCTCCTGTCCTAATTGATTTTGTGGTTAGAACAACAGCATCAATTCCCACCTTTCTGAGATGAAGGAAAGTGAGAAACTGTACCTGTCATACCTTGATTCTGTACAACCAGACCTCTTGGCAAACTGAAATCCATAAACAACCCCCCACACGTTATTTAGGTGGTAGTTTCCAGAGTCCTCACAAGGTGTCCTTGTCCAAGTTGCAGACACATGGGTACATGAATGTATTTCTGATTGCATCCCCTTCCTTTTCCTCTTCTCTTACACAGAGGGCTGCAGGCAATAAGAGAGGAAGGAAGACTGATCAAGTTGTTTGGTCTCAGCAATGAAATATATGCTTTAATTTATTTGTTTCAGGACTCCAGGTAGGCCTACTCAATCAAATTTAGTAGGAAAACCCCTGCTTTTAGTTATTATCTATGAACAGAATATTAGGAAGTCTCATGATGGTCCAGGCAAAGGATTAAAGACCAACTGGTAGGACAAGTCTCACCTGAAGGCAGGTGGAGAGAAGAGGAAGTGTCTTGCAGCCCCTGGTCTGTGTTACTACTTGTGCTGTGCCATGACCTTAAGGATGCTGGAGACTGAACATCAGAATGTGGTGAACTGGATGCTGGGAAATCAGGAAAAGCTGGCTGCTTGTGGACTTTCTTTGCTCAGGAGGAGAAAAATAAAAGGTATTTTCAGGAACATTCCTTTTCTTTAGATTTTTCCATATTTCTAACTATACTTGGCTCATTTTCAGAACCTCACGTGAGTTCTGAGAAGCTCCGAGATAAATCTTCAGAACGTATTTCCCTCTGATCCGATCACTGGCCTCTCCGGGCTTGGTCTCCTCATTCATGTGTCAGTCAAGGAGTTTGCTCCTGTGGGCTCTCTCAGCCCTGCCACTCTGGGAGTCTGTGTCTATCGGTCATGAGCAAGTTACCTAGGACAGCTCCAACCTTTGGTGAAAGTCAGGACAAGGTGAAATCAGACTCTCCTGCCCCATCTATGCCTCATGCCTCTCTTCTGCATCCATGCTGTAGACCTCACCCATCCTAGGGGACTGGGGAGGGCTGTTTCACGTTGTTCTGCTTCAACTTACACATGATTAGCTTCATCACTGAAGGACCTTGTTGCTTTAATATCATAGTATTTTTTATTGTGCTTTATTGTACTTGTTCTTCCAAACAAGGAGCTCTAACAGATAATAACGACTGGTGAGAACATTAAAAAAAAATTTTTTTTTAAGCTCTCTGATAAATGTACTGGTAAATTTACTCTCTATCTTACAACTTATGTCACCTGACATTTGTTGTTCTACTTAAATGGTACGATTGAGCTTTCAGCTTAAATCTAAGTACTTTCATTGTGGGATAAATGACAGGATAGTAATTAATAATTTTCCATTTATAATCTACTAAGTGTTCCATAGATATTTTCTAGGCATTATTATATAGTGATCCACTAGTTATGTCACAGCAATTTTTGTTATGGAAATTTCATCAGTACAAATATTAACTGTTATTAATATATGGATATAAGATACTACAAATACCAAGATAAAACACTAAGCACATTATTTTCCCCTAGATATCAGATCCATTTTAAAAATTAGATTACAAAACAGAAAATGAAAACAATTAAGGAAGAAAAGGACAATTATTTGAATCCTTGAATATATTTTTGGAGAAAGTACAAGAAATGCCCAGAGGGACAGGAAAGGAACTTCAGAGGTCCTTGTTTTAATAGCATATGGCAGGCATTAAGTCATGGATGGGCACCCTCTACCTCTGCGACAGGCACACTGAAGAATAATAGAAAAGCAGGAAGGGATGAAACTCTTATGAAACCATTACACTGAATATACTATACTTTCTTTAATCCAGGTACATGATTATGTAATTTGAGTATAACACAATGGAACACTCATTAAAGATTATTCATGGGGAGAGGGATAAATTAGGAGTTTGGGATTAGCAGATACAAACTACTATATATAAAATAAACAACAAGGTCCTACTCTATAGCATAGGGAACTATATTCAGTATCTTGTAATAAACTATAACGGAAAAGAACATGAAAAAGTAGATAGATAGACAGATGATAGATAGATAGATAGATAGATCTGAATCACTTTGCTGCATACCAGAAACTAACACACATTGTAAGTTAACTGTACTTCGATTTAAAAAAATAATAAATAAAAAAAGAAAATTATTCACCCATGAAAAGTAATTTCCACTTTCTAAGGATGATACAGGTAGGAGTTTTGAGAAACGTATTGCACTCAAATTTTTCCAAATGGTGAAAAAAACAGTCACTAGATTCTTGTTATTTTATTCTACCTTGAAATAGTCTGTTTTGTCTCTATTATAAACTCTTTGTGGATGAATAAGAAAACTGAAGCATGAGGATGCATGAAAGACTGGCAGAAGGCAGCACAGATTTCAGTAAATACAGCAAAAAGGAAATACACACCAATGGTAGGGCTACATATTTAAAAGTGAAATCTTACTTTAAAATGCATAACTGTCAATGATGCAGAACAATGACACATAAGAATCAGAAAATATATCAGTGAGCTTCTGCTGAACACATAATAAGCATAATTCAATCTGAAGCCTAATTCAACCTAACAATCAGGGACTCATCCACAATGCTGCATGACTGTGGTAATGTGTACTGTCTTCATTTGGCAGGGACCACAGCAAACATTGAGATTATGGCCCCGTATTCATGCAGAATATAAACATCAACTCCAAATAATACTTCTCTTTATTTAGGAGACAAAACATAGAACTCAAGAATTTTAAAAAATAACAGATGTGATGAATCAAATAAATCATTTTGAATAAGTGAAGAAGTCATTTTTTAAAACGACCAGTTATACTGGATACAAGTCCTGCTGCAAACTCTGAAGAACAGAGAGTAATGATCGTTAGGTTGTTCATTTCTCAAATGCAACTGTTCCCCTCTATACACATTTGGCCTCTCAAACATTGTCTCGTAGAAGAGAGGATATTGCATGTTTTCAGCAGATCACTTATAAAAAAACTGCATCTAAAGAAAACATAATTTGAAGTCCAAGAATACCATAATAGTGTAAATATATGTAGGAAACATAGTGAATTGCAACAGAGAACCCTCTAAGACACTTCTAGGCATTCTATATGTCTTACTCTGCATTCACTTGTTAGTGAATAATGAAGCAAAGATCACTTTGGCGGTTTGAGTTTTTAAAATATTACCTTTACAGCTACCTAAAATATAGAACTGCATTAAAACATTCAAGAAACCTAAATTTGAGGCCATTTTCAAAGGCACAGTGGAAGGGTTGAGTTAAAAGAGTAGTATGCAACACTCATTTAAAAACTGTTGATGATTTTATTGACAAAGACCTCAGAATGTGAGCCAAAAGTACGCTTCTGAAATATCAACTTTAGATTTTATTTACTTGGTACTAATTTTATATGATATATTAAGTGAAATCAATGATACAAGCCAAAGTATGCAAGAACCAAACTCAATGTGCATAACGCTCTTGACAGGAACTAAGAACCTCTTTGAAGAAAACCAGTTTATCAAGCATCTGTTAGTGATGCTAAACAAACTGCAGAATCTCTTGATTTTGACACCAACTTCTCCACAATTTTTAAAAAATGCATAAAACGGAAGAAGAAGATTTTCAGCTGAAAATCTCGTAATCAGGCCTTCCATGACCCCAAATTTGATTTTAAAATCAATTTCTTTCTTCTACAATAATTTTAGCAATTTCATTATTAAGAGAAAGATTTACGATACTGAAAGAATATCATGGACATCCCAGTTTTCTGGATGACACATAATTGAAAAATTAAGGTAGAGGTAAGCTACTTTAATTATATACCACTTCTTTAGAATGTCAAATTTGCTACTGCAATTAATTTATAAACATAGTAAGAGATGAGATATTGATGGGTCACCAAGTCTGAGGAACTGAAAACTTTAAATTGTTTTTCTAACTTCTAATATGTCTCTTTTAGGCATTGCCATATATTTACAGCAATAATTTACCAGGAATTTCCAGATACTTTTGGAACTTTCAGGATATAGTTAACTTGGCCAGTGGGGAATATGATCAGTGGGAAATATAGCCTCCCAAACTGTTATTTTATTTTTAAAAACTACCAAAGTTTGTACTATATCTGAGGATCATGATATCACAGAAAGCCTGTCAAATATAGCACTCACCTCTACAGAAAATGAGATATTGGAGCAAGTAAGCATTGAAACTCCCTAAAAGATACTGTTTCTGTGAAAGCAAGACAAGTAACAATTTTGAAACAAAGTATTACGTCCTAGTGATATTGAATTCCTAGTTATTCTGATGAAAATGTCAGGCTTCCTATTGTCAGATCATTAACAACTGGATTTGTTTCATTTATAGAGAATTAATGTAAACTTTATTGTAATATTGTTGAAATAGTTTTATTATTGAAAAATTTTAAATAAACTAATTTAAAAAACATGATTTTATTTGGGTAAAGGTACATCTTTCTAATCTAGACAAAGCCACTGTATAGGCTACCAGTATTCTAAAACCCACCGAGTCAGACCAAGTCATAGACCCTTAAATCAGAGCACGCACGACGCCGTGTAGGAGAAGGTTGGACCATCCTTTACCTCTACCTCGTTCCCCTCCCTCACGCCCCACCGCCAAAGGATTTGGAACAAGTTCTAATTTTATGTGGTCTATGAACTCTCCCAAAGTGGTTGTAAAAGTCTGGATGTATGTGCATTTGTACCTTTTCCCCTAGGGCAACTGCCCACAAAGCTAAGAGACCAAGAACCATGATTTTAGGCTGCAGCACTTCAGCGTGCATTAGAATCACCTGGAGGGCTTATTAAGCCATAGATAACTGGACCCACCCTCGGAGTTTCTAATTCAGTAGCTCTGGAGTAGGGCCCAAGGATTTTGCATTTCTAACAAGTACCCAGGAGATACTGTTGCTGCCATTCTAGGAAGCACACTTGAGAACCCCGTGTGTAAACTGCCATTGTCTCTACCAGCAGAGGGCAAGCCCACGTTTATTCCAACGTGTGTCAGTAGCATCTCCATCACTAGGTGGCAGCATGTGCCTACAAATCTCTACAAACAGGTCTCCAACAAATTTAAAAAAAAGTCACAAAAGCAAGATAAAAAAAAGCCTAGTGAATAGCGTTTTTGTACAATGTGGATGCTAACCTATTTCTGCTAAATGATCAAAATATTGATCTGTTAGTACCTATGCATATCAGGCTTCAGATATGAGTAAAATCGACTGTTTGACAAACAGGAAAAGAAGCTGGACTCTGGCCTCTGGCCTCCAGGCTGACACCCCTGGATGGGGTTTTGTACTTCTCTGTCTGGTGATTAGGAAATGGGAAATGTCCCTCTGTGTAAAGTCCTGGGCTGGATGCTGCAAAATGACCCTAGGGGCCCATTAAAAGTGCAGAGCCAGGCTTCCCTGGTGGCGCAGTGGTTGGGAGTCCGCCTGCCGGTGCAGGGGGCGCAGGTTCGTGCCCCGGTCCGGGAGGATCCCACGTGCCATGGAGCGGCTGGGCCCGTGGGTCATGGCCGCTGAGCCTGTGCGTCCAGAGCCTGTGCTTCGCAGCGGGAGAGGCCACAGCAGTAAGAGGCCCGCGTATCGTGAAAAAAAAAAGGAAAAGAAAAAAGAAAAAAAGTGCAGAGACGTCTCCTTCTAGCCCCATTCTATTTCAGTAGCTCTGCAGTTAGGCAAGAGCTGTCATATTTTTAACAGATGTCCCAGTCGATTCTGAGGCACAGACATGTTTTGGCTACCTGCATCTGTATGTTTAATAAATGTAAACCAATGCAAAGGTATGAATATGTGGCTATTTCTGCCTTTCACAAAGGGGTTCTTTCTAGGTTCAGACGTAGCAATAATTCCAAATGCATGAGCACTCCACTGCCGTGGCAGTTAGGGGCCACGCCTGGCTATTGGGCACCTAGAATATGGCTGGTCTGAAATGAGTTGTGCTGCAGGATTAGATAACACCAGATTTCAAAGACTTGAAGGGGGAAAAAAAAAAGAATGTAAAAGATCTTTTTAACATTGCTACTAGAAAAATGAAATTCCATATGTGGCCCACATCTATTTCTTTTGGGCACCACTAGCTGGCAGACGTAAATAACTTTGACAAGAATGGAGGGCGTGGGGGGGCGGTGGGGGTGGGGGGGGTGGAAAGCAGGAGGCAAAGCATAGCAGGCTCAGGGGAAGAAGTCTTGACCCCGGCCAGCATTCTAATAGCATTTCTGGACCAAGGCCTCATACCCTGGCAGCTTGGCCTGGAAAGAAAAGTCCTCAGCCTGCAGCCACGGCCGTGCTACAAGTTTATCCATGCATGAGTTTGCAGCTTGAATCCGAGCCGACTGCAAACACTCAGGAAACATCTACTCCCCAAACAGGTGGAGTCTGAAACAGAATTGCCCGAACTCAGAGGGCAGTTTTACGTAGAAGAAAAGAGCAGTTATTACAGTTGATTGTCGGTGCGCAGGCCAACACATGGGGGCCTTTTCAGCCAACCGCCCTCTGTGGTCCTTCACAGTAGTCCCCTGGGCCAGCAGCATCTGGGAACGTGTTAGAAATGCAAATCCTTAGGTTCCGCCCCACACCTAAAGGATCACAAACACTGGAGGTAGGGCCCAGCAGTCTGGACTTGGATCAGGGGATGGCAAGGATGCATCCTAAGCCAGAGGACCACTGATCCAGAGAAAGAGGAGGCCATAGTGAGGGAAGCCCCCCCACCAGGGCACTGAAACAAGTACATGGAAGTTGCTCTCTGCTGCTTTCTATTGCATCTGCTGTCATTGGGAAAGCTGTGCAATGGGCCAGTTAGGAGTCCACATTTTGGAGTCAGGACTACCTAGGTTCACAGTCAAGGTCCATTTGCTATGGTGTGACCTGGGGTAGTTACGGAGTTTCTCTGGGCCTGTTCTGCCATCTGAAAGATGAGGAAAATAATCCATCTTATGTCTGATTATTATTGGGAGCAAATGAGCTAATGCGTAGCAAAAGCTGCCCATGGTTCTTGGTACAGAGCAGGGGATTCTTGCTGGTTATGTGACGGTAAGACATCCATCATGCTAGGAAAAACAACCCCCAGGGCTTCCATGATCTCACCCTATCCATTGTTATCAATAGTATCTTATCTGTGCCCACAGCGTGCTTGCTCCTTTCATGGAAATTCCTTATTTTCCATGATTATTCAGTGAATCTGCAACGATGACTTCATCCAATCTCATTCTTGCTTAACTGATTCATTAAAGTTTTATCTCCTTGGTTTGACTGAATCAGGTTTTACCCCCAATGAACTCGCCATGTGGTTTTCGAGGGTTCCTACTTTCTTTGCCTTCTGACAATACGGCTTCAGAGACTGGTTTAATGGAGTGGAACAAGTTTGCTATTATTTATATACTGGGACCTGGGTGCTGATTCCTGGGGTTTCTGCTTTCCTAAGTTTATCCCATGAAATGCATACTGCTCTGATAGAATGGATGTTGGCTGACATGACTGTGACATTGGAATCCAGAAGGATCCATCCAGGGTTTAGAAGCAGCCGGTTTTGCTCATAGGTTGTTTTGGGGTTTTGTTTCGCTTTTTTGTTTGCTTTTTGTTTTTTGTTGTTTTCCCCCCTGGACCTTTGAAGAGAAGCCTGGCAGGAAAGAGGTCACGTCTCGGGAAATATCATTTTCAAAGGACCTGAGATGGGCTGAGTCATCAGCAAACGCGCACCACGGTGGCTTTCGCCAACACACACCACCAGTTTGGGCAGCATCCCAGATTTGTCTAACAGGCAGCAGAAATGCCCCATCCGGCCGAATTAGGGAGCTGAAACAAAGAATTCCCTGGCTGTCACCTCCCACTGCTTTCCTCTCTCACATAGTGAGTGCTTATTTATCATTAATGATCTACTTTCAGTAACCTGTGTGTAGGGGTGGATATTAATGGTGCTAAAACTTTTTCTCCTATGGGGATCTCAAGTGAGCAGTAAAACCATGGGCTTCACCTTCAGAAGGGGGAGAAAATGACTTTTCACTTCCTCACTGCCAGCTCTGACTGCCACAGGGCTGTGGTTGGGGGAAGAAGCTGAGGACCCAGCTCCCTTCCTGTCTTCCTGGCGTCTAGACTTCAGCTGAGAGAGGGAAGGAAGGTGGCAACTGCCGTGTGGGGGGTGTGTGGCGAGGCAGGGCAGGGCGGGGCGAGATCCCTCTTCCTGGGAAGTTCCTGGCCCTGAGAAAACTTGAACATGCATTCAAACCATGCGATTTCAGCAAGCTGGGCCGCCCAAAGCTGCCTCGACTCTTTCCTGGGGCATGGATGGTGGAGAAGGCCTATTCACAATCATTAAGAAGAGAATCTCTCCAAAATATGCAAACAGTTCATGCAGCTCTGTATCAAAACAAACAAATAACCCAATCAAAAAATGGGCAGAAGGTCTAAATAGACATTTCACCAAGGAAGACATACAGATGGCCAAAAAGCATGTGAAAAGATGCTCAACATCACCAATTATCAGAGAAATGCAAATCAATGAGGTATCACCTCACAGCGGTCAGAATGGCCATCATCAAAAAGTCTACAAACAATAAATGCTGGAGAGGGTGCGGAGAAAAGGGAACCCTCGTGCACTGTTGGTGGGAATGTGAATTGATAGAGCCACTATGGAGAAGAGTATGGAGGGTCCTTAAAAAACTAAATATAGAGCTACCATATGATCCTGCAATCCCACTCCTGGGCATATATCCAGAGAAAACCATAATTTGAAGATACATGCACCCCAATGTTCATAGCAGCACTCTTGACAATAGCCAAGACGTGGAAACCACCTAAATGTCCATCGACAGAGGAATGGATAAAGAAGATGTGGCACATATATACAATGGAATGTCACTCAGCCATAAAAAGGAATGAAATTATGCCTTTTGCAGCAACATGGATGGACCTAGTGATTATCATACTAAGTGAAGTAAGTCACAGAAACACAAATATCATATGATACCACTCATATGTGGAATCTAATTTTTAAAATGATATAAATGAACTTATTTACAAAACAGAAACAGACTCAGATTTTGAAAACAAACTTATGGTTACCAAAGGGGAAACGTTGTAGGGGGGAGGGATAAATTAGGAGCTTGGGATTAACATACACACAATACTATATATAAGATAGTATATATACTATATATAAGGAGCAAGAACCTAGTGTATAGCACAGGGAACTCTACTCAATATTCTGTGATAACCTATATGAGAAAAGAATCTGAAAAAGAATGAATATATGTATATGTATAACTGAATCACTTTGCCGTACACCTCAAACTAACGTGACATTGTAAATCAACTATACTCCAAAAGAATTTAAAAAAAAAGAGAGAGAGAGAATCAAGGACTTTTGAACTACTTTCTAAATGTGTTCTTGACTGAGGGGCCTCTTCCGTGGCTGCCTATAGGCTACGTAGGAAGCTTACAGACTCTTCTTGCCTTTCTCTGCTTGGGACGGTCTTTGAGTCGAATCCCTTCACCTCATTCAAAAAGGTGTCAACATACAAGCTCTCAGAAAGGCCTCGTTTGGTTTCCTGCTTGGGATGACCATGGTAAATAGGTGAACATTTCACTTCAAACTCCAGTGAATTGGTATTGGCCTGGATCCGTAACCCCGAGGCCATCCTGGCTGGAGTGGAAGGAGGGTGGCGGGTGATGCTCAATGTCTGCCAAAGGCAAAATGTGATGGAAAATAGCCTTAATATCGAATGTTCACTGCCTCTCTTCTAGAACAAAGATTCTTCAGCTTCTCAGCTTCTGCACAGGAAGTCTCCTTTAGACCCCTTACTTCACCCACACCTTGCTACAACAAACAAAATAATGATAAGTGTTACAATATACTGAGTGTCTGCTCTGTGAGAGTCACTCTATCAGGTATCGTCCCCGTATCATCTGTGATCTTCACAATAGCTCCTCAAAGAGCACATCTCAGGAGACTGCTGAGACCAACGAGGGGAAGCAGCGCCTCAAAGTAACACCAGCTGGGGCTGGGATTTGAACCTGTGCCAGCCTGATGCACAGTTATTGTTATTTTTCCCCACCCTAAACCATCTTCTATCTCCAGACCTCTCACTCTTAGGCTATGTCTGGTTTCTTCAATGTAATAAAATAAACATACTGTTACTTTATGAAGAAACAAAGTACATGAGACATGGGAGTCATTCATCAAGTGAACGTTGAGCGGATGAGTGGACCGAGCCTGTATCGGCTCCCTCTGCCCACAGGCTTGGCCACAAGGGCCTTTGAAGCCCAGGCCTGGAGCTCATGGCCTTGGGGGTGACTCCAGGCTCTGCTCTCCAAACTGCCTCGCCTGCTGCCTGACCTCATAGGACCCTGTAGAATTAAAGCTTCTGGTGGTTTGTGTCTCCTGCCAATGTTTCCCTAACTCAGACTTTGGTTTCCCTCTGTCTCGAGCCCATGTTATGATGCAGCCAAACCCCGCTCCTTTGGGATCCAGTCCAAACCAGAGAGTGTGGACAGGATGCATGAAAGAGTATTGAAACCATTTAAAGAATGGACAATTTTAAGTCATGAATACCATACGAACAGCTCGGGGGCACGAAGGACTACAGATGGCTGGAAAATGCATTTTGAAGGCATAAGACGATGTAGGTGAACACAAGGAGAACCTTGGTTTTCGTTTCAAATGTGTTCATGGAGGCCCCATATATCTGTATCTATATCTTTTTTCCCTATAAAATTAGGAAAATGAAAATAAGACACCTCTAGGGGTGTAGTCTAGCATGACCTAACATTTCAAAAATGATCTTTAGATTCAAGGATTTGGGGAAAATGGAGACCATGATTGTTTTGTTAAACAAATTCCTGCCTGGTTAGAAAGCACATGTACACAGCCAATGAAGAAGTGGCTAAATGACTAGCTGATGTTGCTAAAATCTCCTTCATTCATCATTGAACTCACACCAGTTCTTCTCACAGGGCCCTATTATGAAAATTGCTCAAACAGTCTTTTTTCTCCTTATGGCAGGAAAAGAGAAGCTCTTTCTCTGCCTTAAAACTGTTAGTCTGACTAACTCCTGCCTCCTAGACCCTGAGTAAGGCTCAGACATGACTTCCACTTGGGGTGTGCCTGTCCCTGTGGACAGGCAGACAGACTGGGACGTTCCTCGTCGCACATGCTCCGCTGGCCTTGGGGACCTTGCACTCTCTCTGCCTTCCTACTACAGGGCTGTTCCTCTGTCTCCTTTGCTGCCTCTCTCCAACCTCTTAACACTGAGCTCTCCGTCTTCTTCTCTTCTTTATCTCACTCCCGTGGTGATTTCATCCATCCTGCGGCCTTCCATAGCACCTGTGCGCTGAGGACTCCCCAGCTGGCACCCCAGCCCAGACCTCTCTTCTGCACCCCTGCCCACATCCCCAAGTCCCAGCATCGCCTCTCCACTTGATGCCTCACATCCTCCCCTGAAACAGAATGCCTGGTCTTCCCCCGGTGATTCCACAGAATGTCTTCCTGTCACGGTTAAGAGCATCTCCATCCTCCCAGGTGCCCCAGCCAAAGACCATGGCCTGGTCCTTGATGCCTTTTCCTTCTCTGATACCCAAACTACTGTCTATCAGAACATCTGTTGACGTCAAACTATATCCGGGATCAAACTCTTCCTCAACACCTCCATTACACTGCCCTCCCTGTTTCATTCAAAGGGAAAGCCAAGGTTTTAGAGTTCACCTCCCGCTCGTCTCCAAGCCCCACTGGCCTGGCTGCTCTTGAAGCACACAGGGCACCTCCCACCCTAGAAGCTTGGCGCTGGTTATTCCCACCTCCTTCAGGACTTTGTTCAAATATCATCTGCTCAGTGAGGTCTGCCTGGCCACCCTACTGAAGTCCAAGCCGCAGGTCCCCATGCCCACACTCCCAATTCCCTATTGGTAATACTTTTTCACAGGTCTTATGCTTATTGCTTGTTGCCTGTCTCACCCACAACAATGTAACTTCCGTGAGTGTAAGGGTATTTTTTTCTGTTTTGTTTACTGTGTATTCCAAAGGCCCAGAAGAGTTTCTAAGTACATAGTACGTGCTTAATCAATATCGGTGGCATGAGTGAATGAACACGACACATACCTTACATTTGAATCTTAATAAGGGAAATAACCGTCTCAGGATTCTTACTAGGATGGGCTAACCATCCAAACACAACCAAAGGCATTTTTCCGTGTAACCCTGAACTCCCCTGTTGCAGAAAGAGCTCCATAGATCTGAAACGAACCTGAAAGAAGGTGTAATAATTTCATTTCTGCCTCTTGAATACCCAGCTCTCCACACTGTAGCAGCTTTGCCAAGAGCCACATGCCCACTTGAGGACCAGACACCCACCTCGAACCCTTGGACAGGCATATTTGAGCACTGATTCCCCTTGGCTCAAATGACCATGGACTGACCTCAGTTCTCAAGAATTTCACTGCATTACAAACATATTTTTGTTGCACTGGCTTCCCACAAGGATGCACAGAATTTACACTGACTGTGTTTCAGTCTTCACTCCAGCAAGATTGTTTTTTAATCTCTCTCTCTCTCAGTTTCCTCATCTGTAAAATGAAGATTATGATAATGGTACCTGCATCACTTGTGGTGAGGATTGACTGAGTGAATAGATACAAAGTACTTAGAACAGCGCGGGGCACAAGACAAGTGCTCAGTAAGTGTTAGCTGTTTTTATCATCATTGTTACTCTCATTATTAACATTAAACACTTTATCTTATTTGGCTTTTTATTTAGAGCACCTAGTACACTGCCTGGGACATAGGATGTGCTTAAGAAAAGTTTGCTGGATAGTTGAATGAATGAATGAATGAGGATGAGCTTTTTCGGTGCAGAGGCTATATGTTTTCACTCCATTTAGCACAAACCCAGTACCTAATAATTCCCTGGAAAGGTTCATTGAATTTTGAATGAATGGCACACAGGAAAGTTTCTGCACATACTCTGTACAGAAGAAAATTTTGAAAGGGCATGAAAAAACAAGACTAGTGAAAGTATTGAGGGATTTGGTACTTAAGTGCTGGGAGATAAACAGACCAAGTCTGTGACTTTAGACAATTTTTTTTAACTTTTCTGGGTCTCAGTGTTATTCTCTACCAATTGGGGCCGAGTAGTCTCTGTGTGCTAAGAAGACTACACCAGACAATGCTTGCAAAATGCACAGCTCAGGGCCTGGCACCTGGTAATGCTCATTCAATAAATGCTGACTTTAAGACCACGTGGCAAGAATGGCTGACACGTGCATCACTGCACATGAGGCCTGGGGACTTGAAGGGAAGGCAAGATGCTTGGATTTAAGGGACAAGAGCTAAGTCTCCAGGGACCCATCTTTCTATCATGTCTCTTCATGTTTGCGTATATAGACACCGTCACCAAAGGCATCTCTTTTTTGTCCCCTCCTGCCTGTGACCCCAGGGACAATCTAGATAAGCTCCCACTCCTGTAACCAGAACTTCTCCATTTGTCATGTGTGAGGTATTTCTCCAAAACTTTTGAAACAAATTCAGACAAGTCTTAGCCCTTCAGGAAACTTGAGTACCAAAACTGGGCATTTTCCACTGGTTTCCTCTCTCCCCAACTGCCTCCCCTGGACCCTCGCCAAGTCTATGCAAACCAGCGGATGGTGGAAAGGAGACCTGCAGCGTGACAAATCCAGAACTTAATCACAGATGGCATTCATCTTCATGCTTGCCCAATATGGACCAAACTTTTGCCTTAGTTGGTTTAAATCCAGAAAATACCCAGCAGTCTGTAAACTATTATCTCTGACTCCTCTGTGAGGTCTGTGTGATTCCTTTTTTTTTTTTAATGCCATATAATATTTTGAAATGATGGACTTCTCTGAAAACTTTTGGTTATTATTTGAGAGAAAAAAATTGAGAAAAAGTTTTCTTCCCCTTGGATGAGAGGAGAGGAGAACTGCCCACCTCACTGGTGCTTTGGACTATCTGAACAAGGAGAATTGGGGAAGGATGGAAACAACAGCTTATTTCTTTGCCTTTCAAAATTAAAAAATGAAAGTTATTTATATTACAACTTTAAGGAGTTAGAACAATACCAACTCAGCAGCAACCAGCTACGTTCGTTCTCCTCACACGAAATTTGAAAGGCAAACTTAAAAGGTCTCAAGCTTAAAATTTGAAAAACATTGACAGCCAAAGTATGGAATGATGGAGGAGATAATTCTTACAGTTTCCAAAATGTCCCCATATTTTTTCCATTTCATCCTATAAATGAAAAATCCATCAAAGGAAATAATATAATTATCACAGAGCCCATCACCTCAGGGACCCTTATGTATCTTCTCTTTAGTATCTTCATTTTGATTATAATAAGCGAATTAAAAATCTATATCTGGGAGTTTAATAATATATTTGTCATATGTATGTACATATGTAGGTATGAGTGTGTGCATACACATATATTTGGTGACTCACTCTTTAAGAATCAATTTTTTTTAACATTTTTATTGGAGTACAATTGCTTTACAATGGTGTGTTAGTTTCTGCTTTATAACAAAGTGAATCAGCTATACTATCCCCACCTTCCCTATCCCACCCCTCTATGTGGTCACAAAGCACTGAGCTGATCTTCCTGTGCTATGCAGCTGCTTCCCACTAGCTATCTATTTTACATTTGGTAGTGTATATATGTCCATGTCACTCTCTCACTTTGTCCCAGCTTACCCTTCCCCGTCCCTGTGTCCTCAACTCCATTCTCTACATCGGCATCTTTATTCCTGTCCTGCCCCTAAGTTCTTCAGAACCTTTTTTTCTTTTTTTAGATTCCATATGTATGTGTTAGCATACGGTATTTATTTTTCTCTTTCTGACTTATTTCACTCTGTATGACAGTCTCTAGGTCCATCCACCTCACTACAAATAACTCAATTTCATTTCTTTTTATGGCTGAGTAATATTCCATTGTATATATGTGCCACATCTTCTTTATCCATTCATCTGTCAATGGACACTTAGGTTGCTTCCATGTCCTGGCTATTGTAAATAGTGCTGCAATGAACATTGTGGTACATGACTCTTTTTGAATTACGGTTTTCTCAGGGTATATGCCCAGGAGTGGGATTGCTGGGTCGTATGGTAGTTCTATTCTTAGTTTTTTAAGGGACCTCCATACTGCTCTCCATAGTGGCTGTATCAATTTACATTCCCACCAACAGTGCAAGAGGGTTCTGTTTTCTCCACACCCTCTCCAGCATTATTGTTTGTATATTTTTTGATGATGGCCATTCTAACCAGTTTGAGGTGATACCTCATTGTAGTTTTGATTTGCATTTCTCTCATGATTAGTGATGTTGAGCATCCTCTCATATGTTTGCTGGCAATCTGTGTATCTTCTTTGGAGAAATGTCTATTTAGGTCTTCTGCCCATTTTTGGATTGGGTTGTTTGTTTTTTTGATATTGAGCCGCATGAGTTGCTTGTAAAGTTTTGAAATTAATCCTTTGTCAGTTGCTTCATTTGCAGATATTTTCTCCCACTCTGAGGGTTGTCTTTTCATCTTGTTTATGGTTTCCTTTGCTGTGCAAAAGCTTTTAAGTTTCATTAGGTCCCATTGGTTTATTTTTGTTTTTATTTCCATTTCTCTAGGAGGTGGGTCAAAAAGGATCTTGCTGTGATTTATGTCATAGAGTGTTCTGTCTATGTTTTCCTCTAAGAGTTTTATAGTGTCTGGCCTTACATTGAGGTCCTTAATCCATTTTGAGTTTATTTTTGTGTATGGTGTTAGGGAGTGTTCTAATTTCCTTCTTTTACATGTGGCTGTCCAGTTTTCCCAGCACCACTTATTGAAGAGGTTGTCTTTTCTCCATTGTATATTCTCGCCTCCTTTATCAAAAATAAGGTGACAATATGTGCGCGGGTTTATCTCTGGGCTTTCTATCCTGTTCCATTGATCTATATTTCTGTTTTTGTGCCAGTACCATACTGTCTTGATTACTGTACCTTTGTAGTATAGTCTGAAGTCAGGGAAGCTGATTCCTCCAGCTCCGTTTTGCTTTCTCACAATTGCTTTGGTTATTCGGGGTCTTTTGTGTTTCCATACAAATTGTGAAATTTTTTGTTCTAGTTCTGTGAAAAATGCCATTGGTAGTTTGATAGGGATTGCATTGAATCTGTAGATTACTTTGGGTAGTAGAGTCATTTTCACAATGTTGATTCTTCCAGTCCAAGAACATGGTATATCTCTCCCTCTGTTTGTATCGTCTTTAATTTCTTTCATCAGTGTCTTATAGTTTTCTGCATACAGGTCTTTTGTCTCCTTAGGTAGGTTTATTCCTAGGTATTTTATTCTTTGTGTTGCAATGGTAAATGGGAGTGTTTCCTTAATTTTTCTTTCAGATTTTTCATCATTAGTGTATAGTAATGCAAGAGATTTCTGTGCATTAATTTTATATCCTGCTACCTTACCAAATTCATTGATTAGCTCTAGTAGTTTTCTCGTAGCATCTTTAGGATTCTCTATGTATGTATCATGTCATCTGCAAACAGTGACAGCCTTACTTCTTCTTTTCTGATTTGGATTCATTTTATTTCTTTTTCTTCTCTGATTGCTGTGGCTAAAGCTTTCAAACGTATGTTTAATAATAGTGGTGAGAGTGGACAACCTTGTCTTCTTCCTGATCTTAGAGGAAATGGTTTCAGTTTTTCACCATTGAGAACGATGTTGGCTGTGGGTTTGTCATATGTGGCCTTTATTATGTTGAGGTAAGTTCCCTCTATGCCTTCTTTCTGGAGGGTTTTTATCATAAATGGGTGTTGAATTTTGTCAAAAGCTTCTTCTGCATTTTTGAGATGGTCATATGGTTTTTCTCCTTCAGTTTGTTAATATGGTGTATCACATTGATTGATTTGCATATTTTGAAGAATCCTTGCATTCCTAGGATAAACCCCACTTGATCATGGTGTATGATCCTTTTAATGTGCTGTTGGATTCTGTTTGTTAATATTTTGTTGAGCATAAGAATCAATTTTAAAATATTATTTGGAGCAGGAGTTGTTGGAGAGGATGGTAGGAAAGTAACAGGGATTCAGTCAGTCTTATTTCCTACCAAATCTCAACACTGAGAAGTATAGTCAGTAAATATGTGTTGCCAATATGGATAAATGAAATGGTGCATTTAACCAAAATTGCATATTTAAATATGGTGGTAGTGTGTACCAGATTCAAGGAAGGAAATTGAAGCGACCAAGAGGAGGCTTCTGCAATGATGCATGACATGTTGGTATTGCTATTCTGTGGCAGTTGTTGATTTCTTGACATTCATACCAGTTTTTTTTTTTTTTCTTTTTTTTGCTGTACACGGACCTCTCACCGCTGTGGCCTCTCCCGTTGCGGAGCACAGGCTCCGGATGCGCAGGGCCAGCAGCCATGGCCCACGGGCCCAGCCGCTCCGCAGCATGTGGGATCCTCCCGGACCGGGGCACGAACCCACGCCCCCCGCACCGGCAGGCGGATCCTCAACCACTGCGCCACCAGGGAAGCCCTCAACTGCTTTATTTTTTTTAAATTTTTTATTTATTTTTTGGCTGCATTGGGTCTTCGTTCCTGCACGCTGGCTTTCTCTAGTTGCGGCGAGCTGGGGCTACTCTTCGTTGCACTGCACGGGCTTCTCACAGCAGTGGATTCTCTTGTTGCAGAGCACGGGCTCTGGACATGCAGGCCTCAGTAGTTGCAGCACACGACCTCAGTAGCTGTGGTGCACGGGTTTAGTTGCTCTGCGGCATGTGGGATCTTCCTGGACCAGGGATTGAACCCATGTCCCCTGCATTGGCAGGCAGATTCTTAACCACTGTGCCACCAGGGACGTCCTCAACTTCTTTTTATTACTGGGAAATCTGTGCACTTGATGCCCTCACCCCCCCCAACCCCCACACATTGGCCTTTCCCAGTCCCTAACTCACAAGCCTATCCTTGACCTTCACCTCAACCCTTCTTTGAACTCCCCATATCCTTCACACCATACTTCCAGGTGCCCGCAAGTCAAAATAGCCTTGCTGTTTAAACAGTGTCGCCCAGTGTTCGTACGTGGGCCACCAATGGCCTGACCGAGGACACTGGCAGTGGACATAGAATGAGAGGCAGAGTGAGAGGAAATCGGAAGGAGTGATCCATGAGGCTTGGTAACAAAGTAGCAGAAGCGATGCAGAAGGGGCCTAAAGAGGGCTGTCTGCTCTGCGTGTGATGAGAAGAATGAAGGCACTGGGGAGGTGCCAGGCAAGAGAGGGTGTGAGAACTGCGGGAAAGGATGAGCTGGGCTGGGGCGTGCTAAGGTCAGTAGCAACATCAAAGCCTGCGTGGCTTCACACTGTTGCAGGTTAGAGACAGCACAGATGGTGCAAGATGCATGGAACCCATGTCAGCGGGGTCAGGTTCTGGCAGGGCTGAGGAGCAGAGGATCCCTGGGAAGGAGGTCCCCACATCAGGGCTGTATCGAGGCTGCAGGGGCCCATCTTCCAGGCCACTCTCCTTGGTTCCCACTGTTGAAGGCACCTAACACTTCCTTCTGCTCATTTATTATCAAAGTCCCTGTCTGTCCAAAGGTGGAGGGAAAGGCCAGTCTCATAAGCTATGTGTAGCTCAGGGAATTGTCAGAGCTTTACTGGAGGGAAACGCTCCTTATTCTTCTATACCTCATTTTTTCAAATGAAGAACTCCTTAGAATTCTTCCCCTGAGAGAAAGTGGGGCTGTGATTCGGAAACCTGAAGGCAAGTGTGCTAGGGCTTCTGTAACAGAGAACCACAAACTGGGTGACTTAAGCATTGGGTATTGATTTTCTCACAATTCTGGAGGTGAGAAGTCCAAAAGCAAGGTCAGTTCCTCCTGAGGGCTGTGAGGGAAGGATCTGTTTCAGGCCTCTCTCCTTGGCTTATAGATGCCTGTCTTCATATTCACATGGCCTTCTGCTTGTATCCTTACACTGTCTCCCCTCTGTACGCATCCTTGTGTCCAAACTTCCCCTTTTTATAAGGACACCAGACATATTGGGTTTGCACCCACCCTAATGACCTCACTTGAACTGGATTACCTCTGTAAAGACCCTGTCTCCAAATGAGGTCACATTCTGAGGTCCCAGGGGTTAGCATGTCAACATATGAATTTTGGAGGACACCAATCAACCCAGAGCAGCAAGTCAGAGGAAAAGAGCAAGTGCGTGGGGAAGTTCACATTGCAGGAGAACTCCAGCTAAGTGTGCAGCCTTGGCCGTCATCGGCTCGGCCTCAGACCTTCAGAAATCTCCCGCATCTGGCTCTCCCAGTTCTAGCAAGCTCACCCCACCAAAAAAGACATTTAAGTACATTCCATGAATTTTTGGTGAGAAGCTCACTCTGCAGCACTCTGCAATGTGCTAACTAGGTTTTAACTGAAGTGGTTGAAGAGTGGTTAAACGAAGATTTCTGAGGAATTTCACCTATTCCTTAAACCTAAACAAATCTGACCCCGGTGTTTACGATGCCGCACAATATTAGACCACCTGAAGCTCCATCTCCTTGGGGCAAATTAGGATTGTGATGAAAGTGGTTGGTGACCTTTTCCATTCTTGTCACTGCAGAGAAATCCTACCTCCTGTCTCTCCAAACTGGTGGGAGGGCCACTGCTAGTGAGGCAAAGTTTTTGCACTCAGGACAGGTAAATACGGGCTCAGGCATACAGGGCTCAGCCCCTGATGGTGTACTAGTACTATGCAAAGCCTGAGGATTCACCTGTGAGCAGAGCAGTTTGCTGGGTGGGAGAGGGAATTCTCACTTTCCCACAGGCATGTGGAATTTACAGTGGGTGGGTCTGGAAGCTCAGAGAGTGGGACTAACCCCACTGCTTTCAGCCACAATCTGTGCTTACTGGTTGTACAAATGTTTTGATTGGTGGGCTTCCATGCCATACCAGTTGCTGAATTTTTTTATTACCCCTGGGCATGAGCATATGGTCGGAGAGGAAGTGGGAAGGGGTGGAGGCGGAAACTAGCTTAAGCTGAAGAAATAGGCTTTAGATGGTTACAGAGTTTAGAGAATTCGCTTGGGGAAAATGAGGCAGGTTCACGCAGCAATTCTCAAACATCTTAGTGCCAGGACCATTTTTCACTCTTAAAACTTATGTGGGTTCTATCTATTAATATTTACCATGTTAAAAATTAAAACCGAGGAATTTTTGTGTTCATTCATTTAATGTAATAACTAACCCTTTACATGTTAACATAAATAACATACTTTTCATGAAAACTATATTTCCTCCCCCAAAATGTAGTGAGAAGACTGTCATGTATTATATTTTGGGAAATTTATTTAATGTCTAGCCTTAGAGAGGACAGCTAGAATCTCACATCTCCTTCCACATTTCAATCTGTTAGTTATGCTGTTTTAACTGAAGAATGTGAAGAAAATTCAGCCTTACACAGATACGTAGTTGGAAAAGGCAGGGATTTGTGAATTTCCTGAAGAAAGCCCAGGGATCCCCAGGGGTCCTCTGGCTTCACTTTGAGAACCTCTGAACTAGTGGTCTTATAATCTTGTTATGTCCTGATTGGACTTTCTTTTCTAACTATACTGTTACAAGAAGATTCAGGCCTCAGGATTTTAATCCATAATATTTAATCCAAAAAAAAATCAAAAGACTTTTAATTGGTGTGTGTCACGTATATACCTATAAAGTCTTAATTCTGTCTACCTCCACATTGGAGGAATCAGCTTTGTGCTAATAGTCGCTATCTTTTACTTTGTTTGCAGTAAGTCAGTTAAAAAAATAGATTAGAAACAAATACAGTTACCTAATACCTATATTTAATTACCGTAGTTTTATTTTATGCTTCCAACTCTAAGATCCAAACACTTTTTTTTGCGGTATGCGGGCCTCTCACTGTTGTGGCCTCTCCCATTGCGGAGCACAGGCTCCAGACGCCCAGGCTCAGCGGCCATGGCTCACCGGCCCAGCCGCTGCGCGGCATGTGGGATCTTCCCGGACCAGGGCACGAACCCGTGTCCCCTGCATCGGCAGGCGGACTCTCAACCACTGCGCCACCAGGGAAGCCCCCAAACACTCTTAACTATGCAGTTATAAATAATATTAAAATATGTATGCATAAGCCATAGGCAACATGAAGTATTTTGTTCTGTTGTCTTTTTTTCTTTGTCTTTCGAGGAACTATGTCGTATGAATCATTATGACCACTGACAATGCAAAGGAAGATAAAGAAAACTGGTTCATTGCCCAACTGTTTCAAGCCCGACCTTGATTGGCAAATTGTGGCTCTCTACGCTGACCAAGGGGGCTTGACCTTAGCAAGACTCTGGGTGTAGCCACAAGAGGTTGTTCTGCAATGAGGTATAGACAGTCTTACCTCAAAAGCAGTCCACAAGTTGTTTTTCTAAGCCAGTGGTTTGCAGAATATCATGTGCTATGTAATATGGTTAACAAGGGTGACTGAATTAGAAGAACCTGTCCACAGATGCCAAAGAAGTTAAAGAAGCCCAGCATGAATTTAAGTCTTGGTACCAAGAGTTCCCACCAGAGTCTTAGCCCCTGGCCACAGAAGGAGGGAGGAAGAGAAGGAAGAGAAGTACTCCCTCATCCTCTTCCAGAAAATCGGGCTGACCTGAGACCCCACACACCTTGAAAGGTCCCCTTCCACCAACCTTTGGCACCCTGTGCCGTCTTGGAAGGTCCCTCTCCCTGAATGCCCAGTGCTTCCCACTGCCCTTGTCCTATGTCACTCAAGTCGTAATTTCCACAGGGTCATCTCCCCTGCCCTCAGCTGCCCTTCTCCTTGGCCTCACTATCCTAGCTCTGGTGCCCCACCTGGGAGTCCTAACAAGATCAATGTCCCATGTACGTTCAACCTTCAAGCTTTCAGTACACATCTCCCAAGCCCTGCCTTTTCCCATTCTCTGTGCTCAGCCCTGAGGTGAAATCAGTGTTCCTGCCTCCCTACCTACTTTGCTGGGGCCATATGCATCTTTAGAAGTAGGCTTAATTGGTGGTCTCTCATCAGAGCGTCACAAAGAAAAGTGAAAACACATGCTATGAAGGAAATGTTCAGGACCTGGGAGAGTTCATGAGGACATCTTGCACTGTCACCCCCAAAGTTACGTAAAGCTATTCCTGTCAAGAGAGAAGGGTCATACCTCAGGGATCTCAACTTTGGGTCTCTGATTTGGTGTGAATTCCCCTACTTCCTTTGCTGGAAGAGAAAGTGAAATGTTTTTGTTTTTGTTTTTCTCTAGATTTATTTGAAGAAAAACCAATAGTGGTTCTTTTTAGCTTCAAATGAGGATTTTTAATGCATAGCCTATGATATCTGGCATTGTTACCCCAGGTCTGCTGATGAGGTCTAGGGAAAAGGCAAGGAGGCCTCAATAGGGTGTTGCTAACTGAATGTCGATCAATGTGTCTTTGCCACAGTGACAAAATAACGTGCTTTTGTATTTGGTAGGGAAAGGATACTTTCTTTCTGCCTCATTGCAAATAAAATCATTGACTTCATGGCAGTATCTGTCAGGTTAAACTTTACTGACACCATTCTGTCCTTTCTTTGTGGTTTGCTTTTTCTTGGTGATTCTGTTCCATAGTTTTCTTTCTGGGCTAACGTCTCTCCTGGGTGTTATGTAGCAATCCAAAGTCAAGTATTACTTGCCACTAAATCATAATAAAGATAGCATTAATCTGCAGCTTGATTATATCCATCAGTAGACTGATGTCCACAGATTTCACATGGATGGGTTTTCTGGGTTGAAAGATTGATTTGGACTCATGGAAGGTTTTATAACCCCAGCTAGATCCCAGGGAAGGTCTCAGGTGCCAGTCAAAGGCTGCAGGAGATATTTCATCCCCAATTTTATTGTCCCATTAAGAAGGTTAGGCAGACACAAAGGAAAAAGTAGTGTGTTTACTTTTAAAGAAATGTTAAAGCAATTATAATTATTGGACTGCATACCTGGATTAAGCTGTGGAATAGGAATAATAGGACCTTAAGAGTTAATGTGGCTTATTTTAAAGTGTAAACACGTATACACTCATATTTCATGGAGCAACAGAGGAAATTTTCTTCTGAAAGAGCAAATAAGCTTAGGAAAATCAGACTCATGAATTCGTGCACATTCCTATCTTTATGACCCCATGGTTTTACTCAGTTAACGTTAACTTTCCACACTTGGCTACCAAAATAGCTTTCCATTCTGAGCTTGTTACTGCCAACTAACTAGCTTAAGTTTCCCTCTCACACCTTACCGGATATTAATCTTTCAGAGTTCTTGCCCTCCCTTTTGCAATGTTCCTGATTCTCACGCTTCCTATTGAGAAACTGCTCCACACACTGAGGATGTCCTGCTTGGTGAGCAGGTTTAGTTGTTCTGACTAGCCATTCTCACGAGGTATGCCTCCACTATGACTGCTGCTCCAGCAAACACATCTTGTGCCCTAGTAGTTCTGAGGTTTGTTGGATCCAGTTCAGTTTCTCTGGGTAATCACGGTCTTGAACAACAGTTATCATTCAATATTTGTCCTCTTATAGAATTGCCATGGCTAGGTAATCATTTCTTGTTTAGAAGCACTGGACATTTTTAGAGGTGGTTCCCTGGTGATTATGTAGTTTTACATTAGTTTATGTAGGAAAACACATTTTAGGAGTCCCAGATACCCAATGAAGCACCGTCACATTGAGTAGAAACAATTGTAAGTGGGAAGGTGATTTGAGGAAATGATGATCCCAGCAGGATTTCTTTTTGGACTGTGACTTCTCATAGTACTTCATGGATTTTGTTAGTGCCAGGAAATCTGATCAGGGAGAAACATGGGCAGTTTTTCTAAGGCTCATCCCACTGAAGGATATTTCTTTATCTGAGGGGGAGAATTTGCTCCAAATTGGGGAAAATGGAAAAATAGTTGGTAGGATTTAAGTCCTAAATCAATTGCTGTCTCAGTTATCTATTACCACCTAACAAACCACCCTAAAATTTAGTGGCTTCAAACAAAAACCAAGTTATTGTTCATGATTCTGGGGGTCAGGAATTCAGATCAGGCTCAGTGGGGACTGTTTACCTCTGCTTCACGTGGTATTACTTGAGGCAGATCGACTGGGGCTGGAAGATGAAGACGGCCTCACTCACCTGCTCGGGGCATTGATGGCTGAGGGACCTCCCTTCTCCTCCGAGTGCCTCTCTCTCCATGTAGTCACTCCTCATCCAGCAGTCTTAGTTACACACAG